>NC_133537.1:233339637-233956779 GCF_048544455.1 Silene latifolia
ACAATCCGAGTGTCCATGGCACGGGACGGGCGGATTGTGGTGATTCTGGACGGGCGTCCAGCTGGGGAAGACGGGCGGGGGGTGTTTTGGACGGGCGTCCACTGGGGTAAGACGCTCGGATTGTACCTCTTGGACGAGCGAATTCAGGGCAATCCGCTCGGATTGTCTTACAGCTATTTTCTTTCTTCTTTTCTTCCTTTTTCTTCATAAAATCCTTGAGGATTTCCTCGGGGATGCAAGGATCTTTTCTCATCATTGCCCATCTACTATAGTATGTATAAAGGCCTTCTAATCTTGTCTTTTCTTTGATGCTTGGTCATTGAATTCAATCAATTTAGCTTCATTTTGCCATGAAAATGCAAGGTTTGCACTCCTTTCCTACCAAGGAAACAAAACCTCAAAGAATATGCAAAACAAAGGACTAAAGACAATAAATGACCCAAATATGCACTAAAAAGCATGGGAACAAGGCTATTTCGGGGACTAAATATGCTCTCATTATGGTCACATCACTTACACAAATGTGCCAATTACAGAAATATGATCACTTGTTTTAGGGGTAATTTGAAACGGGAATATCTATAGTTTTACAGCTTCTATGAGGGTGATTCAAACTTTAGGTGAAAGCTTATTGTCTTAGCTTTCCAAAGCATGGTCACAAACTTTAGGGTGATTTGATTATTGACAATCAGCTCGTGACTGAGATGCTTATATTGATTTGGTTTCCCCAGCCTCATATCTGGGATGGTAAATATATTGTTTGCATATCATATCATGAGCACTTGCATTGGTTTCCCCAGTGCTGGTTCTCGCAGACTTGTCTCTGGGATGTTATTGAGATTACCTCGGCCAGGGATTGGCGGGATGAACGGGAGCGTCGGAGGATTGATCATGAGCATGCATTGCATTTGCATTTGATATTGTCTTGTATTCATTTATTTTTGTTGTTTAGCTATTCCTACTCAACCTCGTGGTTGACAGTGTATTCGTGAACACCTGTGGTGAACCATAATGGCGAGCAGATTTGAAAGGTACTAATGATTAGCTGACTTGGGAGCTATGGGATACGTGAGGACTTGGCCAATCTACCTAGAAGTCTAGACCACGTAGATTATGAGATCACTTTATTTATTTCCGCTGCGAGTTGTAATTATTTCACATTAAGTTTTAGTTGATTAATTTGTAATACATATGTATTCATTAAAGTTTTAATTTAAAGTACTTTGGTGAGTTGGACTTTGTTATTCACTACCTCGGGAAACCGAGATGGTAGCAGTCTTATTTATTTGGGAATGTCTAGCTAAAGGCTCCTGAATAAATGGGGGTGTTACAAAGTGGCGTCATAATGTGAGTTAGCAGTGATAACCTTTTGATTAGCATGCAGGGTCTAGGTGGAATAGGTTTTGAGTGGTTGTTAGTATGCGCAAACTTCGAGGACAAAGTTCATCTTATGGATGGAAGACTGTAATACTCCACATATTTTATGGTTATAGGACCCTTTGTGTGTGTCTAAAGTACAAGGTAGACTATGAAAGGTTAATACGAAACTTACACAAATGTGCCAATTACAGAAATATGATCACTTATTTTAGGGGTAATTTGAAATGGTAATATGTATAGTTTTACAGCTTCTATGAGGGTGATTCAAATTTTAGGTGAAAGCTTATTGTCTTAGCTTTCCAAAGCATGGTCAAAAGTTTGATTCCCATGAGTAACGAAGAAATGAAAGCTGTTTGAATATCGGTGCGCAAAGCTGAACTCACTGAGTGATGTTACGCGCTAATTAGTTTCATAATTTCGCACTTTATTATAGTATTCCTAATAATATTATATTATACCCCATTATGATTATGATTATTAATATTATTTATTTATTTTACCTGCCATAAATATTTTATTATAATTTATTATATCTTACGACTTATAAACTTTCCTAAAACGATACTACCTTACTACTATATATACAATAGCAAACCACAAGTTTTATTCACTTTCACAAAACACAAAATATATATATAGAGAGAGATAAGGAGCTTGTTCATCTTTTTTCATCTTAAGGTTAGTTGGTGACGCTTTTGTGAGACGGGTTTTGTTGCTTTGATTCATGTGCTTTGCTATTTGGATTTTGTTGAGCCGCTTTGCTATACAGGTAGGATAGCTACTCAATCACTTTAATGTTTACTTGAATGGTATTATCTAATTTTATTGGTTGAATTATTTGGAATTGTGATGGATGATATATGATTGTTGGCTGGTTAAAATATAAATATATTGTTTAATGACTACCTCAGCTCGTGACTGAGATGATTTGATTATTGACTACCTCAGATCGTGACTGAGATGCTTATATTGATTTCGTTTCCCTAGCCTCATATATGGGATGGTAAATATATTGTTTGCATATCATATCATGAGCACTTGCATTGGTTTCCCCAGGCTGGTTCTGCAGGACTTGTCTCTGGGATGTTATTGAGATTACCCCGGCCAGGGATTGGCGGGATGAACGGGAGCGTCAGAGGATTGATCATGAGCATGCATTGCATTTGCATTTGATATTGTCTTGTATTCATTTATTGTTGTTATTTAGCTATTCCTACTCAACCTCGTGGTTGACAGTGTATTCGTGAACACATGTGGTGAACCATAATGAGGAGCAGATTTGAGAGGTACTAAAGATTAGCTGACTTGGGAGCTATGGGATGCGTGAGGACTTGGCCAATCTACCTAGAAGTCTAGACCACGTAGATTATGAGATCACTTTATTTATTTCCGCTGCGAGTTGTAATTATTTTACATTAAGTTTTAGTTGATTAATTTGTAATACATATGTATTCATTAAAGTTTTAATTTAAAGTACTTTGTTGAGTTGGTCTTTGTTATTCACTACCTCGGGAAACCGAGTTGGTAGCAGTCTTATTTATTTAGGAATGTCTAGCTAAAGGCTCCTGAATAAATGGGGATGTTACAAAGGTACTCGATCGAATCCCGCCTACTCGATCGAGTTGCTGTCACTCGATCGAGTATCCATCAGACAAAATACTCTCCATAATGGAAAACTAACTTACTCAACAGAGTAAGCGTTAATCGATAGAATACCTAACAACTCATAAATCTGAGGTATTACAGAATATAATAATGGACAGATAATAATAATGGTCAAACAAAACAATGCATGCAACGGTTCATTATTTATCATACATGCATTGGTTGAATATTAAACATTGAAAAAAAGTTTACAACGGTTATACTTAACTCATAAATGATAAATAACATCGAGTACAAAGGAACCGTTCTTTCATAATAGAAAATGATAACGGTTTCAAGAAACCCGTAGCTATAACATAACAACGGGTACCAAAAACCGTTGCTGGTGTTAATTTAGTAACGGTTTTTTAAACGCCGTTTTCTTAAACTGGTAACCGTTGTCTAACAACCGTTGGGTGATTCTATAACGAGTGTTTGGAAACCGTTAAACGCTTTTGATAACGGTTTCTTAAACAACTGTTGTCACATTATAATAACAACGGTTTTTGAGGAAAACCGTTATTCTTATTAGCGCGGTCTAGGTTTCCGCCTATATTTGGAAAACGGTAATCTAAGTGTCGTTATTATATGCATTAAACCGTTGTGATACGCTCGTTATTGATGGCCAGATTTGGCGTAGTGATATTATTATTATTGAGTTTTGGATCGATATTGAGATGAAAGTATTGTTTTGCGATGTTACTACATGTTCACTCACCCTTTGTTCTTGGTGATAAGTGAATAATTTACCTATATTTAACGTACTTTTCCCCTTGTTTAAATATTAGTTTCCAACATTTTTAGTCCGTTTTACATGATATTCTCCTCCTAGAGTGGTTAACTACGATTTTAATACTTATTTACAGGATGAAGATTTTTACGCGACAAAATGGCCAATAAGATAAAAGGACTGATAAAATGCTTAATTGTAGAGTTAATTGTCCGAAGACAAGTGAAGAGTCATGCAACAATTCAAAAGAATAGATGGACTGTGGACGAAGCTCCTATACACGTTTTTACTTGTTTCCATGCCGGTGAACTAATAAATTTGTTTAAACTAGTATATGAGCCATTGTTCATTGGGCTTGTTTTAGTACAAGCCGAAATCTTATTTTTCGTGTGCTATACAAGCCGAAATCTTATTTTTCGTGTGCTATAAAAACACCTCCCGCGTGAGGCATAAGGGCCTTAGGTTTTATTATTTGTTTTGAATTTGACTTTTACCAGGGACGTACTCACGTACGTAGGAAATGATTAGTTTAGGTTTGAATTCTTGTCCTTTGATCGGGTATTGTATGTTGACGGCTCTGTCTCGTATATTCCCTTCTTTCAAATTTAATTTAATATTAAGTATTTTCTTTCCTTTCTCTTTATTTAAATTATGCTTTCAATTATTTTTTGTATTTGTTTATTTCGTATTTGTATGAGTAATGTCAAGATACAGCTCACCCATGATAAATGCACATGTGAGTCTCCCACATTGGAAAAAGAGGAGAGAGTTGTCTATCATATAAACCAAGGAGTTATTCCACCCATTGCCAATTGGTTTTGGGATGGAACCTCCTAGGACTTATAAGTCGGACTCTCTCGCCTCCATGCGGGTGCGGCGCAGGCCCGGTAACGGAACTTAACATGGTATCAGAGCCCATGGTCGAAAAAACTAAAAACAAAGACATGGGCATGAAAAATAGAAAAAAAAAAGAAAAACTGGGTCAAAAAAATTGCAATTGGACAAAAGACTTAAAAAAATCCAATCTGCCTGAACAGGGACCTCACATGTGAGGGGGAGTGTCAAGATACAGCTCACCCATGATAAATGCACATGTGAGTCTCCCACATTGGAAAAAGAGGAGAGAGTTGTCTATCATATAAACCAAGGAGTTACTCCACCCATTGTCAATTGGTTTCGGGATGGAACCTCCTTGGACTTATAAATCAGACTCTCTCATCTCCATGCGGGTGCGACCCAGGCCCGATAACGGAACTTAACAAGTAACTAATATATTATCTAGGGTGAAAGAGAATCTTGGTTGTTAAAAGGAGGTTAGTTAATGTATTAATTGTTAAGTTGCTTTTGGTTGTTGTTCAATTGTTGTCTTAAATCTAGTTAATTAATTTACTGATTAGAGTTAATTAATTAGTCTTGCAAATTAGGATTATTGCCGACTGGGTTAAGACTAATATAAGTTTCGACAATTGAATAGACTAGCTTAATGATAGCAACCGCATGTTAAGTTTAGATCCAATGGGCATATTAGAGTCGACTGATCATATGACCTTAAACAACTTAACTGCTCTTTTAGTTAGTTAAATCACACCTCCGGATAACTGGACTAGTGAACCCGATCCCTAGACTCTATAAATATATTTGAATTCATCTTTTATTTACATTGTAATTAGTTATAGCTAGACAAACCAACTTTCAAGAAATTGTTACTTTAAGACAAGTTAATACAATAGCAAATAGTTAATTACCGCTTTCCCGTGGATTCGTTACCTTTCTTACTGCTGACTATTAGGTAGTTAATTAGGTTTACTTTGATTTAAGGGACACGCCTTCACCCTCGTCAAATTTGGCGCCGTTGCCGGGGAGGCAACAATTTTCTGTTTGCTGTTATTTAGTTTATCTTTTATCCGTTGCTTAGTTTCTAGATCATTATCTTACTTTTATATTATTTCCCACCATTATAACCATCTTGTATTTCCCCCAAAATGGTCTTAAGAAAGCATCTAGGAGTTGAAACCATCGCTTCGAACATGTCATTAAACAATACGGTTTTACTCGAAGTGTTGAGGAACCTTGTTTGTACATAAAGTTTAGTGGGAGTAAAGTTGCTCACCTAGTGTTATATGTGGATGACATATTTCTCATCGGGAATGATATACTGATGCTCACTTCCGTTACGGAGTGGCTAGGGAATCATTTCCAGATGAAGGACTTGAGAGAGGCACAGCGCATCTTGGGTATCCGGATCTATAGGGTTAGATTCAAGAGGATAGTGGCATTGAGTCAAAAGCTTATATTGATAAGATTCTTGATCGGTTCAATATGAAAGATTCTAAGAAAGGCTTTCTTGCTATGAAGTTTTGGAATCACTTTGAGTACTCAGTGTCCCACAAAGCCCGAGGAGATTGAACACATGAAATTAATCCCTTATGCTTACGCTGTTGGATAAATCATGTATGCTGTGATGTGCGGTAGTCCCGACATCGCATCTGCTTTGAGTATGATGAGTCGTTACCAAACCGATCGGGATGATTTAAAATCCCAATCCGACTATATCTCTATGTTGAATGGAAGAGCTGTTTTCTGGATGAGTTTCAAGCAAGGTGTTACCGCGGATTCTATGACAGAAGTAAAGTACCTGGCAGTGTCAGAAGCTGCAAAGGAAGCTGTTTTGATTTGGCAATTCATGGAAGGACTAGGAGTAGACCCTACCGCCGAAGACCCTATCACTATATATTGTGATAACAGCGGGGCTATTTTTCAAGCTAAAGAGCCCAAGTCGAGTAATAAATCTATACACGTACAAAGGAAATATCATGTAATAAGAGATTACGTGGAGAGAAAGGAAATAGATATTTGTAAGGTTGGGACAGACGATAATATTGTTGATCCTTTAACCAAGCCCTTATCGAAGGCCAAGCATGATGGTCATGTCATCGCAATAGGATTGAGATGAGTACCAGAATTCCTTTAGATCATAGGATATGAAATAATTGGATATTGTATCAATTTCACTAGTAAAAAAACCCTTATCGTGACGGTGCTATCATGACAATTCTAATAGAAAACGACGTAAAAAGTAATAAAGAAACTATTTGTGACTGTTTTAATTAAAAACCGATGTGAGAGAAGAACATTTTTGTCGTTGTTTTATTTAAAAACCGCCATTGTAGATATTTTATGGCGGTTTTTTTCCGAAATCGATGTTAACAAGCGTCACTTTTCTAAGAGCTTTTTACACAGCTTCTATATAAAACCGAAGTAAAAGGGCATTTGTGAGGTTTGACTACAAATTTACAACCGAAGCAATAAACTCCATTATCAGCATCTCCCCGAACTTCCAACTTAATTACCCAAATATTCACTATACTTCACCAAAAAATCCATCTGCTTCTCGCCTCTTCGTGCAACATCACCGTGGCACCGTCCTTCGCTGCGTATCATGACAACTGTTTTGGTAAAAACTTAACGACTATTGATTTAATTTAGTGAGTGATAGTGAGTAATCTACAGCCAACGATGATATGAATATATAGGATTTAGTGAACCTACGAACGATGAAATAAAAGATTGACACACAAGGTTTTGGTGAAGCGGAAAACCCGATGTGGGAACAACCGCGGGGGGATTCGGAATCCCACCAATTCGGCACTATAATCGAGACGAAAATATGAAAAATAAGGCAATACAATGGTGATTAGCTAGTATATTGTTTGTTGGAGGAGAAGAGTCTTGTAGTCGTTGTGCCAAATTGGTGGGATTCCGACTCCCCTCGCGGTTGTTCCCACATCGGGTTTTCCGCGTCACCAAAACCTTGCGTGTCAATATTTTATTTCGTCGTTCGTGCGTTCACTAAATCCGTTATATTCATATCATCGTTATTGGCCGTAGATTACTCACTATCACTCACTAAATTAAATTAATAGTCGGTAAATTTTTACCAAAACAGTTTAGCGCCCACCGTGGGGCATAGTGATCATTTTCTATACCCAAATCTCGCAAGATCTAACCAGACCGTAGTCATGGCCGGAACCAGCCAGAATCCGTCAAGCAGCCAGAGCATGTCAGCCATGTCCTCTAGAACAAAACCCTCTCCTACATCTGCAGGATCAGTGAGTGCGCCTCCAGTATCCAGCCAGATGGTCCATGTCAGCATGTCACCCAGAACCATGCCTCTGCCTCTGCCTCTTAAGTCGCTGCAGATACCCAAGGCAGCAGGGGTACCCAGCCAGTCCAGATGTAGTAGGGAGAGCAGCCCCAGCAGTGGTGAAACTGTGTCCAGGGCCCCGATCCAGGAAGGATTAGGTACATAATTTCTCCGAAGCAGAGGACCACCAGTACTTGACCCGATTCAGGTGATGATTCAGGGGATGGATACTCTGCGCCAGGCCGTTGAGGATCTTAGGAAGGATAACCAGAACCTGATCGCTCAGATCATAACAACGGTCCTGCCCAAACCAGCGTCAGCACCTCAGGCCCTGAACCTGACCAGCGGTAGAGGATCAAGTCGACCGATTCCGTTAGAACTAGTCACCAGGCTAGACCTTGCAGGAGTAGCATCCAGTGAACCAATCGAGCCTAAAGGATTGGGATGTTTGTCATTCGACAACCCAACCAGCCTACCGCAGACACCAGGTAATGCACTGCTTAGCACTCCGTCAGGGTCTGAGTATCCACCTTTTGCAGGAATGCCCGTGCACCAGACATCCGGATGACAATCTGGAGATGTCATCAACACAACAGGTCCATCACTCAGCCAGTTCACTAGTGGACCTTGGGTCGGAGGCTTGCAGCAGACACCAGGATGGCAGCCTGGATCTATAATCAGCGCAACACCAATGACAAGTCATCCAGCGCCTGGCCAATTTTCTGGAGGGCCCTGGTTAGGAGGTACTCATATTGGTTCCTTCCCGTCTATTTCTAACCCCCTTGTAGGAGCAGGTAGTTTGCTGGAGTAGCAGTACCACGAGTTGAGGGACCTAATGTACACGATACCAAGTGTAGCACGTCCATTAGAGAAAGCGGCACGAGATAGCTATACAGACTCTCCTTTCGTGGACGACATAGCCCTCTTCGGCGTTCCTAAAGGATGTGTACCACTAGCCATGGTGCTCTGCGACGGAACCAAAGATCCACTCGATCACATCAACCACTACAAGCAGAAAATGATGTTGATAACCGCGACCGGGCCCTTAAAGAAAGCTTGTATGTGCAAAGGATTCAGATCAACCTTGTCTGGAGCAGCCCTGCAATGGCTCGTCGGCCTGTCCAATAAAAGTATAACCAACATCGCCGACCTGGTTAATGCATTCAACCAGCAGTTTGCCAGCAGCAGAAAGCCAGAGAAGTAGACTAGCGACCTCTATCAAATAGTGCAAGGCTTTGAGGAATCTACTCGTGATTACTTAAAAAGGTTCAACAAGGATAACGTGACAATTCCAAGGTGCGATATAACAGCTGCTATACAAGCCTTCTGCCGGGGGCTGCACTAGGATTCAGATCTATACAAGGACCTGACCAAACATCCGTGCACCACCTTTGAGGGAGTGCAATCAAAGGCGATTGCTGTCACGAGGCTAGAGGAGGACTCTGAACCCAGAAGATATACTTACGATTCAAATCCAGTATCCAGGAAAGCCCCAGTAGAGAAGAGAAGCGAAAGATCTAATCCCTACAACAGGAGCGTTAAAAATGTTTCTGGAAGCTCGGAAGGAAAGGGCGATGCAGATCTGCTTCCAAAGGTAAGTCAGTATGGTTTCACCACTAATCTTGCAGGATTATTCAAAGCCCTGCAGGAGTTGGGTTGCAGAGTCAGATGGCCGAAGCCTCCGGCAGAAGGGTACTCTAGCAGCAGAAAGGATACAAGCAAAAAGTGCGAGTTCCATGGCAGCAACACCCACGACACAGACGAATGCCATTCTCTCAGGAAGGAAGTCAAGTATCATTATGATCGAGGAAATCTGGATCGCCTCCTACCCAGAGGCACAACCAGAGTGAACTCTACAGATCAGGTTCTGCCATCTCCCTCTCCTTAGTGTACTAGAAGTGTCCAATGTTATCACAGGAGCCTCAGAGCTATGCGGATTGACGTACTAACAGCAAACAGGCGTGCCGCTGAAGCCAAGGGAGACAAGACTGAATATTCTTGCAGAGTCAATCGCCAGAACCTGCCATCAGTCACCTTTGACGAAACAGATGCACAGTCTGCTCCAGAACAACACCACGACGTCTTGATCATCATACTCCCCATAGGGAATTTTGAGGTGAAGAAGATCCTAATAGATACTGGAACTTCTGTCAACCTAATCATGCTAGAGACGCTCAAAGGCATGGGGTCTGTGAAAAGGATCTAGCAAAGAAGGCGGTTCCCTTGGTTTGTTTCAGTGGCAAAACAAAGCACTCCCTAGGAGAGATCGTCATCCTAACCTCTGCCGGAGGAATTAACAAGCAGGTAAGGTGTCTAGTTATTGATGGACCCTCTACTTACAATGTGATCCTTGGCAAGCCCTGGATCCATGAGATAAAGGAAATACCCTTGACGTACCACTAGAGTCTGAAGTTTCCGACGCCTTGGGGTGTGCAAGAGATACGTGGGGACCAGGAAGAAGCTAAGGATTGCTATAAAGTGGCTTTAAAGTCAACAACCAGCCCGCCTACATAACAATTACAGAGCCAGCGTATCCAGGATGATAATATTGAGCCCCAGCAGGCAGAACTAGACGAAGTCATCCTAGACTCACTGCACCCAGAATGAACTGTGCTAATTGGATCAGAATGTAACTGTAACATTCGTGAAGAACTCGTTCGGTTGTTGAGAACTAACATGGAATTTTTTGCTTGGTCACATAATGATATGATTGGGATATACCCAAGTGTGATGACCCACAAGCTAAGTGTGGATTCGAGCTATAAACCTGTGCAGCAGAAAAGACGGAAATTTGCTTCTGAAAGGAACCAGGTTATAAACCAGGAGGTAGATAACCTACTTGCTACAGGAAACATTCGAGAGGTAAAGTATCCAGGATGGTTATCCAATGTCATGGTGGTCCCAAAGAAAAATGGCAAGTGGAGGGTCTGCGTCAATGGTGTGACTTATATTTAAGCACATTTAGTCCCCAAATTAGCCTTGTTCCCGTGCTTTATCCAATGTCCCTCGAGAATTGCATTTCCTCAATGTCCCGTGCTTTATCCCGTGCTTTATCCAATGTAGCTAAATGGATAAAGTATCCGCTTGGTCATTGGATACTTTATCCAATGACCAAGCGGATCACATCCAATGACCAAGCGGATACTTTATCCAATGTCCCTCGAGAGTTGCATTTCCTCAAGCTTCTCTTAGGGTCTTAATAGTCATTTAAGCCCTTAGTAACCCTAATCCTTGTACTTAATTTTAGTTTAAATACCCCTTTGTACTACCTAGATTATCATCAAGTTATAATCAATCATTAATCAAGTTTTAATTAAGCTTTAATCTTATTTTAATCAACTCTTAATCCTCTCTTAATTTAGTTGTAATACATTTCCCAATATTAATCACATCTTAATCTTTCCTTAATTTCTCAATTGTTCTTAGTTTTATTTGGGTAATTAGAAGATCATTTGGGTTTATTGGAGGATTGACAACCTTCCATCAATCATCAAGTATTTCTATTATTACTTGATTTATTATTTGGATCATCTTCATAGGTATAATTCCTTTTTACCCTTCTTTAATTATTAATCACATCATTTATTCATCATGTTTTGCTTTGTTAGTATGATTGACAACCTTATTAGCATGTTAAACTTGAACATGAGTGAGTAGTTCTTTAGCTAGGGTTAATGGGGAATTAGGGGAAACAAACCTGGGAATTGATCAATGCTTAATCTAATATGTTTTCATAATTAATTTGCTTTCTTGTTATGTTTTCAACCTATGCACATGTTATGTTTGATGAAATGCGAGCCTATGAATCCTTGCATTTTTTACCTATCTCCTATCTTTTCGATGAGGCTTGTAAGACAAAAATCAACTCGAGCCTCATTAGACCATGCATAGAGTTGAATAGGGGGAGACTAAGTCGACTTGTAGGTGTTGTACAGTCTAGACGACTTGGCTCTGGGACCTAAATTCTCATAGGAATTGTAAGATATACACTAACTTGATCCCATCGCAACAATAAGTGCTTGCATCTATTTGAGAACATGTTTGTATAATCTATTTCTATGAATCCCCTTATGATCCCATGACACCCTAGTGCTTTTAATCAATTGTTTACAACCCCTTTATTTTTATTACGTAATTTACATTCATCTTATTAATTAGTTTAGACCACATCTCATCTCAAACCCAATTTGTGACACCCTAAGACATAGCTACCTGCAATTGAAAATCCTACATCAATACCCGTCCCTTGGGATCCAACCTTTACTTACCTCTATGCTAAGAGTAGTTTGTGAAGTTATAAATATTGTTTTGGTTGGTAGCTTTTGACGACGAGTTTAAACCGAGCCAAAAATGGCGCCGTTGCAGGGGACGGTGTTCAATTGATTTGATTTTCGTTAATTGTTTTTAGATGTGTCTTTCTTTACCTTGGGGAAGTTAATCTCCTCAAGGTTGTTGTTTTCTAGTTTTTTTGATATTTTGCATAACTAAGATATCACAAGGTAATTTATTACCTATTGATTTCGAGATTGAAAGGACCTTAACCAACAATAGAAGAGTTGCTAGAGGTACTTCAAGAGTTGTAGGTATTTGTGAGATTGTGGACATTCAACCAAATAAAATTGAGTTTCTCAACCCTTTTGCAAGAGAAGGAGAAGATAACCCAATTTAAAACCCACCACAAAATCAACCTACAATGCCTATATTTTCATCACATTCCGTACCAACCAAGAAGAACCTACCAAACGGTACTCCTACACCACCACATTTAACTGGTAATTTCATTACCAAATCCGCATTCATACAATTAGTTGAGAGAAGTCAATTTGGAGGGATGCCCAGTGAAGACCCTCATTCACATATGGAGACTTTTGTGACTATTGTTATGCAATTTCTCAAACCGGAGTTACTCAAGACCAAATCCGATGGGTATTGTTTCATTTTTGTTTAATCGGTACCGCAAAGCAATGGTTAAAGAGCCTAGATAAGGCTACCCTTGGTATTGATTCATGGAAGAATTTAGCACTTGCCTTCTACAAGAAATTCTATCCTCCGGAGAAGACTAATATGTTGAGAGCCCAAATCACCGGGTTTAAGCAAAGGGATGAGGAGTCATTATATGAACCATGGGGGAGATTTAACGACACTTGTCGTTCTTGTCCACACCATGGACTTAGTGAGGGCTTCCTTGTGCAACAATTTTGGAACAACCTATATGAAGACTCCCGCAATGTTCTTAATATGGGATCCAATGGGATGTTTACCGAAGTTGATGACAATCAAACATGGGCCAAAATCGAAGAGATGGCAGTTCATAATTCCCAATATAGTAGGCCTCGAAAGGCCACAAGAGGAGGAAAGCATGAGGTAGACTCCATCACTCAATTGGGTGCTCAACTAATTGCTAATATCGACACCATCAATTTGAAGTTTGAGAAGGCCATGGCTAAGCTTGATGAAGCTTCCAAATCACCCAAACAACATGTTAATGCTATGGTGGCATCATCCTCAATCCCAAGTGGAGTATGTGAAAGTTGTGGAACCTTGGGACATGATCAACGCGAATCTAGGGGAACAAATGAACAAGTTAATGCTTTCCAAGCATACAAGAGTGGCACCCCTTATTCCAACTACTATATTGGGAACACCAAATTCCATCCAAATCTTTCATACAAAAGCCAAAATGTCCAAAACCCCCAACAAACATACACCCCACCTCCAATGAGAAACCATGCTTAAAGACCCTTTTTCAACCAAAGCCAAGGTTATCAAAATCAACCTTCCTACAACCAATAAAATGACCAAAGCTTTGATGTTCAAAAAGCGGTCCTCCAAATACAAAAGAACCAACAACAATTCTTCACCCAAATGCAAAAATATAGCCAAGCTAAAGAGATCACCATCAACAACATTCTTGCCCACACAAAAATGTTAGAGACTCAAATGACTCAATTAGCATCTTCTAGCTCTCAAAGACAAAATGGGCAATTACCGCCTCAAGGTAATCCCTCAAGACATGAGACGGTTAGTGCCATCCATTTGAGAAGTGGTACAAGATATGAGGGGCCAAAGAGGCTAATTGATAAAGATATTGTGGATGCTAGTGACAAGCTAAGAGTTGTGGAGGACTCTAAGGAGGTAGATCCTACCACCAATGAAATTTCAAAAAAGAAGAATGAAGAGAAGGCTAAGGAAAAAGAGCCTATTGTGATTAGACTTCCATTCCCAAGTCGCCAAACTAAGCCTAAGCTTGATGACCAACTTGGAAAGTTCATGGAAATTGTGAAGAACTTAGAAGTCTCAATCCCATTCACGGAATTGATCAATCATGTTCCCGCCTATGCAAAGTACATGAAAGACATTCTTACCAAGAAGAAATCCATCCGAAATTCGGAGACTATTGGCTTTACCAAAGTGAGTAGTGCTATTATTCAAGGGAGTCCCCTCCAAATCTCAAAGATCAGGGAAGTTTTTCTATTCCGTGTATCATTGGCGACACTACAATCAACAAAGCATTATGTGACCTTGGAGCAAGTGTAAGTGTCATGCCATAATCGGTAGGTAAGAGGCTAGGAATGGGAGAGCTCAAATGCACCAACATCACTCTTCAAATGGCAGATCGATCAACAAAGGTACCTTTAGGCGTATGGGAGGATATTCCCGTGAGAATTGGCAAGTTCTTCATTCCGGTAGACTTTGTAATTGTAGACATGGAAGAGGACTCCAACATTCCTATCATTTTAGGAAGACCCTTCTTGCATACCGCTGGAGCGGTAATCGATGTGAAATATGGAGAGCTCACACTTGAAGTAGGGGATGAGACAATCACTTTCAATCTTGACAAAACAATGAGAGCTCCCCAACTACATGAGCCATGTTTCATGGTCGATCACTATAGTGGAGAAAGTGATAGGAAGAAGCTAGAATCTCTATGCAAGGATCAAGCAATGGGTTAAGAAACACCACCCATATGGAAGGAGAAAGTGGATGACCTTCAAGTAGCTCTATTTAGAGAGCAAGGAATTTTCAACAATAATGAGAGCTTGAATAGCTCACCCATCATGAAAGCAATGAAGAAGGCCTCATTGGCGAAGACAACAAGAAAGAAGAGTTACCCTTATCAACTCATGACAACATTGAGGAACAAGCTAGTGAAGTTTGTGGTCTATGGGACGATGAATTTGAAGGATTGATGAATCCTTATATTGGAAATGCTATGACCTTAGACCAAGGCTTTGTGGATCCTTGTCATTAGTTTGACTTGGATGACTACAACAATGAAGAAAACAATGTGCAAAGGTCTACCCAAGACCTCTATCATAAAAATGAGCAAGCTTTCGACAACTTCTACAAGGTGTTGAGCAACATCAACAACACCTTGGCTTTGCCTCCTTGACCTCTCATCCAAGAATTAGAGTTTGGTGCAGTCCTCCCTAAACCACCATTTGTAAATATTCTAACCCCTTAACTCGCATTTTATTTCCTTTATTGCATTTTTGTCATTTTTGGATTTGAATTTTTGAGCTTTGATCAAGATTTTTAACATGAGAGCAAGTGAGGGAGGTATTTTAACGTGTTTTGATGTGTAGTGTTTGACCAAGTGTGGGGATAGCAAATACCTAGGATAACTAAGCCTTTGTAGTGCGCCCACAACATTTAACAAAGAATAAGAAGAAAGAACAACATGGGAAAAATAATCCCCACTAGCGGACCTGAGCTCGTGGGAGTTGGAGATGATCCGAGCGTCCCCAAGGGAATTCGAGCGTCCCCAACTTACATCCGATTGTCCTGGCCTTAGGACGCGGGTCCTGAGAAAGTTGAATTGAAGAAAACACCGTGTAAGAAAATCTGAGCAGATCAACCTCAGGACGCTCGTCCCCATCCTTAGGACGCTCGTCTTGGCGTCAATCCGCGCGTCCTGGTATGCATCCAGTCTGTGAATTGTACGCTGTAAGGGAATCTGCACGTCCCCAGGATAATCCGAGCGTCCCCTCAGAAATTCGATCGAGCTGAGGAAGATCCGCGCGTCCGGGCACGGGTTTACAATTTCAGGAAGTTCTGTAAGACAATTCGCGCGTCCCGTGTTGGATCCGAGCGTCCCGACCTGTATTTAACAAAAACACGGGACAACTCCCTTCTTTCTAATTCATTTCTATCTTTCACAAACACAGACACACGCCTTTTCTCCCACTTAAACCCTCAATCAACCCATTCAAAAACACCAATTTCTCAACAAAATTCACCACCATTCAAACAAAACTTGCTCAAAAGAAGATTAAATCACTTCTTTATCAACAAAAGACCATCTAAACATCAAATTCCTCACAAATTGAATCAATTTTCTAGGGTTTGGGCAAAATTCGAAAATCCTAAATCGATTGTGGAATTGATTGAAGTTTGAGGAAGCAAGGAACATTCAAGCAAAATCTTGGTTTGTTGATACCAATTCGAGAAGGAGAACACAATGGCAAGGACCAAAGGCGGAACCAAGGCACCAAAGACTCCAAATTTATCAAAGAGACAACAAGCTCTTCTTTCATCTAAGGCTTTGGTAGTGACACAACCAACGGTGGAAATCCAAGAAACCGCAACTCCTATTGAGGAAGCTACCACACCTACTCCGGTTATAGAACAATTGCCAAATTTTCCGGAGGTAACTTTCTTAACTGATGCTCATAGGAATGCATTTTTATCCCATACTAGAAAGACTATTGTGGCAACCAAGTTTATATATCAAGACACTTTGGAAAAATTGGGTGTGCTTGAGCGAGCTAGAACATTTTTCGAATCCATAAGGTTTTTAGCCCTCTTTGAAATGGAAGAATTGACCTACCCTTCATTAACCATGGAGTTCATAAGCTCCTTGAAGGTGTCTAAGATAGAGACTCGACATTTTGTTGAATTCCGTCTTGACAACAAGAGTAGAAACATGACTTTGAGTGAGTTTGGTAATGTGTTTGGTCTTTCACAATATCATCATTATGAGAAGAAGCCTTTAAAATATGATGCCGCACCCCTTTGGAAAGCCATTACCGGTCGGAAATTTGACTCTTTCCGGGAGTGTCATGCTTTATATGTTCATCATCCGTGCATAAGAGTATGGCACAAGTTTGTGGGCAATACCTTGATTGCTAAAAAAGGCACCAATCACTTCACCGAACTTGATTTTGTCTACCTTGAGTCCTACATGAATATCAATGGAAAATTCACCAAAAATTACAACATTATTCAACTATTACTTGATCGGTGGCTTGCGATTGATAATGGGAAAGACGGAGCGACCTTCATTGTAAACGGCAGCTTAGTAACGAGGCTAGCTAAGAACTTTAACCCAAATTTCAACAAACATAACACATACAAACCGGTTAAAGGGAGCAACCTCCTTGATATGAGCACCATGATCAACAAATTCCATTGGGTCAAGAATGACAATCTTGACAACAAATCTGAGTGGCTCATCAAAGAAGCTAAGTCCATTGTCTTTCCTAGCAAGATTTGCCGTCTCTCCGTCCATAGACTAAACTACCTATTGCCCGTCTCCAAGGAAGCCGAAGTGATAATTAAGAAACATAGGGAACCAATTGCAAAGCCTTCCTCCTCCACCATTGTGACTCCACCATACCCCTTTGCCTACCAAGAATTCAAACCGAGTGGCTTTAATGTCATGGTAGGCAACGACTATTTGACCCAGATAATGCAACAAATCCATAAAGAACCTCATGAAGATTGGGGGAATGCCTACTATGCCTAATATCCACCGCTTCTACATCTAGCTAGGTAACGACTTCTTGATCCTTCATGTCCTTTGCCTAGTTGGGCGGATAGGGAGATATTCTTCCCTAATGCTTCTCAAGATGCCAAAATGGATAGTCGGGTGGCACATGGAAAGGAGGTTGTTGTTTTTTAAGACGGGGAAGGTAGTGATTCATGCCAAGAAGAAGAAGAGCAAGGTTCAAGTTCCAATGATGATGATGGAAATGGTGAATCCTCCGGGTCAATGGAGGTGGATGATGAAAAAGATAATGAGGAAATTGATGATGAAAGCAATGATGATGATGACGGCAATAATATCGGTGATGAGGATGCCCCAATAAGCGACAATTGGGGGTTGACAAGCTATTTGGAGGATGCCACATATGCGGGGTTGATTACTTGACTTCAACCTATTCCATTGTGAGTTTCCTACACCTCCTTTAGCTTTGTTTATATCTCTTGATTTAGAATTTTAATCTTGATCATTTATTTTGAGTCCTAGCAACACTTAAAGGACTCCCACCTCGGTTCCATTGAGGTGTCTCATTTATTGTTCCCACTTGTACAATCCAAAATGACAATTAGGATTCATGTATTGCATCATTTCCTTGTGCATGAGCTCCCCCTATTTTTACACTAGAAATAGTGTCTTACCTTGTTCGGGGAAGTTCAAACACAAGAAATGCGAGTTAATTCAAATTAGCTCTCCGGACAATAGAAAGCATGCATCATATAGAATAGATTAGAATGCATTACTTATGTATATATGTCATATAGTTTTCATATTAGTGTAGAAATCATGCATATTCATTTAGCTTGCATTGCATAATTTCCCATCGTTTTGGCCATTGAGGACAATGCCCATACTAGTGTGGGGATGGGAAATTCTAAATTAGCTTTTAAAATCAAAAATGATAAAAACTAAAAAAATTTGAAAAAAAATCAAAAATATGTTCTATTTCATAAAAACAAAAACCAAAAAAAGTTTGTTTATCCTCTTATTACATTGGATCGACTACGCCACATCCGAGGCATGAGGAATATGAAGACCGCATGGAATGATCTTTCCAATTTCCTTTTTCCTCTCTATGTTAATGACTATGTGGCTTTATTTTGGTTGATGCGGTACAAACCAATGTGATCTTAGGAGTTGCATGTAGTTTATATGGCATACTAGTTGATAGAAGCATATGCATTAGGTTGTATAAATGTTAGTTGCATCATGGCATGTAGTTGCTTTTTAGGAAAAATTTTGTGAAAACATCTATTTGGGAAACTTGACAAGTGTATATAAGGCCCTTGTTGATACTTTTTCTTCTTGAGACGTTGCTCATTAGAATACCTCTAAAGCACCCTAGGATGTATCATGCTATATCCTTTGACCCATGGACTAAGGCCTAGTCAAGAGTATCTTGTGATGTGATGACTCCTTGGCTACCGTTTATTCCAAGGTGACCCTTGAAACCATGCAACCATCTTCCACTTCTATCATTATTTTTGTCAACAAAAAGGGAATGGGCACAAAAATTATCAACTTGAGTTCAAGTACCAAAATGAAAAACCAGAAAGTTGCACAAATTTCCATCAAAGAAAAGAGTAGTACAAAAATAAGAACTCCTATACGTCAAATAAAAGCACCCTTGTTACAAATTGGGGTGACTTTGAAAATGTTCAAAAAATGCAAAAGATGAAAATTGTCAAGCATCAAATTGCCAAACATCAAAGAAATGGCAAAGAAAATTGTTCTAGAAAATGTTAAACGCTATATGAATTTTAGGGGAATAACAAAACCAAAAGCAAACTCCCACTATAAAACTCAAAATCTATTGACCCCTTTCTCCATTGAACCCACTTTTGTGCATGGTAGAGAGGGGACGACCCTTCTTCTTGTCTAGGCAAGAGGGAGAATTCCGCGATCCTACAGTGTTTCTAACATCATAAGGAGTCTACTCTTGACGAAAGCATTTAGCGATTGAGGACAAAGGTACCCTAGCTTGACACAACTTGGAGTTGATCTATTGGTATCCTTCTAGGCATAGTAACTTGAAGAAACCATATCTATAATGGAGTGTGTACCCTTAGATTGCTTCCCTTCTAGATAATTTGCACCACTTAGATGAGGAAAGTGGCTATTCTTTTATAGATGCATCCATTACCTTCTTTTGTGTGCTTAATGATTGGATGTATCGCCATTTTGGCAAGCCCCACCTTGGCTTGCAAGAAGGCATCTTACCTCATAGATGTCTTGTTGTGAGTTGAAGGGGCGGAGTGAGATCCGCTAATTATCTCATATCGGCTATATTAGTAGGATAGTTTAAAGAAAGGTGATAATTTTAGTCACCTTTTTACTCGGGACGAGCAAAGGTTCGGTTTGGGAAGTTTGATGTGACTTATATTTGAGCACATTTAGTCCCCGAATTAGCCTCGTTCCGATGCTTTCTACCATATATTAGGGTCAATTCTTATCTTTAGTTTCCCATTTTGCATATTCTTTGAGGTTTTGTGTCCTTGGTAGGAGAGGAATGCTAACCTTGCATTTATGAGGCAAAATGGAGCTAAATGGATCACATCCAATGACCAAGCATCCAAGAGAAGACCGACACTATAGGCCTAAGTAGATAAATAAAGTGAAATGGACAATAATAAAGACATCCTTGCATCCCCAACTCAATCCTGCGGATTGAAAAGGAGCCAACAAGAGAAGAATCCTATGCCACGATCCGAGCGGTCCGGGCTCAGGACGAGCGGATCAGAGCAACGATCCGAGTGTCCCTGAGCGTGATCCGAGCATACCATAGCAACAATCCGGGTGTCCCGACTGCCAGCCTGAGCGGATCTCCTTACAGGACAGGCCGTGCTTCAGGTGAGGACGAGCGGATCCTGGTAGGAGTTTTTAGCATGATCCGCATGTCCCTCGAGAGTTGCATTTCCTCAAGCTTCTCTTAGGGTCTTAATAGTCATTTAAGCCCTTAGTAACCCTAATCCTTGTACTTAATTTTAGTTTAAATACCCCTTTGTACTACCTAGATTATCATCAAGTTATAATCAATCATTAATCAAGTTTTAATTAAGCTTTAATCTTATTTTAATCAACTCTTAATCCTCTCTTAATTTAGTTGTAATACATTTCCCAATATTAATCACATCTTAATCTTTCCTTAATTTCTCAATTGTTCTTAGTTTTATTTGGGTAATTAGAAGATCATTTGGGTTTATTGGAGGATTGACAACCTTCCATCAATCATCAAGTACTTCTATTATTCTTTGTTTTATTATTTGGATCATCTTCATAGGTATAATTCCTTTTTACCCTTGTTTAATTATTAATCACATCATTTATTCATCATGTTTTGCTTTGTTAGTATGATTGACAACCTTATTAGCATGCTAAACTTGAACATGAGTGAGTAGTTCTTTAGCTAGAGTTAATGGGAAATGGGGGGAAAAAACATGGGAATTGATCTATGCTTAATCTAATATGTTTTCATAATTAATTTGCTTGCTTGTTTTGATTTCAACCTATGGACATGTTATGTTTGATAAATACGAGCCTATGAATCCTTGCATTTTTTGCCCATCTCCTATCTTTTCAATGAGGCTTGTAAGACATAAACCAACTCGAGCTTCATTAGACCATGCATAGAGTTGAATAGAGGGAGACTAAGTCGATTTGTAGGTGTTCTAAAGTCTAGACGACTCGACTCCGGGACCTAAATTCTCCTAGGGATTGTAAGATATACACTAACTCGAACCCATCACACCAATAAGTGCTTGCATCTATTTGAGAACATGATTGTATAATCTATTTCCATGAATCCCATTGAAAGATTATAGATCAAAATTAGACTCTCTAATTAAAAACAAATTATCTCATAATATGTTATTTTAGTGATCTATGTAACATGCATGCTAATATAAAAGCATAATAATAAAGATTAAGGAAAAACAGTTTCCTTACATTGATTTTGATGGTAATATGGGCACAATCAAGATCTCCTATCTTGATTGTTCTTGAGCTTAAAATAAAGGATGATCCTCTTTACCAAATCTTCAAAGAGAAGATCTCCTAACAATATGCACCCAAGAACTAAACCCAATAATCTAACAAGTATTAGCTAAAAACTTGTTAAATTTATTCCCTTGATAATATGTAAATATTACTAACACTCTTAGTAATTATTTTAGATTACTAACTTCTTAGTAAAAAGGTTTTTATTATTTTAGAGAGAAGAATTTTCTTACACTTTCTATCACATGCAAAATATTCAAGTGAAGTGTCAAATGAACAAAATGATAGAGAGTATAAGGAAGGGGGGGAACCGGTTGGGGTGAGAGGATGAGTGGAGTGTTTTCTTTTCTTATTTTAATATGCCCAATGGTGCATAATTTAAAAAAGAACAAAAGCATTTTTGGGAAGAAAAAATGTGTAAGTGGAATGATTGTGTTTAAAGCAACACACAATCCCATTTACACGATTTTCATGACCCATTTACGGGTCGAAATTGGTTCTTATATTTGTCGCACAAATACGTGTAACTTTACTTTAAACATAGTTTTATGTTTATATGCTTCCCGATTAATTTTGTCCAAAACACTCCGTAAATATGTTAGAAATTTTTAATCTCGTTAATTTACATATTCATATATATGACATATTAATTTAGTAATAAAATTAAAACTAGATCTTATGCATGAAAACTTGAACAAAAGTAGAGAAGAAATCGTCTTTCTTACAATGGGATTTCGGATATTATGGGCACAAATGAGATCTCCTTCTCACTTGTTCTTAAGCTTCCTTATAATGGATGAATAAGGATCCAAAATAGAATCCCTCCCAAAAGTTTATACCCAAGGTAACCTCTTAAAAGACTAATATTATTAGAACTAGAACAATATTAATCTTACTAAAATTGACCCAAAATATTTGTTTGTTCTCTTGTAATTTCGGCCAAGAGAGGAAGAAATTGAGAAATTTTATTTCTCTAAGCTTTCACAAATTATAGAGAGAATTTCTATTTTCTTACACTAGAAAAATAGTTAAAGTTGTGAATAAATAATTAGAGAGAAAAACCCTCTATAATTCCCCTTTGAAAACCGGTGGGGAGGGTGGAGGAGAGCCAATGCATGGGCAAGTTTTTCTACCCAAGAAATCATAGGTATGAATGGCTATATTAGGTTGCAATCATCATGTTTTCCACTTAAAAAAAATTAACACAATTTAAACCTAATACTCCCTCCATTTTTCGGCACTTACATAAAATGGGAGGTCCATTTTATATTTGTCATTTGTCAATTGTCACATGTTACTAGTCATGTGAAATTGTCATGTATTTTTAACATATTAAAAATCAACGTATTAATAAAAATACGTCATGTACAAAATCGACTTAGTAATTCATAATTACTTGTACCAAAATGGTTTATCAATTATAAATCACAACGTCTTGTATTTATAATAAATTATTCATTCAGTTTCAATTGTTTCGTAAACAATAATTTTTTTAAGTAATAAAACAATTTGATTACTCAGACCGTATCTTATTTAATCGAGTTACAATAAGATACGTCAATAATACTCACAAAATCGTCCGTCAATTTTAAGCAATTTAATTAACCCGTATCGTGCATACGACCAATTAAATAATCAATTAAGAGTGTCACCCTTTAGGTATGACCTAAGGGGATCAACTGATCACCACCGTCGCACGACAGTAATGTCAAACTCTAGTCATCCAATCATTACCGATATGTGTGGACCAGTCGACTGTAAAATATTACATCCCACATGTATTCTTAAAATGAGATTTAAACATGTGTTCATCATGATCGACAGTTGTGATCGCATTATTGTCGGAGGACACATATTCCAACAATCTCCCACTTGTTCTCGACAAGTGTGCGTCACCAATTCTCTTGTCCTATTACTATCTCCCACTCAATGCAAGGTGTCTTTCGGGTCGTACTTGCAAGTGATCATATCGAGAGTGGTTTCCTCGATCTAGAGAATAACTGATTGACCGGAATTATCTACCATAGATACCTTCCGAGCGTGGCCACGCATTTCCAGTTCATTACTCCTCGAGTGGCCCTGAGATATTGTTATAACCCTGACAAGGGGTGGACAATTCCTATCGCACTTATTCCCTTAGACTAGCCACAACCATCATAACCCAAAATATGCCCAATTGACCCCATTTACGAAGGTCGTAGTAACATAAATCAAAGTTAATCTGAAACTGTGCCACCTTAGGCGAACAGTCTTTAGTCAAAAGAATCGACTCATTAGAATACTATAGTAGCTCTCGCCACGACCAGGCTATATAAATTTTCTAGAACTCTATAAGCGGTCATAAGGCCCGACAAAGTGTTCCTAACAGTCTGCATATGTGATCGACTAGTCATCTCATATGACTCTATGGCACTTGAACTTGCCATCAATCACATCACACTCTAGTCACTTCGAGACGTCACCTCATGTAGGTGACTATGGGCGAATACAATGTTAATCCGTGTTCACTTTAACGGGATTCAATTGTCTCTACAACCCGTTTGGATGTAACAAAGTATAAGGTGAGTTAATAATAACTCAAACGACAAATGTGGACATCTTATTCGGGTAGTCAATACCATATTACTACCTTGTGATGTATATAAGTGTGAAAACACTTGTTGATTGCAATAAAAGTTTAACATACCATGTGTCCATGTGTTCATACTTTTCGTATTGCACTTTCCTTTATATTCATGTTATCTCTCATAGCAT
This sequence comes from Silene latifolia, assembly GCF_048544455.1. Taxonomy (NCBI): domain Eukaryota; kingdom Viridiplantae; phylum Streptophyta; class Magnoliopsida; order Caryophyllales; family Caryophyllaceae; genus Silene; species Silene latifolia. The sequence continues at coordinate 233,364,049 of NC_133537.1, forward strand.
GAACCTTACCAAGTACACATTTAGTTTCCCAACCTAGGTTTAGGTTATTTGTCTTGAAAGAACTTTCTTGTTGTTTGTCACATAACCAACGAATTGTGGTGGATGATATAACTTGCACTGGTCAAGTGTTCTACCAACTCACAATGCACTAGGTATACGTTTTGTAGGGTCTTGCAACAATTGTCAAGATGATTAGCCTAGCACTTCTCATAAGTCCTAGCATATTAGAAAATACTAGTTTTGAGTAACTTCTTACTATAACAAGTATCTTTTCAAACTTCTTATTTCTCCTTTTAGCTTGAATAGCTTAGTATTTTCATAAATCCTTACGCGTTTTCGAATTTCAATATGTGAAACTTCTTGTCACATAACAGAGTGTTCTGTCAAACACTAGAATAGCTCATTAGTTCCTCTCGAGAATTCATGACGATTCTTCTATGGCTTACCAATGACTCATCGTGCTTCTAAGCATATGATTCATTATTGGACATGTGCATGATTATTCTAATGGCGGAAACATTAGTAATCTTTAATCATGTGATCAACCATTCTTAGGTTCAATGAATGACCATGACTGCTTATGGTAATTCCATTTTCATCGATATGAACAACCTACATTTCATGTTGATATGATGTGCATATCTTAATGCCTATCCAACATCCCATGATGTGATTGGATTCATCATAGTCCATTTTCATCCAGAATTAAAAACTCAAATACTTCTTTGTGAAAGATAGTACTAGCTCGTCATTCTCAATGAGTAATGAGTTATAAATTTTACAAGATGATAGCTCCCACTAAATTTCATGTCTTCACATGATAATTTCAAACTCCCACTAAATTCCACATGTTTCGTAATTGACTACTCAATCGAAACATTTCAAGAATTGAAATACATTTTGCTTTGCCAAGTTATTAAGATTAAAACCATATATGTTCCCAACATATCCTTTCAAAATACCTATTTTGAAAAGGTTTCAGTCTTAAACTTATGGAAAGAGATTTTAATCTCTAACTCATTCATTTTTATAATGATGCGTAGCAATGTCATTATTTAAAAGTGAAATCCCATTTAATATATGTCCTTCTCAAAATACCCTTTTCGGAAGGAGGTTTGACCATTTCATTTTCATAATGAAGTTAAGTAATGACACTAGCATGGTTAACAATTAACTCAGCTTTTGTAGATATCGGCATATCTTTCTTTGCAACTTTTAATCATAAATCTCATTTATATTCAAGGATGAAACTTTGTTTCATTTAGGCTCTTATGTAAATATCAATATTGAAACTATATTTATATCTAGGTCATAAGCTAGCAAAATCTCTTGTTGACACTTTTCTTTAGTCATTCTCTTTGAAAAATTTCTTTCAAAACTTTCTTTTGGTCTCCTCGTGTAGTTATCTTAAGAACATATTCTTTTGATTACTTCACTTGGTCTCTTTTGTCATGTAGATCTCATCTATTCGAGACCATAGATATCATCTATTCGTGTATACTATTGATTTAGGTATACAAATCATTCTTTCTTTCGTAGATCTCCACAAATTATTCTTTGTATTCTTTGTGTCTTCATTTTTCTCCTACTCTATCTTTAGAATAAATACACTAGATATTCAAAGATAGTTTATGAGACACAGTTGATGATCTTGAAGTAGAGGGAGGACTATCTCATAGATTGGCTAATAGAGTTTAGATTTGATGAGTGTACTTGGTAATTGACATTCCTTTACGAGAGTTCATCAACTAAACATCACTTTATAATTGATCATACACAAGCCTTAAGCTTGTGGACATATAATGAATCCCTTCATTATAGTTGTCTATTGGATCACTTTAAGTAGATGATCATATGTTTCTATGTGCAAGCATATAAAGACGAATTTTTAGAACAAACAAATACGATAAAAGGGGTGACTTGGGTTGCAAACCAAGCCACCATAATCCAAAATACAACCATTGTTTAGAAAGGATCAACCATTTCCATGTCGAACACGGAAATCAAAATAGTTCTAAAAATCCGAAACATAACTTAAAATAAGACAATAATAAAAGCCAAGCTTCATTGGTAGCTACTCCTAGCTCCTTGATGATTTCTCAAGGTTTCTTTTCCTTTCCTTTGTCTTTGCTTGGAAGAGGCCCTATTTACAATAAAAAGGGGATACATTATCACAACTTTGTATCAAAATACCATAGTTGAATTAGAAAAACATAAAAGAAAGGATAGTCATTTACCTACTGGAGTGATCTTTCCAGCTTTGATGTCACCAAGGTACTTGGAACAATTTCTCTTTCAATGTCCAACACCATTACAATAATGGCATTTATCAAGAGGACCCTTCTTGGTTTTGGAAGTGCTAGCTTCAAAAGTCTTAGCCTTGGTGGACATGGGAGCTTGCCTCTTACCCTTTTTCCCATTCTTTTTGAACTTCCCTTTGCTCTTAGTGCTTATATTAAGCACGTCCTTAGGTGGGTTAACATTTAAACCCATGTCTCTTTCGGCTTGCACAAGTAACTTGTGAAACTCCTCAAGAGACACGTCCTTGTCTTGCATGTTAAAATTCACCCGGAATTGAACATACGCTTTGACTTTGGATAAGTTGTGTAGAATCCTATATACAATGAGCTCTTTGGGGATTTCAACTTTTTGAATCTTCAAAGTCTCGACTAGCTCCAACAATTTGAGCACGTGAGGGCTAACCTTCTGGCCCTCCTTGAAATCGAGATCAAAGAATGCCAAAGCCGCCTCATATTGGACGATCCTCGGTGTTTGTGAAAAACATTGTCACAAGTTTGGAATAGATTTCATTAGCAGTGCCCATTTTAAAGGCTCTCCTTTGGAGATCCCCCTCCATAGCAAAAATCAACACATTTTTCATAGCGGCGAACTCTTTGTGGTAAGCCTCATATGCTTCCCTAGTAGCGGCACTCGACCTAGCATTAGGTTCGGGTGGAGAGGCCTCGGTGAGGTAACGAAGCTTGTCGTCACCTTGGGCGGCTAATTTGAGTTGGGCATCCCAATCGGAGAAATTTGACCCATTCTTTTCAAGTTTACAACAATCCATGAAGGATCGGAGCCAAGAAACATTAGTGAGAGGTGCGGCGTTGGTGTTTGGTGCGGCCATTTGTTATGAGAAATAAAAGTGGTCTACAAAACAAAAATAGAAGGAATAAAACATTTGTCATTTTCAAAATAATAATAATACTCGTAAATTTTAATTTAAACAAGTTTTATAGCATTTATCTAGTGACCTCTACCCAACTTGATAAATGATTCCAAGATGCAAATTCATATTAACTTGGGCACGGTAGGGCCGATTCATCCCTTATCAATATAACTCGGTGGATAGACATTTATCACCCACTTCCCCTACGTAACAAGGTTTGTACCCCGGTAGGGCCGAGTGCACTCCCTCATGAAATAAGTTTTCATGGTTTCTACTTTTTGGTAAGGCTAAGTCTCAATTGTTTATTTTAGCGAGAGGTCATGTCAATTTATTATCTATCACGTTTTAAGTGAACTAAAGCGGTGAACTACGATAATTATAATTGACACGGTCGATAAACTCGATTTAAAAATGCATGTTTAGTTATGGCGATCTAGCGATGCATGCAACATATAAATAAAATGCAAAGCATAAATAAAATCCTAGTATGGCCTTCCTAAAATAGTAAATCTAATAAACTATTACTAATTCGGAAACCAACTCCTATGGTCCCTTGAACTTCGGTCTTGGCACGCATTTCAAGGCAATACTTTCTTTGATGGATCACCTTCTCGAGTGGCATCATCTTCAAGGAACTCCGGAATAAATAAATTACAAAATGAATTACATAATTTCCTATTATACATTTGTAATTAAAATAAAATAAATCTATTAAATTACAAAACGGTGATACGAGATCACAATAATTACAACCGAATCGATATTCCCATGCATTTCGGGTAATACCAATTAAAACCAAGGCCATACTAAGTAAAATTACATAATTCAAAAATTACATAAAATTAAAATATGACAATCATAAATAAAATTCAGCATTATAATATGTATGAACATGCTCGATTTTATGCTAAATCGCCTTTAAAGAGCCAATATTGTATATTAATCGGTTTTTACGGATTTGCGTGATTTAACCTTTTAAATTCACGATAATTACTTAAATTAATATTTATGTACAAGTTAATTACCCTAACCTTCTTAGGACTCAAAATTAGTCTCCACTAACATTTGACTCAAAAACATAAAAATATGCTATAAACTTCAAATTAAATCATAAAAATTTCAAATAATTTCAAAATTTGAAATTTAAACTCGTGAACATTCTGGAAAAATACCATGACACTAATAATGTTCAAAACTTAGGTTAAAAATTTCGAAAATTTATCAAGAAAAACAATGTTGCTGTTTATCGGTTTTAACAATTATGACCCTAAAAAATATGAGAAAAATTATATTCATCAACTTTTCAGTTTTAGATCTGAAATATATGATAAAATGCAACAAGTGACGTTTTTCCTTAGTCATGAAGTATGTTTTAGAATTATTACTAATTATAGTCACTATTTATGTGATTTTTCATCAAAAATTCATAAATCATGCATAAAGACTTTATTATAGCCAAATATTTTACACACATCTTGTACAATTGCATGTGACAACATACTAAAGTTCCATGACCAGATTCGAAATATTACTCATATTAAACTATTTATCTATTTAAATATAATTTTAACTTGAAAAATCCATATTTCGAGCAAAACAACTCATTTTATCATGAAACTTTACAGGCCATCAGTAGATAATATATGTGAAAACATATCCAAAAATCACTGAAAAATCGAAGTTTAGCTATTTTGCGTCCAAAAATGACGTTTTTATCATAAAAATCACATTTTAATGACAATATTATATAAAATGAACAATAAAATCCATAAATAAACCAAAATATCCTAAAAATCACTTAGGACCAGAAACTTTTAACATGCAAGTTTATTTTTAGGTTTATCTTCATAAAACCAAATTAATTAGTTTTGTATGTTAATCATATAACTCGGAAAAACTATAAACCGATTTGCATGCAAACAACCTAAGGCTCATGATACCGCTTGTTAGAAATTATTAATCTCATTAATTTACATATTCATATATGTGACATATTAATTAAGTCATAAAATTAAAACCAGATCTTATGCATGCAAACTTGAACAAAAGTAGAGAAGAAATCGTCTTTCTTACAATGGGATTTTGGATATTATGGGCACAAATGAGATCTCCTTCTCACTTGTTCTTGAACTTCCTTATAATGGATGAACAAGGATCCAAAATAGAATCCCTCCCAAAAGTTTATACCCAAGGTAACCTCTTAAAAGACTAATATTATTAGAACTAGAACAATATTAATCTTACTAAAATTGACCCAAAATATTTGTTTGTTCTCTTGTAATTTCGGCCAAGAGAGGAAGAAATTGAGAGATTTTATTTCTCTAAGCTTTCACAAATTATAGAGAGAATTTCTATTTTCTTACACTAGAAAAATAGTTAAAGTTGTGAATAAATAATTAGAGAGAAAAACCCTCTATAATTCCCCTTTGAAAACCGGTGGGGAGGGTGGAGGAGAGCCAATGCATGGGCAAGTTTTTCTACCCAAGAAATCATAGGTATGCATGGCTATATTAGGTTGTAATCATCATGTTATCCACTTAAAAATAATTAACACAATTTAAACCTAATACTCCCTCCATTTTTCGGTACTTACATAAAATGGGAGGTCCATTTTATATTTGTCATTTGTCAATTGTCACATGTTACTAGTCATGTGAAATTGTCATGTATTTTTAACATATTAAAAATCAACGTATTAATAAAAATACGTCATGTGCAAAATCGACTTAGTAATTCATAATTACTTGTACCAAAGCGGTTTATCAATTATAAATCACAACGTCTTGTATTTATAATAAATTATTCATTCAGTTTCAATTGTTTCGTAAACAATAATTTTATCTAAGTAATAAAACAATTTGATTACTCAGACCGTATCTTATTTAATAGAATTACAATAAGATACGTCAATAATACTCACAAAATCGTCCGTCAATTTTAAGCAATTTAATTTACCCGTATCGTGCATACGATCAATTAAATAATCAATTAAGAGTGTCACCCTTTATGTATGACCTACGGGGATCAACTGATCACCACCGTCGCACGACAGTAATGTCAAACTCTAGTCAGCCAATCATTACCGATATGTGTGGACCAGTCGACTGTAAAATATTACATCCCACATGTATTCTTAAAATGAGATTTAAACATGTGATCATCATGATCGACAGTTGTGATCGCATTATTATCGGAGGACACATATTCCAACAAAATATACGTATACCGCTACACATATTATTTACGTACTAATATTAGTCACATTAATCAATTAGTACAATTTTAGTGAATTAACAATTAATTTACTAAAACCCGTCTCAATAAATTTTTTATTCAATTATCGCATAATTAAATAATAACAGCCGCGCCTCGAGTTCGCAACTCGAAATCTCTCTAAAAAAATAATCAACTAACCTATTAGTTAATAAATCAAGGGACTAAATAAATTGTATCTCATACAATTAATTAGTTGTCAATTGGGGTTCGTTCCTTTAGGTGTGATCGAAAGGGGTCAGTTGATCACCGCCGTCTCACGACAATAACGTCAAACTCTAGTCAGCCAACCGTTATCGATTTACGTTAATCAACTGACGAGAATAAAATAATAAATATCCTGATGATATTCCTTTAATGAGATTTATTATGTAAACGCACTATTGTGGAGGACACTAACTCCAACAATCTCCCACTTGTCTGACACAAGGTGTGCGCTACCATTTCTCTTGTCCGTTTTAATCTCCCACTCAATGCAAGGTGTCTTTCAGGTCGCACTTGCACATTAACATATCGCGAGTGGTTTTCTCGATCGGGAGTGTGACTACTAGACCGGAAAAATCTACCACATATTACTTCCGAGCGTGGCCACGCATTTATAGTCACTACTCCTCGTGTGGCCTTGAGATATAGTTACCCAACTTGGGTGGACAATTCCTGTATGCCCTATCTATCTTTGCTCAATACAGATCATCATGACTCAGAAGATGTCCTCTGGCCTCCTTTCACGGTACGACATAGGACAAAAACCAAAGTCACTCAAAAACTGCACTGACTTAGATAATAGTTTCCAGTCAAAAGAATCGACTCATAGGAACATCTTACAGATCCCTGCCAGGAACAGGTGTCTAGAATAGAACTTAGGGACTCTCTAAATGGTCACTGTCCGGCAAAGTGTCACACACTCTGCCTATGTAATCAACTAGTCATCACGTATGACCTAATGGTGTTGAACAACCATCAATCGACTTACAATCTAGTCACTCCGAGACGTCACCTCATTAAGTTACTAGGGACAAAATACAATGTTCATCTTATTCCCTTGAATAATGTTCAACATTGTCTCCACAACTTATTCAGATAAACAAGGTATTATAAATTTAGTCACACTAAATAAAAGATTCATAAATGAATGCTTAAACAATGAATGTGATTATCATATATATAAAAAGAGATACACTATCCAATTATTACATATACATAATCTAAAGAAAATCTGGTACTCGTCTCAATCCCATTGCGACGACATGACCATCATGCTTAGCCTTTGATAAAGGCTTGGTTAAAGGATCAGCTACATTATCGTCTGTCCCAACCTTACAAATTTCAATTTCCTTCCTTTCAATGTGTCTATATTTGTTACTAGACTTCAGCTCTTTGGCTTGAAAAATTGCCCCACTGTTATCACAATATAGAGTGATCGGATCTTTGGCGGAACGGACTACTCCTAGTCCCTCTATGAATTGCGAATCCAAACAGCTTCCATTGCAGCCTCAGACGCTGCAAGGTACTCAGCCTCTGTTGTAGAATCCGCGGGAACGCTTTGCTTAAAGCTCTTCCAGCAAACTACTCCTCCATTTAGCATAAATACATAGCCAGATTGGGATTTCATATCATCCCGATTGGTTTGGAAACTTGCGTCCGTGTAACCTCTTACACGCAACTCAGTTTCTCCTCCAAACACTAAGAACGAATCCTTAGTCCTTCTCAAGTACTTAAGGATGTTCTTTACGGCTATCCAGTGCCTCTCACCAGGCTTGGCTTGATAATGACTTTTCATGCTCAAGGCATACGCGACGTCGGGATGAGTGCAAATCATAGCATACATGATAGACCCAACAACGGAAGCATAAGGGACGGTCTTCATGTGTTCAATCTCCTTAGGGGTAGAGGGAGACTGTGACTTGCTCAAAGTAATCCCTTGGCCCATAGGTAGAAATCCTCTCTTGGAGTCTTTCATATTAAACCGGTCAAGAACTTTGCAATATAAGCTTCTTTACTCAATGCTAGTATCCTTTTGGACCTATCCCTATAGATCCGGATACCCAAGATTCGTTGTACCTCTCCAAAGTCCTTCATCTGGAAGTGATTCCCTAGCCACTCCTTAACGGAAGTGAGTGATGGAATATCATTCCCGATGAGAAATATGTCATCCACATATAGGACAAGGAATGCAACCTTACTCCCACTAAACTTCATGTATAAACACGGTTCTTCAACACTTCTTGTGAAACCGTATTGTTTAATAACATGATTAAAGCGATTCTTCCAACTCCGAGATGCTTGCTTAAGACCATAGATGGACTTCTTGAGCTTACACACCTTCTTAGGGTTAGATGTATCCACAAAACCTTCTGGTTGTATCATGTACAATTCCTCTTCTAGAATCTCATTCAAGAAGGCGGTTTTGACATCCATTTGCCAAATCTTATAATCATGAAACGCGGCAACCTCTAAGATTATCCGAATAGACCGAACCATTGCGATTGGAGTGAAGGTTTCGTCATAGTGTAAACCATGAACTTGGGTGAAACCTTTTGCCACCAATCTAGCTTTGTAAACATCTACATGTTTATCCACGCCGAGCTTAATTTTATATATCCATTTACACTGAAGGGGTCGCACTCCCTCAGGTAAATCCACCAAGTCCCACACTTGGTTCTCGTACATGGAATCCATTTCGGTCTGCATGGCTTCCAGCCAAAGCGAGGAGTTGGGACTAGACATGGCCGATTTGTAGGTAGTGGGTTCGTCACTTTCCAAAAGTAACAAAACACCATCCTCTTCAATGTTACCAAGGTAGCGATTAGGTGGATTAGAAATCCTACTTGACTTTCTAGGAACAATTACCGTTTCAAAGGAGGAGGGAACGTTATCCTCCATGTTCTCCTCTACTTCATTCTCGGTATGTGGCTCTCAAACTTCGTCAAGTTCAAATTTTCTCTCCACGTTCTCCTCTACCTCATTCTTGGTTTGTGGCTCTCGAACTTCGTCAAGTTCAAATTTTCTCCCACTCTGTCTTCTAGAAATAAATTCTTTTTCTAGGAAGACAGCATCACGAGCCTCAAACACTTTGTTCTCGTTTTTATTGTAGAAGTAATAGCCACGTGTTTCCCTTGGATATCCTACAAATAAACATTTGTCAGATCTGGGCTCAAGCTTATTGTCAGACTTGATTTGGACGTACACTTCGCAACCCCAAATGCGCATGAATGACAAATGAGGGACTTTTCCTGTCCATATCTCATATGGAGTCTTATCAACCGCTTTAGTCGGGCATCGATTTAGTGAAAATATTGCAGATAAGAGGGCAGAACCCCAAAATGAACTAGGAAGCTCGGTTAGACTCATCATAGACCGAACCATATCTAGTAAATTTCGGTTTCTCCTTTCAGCTACACCATTTAATTATGGTGTGCTAGGAGGAGTCCATTGTGATACTATACCAGAATCTTTTAGGTGTGAATCAAATTAAGAATTTAGGTATTTACCACCACGATCGGATCGTAGGGTCTTAATCTTTTTATCCAATTGGTTCTCTACTTCATTTTAAAACTCCTTGAACTTGTCAAAAGCTTCACTTTTATTCTTTATCAAGTAGACATACCCATATCTACTCAAGTCATCAGTAAAAGTAATGAAGTAGTGAAAACCTCCTCTAGCGGTGATGGTTAATGGTCCACACACATCCGTATGTATGAGAGCCAAAACCTCACTAGCTTGTGTCCCTTTTCCCGCAAAAGGTGCACGAGTCATCTTGCCTAAAAGGTAAGACTCGCATATACCATAAGATTCGAAATCAAATGGTTTGAGCACTTTAGATGAAGCAAGTCTCGTAATGCGTCTTTTGTTTATGTGACCTAAACGACAATTCCAAAGGTAAGATTCATTTGGATCACCCGTTTTGAGCTTTTTAGTTTCCACATGATAAACGTCATTAACATCATTTAAAACATAAATGCCTCCAATTGAAATGACCTTGCCATAAACCACATCATTCAATGAAAAAGTACAACTATTGTCCTTAATCATAAAACAAAAGCCTTCCGCGTCTAACGTGGAAATGGAGATGATGTTCTTGGTTAAAGTTGGTTCAAAATAACACTTATTTAAATATAACTCTAGACCACTAGCTAAAGTGAGCACATAGGTCCCCACGGAAACGGCCGCTACTCTAGCTCCATTGCCCATGCGGAGATCCACATCACCTTTTGATAGTGTTTGCACGTCCCTTAAACCCCGTAAATGATTACAAAGGTGAGAGCCACATCCGGTATCTAGTACCCACGTGGAAGTGCAAGCATAATTAACATCTATCATATAGAGAGAGGAAATCATACATATAGGCGTCACACGCCCTTCCTTGAGGTCCTCCAAGTATTTGGGACAACTCCTCCTATAATGCCCCTTCCTATTACAATTGAAACATTCGGACTCAGAGAGTTTGACATTCTTTGCCTTGGGTTTGCCATTCTCAACGGCTTTCCCCTTTCTCTTGTCTAGTTTCTTTGACGATTTCTTGAATGGGGACTTTTCCTTCCCCTTTCCCTTCTTAACTCCAATGGACATGTTCTTTAACTTCATGGTTAGAACATCCCTTTTTTCACTCCCACTAGCTTCCATATCCCTCTCCGCTTGGGTGAGGAGTGCATGAATTTCATGATAACTCTTATCCATGCCATTCATGTTATAGTTGACCCTAAAATGGGGCAAACTTGGAAGGAAGTGAGTGGAGGATGCGATCCACCACAAGAGTTTTAGGAATGTTACACCCTAGACGCTCTATGATGTCAACATATTCGACCATTTTGAGTACATGGGGACTAACCTTTTGGCCCCTCTCAAGCTTTGCTTCAAAGAAGCGTGCCGCCGCATCGTATTGGCGGACTTTAGGTGTTTCTGAAAACATAGTAGTCATACGAGTGAATATCTCGTACGCATTTAAAGAAATGCATGAAAGCTTGAGCTTTGGGGACATCGACCATATCAACACATTTTTGATATCATTCGACATCCTCACATGGTCATCATAGGTGGTCCGCACCGCCGATGAAGCCCTTGGACCGGGCTCGATGGGAGGGGCATCGGTCAAGTAAGTGAGCACATTGTCGGACAACGCGGCACTTTTGATGTTGGATTCTCATTCAAGAAAATTACTACCGTCATCTTTTAAGATACATTTGTCCACTACGGACCTTAGCCATGAATCTTTGCCTAGTGTAGTAGTCGATGGAGTTGATGAAGTTGCCATTGCGAATTAAAATGCTACAACAAAATAAGGAAATATTAACATTCATTGTTTTAAAAATACTTGTAAAACATGTTTAACAAGTTTTAACATTTATATAATGATCTCCCACTAAATTATATAAATGATTCCAAGACCCAAATTTTAAACAAAAATGAGCATCGCTTGGGCGAAACATCCCATAATCGTGTAAATTCGGTAAGTCAACGGTTGACTAATTCTACCTCTAGAACTCTTGGTTGACGAATTTCCTAAAATCCATCTACTAGCCCCGGAATACAAGACCGTCTTATACCCCGTTGAGTCCAACCAACTTTGGCGCGTGATAACCGTTTACCACCCTACTTACCCGAGGTAAAAAGAAAACACCCCGCTTGGGCGAGCGTGGCTCTTATGAACAAGGGATTCATAGGTGTTACTAATTGGTAAGGCTAATCTCAATTTTAGTTATGTGAGAGATCTTGTCAATTTAGTCATAAATTACCTATAAGTGAACTAAGCCGGTGAATCTAAATAACGTGAATTGACAACCGCGAAAATAAAATGCATGTGAATGGCGATTTAGGCATGCGCGAAAAATAAAAGCAAGCAAGCATATGAATAATCCTAGTATGACCTCCTAGTTAATAAAAACTAGAATATTACATATCGGAAACCAACTCCTTGGTCCCTTGCCTCTTCATAGGAATATCTTCCAAAGGGGCTTCTTCTAGTGGGATTTGGAACACCTTACCAAAAATAGACTCCGTCTCGATGTAATTCCGTCTTTTGGAAACGCCGGTAAATATAACTATTACAATCAAATTACATAGCTATTCCTATTATACATTAATTAATAAAATCAATAAAACTATTAATTAATTACAAAGCGACAATACGAGATCGTATTTAAATTACAAACAAATCGCTATTCCCATTCATTTCGGGTAATAACGATTAAAAATAACTAGGCCATACTAGGTACAATAAAATAAATACTTTAAATAAATGACAATAGTTCATTCAACTTAAATAAATATGCTTAAAATGCTGTAAAATGAGGCCAAAATCGCTCTATCTTACAATCTTTGGTATCTTGCTCGGTTTTGTGGATTTAATCGATTTTTAACTTGTAAAAATCAATAATCAACTCTTAAATCTCATTTAAGTCCAAACTAATTGTCCAAACTGTTTTTGACCTCAAAATTAGTCCTCACTAATTTGATGATGAATAATTAGTTTGATTTGGTGATATTTGCTAATTTAATCGGTAAAATCATAACTCTTAAGTAATAAATCAAAAATAATTGAAAAAATTACCAAAAATTGAAACTAAAACATTTGAGTATTCTGGAACACTCCCAAGAACACAAAAATATCAGAAAAATTGCCCAAAAATTTCGGATAAAATTTATGAAGAAAAAGATCGATATTTATCGGTTTTTAACCACAAAAACTAATAAACATCAAAACAAGGTGAAATCACATTTTAAATGTCACTTTTAACTTTTAAATCATATTTTTGAATTTAAATAAATTTATCAAGGGCAGGAAACTTTTTTTCAAATATATGATTAATAAAATTCACTTTTATTGACTTTTATCTCATAAAATCAATAAACATGCAAAATGTCAAACCAACCCTCCAAATTTTACATACAATCTGTAGAAAATATGTATGAAACAATATAAAAATTTCATGACCCGAATCAACATTTAACTATTTTTAGTTAACTCTTAACCAAAATACGACATTTTTGGCTCGGTTTTCTACCAAAAATATTAAAAATAGCAAAATAACTTCACAAATCACCAAATGTTACCACAAATCTTTTGAGATCAGTAGGTATGCATGCCCAAAAATTTTCGTGCTAAAACCTCTTCTAACACAATTTTTGAGTTTTTCAAATTATCTCATAATGTGTTTAATATGCTTAAAATCAACATGCAAATTACAAGCCTAGCTCATGATACCACTTGAAAGATCATAGATCTAAACTAGACTCTCTAATTAAAAATAAATTATCTCATAATATGTTATTTTAGTGATCTATGTAACATGCATGCTAATATAAAAGCATAATAATAAAGATTAGGGAAAAACAATTTCCTTACATTGATTTTGATGGTAATATGGGCACAATCAAGATCTCCTATCTTGATTGTTCTTGAGATTAAAATAAAGGATGATCCTCCTTACCCAATCTTCAAAGAGAAGATCTCCTAACAATATGCACCAAAGAACTAAACCCAATAATCTAACAAGTATTAACAAGAAACTTGTTAAATTTATTCCCTTGATAATATGTAAATATTACTAACACTCTAAGTAATTATTTTAGATTACTAACTTCTTAGTAAATAGGTTTTTATTATTTTAGAGAGAAGAATTTTCTTACATTTTGTATCACATGCAAAATATTCAAGTGAGTGTCAAATGAACAAAATGATAGAGAGTATGAGGAAGAGGGGGGGGGGGGGCGGTTGGGGTGATAGGATGAGCGGAGTGTTTTCTTTTCTTATTTTAATATGCCCAATGCTGCATAATTTAGAAAAGAACAAAAGCATTTTTGGGAAGAAGAAAATGTGTAAGTGGAATGATTGTGTTTAACAACACACAATCCCATTTACATGATTTCCATGACCCATTTACGGGTCGAAATCGGTTCTTATATTTGTCGCAAAAATACGTGTAACTTTACTTTAAACATAGTTTTATGTTTATATGCTTCCCGATTAATTTTGTCCAAAACACTCCGTAAAAATATGTATACCACTACACATATTATTTACGTACTAATATTAATCACATTAATCAATTAGTACAATTTTAGTGAATTAACAATTAATGTACTAAAACCCGTCTCAATAAATTTATTATTCAATTATCGCATAATTAAATAATAACTGTTGCGCCTCGAGTTCGCAACTCGAAATCTCTCTAAAAAAATAATCGATTAACCTATTAGTCAATAAATCAAGGGACTAAATAAATTGTATCTCATACAATTAATTAGTTGTCAATTGGGGTTCGTTCCTTTAGGTGTGACCGAAAGGGGTCAGTTGACCACCGCCGTCTCACGACAATAACGTCAAACTCTACTCAGCAAACCGTTATCGATTTACGTTAATCAACTGACGAGGATCAAATAATAAATATCCTGATGATATTCCTTTAATGAGATTTATTATGTAAACGCACTATTGTGGAGGACACTAACTCCAACACCCATGACACCCTAGTGCTTTTAATCAATTGTTTACAACCCCTTTATTTGCTTTACTTAATTTACATTCATCTTGTTGATTAGTTTAGACCACATCTCATCTCAAACTCAATTTGTGACACCCTAAGACATAGCTACTTGCAATTGAAAATCCTACATCAATACCCGTCCCTTGGGATCCGACCTTTACTTACCTCTTTGCTAAGAGTAGTTTGTGAAGTTATAAATATTGTTTTGGTTGGTGGCTTTTGACAACGAGTTTTAACCGAGCCAGTTGATTTTACAGATTTAAATAAAGCGTGTCCAAAAGATCCGTGTCCACTACCACACATAGATGTCATGGTGGATGCTACTGTAGGTCATGAGATGCTAACGTTCGTGGATGCCTGGAACGGATACAACCAGATAAAGATGCACCCCAGCGACCATGAAAAGACGACATTCAGGTCCGAGCGAGGTATCTATTGCTATAACGTCATGCCTTTTGGAGTTAAAAATGCAAGATCGACCTATCAGAGGCTGGAAAACATGATGTTTAAAGAGCAAATTGCTCAAACTATGGAAGTGTACATAGACGATATGGTCTTCAAATCAAAGCAGGCTTCACAACACCACCAGCACCTGGTAGATACTTTCAACACCCTCAGAAAAAACTAGATGAAGCTGAATCCAACAAAGTGTACCTTCGGGGTCTCCAGTGGAAAATTTCTGGGATGCATGGTGACCCAGAGGGGGATAGAGGCCAGCACCTAACAAATCAGAGCAATTCTGCAGCTGCAGTCACCTCAGAAACCAAAAGACGTCCAGCGCCTGACTGGAAGAGTGGCATCCCTAAACAGGTTCATATCCAGATCCTCCGACAGATGCACGTTGTTTTACGACATACTCAGGAAAACTCAAACGTTTGAATGGACCGAGGAGCATGAGAAAGCATTTCAGGAGTTAAAGCACTATCTCAGCACGCCGCCACTCCTATCAAAACCATTGCCAGGAGACCGTTATTCCTGTATCTGTCAGTGACGGAAGCAGCAGTAAATGCAGTGCTAGTACGAGAGCAGGAGGGATCACAGCATCCAGTATACTACGTCAGTAAGTCTCTGCTTGCAGGACCAGGTACACATCGCTTGAAAAACTCGTCCTTGCGCTCGTTACGACATGCTATAAATTACGTCCTTATGTTGAATCTCATATCATTTCTCCGATAACTAATTACTCTCTTAAGACTATCATGAGAAAACCAGAATTGTCAGGAATGATGGCTAAATGGTCCGTACACCTGAGCGGTTATGACTTGAAATTTGAACCTCGTACAGCAATAAAATCATAGGCTGTGGCAGACTTTGTGACTGACTTCTGCCCAGCTCTCCAGACCCAGGCAGAACAAGACATCCTGAACCTGGAGGAAAATAAAGGAGAACAAGTGTGGGAGCTGCATGTGGACGGAGCCTCCAACGTAAGAGGCGCAAAAGTAGGATTGGTCCTCAAATAACCCCAGGGAGACCTCATAGTCCAGGCGGTACGATGAAAATTCAAGGCCACGAATAACGAAGCAGAATACGAGACCTTGATCCTGCGTCTGAAGCTGTCTCCGGATCTGAAAATCAGACACCTCGAGGTTTGCAGTGATTCTAAACTTATAGTTAACCATGTAAATGACTTATGAAGCAAGGGACTCCAGGATGATGGCGTACCTTGACGTAGCAAAGGAGTTGACCGTCAGAATTGCTACCTTCAACATCAAACAAATCCCCAGAGACCAGAACGCAGAAGCAGAAGCGCTAGCTACCTTGGGGGCAACATTCAAAGCAGGAGCCATCTCCACAATACCAATTGTCCACGTGCTGGAGCCATCAATACTGAAATCTGAACAGAAAGCAGAAGTGTTGTGCAGCACCAGCAGTGAAGAAGATACTCCATACTAGAGGAAACCATACGAGGACTAGCTGCAGAATGACATCCTGCCAGCAGATAAAAAGGAGGTGAGGAGCTTCAGAATGAAAGCATCCAGATTCATACTAATTGATGGTGTCTTGTTCAGGAAATCCCTCGCTGGACCCTACCTCAGATGTCTGGATCGGGAAGAATCTCAGGCTGTTTTGCATGCTCTCCACAGTGAAGAATGTGAAAATCATGCAGGGGCAGGTGCTTGTCCAACAAGGCACTGAGGCAGGGATACTTCTGGCCCACAATGCGCAAAGATGCCGTGCAGTTCGCAAAAAAATGCGATTCTTGTCAAAGGCACGCTCACGTCAGCCACCAGCCAGCAGAGCCTCTGCATCCGGTCATTTCGCCCTGGCCCTTCATGAAGTGGGAAATGGACATCGTGGGACCATTGCCCAAGGCAGCAGGAAACAAAGTCTATATGCTCGCCATGACGGACTACTTCTCCAAATGGATAGAAGCAGAATCATCCTCCTAGGTTACAGAAACCCAAGTTATATCATTCATTAAATGTAATATCATATGCAGGTTTGGCATTCCATCTGAGATTATATGTGATAATGGATCCCAATTTATTGGAAATAATACAGAAGCTTTTTGTGCTAAGTGGAATATCTCACTGCAGAAGTCTACTCCCAGGAACCCCCAGTCTAACGGACAAGCCGAAACCAGCAATAAGATTAATGTGAAAAACCTAAAAAAGAAGCTGGAGGAGAGAGGGGGCAAGTTGGCAGAAGAACTGCCTCCGGTTCTCTGGGCTGACATAACCACACCCAATGTTGCAACAGGACAAACACTTTTCAGCCTGGTGTTTGGAGCAGAAGTAGTCATTCCATCCGAGGTCAGGGTCCCAACCCACATGTATAGATGCATAACAGAGGGTCGAAATCAGGTGGAAATGGCAAGTAGCGTAGACAAGATAGACGAGCTCAGAACCAAAGCTCAGATTAGGATGGCTTCATACCGACAAACGGTGGCCAGGAGCTATAACAAGAATGTAAAGGTAAGAACCTTACAGGTGGGAAATCTGGTCCTGAGAAAAGTCTTCCAGAATACCAAGAACCGGCAAGCAGGAAAATTTGCCTACAACTGGGAGAGGCCATACCAAATAGAAAGCATAGTTGGAAACGGAGCATACCGACTCATGAGTATGGAAGGACAAATGGTTCCCAGATCCTGGAACATCATCCACTTGAAAACGTATTTCACCTAAGCGACCAATACAAGTCAACAACCGGGTACTCAGTCTACCAGATGCAACTCTGCCAGGTTCTAGATTTTGCCTTAAATATTCTTTGGCTTTAAAATATAGATTGACCTCCAACATTTACTCACATATGCTTTTCTGCATATTTTTACCTTCAACATTCTCTGATTCTGAAAAATTTTCTGCATACATTTCAATATTCTCTGGTTCTGAACAATTTTCCTACATATATTTTGACTTAAATATTTTCTGGATCTGAAAGTTTTTGCCTGTATATATTATGCAAAGGTTCTTTCGTTTTAGAAATATTATTTTGTAAAACATCCACCACTTTAACGTTTCAAGTAAATAAATTCTATTTCAAATAAATGTTTAAATGTTTTTTTTTTCAAATAAATGGCTAATTGAATAAAATGCAAACTAATCTGGCAGAACATGATTTACTACAAAAGGCGTGTGTCTATGGCTAAGTACGTACAACCAGGGCAACCACTCTCCCGCGCTGCATTAGCACCCACGCAAGCCTGGCTTCTCTGAACGAGTGGGCGAACTAGATCCCATAGACAGCAATCAAACATCGATTGCCAAACATACAACGTAAAAAGTGCATGCACAAATCAAAAGTACACCAGAAACGGTACGACACAAAGTAAATCTAAAAACGAAAAGTACTGCAATTAGACTTGATAAGTTCATCATAATAGAAAAATATGCATGGTCTCCTAGACCAGACCAAAATGTGCCAAACTGTTTGTCAAAACCTACACGCTACGCCACACATGGCAAAGTACTAACTAACTAAGAAAAACAAAGTTTCAGTTGCAGGAAGTTACTACTCCAGATCAATATGCTCCATAGCCCCTGAAGCAGCTGCCTGAGTAGCAAGAGCAGAAGAAATCACCTCTTCCTCAGCATCTGGAGCACCAGCAAGGACATCACCTTCCCCCTCCAGACCGCACAACAAGTCTATATCCAGACCCTTAGGGAAGTCCGCAGCAAGTTTCTCTTCTTCTGCTTCTAGATCCCAGGCCAGGTACTCCCCACTCTGAAATGCCTTTATACGCTCGATTTTGCTTTCCAGAGCAGCATAGGCAAGAGCGTTCATCAGAGTGTTCCCAAGGTCAGCATTCTTCTCCTTCAGCACCTGCACCTCTGAGACCAGGGAAGCTTTATTATCCAGAACCTGAGAGAGACGAGTCTCAGCATCAGAAGCACGCTTCTCAGCGACAAAAGCACGACCCTCAGCATCATAAATACGTCCTTCAGCATCAGAAAGGCTACTTTGAAGTTTCTGCTTCGGAGCAGCTTCCTCCAACAACATATCTTGGGCTGCATCTAACTCGGCCTGGATCTTAAGCTTGCCTTCCTTAGCCCCTTCACCTGCTCCAGAATCTCCGCCTTCTCTATTTCCAAGGAAGAAATTTTCGCCCTCAGAAACAGAGCCATCTGAAAAGACTGCCAACCACAAGCAAGGGATTAAAAAAAAAGAGAATTATTTTTATTCACCTCGAAGGAATGCTCCGCAGCACGATCCACCAGATCACCCAAAGACCTTTTTCCCAGTGCAGCTCTAGGAGCAGGAAACAGCATCTGGCCCATCGGACTCAGATCGCGAGCATATTTTGCTCTGCCAAAATCTCCTGGAAATTTGAATGCTACATTGATAGGACCCTCGAGAGCAGAAGTAGAGCCAGGAACAGGGATGGACTCAATAGCAGGAGTGGGCTCAGAAGCAGGATGATCCCTAGAAGCAAAGCCGCGAGAAGGAACACGTCCTGGAATAGGAGGCTTCATAGCAAGAGGAGTAACCTCAATGGGAATTTGTTCCTTGGCTTGACCAGCAGAAGATCTCCTTTTTGCACGAGTCCCAAAGCCAGAAGCAGGGGCAGCTTTTCTCTTCTCAGCTGGTTTGGAAGCACCTTCAACACGCTTCTTCTCCCTCAAAGCCAGAACGTCGGAAAGCGTATCCTTGGATTTTGCAGAACCTGAAGGCAGAAAAAGTAAAGTCAGAATCAGAAAATAGCAATGTCACCAGAAGCAGAGAACAATTGGGAAGATAGAGTAACACACCAGTCGACATCGATTTGCCCTCTTCTTCCTATTCAACTACTACGTCCTCCTCTTTCGAAGCAGGGGCATAATCCTGAACAAGGTTAGGGAAGCTCTTATGTTCAGGCGGAGGACCGAAGAACTTGGTGATGGATACAACTTCGTCAAGGGACGGAGTTAAATAACGCAAACCTGCACAAAAAACCGAGTAAGGAAATACAGGCGTCAAAAGGGAAAGATAAAAGACTAGGACATACAAGTACCACGAGTGGATCGCCACGTGCTGGAAATGTAGTCCGTAGAAGGAGAAAGCGTGTTAACTTTGACGAAAATAAAACGGGTGAACCACTTGCTATCATCGGGTTTGACCGGAAAAATAATACAATTTTTCTCACCATCCCGAACTCGGATGGTCACTTGGCCCCGGCTAAGGGATCTGACCGAGAACAAGTGGGCAAGATCCGATAGACCAATATCATAACCGAGACGGCTATTCATGGCACAAATCGCAAGCAGAATCCGCCAAGTGTAGGGAGCGACTTGAGAGATGGCCAAACGATTAAAGTTCAAGAACTCTTGAATTAGAGGCGGAAATGGAAATCTCAGACCTAGACGGAATGCATATTCATACAAGCATATCCATCCCTCCCGCACGGAATCAGCTTTTTGGCCAGGAACCGGGATATGGAACACCACCTGATCGAAGAACCCAAACGTCTCCTTAATGTAGGCAAGGTCGTCCGTGGTAAAATCAGAATCACAAGAATGTTTTGAGGACAGAACGCCGCCGGAGGGAAAAGGGTTCGACGGCGCCGGAGGGTCCGATGCACATGTCGATAAACTGTTTTTTGAGACATAATAAAGCAAAGAAAGTGAAAAAGAAAGCAAGGGAAGGAGGAAGAAGGTGAAGTACCTGTCGCGGTTCCCGAGGTGGGGAGGATGATTGATGGAAAGGAAGTTGGAAATAATTGAGAGAAATAGAGAGGGGTTGCGGAACCAAGGAGATAAAATATGGAAAGGTAATTATGGGGAGTTGGGATATAAAAGTGGCGGTAGGAGAGATTAATTGAGGGGAAGTTCATAAGTCTGTGTAACTGTCAGATCCCGTTAATTTTTGGGGTCTAGAAGCGAAAATTCCCGCCTAAAACATTTTGAGACTGAAATTTGGGGGCACTTGTTGGGGATAAAATATCACCTTTTTATCCATAATGACGTGGCACCTTCTCATTGGCTGAGGAAGACGCAAGGATATTGATGACATGTAAGCATAGGGATCATCGGATTAATCAAGCAAAAAAACACACATGTGCTTGAGTTTTACGCAAGTGGAAGGGAATAAGTCAAATAACTACTTCCTATTTTTTTGCCAACAGAAGCAGAAAGCCAGGAGCAGAATCTGGTGAGAGGTTGAGGACTAAAACCCTAACAAATAACAATTATAAAAGAGGAGGAAAAGCAATCATAGGGGCATGTCATTCTCATCTGGCACAACGACTACAAGACTCTTCTCCTCCAACAAACAATATACTAGCTAATCACCATTGTATTTCCTTATTTTTCGTATTTCTGTCTCGATTATAGTGCCAAATTGGTGGGATTCCGACTCCCCACGCGGTTGTTCCCACTTCGGATTTTACGCATCACCAAAACCTTGCGTGTTAATCTTTTATTTCGTCGTTCGTACGTTCACTAAATCCGTTATATTCATATCATCGTTGGCCTTAGATTACTCACTATCACTCACTAAATTAAATCAATAGTCGGTAAATTTTTACCAAAAAAACAACCATCAGCGCCTCATCTGACCGCCATCACGTGAAGCCAGTTGTAACACCACCTCCCTCGACTGAATAATAGCACATATCGCTACCACAACATCGTTGCTACCATTGCAATTAATTATTTCATGGTATATTTTTATTCCTATTTTTTATTATGTGATTTAGGATTTTCCTTTAGTTTCATGATCTTGTTCGTTTGATTGAAATAATTGAAAGAATAAAACAAATGATTAATTGATATAGGGTTTTCTCCAATTTCATTTTTATTTATGAAAGAAAAAGAAGACGCAAACTAAGTAATGAGAAATTGAGAATCTCCAATCAAAACAAGAATTATCAAAGAAATGAAAGTCCACGTGCTAACCTTCACAAGATTATTACCCTAGTATCGTTTTCGTACATTTGATTTGCTGATTTGATTATATTTTATGAATTACATATTCTGTTTACTTTCCTTTCTTTGATTGGTAGCTCCATGCATATTACTCCTTATTTTATACTCCGTAAATATTCCATAGAAAAAAATGTTCATAATTTTTAGTTAATTATATCTAAATTGTTAGAGAAATGGGATGTGTCTGTATTATTTATACGGCGTACTATTTTTGAGATACAGAGGAAATTTGCAACATTTGTTTGAATTGGCAGAGGAAACTAGGAAGAGGACATCGCGAAAAAGTCCAACAGTTTATGGCATTAACTGGTGCAAGGTGATACCAATTAGTGTTTCGTATTAGTAACGACTTTGCTCTATTGAATGACAAGAGGTTATATTTATGTTGTATATCTTTCATGTTGTTTTTCTTACTTGGCATTAGCAATGCACTAGGCATTACTTGAGAGAAGCTTTGTGCAGTTTGATGTATTTGTCGGATTGTCTCAGTTCAGTTAACAAGTGCTCATGGGCTTGAATATCTTCTTTCGCCATATTTTCAGTTTGAATTTACTTTTAGATTTTATCTTTTATATGGCTTTATCTTCTATTTTTAAGCTTTAGATGATGTTTGAAAATCCGTGTATTATAATTTTTCAGGATGGGGTTAAATTAGATGCTAATGTTGGTGGTTCTCCGCCATCAGCATATGGCTCTTTTGAGGATAACTCGGTGAGGGATGAACTTCTTGCATCTGAGACTAGTACTAGCATGTCACTATGTAAAGCTCAACGTATGATTTCATTATATTTTACTCCTGTTTTCATTAGCTGGTTTGTGTATGGCAAAAAACTAATCTAGTTTACCTTTTTTCCATAGATTTGAAATGTGGAGCTGAAAGTTTGATCTAGTTGTGTTTCTAATTTAGATGCCTTATTTTGTGAATAAAGTGGGGAAATATAATTGATCTATAGAGCATTGGAGCCTAGAATGCATATAGTAGTTTGTTTTTAAGGATTTGTTTAGGCCCTAATTTGGTGTTTTAATTTTTGATTTGCAAGATATGATAGAAAAATCATTTACTTAGTCTACGTCCTTAGTGAAATAGTAACTCCTATTGCTGTCACATTGGCGCTCTGTCAAGACGTTTCGTTGACGACAATCTAGCAATTTAGTGCGAGTTGAATCAACTCCTCTACATGCAAGTAATTTCATGGCAATAAAGCAGATATCACAGTCTGTAGGAGATACAATTTTGCTGGAATTTCAATGTCTGTTCTTTATGGAAATTTGTTTTTTTTTTGTTGGTATATCATATCTCAACAAGTCTCTGTGTTGCATGAACTTTGATTATGTTCCTCATTTCGTCTGTTTAGGGCTATCCAGCTGGTCTTCTTCAATTAGGAAATAATTGTTAATGAACTCAAAGAAATGCGTATATTTTTACTGTAAGTACAAAGTTAAAAATTTCCCCAACTTATAATGGTTTTTTTTATCCAACATGTCAATCTTTTAGTTTCTTTGTGGCTATTAGGGTGTGGTCGAATCAGAGCTTGAATTTTTAGCTTAAGCCCGCATACAAGTACCTAAATTAATACATACTGAAGTGACACTCAATAGTCACCATGACTTTGTTGGGTGTAAACATATTCTCAGTTAACTTTTACAGGATGTAAATATTTTTCGGATCCTGAAATCGTTGTACGGTTATAACAATTATGAGCCTCACGAAGATTTTCTCAGGAGGAACCTCTTTGAGTTCAGGCTAGTTATTGCTTCATTTGAGATACAACCCTCTCCCTTAAGTTTTTTTGAAGTCGGGATAGACATTTTTTTGAACTTGTGATTTAATTGACATGGCAAAATAAGGAAGTAGGTACTATAGCGAGAATGCATGACAAGCCCGTGAACCAACAACAACTATAGCGAGAATGCATGACAAGCCTGTGAACAAGCAGGTACTTGTATTCCAATATGAGTTTTATCTGCTACTAGTCTACTACTTTAATTTAAAGCTAACAAGAATCATTTTCATGGTTATTTCATTGTTTTGCCCTTATTATTTTTCATTCCCCCATCCATCTCATTCAATCCAATTATTTTAGTCTCAAAAATGAGAAAAAAGATTCTTTTGTTGCAAACTTGCAGATTATAAGAAAGGGAATCACTGCTAGAGTTTTTGCTACTACTTATATCTTGGAAGTAAATGAAAGATGAAAACCTTTTTGCTACTACTTGTAACTTGGATTTAAATGGAGAGTTCATGCTTCTTTCCAACCACCCCCACCCCCCCCCCAAACCTTAACCTTTATGGAGTCGGTTAGACATTTTTCTGAACTTATGGTTTAATGGTCTTAGCAGAAAAGGCAGTTACTGCAGTGAAATGCTCCAGAAACATGTGAGCAAGTTTGATCAGGCACAAGTGTTAATGAAGTTCTCCAAACTCAGTTCCACGCCTTATGCAGAGAGTTACTGTATATAGAGCATGAGGGTGTTTTAGTTAATGTTTGACTGTTTGTACCTGATTATTATTGTCAAAAAACTTGCTCTACTTGCAATTATCGAGATTTAATGTACAAAGACATGGAGGGTGTATTAGTTAATGTGTGTGTGATAATTATTTTGCAAGACTCGTTCTACTGGCAATTAACCGACTTCTAGACTGGATTGCTACTGAGATGCAGCAGTGGCATAAATTAAAATTTTAATTTTTTTTTTTAAAAAAGATAGACTTATGGTGGCGGTTCCAAGATTGAAATTGATGTCATAGGTAAGCCTATGGTATCGATTGTCAGCTTACAACCGACGTCATAGGTACCTATGGTGGCGGTTCTAAGATTAAACCGATGCCATATGTGAGTCTACGTTAGCGGTTTTTAGCTTGCAACCAACGCATAGGTAAGCTAAAAAATATGACCCCGGCATACAGGTCGTTTCAAAACGGCAACAAGAGGGTAATTACAACCTCCACAGTAAGGTAATTTTCTACTAGTGTTTTTCATATATGATAATCACATTCATTATTTGAGTTTTTATTAATTAACTCTTTTATTTAGTTTAACTAAATTTTAATACTTTGTTTATCCGAATAGGTTGTGAGACAACGTTGAACCCTATTCAAGTGAATAGGATGAACTTTATATTTTGTCCCTAGTCACTTAATGAGGTGACCTCTCGGTGTGACTAGATTGTAAGTCGATCGATGGTGTGTTCAGCTCAGCACCATGGGGTCATGGGTATGACTGGTCGATTACATAGGCATACTGTGTGACACTCTGTCGGGCAGTGACATTAATAGAGTCCCTAATCAATATTATTAAATCATGGTCGTGGCGGGGACTTCTATATTATTCCTATGAGTCGATTCTTTTTTACTAGCGACCATTTATCTGAGTCGGTCTAGTTTCCGATTGGCTTTGGTTTTTGTCCTAGGTCGCGCTGTGAAAGGAGGCCGATGGGCATTTTCTGGATCATGGTGATCTGCATTATACAATGTAGATGGGTCAACAGGAGTTGTCAACCCATGTTAGGGTATAAACATCTTTGGGCCACTCGAGGAGTAGTTACTGGAAATGCGTGGCCATGCTCAAAAGAGATCTATGGTAGTTTCTGTTGGAGTATGCGTCCTCAACAAGAGTGCGATCACATATTAAATCTCATAACATGAATACAAAAGGGGTGATTCAATATACTGTCAACTGATCAACATTAATCGGTAACGATTGGCTGACTAGAGTTTGACGTTACTGTCGTTTGACGGTGGTGATCAGTTGATCCCTTAAGGTCACACCTAAAGGGCAATTCCCTTAACTGATAAGTTAATTAATTGTATGTCGATACAGATGAATTAAATCCTTAAATTGAACAAATTTTTATTAATGAGTGAGAGTTATATCTTATTGAAATGTGATTAAATAAGATTCAATTTAGTAATTAATATATTATATTACTAAAATTGATTAATGTTTATGAAACATTTGAGATAAGAGTGATTAGTTAGTTATAATTGCAAAATATTGTAGATTATATTAATTAGACTTAATGTGACCCATTTTATATACATGTAATTGTGAATTACTTGTTACTTTGTTAAATGTAATTTTATTTGATATGTAATGATATTTAATTAGTTAAATATGCATTTATATTACTAATGGCATGTTACTTGTCACATGTTTTACCAAATTACAAATGACAAATGACAAAGATAATATGGATGTCCATTTTAAGTGTTGGACTGGTTTTAAGGGTGATTAGTGGGGATTAATTTTGTTCTTATTTCATTCCTCATGATTAAGGACATAATGATGACACTAATAGCATGCTTAACCGTAGGGTCCTATCCTATTATTTTGGTAAGACAAAAAGCAAAAGCATGCTCTTTCCCATGGACATAAAAAACCGGTCACCCCCTCCCCATATATGAGAATTAGTTCTCTTATTTTCAACTCACTCAATACTCATGCAAAAATTCTCTCCTTCTCACATAAATAGTTTATGTTCTTAAAATTTGTTCAAAATCTAATCTTATCACAAGAATACTAGATGTAGTATCTATCTATATACTAATCCTCTAAGTTTGCTACTGACATGGCAGCATAATAAACTAGCAAAGATGACATGACAGCCTATATTATGGTAAAATTAACATATGATATCCTGACAAATATGATATGTGGGCAAATATGGTATATATCCTATATATATTTCGGTGTATAATTCATATATATTCTGAAAATCTCTCCCATCCTTACACAATATAGCTTTAAAATTAAAAATTAAAAAACATATAAATTCTTTCACAATATATCTTTAAAAACCATATAATCTTTTGCGTATTATAAAAACATATAAAATAAATAATAAATATAAATATAATATTTAAGTAAAAATAGATTATAAACTAATTTATTACAGGTCTATAGCTATATGATATTCTTTCAAGCAAACTTACGGAATATATTTATATAAGCAAAATTACGGAATATATGATTCTAAAACTAATTTATAACCAAAATTACGGAATATATTTTAAATTTCTATATTGCTGGTACTCTTCCCAAAAATAAACGTATTCCTAAGTCCTAACCATGTTAAATCTACAAACTACAGTAATGGTTAAAAAAAAATTCCATCAGGTATTGTGGTTGTCATTAATTATTAAATTAAGACGGTCTTATACTGTGAGACGGTTCTATAATATGGAAAGACAACTTATTTTTTAGCATTAAATGATTTTGTTTTATAAAAATTGATAGTCTCATGATGTGAGACTCTCTTATTTTATCATTTTTAATCCATTAAATAAAAAAGACAATTTTTTTATTAATTTAATAATAAAACTGAACGTTTTTTTAATTAACAAAAATGGACAGTTTCATAGTTGAGGTTGTCTTAACCTATAATTTATGAATACAATTTACAAGCATTATTATTACTGTATTATTATTTCCCGATCACTTTTTAATGTGTATACAAGGGTAGAAGGGCGGGCTTCATTTGATATTATTTTCCCGATAATTTTTTACACCATTTAAGTGGGGTTATATATCCTTTATGTTGTCTAAAGATCTCAAACGGGTTGGGCAGGTCAGAACATACAGCTCAGGTACGATGGGTTCAAATACGGGTCAAGTAATACGGGTTATGGGTCGGGTTATTAGGGGCAAAGTGTGGGTCAACAATTAGTATCTAACACATTTTATAGATCGGAAAAATATTTTTTAAAAACTAAAGTATATTTAATGTAATATTTTAATCATATTCAGTGTTTAGTTTTTTAATTATTTTTTCAAATATATTATGAAATAAATATTAATATTTTTATAAAAATTATTTTAGTTTATCTTTGACTGAACGGGTCGACGTGTTCGTGTCGGGTTTCACTTAAATTAACGGGGCATTTTGGGTTACATATCGAACGGGGTACTGCTCGAGATTTTCGGGTTTTAACCCTGGAAAAAATGGATGAGGTCGGGTCGGGTCGAAATTTGACATGCTTATATCTTAGTTATGTCTTAAACTCATAACTTATCGATCATTTAGTTAAAATAATAATATGGATACGAATTGTACAAATAACCAACTCTAATTTGTTATATTCTACATTTATATAATATCGACTTTCGTATGACTTTATCTTTATTAATAATATATGGAGTATTGGCTTAAAAGTAATCATCTAACTAAGGAGTATAAAACAGCCCGTGAATTTCACGGGTTTAAAACTAGTTTATATTAATACTAGATTTAATAATTTAAGGTTACTAGTAATATTATTTAGTTAATAATATTATTAGTGTTAAGGGTAAGTCTTGGGTGCAACTAAGAGGAGAGTTTCTAATTTGGAACTTTGGTTTTTGAAGGATCATCCTAATGTTATTAATCTCAAGAACAAGGTTAGGAAGGTGTCCTACCTTGTGCCCAAAATTCGGTCCACCATTTTGTAAGGGTAAAACCGTTTTTCTCTTTATTTCATTTATTTACATATTGCATGTAACTAGATCTATTATTCTAAATTAGTGAGTAATTTAGAAAGTAATTAGAGGAGTCTAATTAGGGGTTAATGAACCTAATAAGTGGTATCAGAGCTTTGTTGTTGCATGCAAATCGTTTTTTGAGTTTTTTTACGAGTTATTAGATGACTAAAATAAAAACCGAAAAATTTGTGTTTATATAGTATATGCAAGAATTTTTTTCATGCCTGTATACATTCTGGTCCTAAAATGTTTTAGGTTATTTTACATGATTTATGGAATTTTATTGCTCACTTTTATAATTTATTGGATAATAATAACATTTTAGTGAGTAAAATGGTTATTTAATAACTAAAACTAGTTATATGATGTTTCTGGTCACGAAATTTTAATATGATCTCACATGCATATTTTACTTATTGTATGTAAAATTTGAGGTTAATGTGATTAATTTTGCCTGATTTATGATTTTAATGGTTAAAATGGAATAAACAGAGATTATATAAGCTAAACATAGCTAAACGAAATTTATGGCATGAAATTTTTTCCCCAGAGTTGCACACATATTTAGAATATCAGATGTGAAAAAAAAAATTAATTTTGTTAATTTTGTGTGTTTATTGATTTTTATGCGATAAAATCGATTAAAGGTAACTTTATTAGTCATAATATTAAATTCGGAATTTTTGGGTTGAATTTATGTTTTTCCAAGATCTAGAAATTTTTATAGTATGTTCAAAATTTTGATTTTGAATTTTTTTCATAATTTTATGATTAAATTGGAATTAAGTTATAAAAATTATGTTTTACGTTATTTATTCATGAAATAAATTGAAAATGCTTTGTGAGCATTTTTTACTAAATTTTTGGGATCTTGGTCACGTTCCAGAATATATAAAATTTTGATTTCGAATTTTTCCAATTTTGTATGATTTATTTGGAATTATTTCATAATTGTTAAGATTAATAAGTTTATAATGAGCAATAATGTAGAACCAAGTTAGATTATTGTCAAATCTTAGTGTGGACTAGTATTTGAGCCCTAAGACAGTTAGGGTAATTAAGTTGGGCTTAAATTTGATTTAAGTATTATTTTGTGACTTTAATAAGTTAAGAGTCACGCATTTCCATAAAACCAAAGCGATATACGATATAATCTAGTAAGGCGATTTGGCACATTCATTTTTTGCATGTTGAATACATATATAATGTTGTATATTTTATAGATGTATGTCATTTAAATTTATGTGATTTTGAATCATGTAATTTATCTTAGTATGACTTTAGTTTTTAATCGGTATTTACCCGTAATGTAAGGGAATATCGATTCAATTGTAATTTTACTGTGATCTCGCATCACCGTTTTGTAATTTAATAGATTTAAATATTTATTACAAATGTATAATAGGAATAGCTGTGTATTTTATTATTATTTTTGTAATTCCAGAGTTTCCTAAAGACGGAGCCATTCGGAAAGGAGTTTTGATCAAGACGGTGTTTCCTTGGAAGGCGTGTCATATGAATTTCAAGGGACCAAAGGAGTTGGTTTCCGAATATGTAATAGATTATTAAATTTTCTATTTTAGGAAATGCCGTACTAGGAAATTGCTTTTCTGTACATGTTCTATTTTATATGTTTGCATGCATGCCAAATCTCCATAACATCACATGCATATCCTTTATATCGAATCATCGACCTTTTCAATTATAATTATCGATAGATCACTAATTTTGTTCACTTAAAAGAGATAGATAATAAATTGACAAGACCTTTACATTTCTAAAAAATTAAGACTTAGCCTTACCAAATAGTAGGAACTCATGAATCTCAATTTCATTAGGGGTACAATACGGTATTGAAATATTATACCGGGGTGCTTTCTTTAACGTTGGGTAAGTGGGGTAATAAGATGTTATTACATTTCGAAATTTGGTTGATCTCAACGAAAGTATTAGAGGGACCGTTGTCCCAATAGGTTCGGGCTAAAGATGAACTTAATGTTATTTCATCGACCGAGAGTTCTAAGTGTAGAATCGGTTAAACGAGTTAATCCACCAAATTGTATTAGTAAAGGTTGTAGAGGGACCGTTGTCCCACAATCGAGCTAGTATGAATTTGGGTCTTGGAATCGTTTATATAATTGGGTGGAGATCATTATATAAATGCTAAAACTTGCTAAATATTTTCATATATTACGATGAATGTTTGTTTTCCCACTATTTCGTTGGTTAAATTTGTTCCATATCTTTGCTCCAAGACATATACGATGTCATTTCGATTTTAACTTATGTCTCCATTAAACCACTATAGCCAAAGACAAATAGAATCTACTTTCTAAAAGCCTCAATTGAACCGTTTAAATAGGGCATGGACTAGCTCCATACGAATTGTTCTATTCCATAGAACTCCAAGGGAGTTGTCCTATGTCATATAAGATTAGCATCTCAAATTTCTAACATACCTATGTATGATTTCTTGTGAAGAAGTATGAATAGAAGTAATGATTAGTCAAAATATGTTTTGATAATATTTTCTATGCATACACGGTTCAAAAGTCTTATTGCTCAACCTAAACACTTGTTATCAAGCACTTAAGTTGTTAAGACCATGACAATGTTAAATTGGTAAATTAAATTGTTAGAAATTTTGATTAACCAAATACCACAATAGAGTTAACCTTTTTGAAGGATTAACTAGGAATTTAAATGAAGATAAGTCTTCATCTAGCAAAAATTCTTGAAGCCTGTGGGAGCAATAAGAAACAAGTACCTATCTTATTTGTTAAGGATAGAACTAGGCTCGAAAGAGAAAGTGTTAGACACTAAAATAGAGACAAACCCCAAATAAGTAAAGATCAAGGAAGTTGGTCGTGTGACTCCATCATATTCCTTCCTGAATATCAATGACATTGACATTACATTCTTGCCAATTACAACATCATGAGTATTTGATACAAATTTGTGGATTCCATCATAATATTTGGCATTATCGTGTGACGACTAGCAAGAATAAGTTCAGAAAATTGCATGAATGGAACTAGGGTAGTTGCCATTTCATCCATAAACATATGAATGTTATAGTGTACTCATTTTAGTTTGTATTTAGAAATGTAACTCAATAATTGTTATGATGTACACTAACTCTAAATAAGAATATAATTCAAGTTTTTGTATAAAAACAAAGGGTTTCACTATTATGCAATTAAAACAAGCGTTGTGCCCTTACATACCACGATTAAGTTTATGGTGAGACCATATAAATCAAGGTAATTATATTCAAACTAGAAATAAATGTCATATATACAAGACTCAAGTTGGTGACCCCAATCATTTCTCAATTCTCGATTGAAAATCGCATTTAGAAACTAGTTTTGACTAGTCTCCCAAACCATTTGATTGGGAATCTTTTGGTGTGTGCGAATCTTGTATTCAAAGCAAGATAATTCATGACTTTTTCTTGAAAAGGATTATGAATAGAACAAGATATTCGCCCTATTTACACTTTGAAGTGTATAGTCGAATACAATTTTAATCAGAAAAGGTTATTACTTCTTCATCTCTTCTACCAACGAACTAGGTAGATACATGGTATCCACTTAATGAGGTAAGAAGTGAAATTCTTTGAATAAGTTCAATGAATGTTTAAAAAGTATCAAAACCTAGAGATTATAAAACCAAAGTATTAGTACTTTGTTAAAATAGGGAACAATAAAGGGAAGACTTTTATCTGCACCAAAAAGATCGAGTGCATGTGATATGGTATCACAAGTTCACTTTCATTACGATATGATTGAATCTTTACAATATAGTTGGAGGTAGTTTCTGTTATAAAATTTGCCTGGCATTTAAATTTTCCACTAAAACAAAGCATGGTTAAAGCAATCATCTATATTTCATATGAGATATGGTTAGACATGGTACCTAAATTGTAGCTTGTTTCGATAGTAAACATGTGCTCTCTCTTCCTACATGATCACGAGAACAAAGGGTTTGTGGCTCATGATGCTGTCTATTAAAGAAAAGAGGATTATTTCTTAAAAGATAGAGTGGGAGAAAATGTTCAAGAGCCACAAACTGACGATAAGACGTAGGAAAGTGGTCTTTCTTGGTCAAAATAAGTAAATATTTCTTCGAAACCTAACTGTACAGGAGTCGTGTTATTTTTGAAAATAACAAACCTGTTACTTATTAAGATGCTTTTCTAGTTTCAACTCCACAAAAGTCCGAACTGAACATAAACATTAACATGTTTCCATGACTTGGTTGATTGGTGGTAAGAGGTTTACACCAATTGCAACGCTTCGTTAAATTCGGATTTCATAATATTATTATTTGACTGTTGGATGGTATGTTTCAGTCATGTAATAAACCTTTCTCGATTTGTCGAGTAGTTTTCTTCATATATGAAGTTTAGTGGGAGTAAGGTGGTATTATTAGTCTTATATGTGAATGGCATATTGATCACTATGAGTGATGAAAGACTTAGGATAAGAATAATACATCTCTAAGTATCCAGTTCGATGGATATTAGCATAAAGTTAATATTCTTATGTTAATAAGAATCTTGACAAGTTCAAAAGTATTGAACATGTGAAAATTGAATCCATTTGTTTCCGCTGCTGGATTAATTTATTATTCTAAGATGTATCTCTATTCTTATACTTCGTATACTTGGAGTATGACGAGAAATTAAAATCAATCTTTGTGAAAGTCACTATATAGCCATATAGTCTATCCATTAGTACTCAAGAAGCACTAATGATATGTCTTCTATGTCTCATATGTAGATAACATATTATTCATTGAGAATGATGGACCAATGCTCTCCTCCGTGAAGGAGGGATTGGGAGACTAGGAAGAGATGCACAGCATCTTTAATATCTGAATATATAAGTGATATATACGAGAGGATAAGTGTTTAGAAATAATTATTGGATTTATGTGCAATGCGTTACACAAAAACCATATTCTAAACACACAAGGATGGTTGGAGAATCATCTTGGCTATAATATTTGAGGAGTAAATCTAAGTAATATACAACGGAAATTATATTGTCACTTAATCATCATTTATCAGTAACGACTGGCTCACTAGAGTTTGATGTTATTGTCGTTTGACGGTGGTGATCGGTTGATCCCTTGAGTACACTTGCAACTATGAGATATGCAAGAAGGATGAATCCCACACACTGTGAGGACAGTAGGAGCTATCCTAAGGCAAGATAGCCTATGGCTAGATTGGATCTAGACACGTACTCAGTAGGTTTTATAATATAAGATTATAGAGAACGAAGGGAAATAGTATATAATGAGGTTAAGTAAGGTGCCAGATGTTGCTAAAACTAGTTAACCAAGGCCTTCTCATAGGCTTAACATGATATGTCATGCCATTTCAATTGAATTAAAATGTACGATTATTTACAAAATTAAAAATGGAATATAGATTATGTAGTAATTGATATTGTATTAATTTTACATTTGTTATAATGCATTCATCGTTTGCGTTTTATTTTAAACTCTTTTATTACTTTGTTATATCCAAATAGGCTATAGAGACAACGTTGAACCCTATTAAAGTGAACTGGATTAACATAGTATTGGCCCCTAGTCACTTATATGAGGTGACGTCTCCATGTGACTAGAGTGTGAGTCGATTGATGGCAAGTTCAAGTGCCATAGGATCATAAGAGATGACTAGTCGATCACATAGGCAGACTGTATGGGACACTCTGTCGGACAGTGACCGCTTATAGAGTTCTTGTAATTCATATAGCCTGGTCATGGAAAGAGCTATTATAGTATTCTTTTTGAGTCGATTCTTTGACTAGAGACTGTTCGCCCAAGGTGACACAGTTTATGATTGACTTTGATTTTTGCTCCACGACTTCCGAATATGGAGTGCAAATGGGCATCTTTTGGGTCATGATGAGTTTTGGTATTCGAAGGGAACAGTGCGATAGGAATTGTCCACGCCCTTGTTAGGGTTATATAAATCTCAGGGCCACTCGAGGAGTAGTGAACTGAAAATGCGTGGCCACGCTCGGAAGGTATCTACGGCAGATAATTCTGGTCAAACAGTTACTCTCCAAATCGAGGAAACAACTCCAGATATGATCAAATGCAAGTACGACCTGCAAGACACCTTTCATTGAGTGGGATATGTAATAGGACAAGAGAATTGGTGACGCCCACTTGTCTCGGACAAGTGGGAGATTTTTGGATTATGTGTCCTCAACAATAGTGCGATCACATATTAAATCTCATAACAAGAATACAAAAGGGATGATTCAATATATTGTCAACTGATCAACATTAATCGGTAACGATTGGGTGACTAGGGTTTGACGTTACTATCGTTTGATGGTGGTGATCAGTTGATCCCTTAATGTCACACCTATAGGACAATTCCCATAACTGATAAGTTAATTAATTAAATGTCGATACAGATTAATTAAATCATTAAATTGAACAATTTTTTATTAATGAGTGAGAGTTATATATGTTCTTATAATGTGATTAAATAAGATTCAATTTAGTAATTAACACGTTATATTACTAAAATTGATTAATGTTTATGAAACTTTTGAGATAAGAGTGATTAGTTAGTTATAATTGCAAATTATGGTAGATTATATTAACTAGACTTAATGTGACCTATTTTATATACATGTAATTGTGAATTACTTGTTAATTTGTTAAATGTAATTTTATTTGATATGTAATGATATTTAATTAGTTAAATATGCATTTATATTACTAATGACATGTTATTTGTCACATGTCTTACCAAATTACAAATGACAAATGACAAAGATAATATGGATGTCCATTTTAAGTGTTGGACCGGTTTTAAGGGTGATTAGTGGGGATTAATTTTGTTCTTATTTTATTCCTCATGCTTAAGGACATAATGAGGACACTAATAGCATGCTTAACCCTAGGGTCCTACCCTAGTATTTTGGTAAGATAAAAAGCAAAAGCGTGCTCTTCCCTATGGACATAAAAAACCGGTCACCCCCTCCCCATATATGAGAATTAGTTCTCTTTTTTTCAACTCACTCAACACTCATGCAAAAATTCTCTCCCTCTCACATAAATAGTTTATGTTCATAAAATTTTGTTCAAAATCTAATATAATCACAAGAATACTAGATGTAGTATTTATATTAATACTAGATTTAATAATTTAAGGTTACTAGTAATATTATCTAGTTAATAATATTATTAGTGTTAAGGGTAAGTCTGTGGTGCAACTAAGACGAGAGTTTCTAATTTGGAATTATGTTTTTTTGGAGGATTGTCCTAATGTTATTAAGCTCAAGAACAAGGTTAGGAAGGTGTCCTACCTTGTGCCCAAAATTCGGTCCACCATTTTGTAAGGGTAAAACCATTTTTCTCCTTATTTCATTTATTTACATATTGCATGTAACTAGATCTATTATTCTAAATTAGTGAGTAATTTAGAAACTAATTAGAGGAATCTAATTAGGGGTTAATGAACCTAACAGATTCTCCGGTCAGTCAGTTACTCTCCTAATCAAGAAAACCACTCATGATATGATCAAATGCAAGTGCGGCCTGAAAGACACCTTGCAATTAGTGAGAGATGTGAAACGGATACAAGACTTGGTAACGCACAACATGTATTGGACAAGTGGGAGATTGTTGGAGTAGGTTTCCTCCACAATAGTGCGTATACATAAGAAATCTCATGTAAGGAATATACTCAGGATATTCATTGACAATACTAGTATGCTGATCAACGTATATCGGCTAACGGATGGGCAACTAGTGTTTGACGTTACTGTCGTTAGGAGGTGGTGTTCAGCTGATCCCTTTCAGTCACACCTAAAGGAACAAGACCCAATACAAAAGCTAATTTGTATGTATATCATACGACTAGTTAGTCCCTTGAAAAATTGACTAAACGTTAGTTGATTGATTTAATTTAGAGATAACAAGTTAGGAACTCGTGCCGACAGAAGTTATTATTTATTATGCGATAATTGAATAATAAATTAATTGAGATAGGTTTTAGTAATTAATTGTTAATTTACTAAAATTCTACTAACTGACTAATGTGATTAGTGTTGGTACATATTTTATGTACATGTACGTATAATAAGTGTTGTAAGACGAAAATAATTGGGATACATTTTATCATATAAGATGATAAAGATGAATGATTTATATAAGTTTGTGAGACAAATTATTAAATCAAAATGGAACCATTTTTATCATTTTAGGCGTGTGATTAGAGCTTAGAGTAGGCATAATTAGTTTTGCTTTCACTCTAATCTAAACCTAGAGCACACAACCCTTTTGTTCTTAGCCATGCTCATCATTACAACCATGCAAAAATCAATAACACTCGACCTCCCTCTCTCCTTCCATTTGGCCGGCCACTTTAAATAAGGAGAACAAGTTTCTCCTTATTTATTGCTCTCTAGCATTTTTCCACAAAAATCTCTTTATAATATTAGAAACAATTACTAAGTGTTAGTAACAAGAAATATACTATATTCACATTATTACTAACAGTTAGTAATATATATTATTTATATTTCAAGGGTAGTATTTTGTGTATCCATTTAATACACCATATACTAGTTTGAGGCTTGTTTTTGGGTGCACCTTTAGGAGGTGTTCTACTTTGGGCACTAGGAGGATCTTGCCAAGCATTGTAGATATTCCATAAGACAACAAGTGTTATTGTACTTATATTTTCCATAAGCAATGTAGGAAAATTTATACTCTTCTTTATTATAACTTTATATTTACATGCATGCTACATAGATCCTAAAATAACTAAAATAACATGTAATTTGGTATACTAATTCGAGGAGTCCAATTAGGGTCTATGGACTTTCACTAGATACCTCTAAGAGATCCGCATAATCATATCTAGACATGTTAAAAGTGATGTTCTTAAGCCTAAACCTCACCGCATGGGTTCCTTTCTCATATGTAAGAGAGCTAAAAAATTCCAATGTTAGGTTTGTGACACCCCTCGATAGGGCATCAAAAGAGAACTAATAAATATAAGCGGAAAATACGAGATTTTTAAAACTTTTTAAAGTTTTAAGTGCGAAATCCACCATTCGTGATCAAACGGAAATGAAAAGTAGGATAGTTAAGTTTTACAATTAAAAACAAAGTGTGTTGGGGAAAAGATATCCCACGAATAAGCAGAAGTATAACGATAGGTGAGTCTATGAAAACGATAACTAAAGTCCAAGGGTCAATGTTCTCGCTAGCTCGCACGCCTTCCCCATATAATCTGCATCACGAACCTGTCATTCATATAAACATGAATGCCACAGTCAGTGGGGAGTAACTCAGGGTTCTCACAACCACAATATGCCAAAATGAAAGTAATTAGGAACTCAATTAAGTAAACCAATATAAATAAACAATCGCATGAGATAACAAGAGATTACAATTGATAGGCATAGTAAGATAGGCATCGTGAAATAAGAATGATTATGCAAACATGAGAGAAGAATAATTAGGTCATCCGTTCATATATTGACTCGACTCAAAAGTGTAAGACATATACAAAGTATAGACTGACAAGACAAACAACCTAGACTCAAACCTCTTGGTAGGACGATGATAATAATACGGTCCTAGTCTAAACTTGGATCCAAACTCTCGAGATGGGCAGCAGTGGCGAGTCCAGGATTTTGATTTCGGTGTAGCAAAATATATACTCAAGGTAAAATGTATAGATAATTAGTGTGAGAGTAGTAAATTTTGGTGTAGCAAATCACAAAATTCTAACCGAATTTTTCACCTTTGGGGTAGCGGTGTAACACCCCCTCATACCAAGGTGCCTTACTAGGACCACCCTACCATGAAAGTGTGTTACCATCTCGGTTGCCCGAGGTTAGTACATATCAAAAAGCGTCCGAACTGAGCACATTTATTAAAGTACTGTAAAATGTAAAGTTTACATCAACCAAACTCAAATACTGTTTTAACAAAATACAACTTCAAAGTCTGATAATAAAAGGAATCCAACTAAGACTCAGACGGTGATGCTATGACTCGTGATGGCACTTCTCCCAAGACAGTCCCCAAGCTCACACTAGCAATACCTGTCAAGCCTGCTCACCATCCCTGAATGGATCACCGCAGATTCCACAAACAACACGAGGTCAGTATTACTCAAACATTAAGACAAACAAACGGAAGAATCAACTGATCATCGCCAATTCCCAATCCTCCATTCACACACAAGAATCCGACTACACACACCGAAGTGTGTAGCCCTGCCAGATTACCCATCGCAACAGGTAATCCTCGCCGCCAGTGGGTGACCGCAGCCGATCCCACCTAGTCCAGCTCCTCAACGAGCGACAATAATCCATGTCCATTAATGTGCACATCCCCTCCCGTGGCGGGTTCCACGGAGGGCGAACTAGGGTGTGAAGCTACTCCCGCAAGTGACTTCACCACAATCACAACCACAATACAACACAGCCATCTCAACACCCTTATCCCAACATCGTTACAACAATCTCCATACTCCGATGATCAACAGATAACAATAATCACAACAACATGTCTTACAATAACAGTAAATTGAGTAGGAAACCCTACCTTAGCAACCAACAGTAGTATGCAACACGGACAATCAAAAAGGCTCCTCTACGAAGTCTTCTCCTATACAATAATCATGTAACACAATTACACATTGCACAATTCCCAAAATCCCATTTCAATATATATACAAAGAACCCCAAAGAGTACAAATAATCATAAAGATAGGACTTACCAACAAAGGTAACGAGAACTTATACGCAAGAGTCACGAAGATTACCCACACGACGATGCTACGGAATGATTAAGGGAAAGATTAGGGAATGATTAGGGTGTAATTAGGGTAACGTAGAAACTGATGAAGTTGAAATGATGTTTTGAAAACTGACGCGGGATATAAAATAATCTTAAACATTCCCTAATCAAACCGTCAAAATAACACTCGCCAGATCGAATACTCGGTCGAGTATCGTTATACTCGACCGAGTATCCTCTACTCGGTCGAGTATTCACTATACTCGGCCGAGTATTCATCGGCAAAACCAAAACAACTCACAACAACAGCACTACTCGGCCGAGTAGGCTCTACTCGGTCGAGTAGTCGCCAAAGAAAATCCGTAGTGTTCCAATCTTCCCCCCTTAAAAAGAACTTCGTCCCGAAGTTCACACTGTACTATAAAACAAAACACAACACTACACCACAAGACTATACTAACCACATATAACAACACCAAGGAACTATATAAGTCACCACAAAAGTCATTACCCCGACTCAGAGCAAAACAACAAACAAAACAAAACACGACCGCGACCATCTCCTACCCCCCTAAAAGGACAACGGTTACGTCCCCGTAACCAAACATACCTGATCGAAAAGGTTAGGAAAACGTTCTCGCATAGCTTCCTCGGGTTCCTATGTGGCTTCCTCCACATTATGATTAGACCAAAGGACCCTGAGTAAGACCGTCTCACCATTCCGGGTCTTACGAACCTTGCGATCAAGAATCTCCTTAGGAATCTCGGCGTAGGACAAGGATTCATCAAGCTCGATGTTCTCCATCTCAAGGATATGCGACGGATCGCTTACATACTTCCGAAGTTGAGATACATGAAAAACATTGTGTACTCTATCCAAAGCCGGTGGTAACGCTAATCTATAGGCCACCTCGCCAACACGGTCTAAAACCTCATAAGGACCTCTAAACTTTTGGCTTAGCTTACCCTTTTTCCCAAACCTCATAACACCTCGCATAGGTGACACTTTTAAAAGAACCTTGTCACCTACCATAAACTCAATGTCATTGCGGTGCAAGTCGGCGTAGCTCTTCTGACGATCTTGAGCTGCTCTCATCTTTTGCCGAATCAACTGGATTTGCTCAACCATATCTTGAACCAGCTGTGGCCCTAAAACCACCGTCTCAGAACTATCATCCCAACAAACTGGACTTCGGCATTTCCAGCCATACAAAGCTTCAAAAGGTGCCATCCCAATGCTTGTATGATAAATCGTTATTGTATGAAAACTCGATCGCATCAAGCCTGTCTTCCCAACTGCCCCCAAAGTCCATAACACATGCCCTCAACATGTCTTCTAAGTCCTTGATGGTCCGCTCTGTCTGACCATCGGTTGCCGGATGAAAGGCTGTACTCATCTTTATAGTCGTACCCATCAACTCTTGCAGCTCTTGCCAAAACTTGGATATGAACCTCGCATCACGATCAGAAACGATATCCTTAGGTATACCATGTAACCGAACCACATGCCTCTTGTAACCCAATGCCAGCTGCATCTTAGACCAAGTATCCTTCATGGGAACGAAATGGGCTGACTTGGTTAACCGATCAACAATCACCCAAATCATGTTGTTACCTTGTTGCGACCTAGGTAACCCCACAATGAAGTCCATGGAGATCGACTCCCACTTCCACTGGTACATCCAAAGACGGATCTTACCTTGTGGTCTCCTTTGTTCACCCTTGACCCTTTGACAGGTCAAACATCCGGCTACAAACTCAGCTACATCTCTCTTCATGTTTGGCCACCAAAAAGTCT
Source organism: Silene latifolia (assembly GCF_048544455.1). NCBI lineage: Eukaryota > Viridiplantae > Streptophyta > Magnoliopsida > Caryophyllales > Caryophyllaceae > Silene > Silene latifolia. The sequence goes on from NC_133537.1 coordinate 233,405,370, forward strand.
TCTTAAGATCTCTATAAAGCTTGTCACCACCTGGTGAATCAATAGGAGTGCAATGAGCCTCCGTCAAGATCACTCTCCGCAACTCGCATCCTCGGAACACACCATCTCCCATCAAAACGAACACTCCCATCTAGATGGATAGAAAACCCGAAGCCGTTCCACTCTCTACTTTTGACTTCCACTCCTGAATCTTAGGATCAAGCTCTTGCTTACTTTTGATGTTCTCATACAACTCGGCTCGACCACAAATCCCGATGGTATCCCCTTCTCGAATCATAAAGATCACCAAACTAGACATCTCATCCCTCAACTTCAAAGAAGGACATAGCTGTACATAGCGAATGAACGCTCTTCCTACTCAATGCATCTGCAACAACATTAGCCTTACCCTCGTGATAGATGATCTCCATATCATAATCTCCAATCAGCTCCATCCACCGTCTCTGTCGCATATTAAGCTCCTTCTGAGTGTAGATATACTTTAGACTCTTATGATCAGAGAACACCTTAAAAGTTGCCCCATAAAGGTAGTGTCTCCAAATCTTAAGAGCGAACACAACTGCACCCAGCTCCAGATCATGAGTAGGGTAGTTCTCCTCATATTGCTTCAAATTGTCTCAAGCATAGGCTATGACTTTCCCTCCTTGCATCAAAACACAACCAAGACCATTCTTTGAAGCGTCGGTATATACCTCAAAGTTCTCACAACCCTCTGGCGAGGTTAGGATAGGAGCTGTGGTCAAGCGTTCCTTTAGGGTCTGAAACGCCGTCTCACAACTCTCATCCCAAACAAATCTGACTTCCTTCCTCATCAAGGATGTCATAGGCCGCGCTATGGTAGAGAAATCTTTCACAAATCTTCTGTAGTAGCCTGCAAGGCCTAAAAAACTCCGAATCCCAAGAACATTCTTCTGGCGATTCCCACTTGGTAACTCGCCTCAATCTTACTAGGATCCACGGATACCCCTTCTTAGATATAACATGGCCCGGAAAAGCCACCTCCTCTAACCGAACTCACACTTGGATAGCTTGGCATAAAGTGATTATCTCTCAAAGTCTCGTAACTATCCTCAAATGCTCCTCATGCTCTTCCTTAGTCTTAGAATAGACTAAGATATCGTCGATGAAAACAACCACAAACCTATCCAAAAACGGTGTAAAGATCCGATTCATTAAGTCCATAAAAGTTGTTGGCGCATTGGTCAACCCAAAAGGCATCACCACGTACTCGTAGTGACCATATCGAGATCGGAACGCTGTTTTGGGAATATCCTCATCTGCTATCCTCAGCTGGTGATACCCCGACCTCAGATCAATCTTGGAAAACACACCTGCTCCACTTAGCTGATCAAACAAGTCATCAATCCTCGGCAACGGATAATTGTTCTTCACTGTGACACGATTGAGCTCTCTGTAGTCAATGCACAATCGCATACTTCCATCTTTCTTCTTTACAAAAAGAACTGGAGCTCCCCACGGTAACACACTAGGCCTGATGTAACCCTTGCCTAGCAACTCATGTATCTACTTTTTCAACTCTGCCAACTCCTTAGGTGCCATACGGTAAGGTGCTTTAGATATAGGACCCGTTCCCGGCTTAAACTCCACGCTGAAATCAACATCCCTCTTGGGAGGCAAACTCGGTATTTCCTCAGGAAAAACATCTTCAAACTCTCTCACCATAGATATCTCAGAAGCTGTCGATGACTCTACTCGGTGATCTCTCACATGACAAAGAATCAAGGGACACTTCTTCCTCAAACATGACTTTAAGTTATCACAGCTATGAACCTACACTTAGGCTTTACCACAAACCCTCTATAGGACACTCTAACACCCTTGGGACCCTTTAAGGACACCCTCTTTTGCCAACAATCTATCCTGGCATCATACTTACCCAGCCAATCCATCCCGACAATCACCTCGAACCCATCCACAGGAAACTCTAACAGGTCTACTGGTAAATCGACCCCTCCAACTACCATGGATACTCCCTTATACAGCTTGAGACACGACACAGACTCCCCAGAAGGTATGAATACATCATCTTTTACAACCTCAAACTTTCCAAAACCCATAGACACAAAGACGACCCTTAGACACAAAAGAATGTGTAGCCCCTAATCAAACAAAACAAAGGACGGTACATTATGAACAAGAAAGGTACCCCAGAACTACATGAGCATCATCCTTTGCTTCCCGCTTGTCCATCATGAAGAGCTTTCCACCGTTTTTCCGTCCTCCACCCCGAATCAAGCATTGGAGGTACTTGGCTTGGCTGCCGAATCCTGAGTGACGCTATTGTTCTGGCGGTGATAAGATCCACCACCACCGCGGTTGTAACCGCCCGGTTGCCCCACCTCTCGTTGCCCCATGAACCCCCTGGCCGGTTACTAGCAAAACTCTGAGTCGGCCCCTGAGACAAATTCCCTGACCGAGCTCCTGAACCATTGTCGGGCTTGTAGCTCGTGCATTCCCGTCTTTTGTGGCCTATCCCACCACAGTTGAAGCAAGTAAGGTTGGTGTTGTTACTCACAGCCCGACCCTCATTCTTTCCCCAGCCACGAGATCCTCCCGAGAAACCACTCCCACCAAAAAGCCTTAGCATGGTTGAAGTTCCCTTTCTTGTTGGTCGACCGTTGTTTCCACCATCACCTTCCTCTTTCTCGCAGCAGTCCTCTCATCGATCTCTTTTGAGAGATCTACCATTCTCTCGGCTTGACCCGCTCTCGTACACTTCCTTGAGGTCGTAGCAACCCCACTGGCATACGACTCACTATCTTAGCAGATAAACCCCTCTCAAAACGGAGAGCCAAACCTCTCTGTCCTAGCTGCATGTCTTCCACATAACGAGATAGCTCCAAAAACCGATGATAGTAATCTGTGACTGTCATCTCCTCGGTCATAGTGAAGGAATCGAAGTCTGATCTCATTTTGTGTCGGATATGCTCCGGCACAAACTGCTCTCACATACCACTTTGTAACACCCCCTCATACCAAGGTGCCTTACCAGGATCACCCTACCATGAAAGTGTGTTACCATCTCGGTTGCCCGAGGTTAGTACATATCAAAAAGCGTCCGAACTGAGCACATTTATTAAAGTACTGTAAAATGTAAAGTTTACATCAACCAAACTCAAATACTGTTTTAACAAAATACAACTTCAAAGTCTGATAATAAAAGGAATCCAACTATGACTCAGACGGTGATGCTATGACTCGTGATGGCACTTCTCCCAAGACAGTCCTCAAGCTCACACTAGCAATACCTGTCAAGCCTGCTCACCATCCCCGACTGGATCACCGCAGATTCCACAAACAACACGAGGTCAAGATTACTCAAACATTAAGACAAACAAACGGAAGAATCAACTGATCATCGCCAATTTCCAATCCTCCATTCACACACGAACCGACTACACACCGAATTGTGTAGCCCCGCCAGATTACCCATCGCAATGGTAATCCTCGCCGCCAAAAGGTGACCGCAGCCGATCCCACCTAGTCCAGCTCCTCAACGAGCGACAATAATCCCTGTCCCTTAATGTGCACATCCCCTCCCATGGCGGGTTCCACGGAGGGCGAACTAGGGTGTGAAGCCACTCCCGCAAGTGACTCCACCACAATCACAATCACAACCACAATACAACACAGCCATCTCAACACCCTTACACCAACATCGTTACAACAATCTCCATACTCCGATGATCAACAGATAACAATAATCACAACAACATGTCTTACAATAACGGTAAACTGAGTAGGAAACCCTACCTTAGCAACCAACAGTAGTATGCAACACGGACAATCAAAAAGGCTCCTCTACGAAGTCTTCTCCTATACAATAATCATGTAACACAATTACACATTGCACAATTCCCAAAATCTCATTTCCATATATATATACAGTAACCCCAAAGAGTACAAATAATCATAAAGATAGGACTTACCAACAGTGCAACGAGAACTTATATGCAAGAGTCACGAAGATTACCCACACGACGATGCTACGGAATGATTAAGGGAAAGATTAGGGAATGATTAGGGTGTAATTAGTGTAACGTAGAAACTGATGAAGTTGAAATGATGTTTTGAAAACTGACGCAGGATATAAAATAATCTTAAACATTCCCTAATCAAACCGTCAAAATAACACTCGCCAGACCGAATACTCGGTCGATTATCGTTATACTCGGTCGAGTATCGTTATACTCGACCGAGTATCCTCTACTCGGTCGATTATTCACTATACTCGGCCGAGTATTCATCGGCATAACCAAAACAACTCACAACAACAGCACTACTCGGCCGAGTAGGCTCTACTCGGTCGAGTAGTCGCCAAAGAAAATCCGTAGTGTTACAAGCGGCTGCGACACCAAAGGCCTTAGTGGCCTCGCCCCTGGATGGGCATCCCCCAATTCGACAAACGATATACCAATCGCATCCAGACTCGAAACATGGCACACATAGCCGTAACCAAAGGTCGAGTAACCTCTAATCGGAAATATGACATACATAACCGTAACCAAAGGTCCAAAGAAAGGCGGAAGGATAACCCAATCCGGAAACATGGTACACATAACCGTAACTAAATGTCCGAAAGGGGGAAGGATAACCCAATCCGGAAACCTGGCACACATAACCGTAACCACAGGTCCGAAAGGGGTAAATAAGGAATGTCAAGTCATTAAACAATGTAAAACGTCACACTTGGGTCACAAATAAGAGCCACAATGATTGCACAAACATAACATAAATAATTCATGTGAAGTACGTATACGTACATGTGTATAACAAACATTAGGGGCTCCCAGCCGTCGTGGGCACCGGCTGCCGACCCACCGGCTGGGCACTCAAGCCCCAAGTCAAAAGTCAACAAAAACCATCAGGGCTTCCCTAGCGGTTGGGTGACCGGCTGCTGGCTTACCGGCAGTGGATCCTCCCTGCTTCAAATAATGCACAAGAAATACAAGTCTCGCTGCCGGTTGGGTGACCGACTTCCGGCCCACCGGCAGAGGTGTTGAAGTATGTGTCCTCGACAGTAGTGCGATCACATTATTAAAACTCATAATAAGAATACATGAAGGGCTGATTCATATTTATACGTCAACTGATCAACATTAATCGGTAATGATTGGCTGACTGGAGTTTGACATTACTGTCGTTTGACGGTGGTGATCAGTTGATCCCTTAAGGTCACACCTAAAGGACAATTCCCTTAATAGATAAATTAATTAATTGTATAATGACACAATTAATTAATTCCTTAAAATTGAACAATTTACATATGTGAGTGAGAGAATATGAATCTTATTGTAATTCGATTAAATAAGATTCGTTTTAGTAAATTAAATGTTTTATATTACTAGAACTTTGTTTATGAAACAATTAAATTAAGAATGACCGGTTAATTATAATTGCAATCTGTTGTAGATTTTATTAACGTAAACCATTTTATATACTTGTAATCATGTATTACTAGTCAATTGTTATATATAATTGAATTAATATATGTACTGATATTTAAATGTTAAATATACATTAATATTATTAATAACATGTTACATGTTACACATTACATTACAAAATGACAATCGACAAAAATAAAATGGACTCCATATTATGTACATGGACCGGTTTTTTAGAGGATGTTAGGGTGATTTGGATAATTGTTTTTTTTTTTTATATTGTGGAAAACACAATCATTAACATCTAAACTTAGACTTCACCTCAGTTATTTTAATAAGAACAATTCTAAAAGGAGAATGGGCATGCATGGGTCATCTTGGACACTCCCTCCGCACCGGTTTTCCACCCCACTTAGAGAATAACACTACGCCAAATAAGACATCCAATAACGGTCAAATAATGCAAATTACTTTTTAAATAGAAACACGGGACCGTTATTGCAACGACGGTTGTTAAATATATACAACGGTTGTACAAATAACAAGTGACCGTTATATAACATCAAGAACCGTTGTTAAATCTTAAGAACGGTATCAAATCCATTGTCGTAGTTTACTATTGAAAACGTCTTATCATTCCAAAACCGTTGTTAAATATTATATATGATAACGGTTCATTTCGTTATCTTATTTAATTGAATGTCAAAATTTAACAACGGCTTTATTGCATGCAAAACCGTTGTAATATTCATCTGTTGACAACGGTGTGTAAACGTTATCTATTTATATTGATGAAATTTTTTCAACGATTCTGCTTAAATAAACCGTTGTAAAATTTTTGAACTCGACAACGGTTATCGTTCGTTATCTTATATTTTTGGCTGTTTGAATGGGAGGAAAATATGTCAACGGTTATTTATCTAAATAAAATCATTGTTAAATAATTGTTTGCAACGGGTTGTTTTTAACCGTTATTTTTTCAGCAGCGTTTGTAGCAGCTGCTGAAATGCTATTTTTTCAGCTACTGCTGAAAAACAGCATTCCAGCAGCTCTGTAGGGCAAAAATTCAATCCTGTATCAAAATGTTACACCCCGCAATCAATTAAACCCACTTTAAAAACAGTACAAACAGGATGATCAACAGCCAAAACACAACTGCTATTGAGAAAACAAAAGAAACCAATACAAAATGGATCTATATATACACACTCATACATAAAACATGAGAAAAGTATTGAGACCTCGCTAATGAAACAACATAACTGGCCCACATATTTCTCATCTGGTTGATGTCCTCTGGCGAATATTTCGGGGCTTTGTTGAGTGTTTGTGAAAACTACAATTCAAAATATACATAATCAAAATAGATGTAATACATGGTGGAAGTATACAGAATTGAACTCAATTTACGTCTGAAATAGTTTTTAAATCACACTAACCCATATCGGAATGGTAGATAGTTTTCTGTGGATAACCTCCCACATGGACTGGCAAACGTAAAAACCGCATTGTTTGTCGTCTGGTGCTTTAGGAGACTATTTTATAAATCACACACAAATCAGCTGAATTAGATAATCAACCTCTCGCATAAGCATTAATTAAATGATACGAGTAATTATTAAGAATACACTTACTAATGGCATGATAAAATTGGGAACAACGTCGCTTTCATATTTCCCATGTGGACATTATCTTTTTTTTGTTTCAAAAACACTAAATCATAAATATACACACATGCCATTATTATTTGCATATATATGTCTCAAGTCATACAATAACAAATGACATTTTGAAAGTTGTAAACTTACTCAGTTATCATCCTTACACAACTGTCAGAGGGTTTGCCTTCGCGAAAGTCAATCCAGTACACCTCATCAATTTCCTGTTCAATGTTAATCATGACTACATCCCCTCTAGGTGACTTCTTTACAGCCAGGTTGTGCAAAGCCATCAGCAAAGCAGTTTTCATTTTTTTCTTATATTCACACGATTCATAATAAGAATCATAAGCAGGCTTGACTGCAAGAACTTCCGTTGACGTAGTAGTACTTGCTTTAGCTGATGCCTTGGCTTTGCTTTACTTCTGCAAATGTAAAGATTAAAGTACTTACGATATGTTAATATTCGTACCCTAATATATTTAAAGAACATGTAATAATTAACGTCCGTTTATAGGTACCTCGGGGATGACAACATTGATGAGGTTCTTAGGCCATTGCACATAAGAGCTCAGGGCTTCTTTCAAATACGTGACCTCCTCAGTAGGAAATGGTACTTGTATTTCCCCATACTTGTCTTTATATAATTGGGACACTTCCACTTTACTGCAATTGTGACGAAAGGCTATTCCATGAACCTTAACTTGTTGAAGCCGGTCGTAAGCGAACACGTATCCCCTGGCAATAGCAACTTTCTGTTTCCCCTGTAAATAGAACAGACGACAAGGCACCTGAGTCTCCTTTGTCGGTGTAGAGAAGAACGTCTGATCATCGACTACCTCAATCTCTTCATGTGTCACGGCCTTACTGGCTTCCTCTTCCTCTTCAACTGCGTGATATCGATCCTCGGCTCCCACCTGAGTCTCCTTTGTCATTTCCTTCTCCCTTGCCATGTCCTCATCGACTTCCTTCTGGACATTAACACTTGTCCATATAACACGTACTGATTTCCAAATCATATCACATTGTATATATATAAGACATAAATATTATTACCTCTTTTTCCTCATCCTCCTCCTCCTCCTTCTCCTCCTCCTCCTCCTCCTCCTCCTCCTCCTCCTCCTCCTCCTCCTCCTCCTCCTCCTCCTCCTCCTCCTCCTCCTCCTCATCTGCTTCCTTTATGACCTCTTGAACCATATCCAACTCTTTTTCTGATGGCTTTTCCCCAGTTTCCAACATTCTCATCATCAACCTGGCTATTTTATGTAGTTGTGTTGTAGGATTAATGTTAGCATATATAGTTATAAATTACGTTGGTTCAAATACAGTATTTATAGATTACCTTCTTTCAATCATCACCATTTCGAGTAGTTTTCCCAAAATACTTACAGATACAAACATGCGTCGATACCCCTCTCACACGATCTGGATGCTATGCTTTGCCGATTGCCCTAGCAAGAATGCCATCACGTCCTTCACGCTTCCATATTCCTTCCTCTACCTCATTCTCACAGATCCTCTACATACACATAAAAGCATTAAGCAACACACAATTATATAACTCCGACTACCAGTGGTAGGAGTGACATATTTATTCAAACTTACAATTTTCTCTTTGATGTCCTTATCATATTCAGTTTTCGTCTTTCCATTCTTAGGAGTGTGACCTTCCACTCAAGCGTCGTGACGACTGAATTTTCCAAGCTTTGCCTACAATTCATTCATCACATTGATATCCTCTCAAAATATGTATGATTACGATGAACATATATAACATCCGACTAAAACACCTAATAGTCTAATACTATAAGAATTATGTAGTACTTATAAGTTTCTTCTTAATCAATCTATAACCACCTCAGGAGCCGTAAAAGACGGTCTTTTTCATTAAAATTTTTGCCTTATTCCTCTCACTCATAGCCTTCATCAAATAAATTGTATCAAGAAACATAAGCATGACCAAACACTAAACAAAGTACACTTCTTTACTTATTATTATTAAGTTACCTTAAACTTGTCAGACTGCCTATAAGCGATATAGCTATCCCAATGGTCTTGACTGACATACAGATACTTCTTTGTTGGTGGGTTCTTGTTCATCTCCCCGGTTTCCTTGTCGAACAAGTGGTTCTCAGCCATCTTTAACTTCCAAGAACTGAGGGCTTCCCCTGTCTTTGTTTTTAGGTACTTATCATACTTTTCGGGGACAACGTAAGCTAAGTGCATATATGATGAGCATATTTGGTATAAGTGTTTCGGCTAATACACATATTAAGTAGTAACTTAATTTCAACTAAAACATTTATTATTGTATATACATACCTTTATTCTGTTTATTAGCATGGTGTTCCGTATTTGACTCAGTTCACATATACGCGGCGTACCGAGAGGCACATATTGTCTTACACAACAATCAATCCAACTCGCAAAATACCCGGCATACTCACCATATGGCAGCCCCGTATCTTTATCCCATTGTAAAGGATTAGGTATCTTTGAATTTATTGCTTCTAGGGAAACCCTGTGGCGCATTCGACCTGAAGTGTGTTGCAAATTATTCTCATCACCTGAGTCGTCGCCTGACGCATTTCTATCTTTTCTTTTGCGCTTTTGGACCATATCTAAAGCAAAAATTAATAAACAAATAATAACAATGCATACTTATAAAAAACAAACAAATCTACCGAGAGGAGGGTTTATTACTTTTTTAAAGAGGAGAATCCGGATTGATCTGGCGGCGGCAATGGCGATAATGACGATGATGATGACTACGATGGCGATGGGTAGCCTGGTGGTAGAGGGGAAGCTCAATATTTAAGAATATTATGTGGGGGAGGGGAAGCTCAGAGTATATATGCGTGAATAATACAACACTTCTTGCAAGACCTTGTTTATTGGAAAGTAATAAGCACGGTATCAGAAAAATCGTTATATTTTGTTTCGAAACAGACTACGATTTTGTTTGAAACCATAATTGATTCTTACTATTTACAACGGGTCATAAATAACCGTTGTCTGTAATATTTTCATTTTGTTTGATTTCTCCGCCAAGAAATAAAGCATCATTTTTATATACATAACAACGGCCTGAACCGTTATAACTGTATACGTCCTTAACAACGGTTTGGGTATAATCGTTTTATTTTATATTTCATTGTGTTTGATTTTACCGCCAAGAAATAAAGCATCATTTGGTATATGCCAGCTAATTACAATATGTTTCTTAGAAAATCTTGCTTATATCCATTAATTTACAGGATTACAAGTTTACACATAAAGAGTACAAACTATCACCATACATAATAAACTAGGTAAATAACAATTAGAAGAAAAAATTTGACAATTAACTTAAGCCATGCCTCATTATTTTTAAGTTCTACGATATCCATGGTTAACGTCTTGCATTATTCTTCTTTTGCCTTCAATATTTCACTGTCATTTCCCCGCTTCGATTCTTCAAATTGATAGAGTATACTTCTCACTTGAGTAATCTCGATATACATGCTCTTTTTCTCATTCACTAACCTGTTTATAACCTTCCACTGCCACTCAGTCATTTGTTCATTAACCCACTTGAAGTAATAGCATTCACGCATTTTAGTCTCGGGATTATAGAATTTGCATGTAAGAAACCTTCTTCCCGGATTTTGCAAAGTCCAAGAAGTCCGCAATGCTGCCAGAACTGAGCAATTACATGTCCCTGCTAAAATAGAGGAAGAAGAAGAGCTACCACTTGACATAATTTGAGTAATAAGAGAGAAAGAGGGAGAGAGAGAGAGAGAGAGAGAGAGAGAGAGAGAGAGAGAGAGAGAGAGAGAGAGAGAGAGAGAGAGAGAGAGAGAGAGAGAGAGAGAGAGAGAGAGAGAGAGAGAAAGAAAGAAATGAAGAAATAAAGAAAGAAAGAAGGTTATTTAAAATAATGTTATTCAGCAATTGCATAATTTAACACGGTTCTTATCAGAACCGTTGTAATTATCTTATTAATATCTTCCGATTTCCATTTATTTTTAGAGGTGTTTGTGAACTAACACGGTTTTTTTGCACTATCGTTGTCATTATATTATATGTTATTGTTTCATTCATTGTCTGTTCGCAAGTTATTTAAAATCTATTTTAATAAGCATTTTCATGTAATAAAGAGTAGAGCAATATATTAAAACGAGCATATTATACAATAGCGTAAAAAAAAATAGTACAACAAGGGGAAAAAAAGGAAACACAATAAAAAATAAAAAAAAAACACAAAACAAACAGCTAACTAATTAGTACATTAATCAAACACCCTAACAGGAGTTTGACTAGGATGTGGGTAATGAGGATAAACATGATTATAAATCATGCGCACTACATCGGCATCAAGACGGGGATCAAAATGAGGCACTTCTTCGTCTTCCCATGATTTCGGTACATTAATAAAATTGTACGGAATGATTCTTCTCATCAGATGAACGTCCTCAGCGGTGGCAACCCATAAGTGAGGCCCAGCGTGAACATAACGATCTCTAGGGTGGTCGCTATAATAGTCACTTTTGCCCCTTTGATGGTCACGTGATGCATACCTTGCAGGGAGTTGTTTTGCTTGGCGAAAATCGTCAAGACCATCCCCTTGAAACACGATCATAGCATATCCAAGAAACCCACGACTAGAATTCCAAGCCGGGTAGATTGCCCTAACATTTGAAAACCCATTCTCAGTGAGGATGTACCTCAATGGGAAAAGAGACTTAGAAGCTGGCTTCCCAGCAACATCGCGTATGACTGGGAGATTGTGAATTATGCACGTAATCGGGTTGACATAACGGGTTACCGATTGCTGAGGAGGTGAGACTGCGGATGATGAAGACGACGACATTCTTTTAATTATGATATGTATGTATATGTAGATTATTTAAAAGTGAAGTAGAAAGGTTAGTAATAATAAAGTGATCTTATTGTTATTGGAAATGTGATGCTATTTATAGTATAATAAAGTTATAATTAATCGTATTAATTTCATCCATACATTACATTCAAACTTGTATTAATTGTGCATGCATGCATGAGGTGAATAATGGTCAAACAACCAATAATAATAGGGCATGCATTGGTGAAACCACAAACTTTTCTGTTTTGAATCTGTATTTAAAACGGTTATAAGAAAAACCGTTGTTTGTTGGTGTAATATGACAACAGATTTACAAAAAAACGTTGTTGATATATGAAATATGATAACGGCTTAACAAAGAATCGTTATCTTTTTGTGTTATACATACGGTCGAAGAATCAATACTGCAACTTTGAATTAGAAAAAAGTAAAAATTACAGGGCATGCATTAGTCAAATCACAAACACTAGAAAATCACAGATAATTAAACAATTTTTTTTAAAATGGATTATGTCCAACCGTTGTTGATATGTGAAATATGATAACGGCTTAACAAAGAACCGTTATCATTTTATGTTATACATATGGTCAAACACGCAATACTGCAACATTGAATCAGAAAAAGTAAAAATTATAAGGCATGCATTAGTCTTTTTAAGTAATTGGACCGTTGTGTTTTTACTAATTGGACAACGGGTTTTTGATAACCGTTGTGTTTCTTGTTAAGTAATTGGACCGATTCTTGTTTAGCTTTTACCGTTTCCACTTTTCAATTCTTAACTTGTTAAGTTTCCAATTCTTATCTTATTATTATACCGGTTCCAATTCTTACTATCTTATTATACCGTTTCTAATACAACCCAAACTCATTAAAAGTAGAATTATAATTTTCACAATCTTAACTTGTACAGTTTGCACTTTCCAATTCTTAACTTGTTAAGTCCTCCATTAATTTTCCACATCGATTATGTCGTCAAGTTCATCAACTTACAGTGGTTCATATTATTCATCCATTGATGATGATGATGAAGCATCATATGAACCTCTTGTAGGACCCCCAAGTAGATTTATGTATGCTAAACCTTTTACGTGCATCATTCACAATCTCCCGTATATAGAGGACGTGCATGGAAAGGCTATACTCTCGTATAGCCTTGACTGGTTAATAGGTTTGATTCGGTTAGCCGGATTTAATTTGGTTCAAACTATCTACCCAGACAATTATGCGCATCATGGCTTCGGGCAGTGTGCCCTCATCGAGTTTGGCGGGAGTGACGAGTGGGAATGCTTTCGTCAGCCTTGCAAACTTGAGCGGGCATTCTATAACAATGACTCTTCGAGACTCTGGTTTGACCAGGATGAGCAGCGGGTAGGCCCATATTTATGGGTTGCGAATGAATCTGACCGTCTCCTACTACTTCCGATTCTGCACCGTTAAGGTCGCATTGCCGAGCAGGGGACAGTGTCGTTGCAATGGGAAAACGACTGTGTGGATTGGGCTGAAGGTGAAAGAGACATATATGGAGATATTGTCTTTGAATTCTAGAGGATGGGGTAACAAAAAAACATACTCCCTCCATTCAACTCCACACTACACATTTGCTTTTTCACGTTTGTCTACGCGATTTTTTTTCTTTAGCTTGATATTATAATGTACTCCTAAAAGTCGAAGTCATTATAATAAAAGTTTGATATTTTTGTAGTGATATTGTCTCTGAATTCCAGAGGATGGGGTAACAAAAAAACGTAAAAAAAAAAAAAATAATTAAACTTTAATTCAAACCACCATCATAATCCAAATACAACTTACAATGCCAGATAATAATTAAAGACTTAATTATTAGAATCTGATGAAGTATTAGGATACTCATTATGAATTTCGGTATAGAGCAAGTCGTAGATCGGCCCTTCATTATCACCGGGAAGCGCAGGTGGAATGGCCTCTCTCTCCCATGACATAGGCACGGTGGCAAGAATGTGATGCTTCCTGCAATGTTTCAGCAGATGATGATCAAGATGGGTCACAACCCATAGATAAAGGCCTTGTTGTTTATCATCCGAATAGAAGTTCTCTTTCCCCGCATCTTCCCCCGCAAATCTAACCCTTAATTTTCTTGCCTGACGAAAACTATCATGGCAGTTGGCTTTGTCAAACACGATAAAAGTGAAGCCTACAAAACCTTGCTTGTTTGTAGACACGGGGTGCACTTTTTTAACCGCGGTGAAACCGGAGTTATGAAGCATTTTCGTCAACCACCCAAAATTAGGGTTTAAACCCTTTCCATTCACACCATAATAAACCGGGAGATTATGGAGAATGCAAGTAAAAGGCTGTGCGTAACGAGAACGTGATTGTAGCTCACCAGCCATATTTTTTTTAGAGAGATATTTAGAAAGAAATTAGAGAGTAAATGTTTGATAATTTAGAATTTGACCTAAAACATTATGAAGACGTATTTATAGAATTATTTTGGTCAAATTGAATATTATTGGTCAAATTGAATATTTATTAAAGTTCAGTTTTGAATGCAGTAATCAAATTGAAAAATCTAATCAAATACTGACAACGGTTGAATTGAAACACCGTTATCTCATAATAGACAATAATAACGGTTACAAAATATCAGTAGCAATAACATAACAACGGGTAACAAAAACCGTTGCTGGTGTTAATTTAGTAACGGTTTTCGAAATGCCGATATCTTAAACTTGTAACGGTTTTCTAACAATCGTTGATAAGAGTGATTCTATAACGAGTTTTTGAAAACCGTTAAAAGCTTTTGACAACGGTTTGTTAATCAGCCGTGGTCAAATTATAATAACAACGGTTTTCGAGAGAAATCGTGATTCCTATTAGCGCGGTCTAGGTTTCCGCCAATATTTGGAAAATGGTAATCTAAGTGTCGTTATTAAATACATTAAACCGTTGTGATACGCTCCTTATTGATTGCCAGATTTGGCATAGTGTAAGAATTGTTCTTATTCTCACTTAATTCATTCTTACATTTTCACTTCTCTCACTTTCTTCTTATCTCTCTAAAATTAGTTTTAGAATAAAATTGTTCTCATCAAATAATATTCTGTTTACTAAAGGTAGTAATAAGAAATATTATTAGATTATATATATTTTAGGGTCTCTAATTTCATATATCTAGCTAATATATAAATTAGATTTAAGTGATTTGTCTTGGTGCAATTAAAAGAAGGTTCTCACAATATTGAGAAAAATGGGAAAATTCATTTATTTTGAGCTCAAGAACAAGTAAGAAAGGTGCTCTTACTTGTGCCCTATAAACCGTTTCCATATTGTAAGGAATTTTATTCTTACTTTTCTATTTCTTTATGTTATGCATGCATAAGATCAACATCTAATTAAAAGAGTTATTTAGATATAATATTAAAGGAGTTTAATTTGAGGGTTAGTGAATCCTTTAAAGTGGTATCAGAGCTTAGGTTGTTGCATGCTTAACTGGCTTAGTTTTTCCGACTAAATTAAAACTAGAAATTTGTGATTTATATGATTAAGCCACGAAATTTTTTGCATGTTGGATATTCTAGTCCTAAAATGAATTTAGGTCATTTTGATGATTTACGGTATTTTATGGCTCATTTTAATGATTTTTAGTGATTTTATTACATTTTAATGCATATTTTACTTATTGTTAAACTTAGTTTCTGACCTTGAATTTTATATGACCTCGCATGCATATTTTACTTATTGTATGTAAAATTTCGTATAAATTTGATTTATTTTGCATGATTTATAATTTTTATGAGATAAAAATGGAATAAATGGGGGTAAAATGGTTAAAATTAGTTAAACTTCGAAACAAGTCATGAAATTTTAATATGTTGTCACATTTTAAATTGTTGAATGTCTTTTATTTATATAATTTGGAATTATGTAATTTTATCTTAGTATGGCCTTAGTTTTAATCGATATTGCCCGTAATGTAAGGGAATATGAATTCGGTTGTAATTAAATGTGATCTCGTATCACTTTTATTTGATTTCATTAGATTTCATTTTACAAATGTATAATAGGAAGTATTATGTACATTTTATTATTTAATTATTTGTAATCACGGAGTTTCCTAAAGACGGTGTCATTCGGAAAGGTGTTCCAATCGAGACGGTGTTTCCTTGGGAGGCATGTCACTTAAAGTTCAACGGTCCATTGGAGGTTGTTTCTGAATTTGTAATAGAATATTAAATTTTCTATTTCAGGAATGCCATAATAGGAAATTTATTTATTGCTTTCCATTTTTCTTTTTATGTTACATGCATTGCCAAATCGCCATTAACATCACATGCATTTTTATATATATATCGTTTTTTATCGTGTCGATTATAATTATCGTAGTTCACTAATATAGTTCACATAAAAGGTGATAGATAATAAATCGACAAGACCTTTCACATATTTAAAATTGAGATTAGCCTTTCCAAATAGTAGGACCCATGAATCCCTTTGGCATTTGGGGTAGATTCGGTTTCCCGTGGTACTTTCATTTTTAATCGGGTTAGTGGGGTAATAACAAGTTATTACACGCGAAATTTGGTTGGTCTCAACGGGACATGAAGACTAGTCTTATGTTCCAGGGCTAGAGATGAACTTAACGTAATTTCATCGACCGAGAGTTCTAATTGTAGAATTGGTTAAAGAGTTAACCCACCGAGTTATATTAATGAGGGATGTATCAATTTCCCTCTGCCCGAGTTAATATGGATTTGGATCTCGGAATCATATATATAATTGGGTGGAGGTCATTATATAAATGCAAAAACATGCTAAAATGTTTTCATATTTTAACGATGAATGTTTCTTTTCCCATTATTTCGTTGTTTTATATTGTTCTTTATCATCGCACCAACTCATATACGATATCATTCGATTGTAACATGAGTCTCCGCTAAACTACTATTACTAACGACAAATAGAATCTCTTTCTAAATCCTCAAATGAACCGTTTAAATAGTGGATGGACTAGTTCCATAGGAATCGTTCTATTCCATAGAACTCCATAGGAATTGTCCTATGTCATATAAAATTAGTATCATAAATTCCTAACATGCCTATGTATGATTTCTTGTGAAGAAATATGAATAGAAATAATAATTAATCAAAATATGTTTTGATGAATTCTTCTATACATTCATCGTTCAACAATCTTATTGCTCAACCTAAATACTTGTCATCAAGCACTTAAGTTGTTAAGAAGATGACGATGTTAAATTGGAAAATTAATTTGTTAGAAATTTTGATTAACCAATTATCTTAATAGAGTTAACCCTTGTGAAGGATTAACTAGGAGTTTATATGAAGATAAGTCTTCATCAAGTAGAAACTCTTGAAGTGAGTGGGAGCAATAAGAAGTAAATACCTATCTTAATTGTTAAGGATAGAACTAGGCTCGAAAGAGAAGGTATTAGACACTAAAATAGAGACAAACTCCAAATAAGTAAAGATCTAGGAAGTTGGTCGTGTGACTCCAACATATTCCTTATGAATATCTATGACATTGACATTGCATTCATGCGAATTATCACGTCATGTAACACCCACCATTTTAATAAATCTCATTTATTTGATTTTCATTAAAGAGGTTTATTTTTATTTTTTTATACTAATTTTGGTTTAATGTTTTACTTAACGTCATTTTTATTAATTCTAGTCCTATTTTATAAATGTACTGACTTTTAATTATATGTCACATTTTTATAAAATGGGAAAACGATTCTGGTTCATCGCCTTTTTAGACAGTGTTAATAGTAATTTTAATACAAAGCATTTTATACACTTTGTATTTATTAAAACTTATGAGATAATATTTGCATCATCCCTTTTACTCATTCTTATTTAAAATGGGAAAATATTTTTTTTTGGTTGTTTAAACAACTATTTGACCAATCAACTTAAAACTTTTAAGAAGCTTTATTTCTTTTTAGTCTCTTATAAACCCTACTAGATTCGTTAGAGTTTCATTCAAAAAAAAAACAAAAAAAATCAAAACTTTAACCTACTGCTTCTGCCGGCCGCTATTTCTAAAAAAATTTACTTACGTACTTGCCTTCTTGCTTCTTTATTTCCGTTTTACAATTATTCTACGTACGTGCTTGCCTTCTTACTTATTTATTTCGATCGATCTTCTCTCATCATCCGTTCATCCTATTCGAGGGGTTTGTAGAGGAGATATTGAAGGCTAGCATATGTGAATTCGGATTCATAACAAGGTAACTACGACGTTACTCGGTATTACATCGATTTAATTGTTGTAGTTGTACGTATTATTGCATTCTTGTGGTTTTGTAAAGATTTATTCATTAATATGATTTTCGAACCATATGATTTCTGATCCCTTAATGTTTATAAATAATTTTGACTATGTATAAATTTTATTTTGTCAATAGGAATTTATTTGGTTGATTTGCAAGTTTTATGATTAAACCGATTAATATGATACAAAGATTGTATAAATTCGTTTTTATGATTTACAGGAGATGTAAATTATTTTTCTGGGTTAAATGATATATTTTAAGATACCATGAATTTTCGTGCTAATTATTTTGGAGTTTTAGTATTTATTTCGGAATTTAAAGTATTGATGCAGTTTTTGCGTTTATAGCGATTCTGTTCGGTTTTAATTATGTTAAAAATACTAAATCAAATTATAAATTCACGAGATTTTAATATATGGCAGAGACATGGAGTATTAGGTTGCGTATAAATTTGTAGGTCTTTAATCATTATTTTCGATTTATGGTGTATTTTACAAGT
Organism: Silene latifolia; assembly: GCF_048544455.1. Lineage (NCBI taxonomy): Eukaryota > Viridiplantae > Streptophyta > Magnoliopsida > Caryophyllales > Caryophyllaceae > Silene > Silene latifolia. The sequence continues at coordinate 233,424,078 of NC_133537.1, forward strand.
TTGATGAAAACCGTTGTTAAATCTGTCAAATATGTCCGTCTGTTTGTAAAAATCATATCACCTGTTTTTGTTTCGAATTTGCAAAAGTGTAAATAATAGACTCCTATTATTTATAAGTCTAGAATCTACACAAAACGTTTCATAAATTTTCAGTGTACAGTTTTCTCAGAAACAATTATTTGTGAACAGCTCGCCTGAAAAATGCGTTTCTGACTTCTCTCAGAGATTCATTTTTTTAAAGATATTTTTCTTTTGATACGGTAGCTAATCTTTTTCTCAAAGAAGCTTTATAATGTTTAATTATGTTTAAAATTATGCCTTGCCTTAAAATGTTTTCTAAAGGTGGATTTATGAACTGAAACATTATGGGTGACTTTTTCTGACAGTTTTTAGAAATTAATTTTTAGACCCCTGATACTTTCGTAATTTAAAGTTGGTCAAAAAATCAATGTTGTAGCTAAAAGCTACAGGAAACCATGAAAATTGGCCTTGCATCATTTAGTTTTTTCTGTAATTAATTATGAATTTTACAATACTGCTGTTCAGTTTTATAAACTAATGTAGAACTCCGTCTCACTAAACCCTAAGTAATAAGTCTTTACTAAAGTACCTTAAGTCAAAGGATGGTCTGTAAGGTTTAATTTCAGTAACTTAATTTATTTAAAGTCTTTAAATAAATTTTATACTTTTGGATTTAAGTTTAAGTTCTCTAATTCGAAGAAAATAAAAGTATGGTTCACTTACGAACATTTGAATGATATACAATGAATAATATACTATCCTTGGGATATTTTTAAGTTTGGAATAATTAAAGTAAGGGCAAAGAATAATGAACTAAGGCATACGGGTTCTTATACAGCTATATGATTGGGTACCCTTGTGGGAGGTACATATTGTCGTAGAGTCATGTACATGTACTTAGACTGGGACTACGCACTGCGTGGTAAGACGAGTCCTGTTATAGTTTGTTGTCTAGTGAGTGGACTTGGAGTTGGTCACTTTTGAGGAATTTTATTTTCGCCCTTTTTATAAAAGTGGCAATTTTTTTACATTCTCAATTTATAACAGTTAGAACTTTTATCTTTGTGTATTTAATCCCATTCGACAGTGTTTCCGCCACTGTTTTGCACTAGATTTTATAGAGGATTACAGTTGATATCAGAGCATCACTGCTCCCGACGCTCACACATTAATCTTTAGGAAAAAGCCTAATAAATGATTTGACTAAAAAAATGATTTAGTGAGAGGTGGGTAGAAATCAATAAGGACTTGGATGTTAGTCTATGTGTTCCTGTAAAATCAATGACTAGCATTGAATCTATGTTTTATTTCTCCGATAAAGAAGATGAACGAAGGTGGACATGGACGTGGTGTTTTCCCGGACCAGAACGTGATCATTATGGTGTTATTGAACTCGCTCAACAACCTAGCGAACCGCTTGAAGAACTTGATGCCACAAGGAAGAGACAATGGTTGTTCTAGCCCAGATTCAGTTTTGCTCAAGCTATAGACCAGTTGGCCAAGAGAGGACTCAAGTTCCATAATGGTGCAGTACACTCGGAGTAATTACACTGTGGATCCGTCAGATGGAGCGACCCAAGACTAGTGTGTTTGTTTTCTCTACAAGGTGATGGAGTGATCTAACAAGCCATATTGCGTACTCTGGATGCCTGAAGATTCCTTCTATGATCTCAGACTTTATTAGTCTGCGATCATCATTCTTTTTCCTTCAATCTTTTTCAGTCTTAGCTGATTTCTATGTCCTTATTATAAATTTTCATCTCCTATTCTGATGAATTAATCCTTCTTTGTGATTCCTCCACATTGGTATCTATTCTCTTGAGATTCATTAGTTAAAATGACTCTTTCTTGGAGAAATGTGATGGAAGTTAAATAGGTTTGAGGTCTAGTGAAGCATTGTTACTTATGGTTTGAGGATAGTGAGTTTTACCCTTAATGTCTATCTTGTAAGAACTATTATTTCTTGAGGATTAACTTGAATGGTGAGTAGTGGATTATGGAGTTAGAATTTTGGCGTAGTTAATGGTTTCAGATTATAGGTAATTTACATATTTTGGACTGGAGGTGATTAAGGCTTTTATAGTATCCATGTGTCATTTTTGGTTGATCTAGATTAATCTCCGTTTCTATTCTTATGGATTTAGATCGTTGAGTTTTGATGTGAGGTTGTTTCCTATGAACTTTTGGAGGTATGACTTCACTTTATTTGGGGTTGTTTAGTGTTAGTCTTGAGAATAAAGAGTGCCTTAGCCCAACTGCAGTTTGGATTGATTATATTGATTTGAAGAATTAAGAACCTGAAGTTGGGAATTATGTATACCTATCATATCTTAACGTCTTAACCTTAGTACGGGTATTTCTTGGAAGAAAATTTTGGTCTGAATTACCTTAAATGAAATTGTTGTTTGATGACCTTATATGATCGAAATTGTTGCTTGGTTGAGTTCTTAACCAACTTGTTGTTACAGTGTTATGATTGGGAATTTAATGGACTGCTGAGAGATCTTTATATTCATTTGATTGACTTTTAATATTTCACCTTTGAATGTTACTCTGTTGATAATAGTAACGAATTAGTGTGTTTAATTGAGAGGTGCGTTGTTAGATGGTGGATTTTGGTTTGGTGTTCCATAACTCGAGAAACCTTATGAGTTTAGTAACCTTGTTGATTTGGTGGTGAGTTCAGAATAGTAAAATCCTTTGAGTGTGTTATGCCTTATTAGGATATTTTGGGTTTATATTATATCTTGAGTGCGGATTTGATGAGTTTACAACAGTTTTAAGGGCCTTATCTGTTAACTGGATTAGATCTCTTTTGATAACCTATGGAATTTTGGTTAGTAAGAGTGGAGTTTGGATTACTTGGTGGATGTTTACCATGCTATTCTGAGAGGTTGTGCAAGTATGTAAGGTTTTGGATGAATGTTGTCCGAACTGATAATTTTGGAGATATAGATTAAGAAGTTTGGCAACTTTGAACTTGGCAACTTAGTTGCCTGGTGTTACTAAGCTTGGAATTGATTTCGATGGAAATAGGAAAGCTAGAGTTTCATAGAGGAGTTGTACCAAGAATCTCGAGATGTTTATCTCCTTTCATAATCCTTGAGAGAGTTATATATGACTCTTAAATCTTTCTCTCCCTTGCTTTAGTTTCAAAAATTTTGTCTTGATTTAGCGTTGACCTTTTTCCTCGGATATTTCTATTTTATACAAGTGTTTCGACTTTTACAAAGTTTGGTTCTCGGAAATTTTAATTTTGAGTTATGATTTAAAAACTTTAATTTCATATTTAGTGTTACTCTGGATTAGTGTCTAAACTTGGTTTTATTTCAAATGTCTTAAAACTCCTTTGGAAATATACCGGAATTGTTTCAGATAAAGTTATTTAATGCATAAAAAAAAAACATTCAAATGTTATGTTGTATATACAAATTTGATTTCTCGTTAACCTTTTTCTTTGAGAAACTCCATTTTAAACAAGATATTTAGACTTTTATAAAAATATTTTGATTATCTTGGAAATTTTGAATTATGACTAGCTTCAAAGTTTTGAACTTCTCTTTCTCTTTTTGTTTTGGGTTATCATTTAAATTTGGTTTTGTTTCGAAATGATTTGAAATTCATTTGAAAATACTTACGAATTTTGTTTTTCAAATACTTTTGATGTCTTGAGAAACTTTTAAAAGTGGTGTTGTATTTTCAAAATTTGATTTGTCCAAAGGTTTTAAGTAAAATTGGCACATTTACTTTTGAAATTCGACATTGGTGGATGCTAGGACTTGTCATTAAAGACGTCTAATGACCGGTTCAGTACTTGCTGATGCATGGTTGTAAGATTTGATTTTTCTAATGTTGACTTACCCTTATCTTGGAGGGCAGAATCCTGGTTCGCGACAGTATTCCCTCGTTCCATGAGATGAGACAAGTGATTTTTAATAGTTCAATCTTGAAAACTGGTTTAAAAATTGTATGACCTCAACGATGATTTTTCGAATTTAAGTGCAAAATGAAATGATTTAAAAAAAAACAAATCTTGTTTTTAAAATTTTGTTTTCTACATTTAAGTTTTGAGGACGAAACTTTCTTTTAGTGGTGGAGATTGTAACACCCACAATTTTAATAAATCTCATTTATTTGATTTTCAATAAAGAGGTTTATTTTTATTTCTTTTTATACTAATTTTGGTTTAATGTTTTACTTAACACCATTTTCATTAATTCTAGTCCTATTTTGTAAATGTACTGACTTTTAATTATATGTCACATTTTTATAAAATGGGAAAACGATTCTGGTTCATCGCCTTTTTAGACAGTGTTAATAGTAATTTTAATACAAAGCATTTTATACACTTTGTATTTATTAAAACTTATGAGATAATATTTGCATCATCCCTTTTACTCATTCTTATTTAAAATGGGAAAATATTTTTTTTTGATTGTTTAAACAATTATTTTGACCAATCAACTTAAAACTTTTAAGAAGCTTTATTTCTTTTTAGTCTCTTATAAACCCTACTAGATTCGTCAGGGTTTCATTCAAAAAAACAAAAAAAATCAAAACTTTAACCTACTGCTTCTGCGGGCCGCTATTTCTAAAAAAATTTACATACGTATCTGCTTTCTTGCTTCTTTATTTTCGTTTTACAATTATTCTACGTACGTGCTTGCCTTCTTGCTTCTTTATTTCGATCGATCCTCTCATCATCCGTTCATCCTATTGGGGTGTGTAGAGGAGTTATTGAAGGCTAGCATATGTGGATTCGGATTCGTAACAAGGTAACTACGACGTTACTCGGTATTACATCGATTTAATTGTTGTAGTTGTATGTATTATTGCATTTTTGTAGTTTTATAAAGATTTATTCATTAATATGATTTTCGAACCATATGATTTCTGATCCCTTAATATTTATAAATTATTTTGACTATGTATAAATTTTATTTTGTCAATAGGAATTTATTTGGTTGATTTGCAAGTTTTATGATTAAACCGATTTATATGATATAAAGATGGTATAAATTCGTTTTTATGATTTACAGGAGGTGTAAATTATTTTTCTGGGTTAAATGATAGATTTTAAGATACCATGAATTTTCGTGGTAATTATTTTGGAGTTTTAGTATTTATTTCGTAATTTAAAGTATTGATGCAGTTTTTACGTTTATAGCGATTCTGTTCGGTTTTAATTATGTTAAAAATACTAAATCAAATTATAAATTCACCAGATTTTAATATGTGGCATAGACATGAAGTATTAGGTTGTGTATAGATTTGTAGGTCTTCAATCATTATTTTTGATTTATGGTGTATTTTACAAGTTTGATGAAAACCGTTGTTAAATCTGTCAAATATGTTCGTGTGTTTGTAAAAATCATATCACCTGTTTTTATTTCGAATTTGCAAAACTGTAAAGAATAGACTCCTATTATTTATAAGTCTAGAATCTACACAAAAAGTGTCATAAATTTTCAATGTACAGTTTTCTCATAAACAATAATTTGTGAACAGCTCGCCTGAAAAACGCGTTTCTGACTTTTCTCAAAGATTCAATTTTTTAAAGATATTTTTCTTTTGATACGGTAGCTAATATTTTTCTAAAAGAAGCTTTATAATGTTTAATTATGTTTAAAATTATGCCTTGCCTTAAAATGTTTTCTAAAGGTGGATTTATGAACTGAAACATTATGGGTGACGTTTTCTTACAGTTATTAGAAATGAATTTTTAGACCCCTGATACTTTCGTAATTTAAAGTTGGTCAAAAAAATGAAAGTTGTAGCTAAAAGCTACAGGAAACCATGAAAATTGGCCTTGTATCATTTAGTTTTTTCTGTAATTAATTATGAATTGTAAATACTGCTGTTCAGTTTTATAAACTAATGTAGAACTCCGTCTCACTAAAGCCTAAGTAATAAGTCTTTACTAAAGTACCTTAAGTCAAAGGATGGTCTTTAAAGTTTAATTTCAGTAACTTAATTTATTTAAAGTCCTTAAATAAATTTTATACTTTTGGATTTAAGTTTAAGTTCTCTAATTCGAAGAAAATAAAAGTGTGGTTCACTTACGAACATTTGAATGATAATACAATGAATAATATACTATCCTTGGGATATTTTTAAGTTTGGAATAATTAAAGTAAGGGCAAAGAATAATGAACTAAGGCATACGGGTTCTTATACATCTGTATGATTGGGTACCCTTGTGGACGGTACAGATTGTCGTAGAGTCATGTACATGTACTTAGACTGGGACTACGCACTGTGGTAAGACGATTCCTGTTATAGTTTGTTGTCTAGTTAGTGGACTTGGAGTTGGTCACCTTTGCGTGACACTAGGTTCCCGAAACTAGTGTAAGATGTTGCGGTATCAAGGAGTATAGCCAAAGTTAAATATCTAGCCTGCAACTAAATTATTTCCATTCTATCTTTTGAATATTTTGGTTTTAAGCATGCAGCACGTTGGTTAACGTGATTTGGTAATTATATTTTGTTACTTATGTTTTATAACATTTCAATTTACTTTGATATATTTTTTGCATCTGTAACATTTATATCATGTGATATGGCTGGGAGAACGTCGAGTTACTTCCCACCGATTGTGGTCATTATGTTTATAACATGACAGTGTTAGCTTTGTTTGGGATTTACGTGAGCTAGCGAGTAGTTTGCGATCCTACTGCTTTTTTTATGCTTTCTTTTATGGTTTTTAGTTTTAACACTTTTGAGGAATTTTATTTTCGCCCTTTTTATAAAAGTGGTAATTGTTTAGACTTGACCATTTGTTTTTTTTATCCTTGAGAATTTTTTTTACATTCTCAATTTATAACAGTAAGAACGTTTATCTTTGTGTATTTAATCTCATTCGACAGTGTTTTCGCCACTGTTTTGCCTAGATTCTATAGGGGATTACACGTCATGAGTATATATTTGATACAAATCTGTGAATCAAGTTAGAAATTACCACATTTATTGCTTATGAAATATGACAAAAGGATGTCAAAACCACCTTTCTAAATGGGTATTTAGAGGAGGATGTGTTCATAACACTATCCAAAGGTTTTGTAAATCCTTATAATCCTAACATTGAATAATCGTACGACGACTAGCAATAATAAGTTCAGAAATTTACATGAATGGAACTAGGGTAGTTGCCATTTCATCCATTGACATATAAATGTTATAGTGTAATTGTTTTAGTTTTGTATTTAGAAATGTATCTCAATAATTGTTATGATATACGCCAACTCTAAATAAGAATATAATTCAAGTTTTTTGTAGAAAAACGCAAAGGGTTTCACTATTGTGCAATTAAAACAAGCGTTGTGCCCTTATATACCACGATTAAGTTTATGGTGAGACCTGTAGATACCTCATTTCTGCACCTCCCGCAAACCACCCGGTGAAGATTGGGCTGCATGTTTGGTACGCGGAACGATTTGTGACAGTTCGTAAGTTTATCGTCAAGTGATCACTCAAACATTTATGTCTACCTCTTAAATGTCATCTACGTGTCAATACGGTCGTTTTGGCAATAATTAGAGTACATTTGGAGTCCGGGCCTAAAACCGTCTTCATTTTCTGACAACCATTAAAATGCCGAGTCGGAATGTTCTGGAATGCTCCGGATATTTCTATTCCAAATTTTATAAATCTTTTAAAATCTTTTAATCTTTGGTAAACAATTTCCCGTAATATTCACACAAAATATTAAGGAACACCATATTATTCCTTTATTCCATAAACTAAACACGGAAATCTTTCTTCCGCAAGAGGAAACCACTTGGGAATAGACGCAGCAAGTGCTGCGCCTCTTCCAAGAGACGCAGTGCCTGCTGCGCCTCTTCCCAAGTCCTTTTCTGCGTATTTTTTCGTATCTTTTCATATCTTTTCGAGATTCACTTCCAAAGTTTCTCCGAAAAACCCTACTTCCTCTATGTGATTAGTATAAATAGAGACCTTCGGTCTCTCATTTTTCTCACGCGAGTGTCCGCCCTTTTCTTCTCCCTTTGCATTCTAGACCACGTTCTTACTTTTTGGCGTCTACGTGCTTGAAATTTCGACCACGTAAGCTTGGATCTTTCTGAGTACCAGCCTCGTTTTGCATGACCGACCAATTTAACCAACTCCACCATAATTAACTTTAATCAATCTTAATCGTTTTCCTCTTACGAGGGCACTTTCGTTACATTCGAGTCGAACATCACTAATCGTAAACTTAGTTCATCTCGTTTCGTCAAACATGTAAGTCTGAGGGTGTAAATCTCTCTTTTATCTATTGTTATTCATTTTGTAATCATATTGTAAGATTTATGTCGAAAATAGAATTAAAACCGATTTCTAAAACCCTTTGTTTAAAACCCTTTTTACGGATTATCAGAGGACAACCGTCAAGAAAGGACGCAGCAACTGCTGTGCCTCTTCGAAGGGACGCAGTACCTGCTGCGCCTCTTCGTGAGGCTGCCGCAGTTCCTACTTTAATATAACAATCTGAACATAATAATTTGACATATAAATTGTTCATCACCATTAGTAATTAGTTCATCTCAATAATTCCCGACTTAAATCCCAAGTAATTAATATTTGCGGGTTTTCGTCATTAAAGTCAAACCGGGTTGTAGAAATTTGATTCATTCATATTGGGTTTCTGGAATTCGATCTTTGATATATTCTCACCAGTTTATTATCATGTTCATCATTAGTCCGTCATTAATTCATCGTATTTAACCTACTTATTGGTTTAATCCTTAATTAGTTATTAATCCTTATTAACCTTGTATTAATTCGTCCTAAGCTGCGCCTGTTCCTGGCTAACTTCTGTCTCTGAACTCCCGTGTTGCCTTGACTTAGTTTATTAATTACGTAATTAATCTACTATTAATCGTATTATCACCCTAATCCCTGTTCGTTAATTTATTTATTCTTTTTCTCAAATTATCCGTTTTAAAGGTGTTTTCGACATAAATCATTAATCCCGATGTAATTATTGTAATTTTTATTATTGTAATTTTTCTTTATTGTATTATTATTGTATTCCTTTTATTGTATCACTTGTATGTCTTCACATGTAATTGAACCTAAATTCCTACTTTGACATTTATTGTATGCTAAATTACTTGTTCACCGACTTAGTATTAATTCTCACATGTTAGGATTAAAACGTTGGATGTTGCATTGCATGCATATAATCGACAATATATCGATTATAGACGATTTTCCCTAATCATTAGTAGAGGCCGCTATCGAGGCGGGCGGGATTAGGTGTTCGATCAAAAGAGCTTCCTAATACGTACCCTCACCCTTTACTCCAGATCTATGTGAACCTCCATGTTCATTGGCATCCACGAGAGTCATTCTAGACATAGAATGCTAAGGGTAACGAGTTCTTGGTGTTCATGTCACTACTTTGTGTCTTGACATGACGCGAGGTATTCGAACGGTTTCCAATTTTCCACAATAAATTGGTGGCGACTCCACAAATGCAAAAGCTTGTTTCCCAAGCGCCCCCGTGGGCCCATTGTCCACAGTTTGGCGACTCCGCTGGGGATAATACACTTACGTGTAGCCAAAAGGGTGAAAATTTAACAAGGTTAGGGAATAGTGTGTACAAGACAATTGTCGATTTTCATAACTCGGTCTTCCTAGATCGTTTCATTCGGCCTTCCTAGGCCCAACCCAACCCATTCGACCAATCGTCCCGTCTAAACGGTCGTAATTCTTATTTGGGCATAAGGATGGATAGCGATTGACGTCATCCATACCATGATACTTACTCTTGTTTGTATCAAGGACTTTCACTACTTGAGGAAATGGACTAGGAATCGGCCTTACTCTTGTTTGGTACGAGCCTCTCCACAGACTTCGAGTTTGATTGTTCGGTATGGCAACCCACCCTTTAAACCAAAATCCATTTAAATGCACTTAGCATCCCGTTATAATGCTTGTATATTGTTTGTACCATACGTGATCACCCTTTTCTAAACAAAACCATGACGATTTTTGTAAAGTTCAAAATCCTTCTTTAACATGTAAAATTTCGAACTTGGGCCTAATGTTAGCGCAAAACAAGCCGAAACTCTGTCCAATTGCCGAGTCAAAATTCGGGCCTCAAAACCCATTTCAAAACCTCACTTCAAGTCCACTCCTACAACTACACTAAAGTTGACTAGGACCAACTTTTTTCAAACTTTGTCATTTCCTCAAAACTGACTGACACAAGTGGCACACTCCCACTTCACGAGTCAAAACATTTCTTTTCAAGTAAGTGTGCTAGAGTGGTCGATCGTGTTTTGATTCATCGTCGATCTCTTATTCAGTTTCCAAGATGCCTGGAACAAGCGATGTGAACTTCAATCTATTCCAGGATAGTAATGATCAAATCCTAACCGCGCTAGCTCGTCTCCAAGTTACTCAAGACCAAGTGTATGATCGCCTTGACACCATTGAGGGCCGAATATATGCCGTGGAAACGAGGATGAATCCTCGAGAAAGTAAAATCGTTGATGATTTCGTGAATGACTTCGGTGATGAAAACCCTCCCATGGGTATGACTGCAGCTGAGAAACGACTCCAATACTTAGAGGAGAAATTGATGTATCTTAAAGGGGATGACATTTATAGGGAGAATAACCACAAGTATGAGGCCGTGAGTTCCAAGTTGCCAACCAACTTCAACATGACGGATATCCCTAAATTCAAGGGACATGAAAACCCTTTGAACCATATCCGTGCCTTCAAGGATTACATGTCTATCAAAGGCATTAAACCCGAGATGTTCTTAAGGATCTTTCCTTCATCTCTTGACACCATCCCAAAACAATGGCTCTATTCGCTAGATCACAAGAAAATCGCTATTTGGGACGATGCCGTAATCGAGTTTGCTAAACAATATGCGGATAATGCTGAAATCCAAGTCAACATGCGCACTTTAGAGGTTCTTACCCAAAATCACAAAGAGGGTTTCACCGATTTCCTAAGTCGGTGGAGGAGGAATAGTGCTCAACTCGTTGAACGTCCGGATGAGGCTACCCTTGTGGAGAAATTCGTGGACAACCTAAAGCCCATCTATGCAAATCATTTGAGGTATCAAAACATCAAGACTTTCAAAGATTTAACCGTACTAGGGACAAGGATCGAAGATGACATTCGTAAAGGGCTCTTGTCCAAAACGATAGGTCGTGGATACCAAGGCCCAACAAGTCGTTCTTACGGTTCTACTAGCAAGACTGATGAAGTTAACCTCCTTGAGCCATCTAAGAAGAGTACTCCTCCAAGGAAATTCACAAATCTAGGGGACACGTATTCCAACGCTCTGAAAATATTGATGAAACTTGGGAAACTTCAACCCATAGGCCCTACGCCTGAACTAGAAAAGAAATCCAAGTTCTGGGATGAGAATTCGTACTGCGAATACCATAGAGGTAAGGGACATGAAACAGAGAAATGCTACAAATTGAAAAATGTACTTCAAGACATGATTGAAGACGGTCGCCTACCAATACCGCCTAGAGGTAAGCCTAACAACACTAAGAATCCTCTTGGAGTTCTAATGATTACAAATGAAGAATCTACCTAGATTGTTCACATCTCATTTCCCCAGTCGAAGACGAAGTTCATGCAATAGAAAATGGAGGGAACTACTCCACCGTTTCTCCAATCATCACTATGAGTCTACTATTTGGAGAAGATCGATTTGTTAGAGCTGCGCAGGACGAGATCATTACTATGATACTTCAAGACGATCAATTCAACTCTACTGCGTTAATCACAGAAATCAACACCAATCAGCAGAAAGGATGGAGAAAATCGATCAAGTGGACAAACAATCAAGAAAGACTCTTCAAGCTCACTACTGGAAAAGGAGAGAGTTCAAAGGAGAACTAAAAGATGATGAATTCGAGTCAGAGTCAGAGTCAGAGTCAGAGTCGGAGTCTAGAGAAGTTCCTAGAGAGTCTCCTCCTGTCGTCATTCCCACTCCCCTCGTTTCTCCTAGCTTAGTATCGAATAGCAACAGTAGTTCGGGAAATGTCCCAACCACTGTCCCTTTACCGCCACTGACCACAGATTAGATGGCTTCCTTGTTCCAACTTTTCTCAAATCTTAATATGAATAAATCAGGTTCTGCTTACTCTTTGTGTTATCTTGAATGCAATTCAGTTTATGATGATAATGAGAATGACCCAGACCCCGACTCAATCGAGATACCTTCCTACATAGCCAAAGAAATACTACAAGAGGGGGATGAGGGACCAGTGATAGAAGATACTGAACCCATCAATGTAGGGACTGCACTAGAACCCCAAGAACTTAGGATAGGGACAACCCTGAGCCCCACCAAAAGGGCCAATTTCATAGACCTCCTACACGAGTTCAAAGACGTTTTTGCTTGGTCCTACAAAGATATGTCAGGGCCAATTTCATAGACCTCCTACACGAGTTCAAAGACGTTTTTGCTTGGTCCAATCAAACCAGGGTTCAAACCCGTGAAACAGAAGCTTCGAAGAATGAGGACAGAATGGGCTCTCAAGATCAAAGAAGAAGTCGATAAACAATTCAAAGCCGGGTTCATCAAAGTTTCCGAGTACTTAGATTGGGTAGCTAACATAGTACCCGTACCCAAAAAGGATGGGAGGATCCGTGTTTGTGTTTACTTTAGAGACTTAAACAAAGGAATCCCTAAGGATGACTATTCTCTACCACATATCGACATATTAGTGGATAATACAGAAGATCACGCGTTACTATCCTTCATGGATGGATACGCGGGATATAACCAGATTAAGATGGCCTTAGAGGACATGCATAAGACCGCCTTTGTCACTCAATGGGGGACCTACTGCTATACGGTCATGTCGTTCGGGTTAATCAACGCCGGAGCTACATACTAACGCACCGCAACTACGCTTGATACCGTCGTCAGGTACCAAAAATAAATACCTAAGTTACAACTAACAGAAGTCAGCGGCAAGTAGGGTCGATCTCCACAGGGAGGCAAAATTGAGATTTATCTGTCTAATTTTAGTCTATGAGTAACGGGTCACAATGTGGGGGTTTGAAATGATTTACTAAAACTATTAAGAGATTAAGGCAAGGGAAATGAATAAGAGAATTAACAGAAGAGAAGGGAGTATGCTAAGAGTCGGTCCACCGTGACGGCTACACACTATCGAAATACCGAGGCGATTAGACTATTGATAAGAAGAGCTATGGTCGTCACCTTTCGGTCCTTAAACCACCCTAGAGCGTAAATAGCTTAACTTTCGCCCTCACTACGATACCCTATTGTAGTTAAGCAAGCCTTCCCTTCCAATCTTTCGATCCAGGTCGGGGTTAACTAGATAAATTGGTCTCCTGCATGCATTCATTCAACCAGATAACAATTAAATTGCCTAATACAATTCTTATCGCAAGACTAATCTATTCAAGTCAATTATAACATGTTGCTACCACGGCTTCCCTAATCCTAACATACTAAGGGAATTTAGCTAGACATAATTAAAAGGGAAACGAGAAATAAAGAAGAAGAAAGAACAAATAACATTGAATTAAAGAGAGAAAAGGGAAGAAAGAATTATCAAATTAATGATCCTAAATAAGAACAAAGTAACAAAGATTCAAGCAACAGAGTATTAAAAGTAATTAGAGAGGAGAAGCCCCCCATTATGTCGACCTCCTATCCTATTTATAAGAAAAATAGGATTATTAACCTAATTGCGGAAAATAAAGCTTAAAAGCCCAGCCCGTCAAGGATTGTTGCTCGATCGAGCACTTAAGGCTCTCGATCGAGTGATATTCCTTAGCATTCCTCTCGATCGAGAACAATTCCTCTCGATCGAGGACTTCTTTCCCTTTAATCACTCGATCGAGAAGAAGTAGCTCTCGATCGAGCAAATGGGCTCTCGATCGAATAGAAATAGTTCTCGATCGAGCACTTCTCAGCGCGTAATTCCTGCTTCGCGCACTGAACTTCAAACGGCTGCCATTCCTTCGTTACTTGGACAAATAGGGCATGGTTGGTGGAGTTGGAAAGCTAAGAGGATAAACTTTCACCTCCAACTGAAATCACCTTAATAGCTGTTGTAGAACTCGAGATATTGCTCTTACAAGCAGGAACTAGCAAATTGAAGCACTCTCTTGGCTCGCCTAACTTCCTTACTCCAACGCGCATCTCAAAATAGCACTTGGCAAGCTCCGACTCAACTCATCTCCTAAATGCATGCGTAGGGACATGTTTTAGGCTTGATTCCGCATCTCTAAGCTCATTCCTGCAATTAATACAAGAACTTCCAAAGTATGCAATTCGGGGTTTATTCGTAGCAAATAACTACTAAAATAGCATAAAGATGCGTGCAAGAATAGACTAAAAAGATTATATAAAATGCACGTATCAAATCTCCCCAAACCAAACCTTTACTCGTCCTCGAGTAAACTCAAAACTATACGCTAATGGAACGAAAAAATAACTCAGAGCTAGTTTAACTTGTCTACTTGAACCAATTTAATGCAACAAAGATTAACAGTTTAAGCTAAGCAGTCAATACGCAAACGAATTATGAGCTGTTCAGAAATATAGCCAACCTATCGACCTTGCAAGACCAACAAAATCGGACTCTCTCGTGGTCAATCTTCTCCCATGAAGCAAAGGGTGAATGTTTATATGTAAAAGAGAGAAGAAAGGACAGTCACTCACCTAACTGCGACCTACATAGCATGCATGCAACAAAAATGAAAGACAATTCAAGTACTAATGCACATACTCCAACCAATAATGTCCGTCACAGCCGAGGGCGTACAAATAATTTGGGAACAGTGAGGTTCATATAGAAAGGGCAAAACATGCTATGGAAATGTTGAGGTAAAAGCGTCAAGCTAGTTCCTAACAGGACCATATAAGACCGTCCCAATCTCAACTGACTGAAAAATAAACACAAGTGCCCTTCATTGGCACAAAACTCACCATCCAAATACACTATGTCCTCAAAAATATATGAATAAAACGGAGGAGGGAGACCGTCACAAGATAAAGATAAGCATATACAGTCTCGAAATACAACCAGTTCAAAAATTTGATAATTTTGCTTCTCTGGTTTTCACGTGAATCACCATGTCTTTTTTCATTTTCATTTTTTTTTCTTTTCTTTTTTTTCTTTTATTCACGTATCATCTTTTTTTTTTCTTTTTTCAATACTTTTTTTTTCTCTTTCCTCTTTCCTTTATTTCCACCAACTCCAATAAAATACACACGGCCAAACTGCAGACGATAAACTCATACCGCAAAGGAACATACTAACTAGCTTGACTAGGTAGGCTTAGTTTGGGATGTAGCTAATGGGTCAAAAGGCAAATTTGGCTAATGTGGAGCTAAATGGGTGAAAAATATAAGGAAAGGAAAATTTGCAAGGCCCTCCCTGCATGTGACACCAACCACGAACCCGAATATGTGCATTTTGACGAGAAATTGAATGTCATAAATGTGCAAAAGAGACGAACATGCTATGCAAGGAGTACTACTCAAAATTCCTAATGAACTGGTCATGAATGTCACCAGTTATGGGCTCTAAATCTCAGAATTTTTAAGTAGTTTGCCAATTTATAGGTCAAGTCTAAACAGTCAGCTTATATTTGAACAGAAATTCGTAGATTATGCGTATTACAAAGCTAAAAACTATCAACGGAAGTGCAAGGCTCAAGTAAATTGACAAGTTATAGTGCATTATCATCATGGAAATCTACCGTTCCGACTCAACCTACATGCTAAAATAAACGTGAAATTTGAAATTTTAAAATTTTTTTTGAAATTTTGAATTTTTATAGAAATTAACAACAATGCAATAAGGAAGTGCAATAAAAACAATATGCAGACGCGGATATGGATGCATAACCTCCCCAAACCAAACCGTACAATGCCCCCATTGTACCCAAACATGGAAAGGAAATGCAAACTGAAGGAGAAGGAGAGTAAATACGGAAAACTCACAAGATACGTGAAATAAGGGACCTCCCCAAACCGACCATGAAATGGGAGGTTGCTAAGGGCCCGGAAAACCGTCTCAGGAAGCTAATCCAAGTCAAAAGCGTGAAAGGGCATCCAAAAACCGCCGATCGAGGACAATAGCAATGATCGAGTAGTTCCTCATCTTGCAGGTGGTCGATCGAGTAGATTAATCACTCGATCGAGTGAATTCATCAGCAAAAGTGCTCGATCGAGTTGAATGACTACTCGATCGAGTGATCCTCAGTGTAATTCCTGCAAAACGCAATAGAAACAGCCCGCAACTAACAAAGACAAGCTTAACTGAGACCGTCTATGGTATAAAAACCATTTATTACAACTGAAATAAAATAAAAATGCAAAATAAAATCGCCGGGTTGCCTCCCGGGTAGCGCTAGCTTCAACAGTCCCACTCGACCTTCTTTTTCAGCCAACTACTCTAATTGAACCCAATCAAAGCAGCTCAAGGCTCGCAGCAACCTGTCAAATAGCTGCGCATGTGCTACACAAAACAGTAAGTAGCACCATAAAACAGTGATAGCATAGGAAATTAAAATGTAATAACATTTAAGTCTAACAAATTTCCTATGACAGCTCCTAAAAATATCCACAAAATTATTCCTCCCTCCAGCTAAGGGCGGAATATAAAAACTCAAATTAACCGCAGGTGGAAAATAAAGCAGCTCAGGAGCATTGGACTCAAAAATAACGCGAATAGAATTTGGATGCTAAGACGGGTGAAAACTGTGAGGTGGAGGAATCTGGTCTGCTAAAGGAGAAGGTGGGTATTCATCCCAAATGCAAGGGACGGTAAAGTCAATTGGGTCAATTGGGTCCTCTATAATAGGTTCATCTACTATATCATCGTAAGTATCCCATTTGACCTCAAGACTGTCTAAATCTACCTCCTCACTCTCCTTATTGCTAGACTCGTCAAGATGGAGATTCTCAAAGACAGCCTTCATATCACCCTCACTATCAGTGCAAGAATCATAAAGGGGTTCTAAACTATCCTCATAAAAAGGATTGTCAACCACGCTAGTGGTCTCCTCTATGTCTCCGTCAGCATTTCCTAGATTGATTTCTAAGGTCTCACCCACCCCCTCATTTGAGTCAACATGAAGAGAAAAGTTGGGTTTAAGAGATTCAGCAGCAAACCAATCAAAGAATTCTAATACCTCATTTACGGGGATTCCTTCGAAATCCCACTTATCAATAGATTCTAGGTATGCTCGCGTAGGGTCATTCATACCCCTAAGATAGTCCAAAGACAATTGGAGTTCAGAAAATGCATCTCGTCTGGGCTCGAGCCACTCCAAAAACCTGGCTAAATAAGTACCAAAAATTTCGTTCTCTTCCTGCGGAAAGAGAAGAACGAAAGACATAATAACGGTCTCAAGGAACCGAAGCTCCTTGAGACAAGAAATAAACAAAATAAAAACAAATAAAACTACGCTGCCACCCCGGCAACGGCGCCAAAATTTGATACCGTCGTCAGGTACCAAAAATAAATACCTAAGTTACAACTAACAGAAGTCAGCGGCAAGTAGGGTCGATCTCCACAGGGAGGCAAAATTGAGATTTATCTGTCTAATTTTAGTCTATGAGTAACGGGTCACAATGTGGGGGTTTGAAATGATTTACTAAAACTATTAAGAGATTAAGGCAAGGGAAATGAATAAGAGAATTAACAAGAAGAGAAGGGAGTATGCTAAGAGTCGGTCCACCGTGACAGCTACACTATCGGAAATACTGAGGCGATTAGACTATTGATAAGAAGAGCTATGGTCGTCACCTTTCGGTCCTTAAACCACCCTAGAGCGTAAATAGCTTAACTTTCGCCCTCACTACGATACCCTATTGTAATTAAGCAAGCCTTCCCTTCCAATCTTTCGATCCAGGTCAGGGTTAACTAGATAAATTGGTCTCCTGCATGCATTCATTCGACCGATAACAATTAAATTGCCTAATACAATTCTTATCGCAAGACTAATCTATTCAAGTCAATTATAACATGTTGCTACCACGGCTTCCCTAATCCTAACATACTAAGGGAATTTAGCTAGACATAATTAAAAGGGAAACGAGAAATAAAGAAGAAGAAAGAACAAATAACATTGAATTAAAGAGAGAAAAGGGAAGAAAGAATTACTGAAATTAATGATCCGGAAATAAGAACAAAGTAACAGTATCAAGCAACAGAGTATTAAAAGTAATTAGAGAGGAGAAGCCCCCCCATTATGTTGACCTCCTATCCTATTTATAAGAAAAATAGGATTATTAACCTAATTGCGGAAAATAAAGCTTAAAAGCCCAGCCCGTCAAGGATTGTTGCTCGATCGAGCACTTAAGGCTCTCGATCGAGTGATATTCATTAGCATTCCTCTCGATCGAGAAAAATTCCTCTCGATCGAGGACTTCTTTCCCTTTAATCACTCGATCGAGAAGAAGTAGCTCTCGATCGAGCAAATGGGCTCTCGATCGAATAGAAATAGTTCTCGATTGAGCACTTCTCAGCGCGTAATTCCTGCTTCGCGCACTGAACTTCAAACGGCTGCCATTCCTTCGTTACTTGGACAAATAGGGCGTGGTTGGTGGCGTTGGAAAGCTAAGAGGATAAGGTTTCACCTCCAACTGGAATCACCTTAATATCTATTGTAGAACTCGAGATATGGCTCTTACAAGCAGGAACTAGCAAATTGAAGCACTCTCTTGGCTCGCCTAACTTCCTTACTCCAACGCGCATCTCAAAATAGCACTTGGCAAGCTCCGACTCAACTCATCTCCTAAATGCATGCGTAGGGACATGTTTTAGGCTTGATTCCGCATCTCTAAACTCATTCCTGCAATTAATACAAGAACTTCCAAAGTATGCAATTCGGGGTATATTCGTAGCAAATAACTACTAAAATAGCATAAAGATGCGTGCAAGAATAGACTAAAAAGACTATATAAAATGCACGTATCAACGCTCTTACATGACATCATGCATAAAGAAGTTGAGGTATACGTAGATGACATGATTGTCAAGTCCAAGGAAAGAGAGGGACATATTGCGAACCTTCGCAAATTCTTCTCGAGGCTACGGAAGTACAACATGAGACTCAATCCTCAGAAATGCGCATTCGGAGTGACATCTGGCAAACTCCTGGGATACGTGGTTAGTCGACGAGGTATAGAAATAGACCCTTCAAAGATCAAAGATTTAATCGAAATGCCGCAACCTCAAACAGAGAAAGAAGTTAGGGGATTCCTATGCAAGGTAAAATACATCAGTCGATTCATATCGAAACTCACCATGATCTGCGAACCCATATTCAAGAAGTTAAAGAAAACAGATCGCACTATGTAGGGTGATGACTGTCAGAAGGCTTTCGATCGAATCAAGGAAATACTAGCCAAACCGCCAGTGTTCATGCCACCCCAACGAGATCAACCTCTTGGTTTATATCTCACGGTAACTGAAACGGCCATGGGCGCCATGCTAGCTCAAACCGTAGGAAAAGAAGAAAGAGCCATCTACTACTTTAGCGAGAAGTTCTTGGAGTACGAGTGCAAATAAACACCACTCGAGAAGACATGCCTCGCTCTTGTGTGGGCAACGAAGAAGCTACGCCACTACATGCTTAGCTACTCCGTCAAAATATTCTCCAAAATGGATCCTGTCAAATACCACTTCGAGAAACCCGTTCTCAATGGACGTCTAGCGAGATGGACTTTGATGCTCTCTGAGTTCGATCTTAAATATGTACCTTTGAAAGTCATAAAGGGGCGCGCCGTTGCCGAATTATTCGCTGAGAATCCTATCAATGATACACAAACGATAGACACTTGGTCATTTCCGGATGAGGATATACTCCAAACAGATGTAGACTCCTGGGACCTCTATTTTGATGAAGCATCGAACTTAAGAGGATTTGGAATAGGGGTGTTGCTCATTTCTCCTGAAGGCGAGCATACACCAATCTCTGTCAAACTCGACTTCGAGGTGACAAATAACGCTGCAGAATACAAAGCCTGTCTCATTGGATTGCAAGCGGCAGTAAGTTTAGGCATAAAGAATCTTCGTGTACATGGGGATTCCTCTTTGATCATCAATCAAGTTACGGGATCTTGGAAAATCCGAAGCGAAAGCTTGGCACCTTATCAAGCCAGAATAGACCAAGTAGCCCAATTCTTCGATCAATTAACCTACTTACACCTACCTCGAGAAGAAAATCAATTTGCGGATGCTCTTGCAAAACTCGCATCTTTGATTAACATGCCGGATAGTATGGTAGAAATGCCTTTATGCATCGAACGACGATCAGAGCCATCTTATGTGCACCAAATCACCGATGAAGAGGAAATTACGGAGGAGCCTTGGTTCCAAGCAATCCAAAACTTCAAACTCAACGGCACCTATCCACCGGAAATGGACAAAAGGGGACAACGCGCTATCCGTTTGCTAGCTTCCCAATACGTCCTCATGCAAGGAGAGCTATACAAAAGAACACCTCTTGGTGTAATCCTACATTGTCTTGATCATTCACAGGCACGAAAAGTGATGGAAGAAGTCCATGATGGAGAATATGGCCCTCACATGAGTGGACCCATGATGGCAAATAAAATCACACGTTTAGGATATTATTGGACCACGATGGAATCTGATTGCATCAAATATGTGATACATTGCCACAATTGCCAAATCTTCGGCAATGTGCAACATGTCCCTCCCTCATTGCTTTACACCATGACATCTCTTTGGCCATTTTCTGCTTGGGGAATTGACATCATCGGCAAGATCACTCCAGCCGGAACAGGAGGTCACTGTTTCATCTTAGTAGCAATCGATTACTTCACCAAGTGGGTAGAAGCGGCGTCCTACACCAGTCTTACAGCCAAGAACGTGGCAAAATTCATACAAACCAATATAATCTGTCGATATGGTTGCCCACATGAGATCATCAGTGACAATGGATCACATTTCCAAGCTGAGACTGAATAATGGCTAGCCAAGTACAAAATCAGGCATCACAACTCCTCGCCATATAGACCACAAACCAATGGCGCGGTAGAGGCAGCGAACAAAAACGTTGTCACAATTCTCAAGAAAATGATTGACAACTATAGAGATTGGCCAAGCAAGATACCCTTTGCTTTATGGGGATACCGTACATCCGTTAGGACGCCCACTGGGGCTACTCCTTTCTATTTGACCTACGACATGGAAGTCGTACAACGAGTCGAGCTAGAAATACTGTCCTTGCGTATTTTACTCGAAAGTCAAATACCCGAAGCCGATTGGAAGAGGGACAGATATGAAGAACTCATCCTCCTGGATGAACGAAGGTTACGTGCATTGCATAATGTGCAGACATATCAGGCGCGTATCAAACGAGCCTTCAACAAAAGGGTTAAGCCAAGGAACATCAGAGAAGGAGATTTGGTGCTCAAATCCATTAGGACTCTTCTACCTGTCAATCCACAAGGAAAATTCAAACCCAATTCGGCCGGGCCATTCCTTGTCAAGTCCATACTTCCAGGGGGTGCGGTTAGGATCACAGACCTAGACGGGAACGAATTTGCCAACACAACAAATCTTGACCAATTAAAATGTTATTATGCCTAGAATAGGAGCAAAAGCGCGCCTCGCGTAAACCTCACGTGTCGCCCTTGTGGCACGAAATAAACGACCCCTGGCCAAGCTGAACCAAGCTAATGTCATCTTGCTCTTCCATTTTGACATTTTGTCATTCTCATATCATCAAATAAACTAAATTGCATCTTCAGAGTAAGTAAAGCACACGCTTATTTTCTAAAGTTCATTACAAGCTCTTGCTTAGAACAATTATTCTTTTACATTTACTCGAACTACGCGCAAGGTTTGATTTCATTTTTTTAATGAATACGTAGGCAATACAACCCACCTAATCGCTTTAAATGTAAATGGAAGGACATTTGCAAATGCATTTGAAATTCGACAAGAATAATGAAAAGAAAACCACAACGGTTTCATAACCAATCAACCTCTTTTATTTCATTCATAATAATAATACGTTACATAACAAAAATAAATAGGCTAGGATTCTAAAAACCCCACCTTCTTATTACAATAATAATAATAATAAATAATAATAATAAAAGACATAGGCTACTCTTCCATTTTTCCTTTGCCTTTGTCATTCTTATCATACTTCTTGTCGCGACCTCGAGTCGGACGCTCCTGCGCCACTTCCGACCTAATCACCAATGGTCCCTCTCGTGGTCTCACTTTGCCATTCTTACCAACCACCATCTCGACGGCAGAAGAAGTCTTCGGTTTCTTTGAAGGATGAACAACTCGAAACCCGGCTTCTTCCTCTCCCAGAGTCAGATGCTTCTCCTTCTCCTTTTCCACCTCGCGAACCTTGTAGTCAACAGCTTCACGCTTCCTCAGTCTCTCGCGTTCCTCCGGAGTAGCAGCTTTCCTCCACCGCATATAGGAATCTGACACCCATAGACCACTGATAAAAGAATTCAAGAACCAAATGTTCCTATGAGCCCATTTGATGGCCCATTCTCTTCGACTCTTCGTAGTAAGCGCAACGGCAGTCTGCGGGACAGTGTCAAGCTTTGGGATCATCTGCTTCAATCCAACCTGCCTCATCAACCTCTCCGGGAAGATACATATCATAAACTCCAAGCCGGGAATGCGAACAGCTCGGGTAGGATCCAGGGAAGATACTCCGAAGGATGATTTGAGGTGCCACCATGGTACGATCCATCTAATTAAGGGGCCATCTTCACTTTTCAACTTGTTTTCCCAGTAGTTGTACACTCGAGTGAAGTCCACCATGTAAAGCCTGGTCATCATTGCAATCGAACGAGCATGGTAAGAAGGAACATTAGCTGGGGGCTCGATCAATCGAAGACGCTCTATAAGCCAAACCTACCAAAAGCGGGTAAAAAAAACAAAAAAAAAAAAAAAAAAAAAAAAAAAAAACGAAAAAACGTAAGAAACAAAAGTATTCTTTTACCTGCAAAATAATGGGACTTCCCAAATAAGGTAGGTCGCGGTTGGCTTTCCTGTTATCCAAGCCCAATAGGATCTCTCCTAAACACGGACAAGCTGGGCTCTTGCGCAGCTCCATTTGCTCAATCAGACTCAAAAGACGAGGGTCGCCCCTCATGTACTCATCAACTTGCCCTTGAAGGACATATACATGTAACAGGCAGAATCCGAATGCCCTTCGCCTTGCAACATAAGAAACAGCAGGATCAGCCTTGTTGATGAAGCGATCGATGAAATCCAACATTCGCACTCCCTTAGAAGTCACAAGACGGTCAACATCAACTCTGGCCAATCCAAGCAAGTCTCTAAACTTATTCTTATACCCTTGAGAAGTGGAGGGAATAGCAGGCAAATGTTCCGGATCCCAACCACCAATCGCAGCAATCTCCTCGGGAAATGGGCAAATGTCTCCTCCAGGAAAGGCAAATACGTGATGATTAGGGTCCCAATAGTCAAGACAAGCATCGAGAAACGGTTTGACTACCTTGATCAACTTCAAGTTCAAGAGTGCTCCAAAATTATAAGCACCCATGTCATACTTCTCCACACTAGAGAACTCATTTGTCCATTCTTTTAGACGAATTTCAAGAGTATTCATGATGTAGGCTTATCTTGGGAGTTTTGGGTAATAAGACGAAGAAAGACGGAAGAATTATGTGAACAAAACCTCCTTCGACGTCTCTATTTATACTAAAAGCTGTTTCCTAAAATCCGTCAGAACGGACGCATCGGGAACAAAGCGCGCGCAGTGTCTTTGCGCCACTTCGAAGGACGCGACTCTTCTTTGCGCCTCTTCCTCAGCTGTTTTTCTGTGATTTTCCGCGTTGGATATTTCTTAAATTACTCAACGAATAATTTCCTATTCATACGGGTTATTATTTTGGTAAATGCGTCAAGTTACCATATTTCGTGTTTCCTAATTTCGCGGGCACGCATCTCGAGACGATATCGACATTTTCGTCATTTTAGCACACTTATACATTCCTTTTTTTTTAGTTTTTTTTTTGGGGAATCATTTCACCAATTTAATTTCATTTATTCTTTTTTTACATTTTGGTATTTAATTTCATTATATCATTTTTCGAATTTTACCTCTTTTCCTTTTGGGGAAATCATTTCACTCTCCACTTCAAACTTACATGTTTTTATTTTCTTTTTTTTAGGGGGTAACCCTCCCTACCGTCCAGTCATTTCCGGCCAAATTTTTTTTTTTGCATTTTTGCCATTTCCGACCAAATTTTTGAATTTCTGGTCATTTTTTTGCATTTTCGAGTGATTGTTTTACGCTAATTTAGGCCATATGTACAGATATATGTTCTGTTGATTTCTGTGTAAATTTCGGCAGCATGACGGCGTAAACCGTCAACTACCAAACCTGTTCAAAGCTAACCTGCAGGAACAAACAAGGCAACCCAGCAGCAAAGGCACTCAGGCCGTCACATATACGATCAAAAAGGGATACGTACACCAAACTGGGGGCTCGAGCCCCAAAACAAAATCCAAACAAGAAACAACAAGAAAGCTACTGCTCGTCACCGTCTAGGTCAGCAACTATCGCCTCGAGAGCAGCAACCTCGGCGTCGCGAACCCCGAGCTCCCTCAGCAGGCGAGCGGTCTCCTCTCGGAACTGAGCAAGCTCTCGCTCCAGCTCGCGCTCCCTCTGCGAACGACAAAACCAACTCATATCAATCATGTCAAGCATAAATGAAAATTAGAAAATTCAAAGATAAAGTAAACGGAAGGTTCATACCTGACGTCCTCGGTCACCTGCGAGTGCCTCGACGGCAGTAGCCCGGAGCCGGTTGGCTACCCTCCACAAAGCCACGAACCGGGATGGCGCGACCTGCATTTCAAAAGGAAAATGTTTAGCAATTGAGCAAACTCGAGCAAATGTGTTCTTACACGAAAACTATATAGACTAGAAGACTCACCCTCCGGATCAGATGCTGCCAATCGTCCAGGCCAGCATCTCTCACCGCCACGTCAAATTCACGTAGGTCGGAGATCGTCGTCATCCCCGTCGTGTCGGTGTACTCAAGAGTCTCGGGGTACTCTGGGGCTCAATGCCCGCCGCATCGACCTCCTGCAAAGTCAGATAATTTCCGTTAAACCGATGATCTTTCATCGTATGCTCAAACAATCAAAAATGAAAAAGGGCAAAGCACTTACCACAACCGGCCAGTACGCCAACCTCCCGTAGAGGAACGCCGAGTAGTCCTCACCAGGAAGGAGGAGGGCATCGCCACCAACGCCAGCCAGGTCAGCCTCCCTCTCCACCTCAGAAGGCTCCCTAAACATCGTCCGAGGAGGATCGATGGGAACCGTCAAGACATCCCGAGAGCACTGACGAGCCAAGCGTTCACCCAAGTACCACACAGGACCCATCGACGTCCTCGACAGCAGCCGGCTCGAGCTCCTAGGTCGAAGGACCTCAGCCACGAAAGGAGGAGCACCAGCGTACTCCTCCCAAGGCCTAGGCACCCACTAGAAAAGCAAACGAAGGGTCATTCTTATGACCAGTTCTAAAAGAAAGAGAAAGTAAGACAGACAAATGTAAGGTAAAATAATCACGCCGTCCATCTTTTTAAGCGTTCACCTTCCGCCGACAGACGTCGTGGAAGGAACGCTGACTCCTCGTGAGGCACATCACCCAATCCTTCACGACGGGATATGCCTTCTCCACCGGCTCCGTCCTCTTGGGCGCGAGGCTCGGAAAGTAGGAGTACATCCACACCTGTAAATCAAGATAATCAACAACGATCTTTCGTGACTTGATAAGAAAAAGAAATGATCTTTCATAAGAAGAAGTGAAGGTTCATACCTCCAACAGCAGTCCAGGGCCGACAGCAGCAGGAGAAGTCCCCTTCTCCATCAACTCCGGACGAACCATGGCCCTCATGAAGCGGATGAGGACCGCAAAACTAGCAGTGACCCAGTCCCAACGGCCTAGGGAACTCGGGTAAAAAAGGAAGGGAAGAAGCTTCGTCGAAATCCACTCTCCCTTGTCTCCGAGGTAAATCGAAGACAAGAACCACCAGAGCCACAAGCGGACTCTGCTCTGCAGTGTAGGGAGGAGAAGCCGTCTCCCTCCCCTCGATCACCCCCAACGCTGGGGTCTTCCCCGCGAAGTAGTCCCGTACGTAAGAACTAGGCATCAAGCCAGGTACCACAGCCGCCTTCGGCGCCATGTTCCAGCCGATCAGCCTCCTGGCCTCCGCCAAGTCAACCCTCATGGCCGTCTCTGGCCACTCTACCACCTCAGTCCCATACGGCAGACCAAAAATATTGTCGTAGTCCTCCAACGTGACCCCCACCTCACCAAAAGGCAAGTGAAACGTGGAGGTCGTATCCCAAAACCGGTCCAAGAACGCTCGAACGAGACTGAGGTAAGCCCGAAGCTTCCTCCTCGCAATATCCCTCCAAGCCTGCACCAAGGCCCCGAACGCTCCCCGCTCGATCATGGCCCGCTCCTCAGCCGACAGCCTCTCGTAGCACCCCATCGCCGTCGTGTAGCCCGAGAACAACCTGATGTTCCCGACCTCCTATGTTGATTTGAAACAAAAGCTATCTTTAGCTCATTTACGAAGAAAAGGAATGATAAACAGGAATTAAAGAAGATGAATGAAGAGTGATGAATCCTATTTACCAAGCTCTTCACCGTCCTGTAGGACATGTGACCCTCCGCAGCCTAGAGCAGGTGCCTATTGTCCCCGTGTCTCGGCCACGCAGTGCTCCTCACTCGGCGACCACCTCGTCTAACGTTGGCCCGTCTTGGGGCCTCCTCCTCCTCAGCAGCCTCATCCTCTAGGACCTCGTCCTTAGCAGCCATCACCGCAGCGGTGAAGGCCTCCTCCAACGCCTCCTCAAGCACCTGAGAAGGGTCAACAGCAGTGTCCACCTCCATGGGAGCCCTCCCAGACGTAGAAGCCTTGTCACCTGCAAAATTAAAGTAAATTTAGGCCGCTTCAAGTGATGACAAGCCTTGATTAGGGGATTTTCGAGATTTCGGAGCTCCGAAATCGCTCTTTTCTCGCCATCTTCGGCAATTTTCCCACAAACCCGTCCGCTCATATGGTAATTTGGGTCAAGTCAAGCCTAAGTTGAAGCCTAGTCATGGGTTCGAGTCGGAATTTCGGCAGCATTTCGTTATAACGACGATTATGCCCTAGAAAAGTGTCCTGAAAAAGCCATCACAAACCAAAATTCCGAGATGGTAGGAAGTTTACCCATCACACAAGGATTCCAAATATCAAGTTTCGTCACGAATGGACAATCCTACGGCTATTTTCGAAGCGATTTACGGTTTAGCTGTGAAACCGTCTCAATTTCACTCAAATGCTCAAAACTCAACGTAAATTCGAAACAAATACATGGTTATGATCCTTATACTACCAATTGGCCATTTAAAAAGTCAATTTGGCAAGGCAAAGTCGTTTGGGGGAAAAGCCCCAAATTTTCGACTAATTAGGGTGGAAAACCCTAATTTTGTCGATCCCATTTGAGCAAATATGGAAGATAAATGCAAGATTGATACACATACCTCGATTAGTCATGGCAAATGCAAGCTCTTGGATCAAATTTTGACGGAAATGGTTGGAATTTGAGAGAGTAATTGAGATTTTATGTTTCGAAATAATAAAATGGAACCCCTGTTTAATCGGGTTTTTAGGCAGGAAAGACACACCCAGGAATAGACGCAGCAGGTGCTGCGCCTCTTCCAAGGGACGCAGCTCTTGCTGTACCTTTTCCTCAGCTTCCCTTCATACGAGTTTTCAAAAATTCGTTATGAGTTCGTTATTTTTGTGGGCCCATATTTGGTGCGCCTCGTCCTTGATGCTACATCACATATTTGGTCCGTTTGACGTATGTTCTCCGCCGGATCCACATGTTCTAAGTCAACAACAAATTATCGCCTTATTTTTTACCCAAGACCTAGCTTGCCACAAAGAGCATCCCTCTTTGACAGGTGTTTCGACACGCCTTTATTCTGTTCCCCCAGATGAGAGTACACGGATAGACTTTCCCTCTCGAGACATGGAGATCAGTTCCCGATTATGTTCCCCCAACGAGAGTACACGGATAGACTTTCCCTCTTGAGACATGGAGATCAGTTCCCGATTATGTTCCCCCAGCGAGAGTTCACGACCGACAGTCACTTCCTCTCGAGACATGGAGATCAACATCGACCCCAAATTCTCCGGAAGTTTGTTTGAAGCTGAACACAAGCAGATTTCACCCAGCAGTTCCAGACTGTGTCCTGCGGTCTTCTCCCAATATCGTGTTTTGTTTCCCCTGGAGTTCCAAAGAATTTCAGGTATGGTCTCTTCTTATGGCTGGCGAGCCACTTTACGTAGTCTAATGGACTTCTACCCGATAGTCGACAGACTCTAAAATGTTCCGGACGACAGGTCCTTGGTTCAGACCCCTTGAGCCGCCTCGCGTCGCCATAGTCGTCAGGTTTTAATCTTCGATTGACCTGATGGCTATAATTTGACTTTCGCCTTGTCCAAGCCTCAGTCAAAGTGGGGGCTCTGTAGATACCTCATTTCTACTGTAACACCCCGGTTTATGAAGGAGCCTTTGGCAAGACATTCCCTAATAAACCGAACTGTTACCATCTCGGTTTCCCGAGGTAGTGAATAACAAATTAAACTCCAAGGCAATTTATTTAACATTTTAACCTAACTATTACAAATTCTCCTTCTAAATTAAATTACAAGAACTGACGTAAATAAAGGTGAAGTCTTCTAGATGATGAACTAGCCACTAAGTCATCTGATCCAGTGTCTCACACCCATCAAGCTCCCGTCCTATCTCTTAAACCCGTCAAGTCTGCTCCCCATAAAACGGTTCATCACAGGTGTTCACGAATACACAGGGTCAACCACGAGGTTGAGTAGGGAAAACAATAAAACAGTAAAATATGATATGCATGATACTCCGTCACCTCCATCTCCATCTCAACTCATCACACACAACCCCGCCACGCCCACCATACCGATCCCCGGTAGACTATATATATCGACCGTAGTCGATCCGCCCGCTCGCAGCGGAGGACACCAGGGCAAGTCCCGCAGAACCACCTGGGCCTTATCACAACATCACATCATATCTCATCATCGTCACCACCACACCATCCTCCAACTCCAATGCATATGCAATGCTCAACAGTAATCAATGCAACATGATATGTATATCAATAAATGAAATCATGCCAGCTATCAAAATACGAAATAACATAATCAACACGAACAGTTCGAATGAACCACACTCCGAAAGTGTATAAATCACAACATAAATTGCAACCACGCACAAGTCATCGATCACGACTTGTCACATGTAATACAACAACTCAACACAATTTAACAACACCGGAAATCAAGTGTATTTCCCTACCTCGAAACTAGTCAAATAAATAGGATGCTCGGTGATAATCCACAATAATTCGTCCTCTGAAAGGTAATGAAATGATAACCAATTACTTAACTATTCCCGTTCCCAAAATAGAAGTTACTAAAAATAGAAACTTTCCGATATAGAAACTTTTCTCTTTTAACAAACCCGACTCAAAATCCATTTCTAATTATATTAACTAATTCGGCAATTACATTAATTAATTATTTAGAAGACTCGGGAATTAACTAATTAATTTAAAATACGACCCGATACGAAATATAACGATTAAATCAATAAAACCGTTTTCAACCACCAAAACAGCCCGTACCCCTTCGCACTCATCCACGCACCACCACAGCCACCGTGAGGCCGTGTCAACCACCACCCCAACACCCACTTCAACCCGCCACCAAAGAACCACCCCCACTGGGGTCGACCCTCGCCGGCGAGGTGAACCACGGCCGTCATTTGGCCTGGTTCACCGCCAAACCTCACCAAACACCCCTTTTTACGCGACTCACCACCACCGCCACCAAGCTCTATTCCCCGCCAAACCACCACCCGACTACTCACCGCCAACCCACAAACACGACACCGTGGCACCACCACTTCGACCTCCCCCGAGTCCACGGTGGTGCCACCCCAAACCTAGTCGTCTAACACTACTTTGAAATCACCGCATAAACCCGTTTCTACCACCTCTCGTCGCCGCCCCCTTTTTCCGTCATTATCACCACCAACAACCACCCTAAACACCACCACTTCACTCGCCCCTTACCACCCATTACCCCTACCCCGCTAACAACCACCAGCAACGCCCGACAAGACACGAACAACCACCAAAGACTCGACAGAAAGATGAAAACAGAGGAAAGGGGGTTGACTCTTACCTTTTTCCGCCACCACAAACACCACCAGGGCCGCCTCACCACGTCGACAACCACCCTAAGCTCTTCCCTGCTGCGCCGTCAATGCCCACGCTCTCTCTCTCTTTCTCGAATAGCGTGAAGGCTGAGATATGGGCCGTTGTAGAGAGGTAGGCGGTTGGAGGAGTAGGGTTTAGGATGTTGGGGTAGAATTAGGTTAAATTTTAGGTTAAAAGGTAAATGGGTCATGGGTAAGCGTGATTGGGTAAGTGGGTAAATGTTATGGGTCCGCGTGGTTGGTAAAAGAATTAGTTACGTGATCTCATTCAGTTAAACCCGTCTTGACAAGCTTACGCATAACTCGATTCTACGATATCAACACGACTAAACAATTAACTCGACTCAACTATTACCCCGACATAATTAGTAAAATAATATATATAATAATAATAATTATATATAATAATATCCGTTTAATTAATTATATTATATAAAATACGGGGTATTATAGTCTTCCCCCCTTAGAATGAACTTCGTCCCGAAGTTCGCTCATCTACCAAACCTCCAAGTATCACCGTGGTTACCAAAACAGATTTCCTAGTACCAGAACTCATGAACTTAAGCGGGTGAAACGGTATGTTACATTCTACCCTCCTAAAAAGAAAGTTACGTCCCGGAACTTACTTCATGCAAATCTATCACCACTCATGAACTCGTGCAACTATCGGAGCGCCTTAACAAGAGTGGCAGTTTAATTACACAACATAGAGAACTCATTTGTATGGGTACCACGCAACGAAACATCAATGAAACATCGGCTTGGACAAACTACGATCCATAACTTGATCAACACCACAATCTATACACAAGTGGAACATAAACCTTAAGATTTTACAATCCTACCCAACTAAAAACATGGTTACGTCCTCGTAACCTCTTCTCAACTTTCACATTCCAATGTAACAAAACACTCATCAACAACATGTAATCGAAAAGAACACATGACCAAAAGATTGCGCAAAAACATTAAAGTTGAAAACAAGGTTTTATTATGAAATTAATCGTTTGTCAACAAGTATCACTTGTTACTTAGTTCATGCTTGACTTAAAACACAACATCGAACTAAAAGAACAACAGAAGGAACCAAAGGTTTACACGGTTTCACACAATGACCGATCATGGTGTTACTAGCCCTAACCTAACGGTCCTTAGGTCGCGCTTCCTCTCGTTTCTCGGTGACTTCTATGTCATTCTCTTTCTGTTCACCTCTTCCCCGAAGTCCGGCATGGGTGGTTCAATCGTACTTTCGGCATCGTGTACATTAGCGTAAAATTCGTGTCTCGGTCGCTGCTATGAAGTCAAAGGTATGCTCGGACGGGTATTTGGCCCCGCCGCATAAATGGGGTCACGGAATAGCCTCATGCAATGGGTGGTCAACTCTCTCATATAAAATCGTTTGCTGTCCTTTAGTGTGCCGTAGTCGGGAATAGAATCGATAAGGGTATACGCTCTTAATCGAGTATTAGTTAAATACTCGGGTGCCCATTATGGCCATACATGTCCATGGCGAAAGCAAAGTCTCTCACAATGCTCATTAAAGTCAGCATCAAGTGACATGTAACAGTCTTGCGGGTGGACATTGTAGGGATCCATCCTACAAAATGGAAGGTTAACAAATTTAGACACAAGGGTGTTAAGACAAGGGACTCATCCTCGAGATTTAAGTGTGCGAAAGATATATAACAAGTTTTCAGGGGTAACCGTTTGTAATACCAGGGTTTTGGTCAACTCAAGATCATCACAATTCGCATTATCTACCGAGAACAATCATTTTAGAAATATCAACTCGCAAGAATACACGTAAACCAAAGATACAATCTACATTGACCCCACCAAATTCCACTCCCAAGTCAAAACTGTTACCAATTCCGAATAATTGAACAATCTGCTACTAATAAATCACCAGGAGTATTAAAATATGCGGTACAAGAGCATTACTCAAACACCTCGAAACCATAGAAAACATAACACGTAATCAAAACCTTTTTACTCATCAGACATACAACACGAATTGGCCAACTTGTTTGCTATAAATTCTGAAACATATTCGCTAATAAAAGTAACAACATATGATTCATAACAACACAACATTACTTCCATACCCCACATGTGTTTGACATCATAGCAACCATATCGTTCAATTGTGTCCAAAGAACTTAGTACAACTCATTTTCAAAGAAAACAAACGATATCGCATAACGAGTTTAAACACACATTCATCATCTTATACTTTGTAGAATTCTAGCTATAGCAAAAGATTAGCAACTTGGACACTTCACTTATTTGCACGACTTAAATACTTGGGCAACTTGTAGACTCAATTAGATGTAACTATATCGACTATCATTTAAACCAAAGCATATCATGTGAATCATCAAAGGATTATCCTATTATAATTGTCAACATAGTTATCATAACAATCTTTATTTTAATATAATTGATAGTAACGACTCGAGAATATAAATATGCCATTTGTCGTGTTATATCAAACAGTTTCCTTTATATCACACTCATGCAATTGCAAGAATCACTTTAGTATTTTTACGATATTGTAATAACGAACACATTCAATAACAAAAATAACAACACTGTTTATTATCATGTTATAGGTTTAGGTTCAACCGAAATAATTTAATGCAATGGAAGCAATAGGTATAACTATAGGCACACAGGCTCACAAAAAGGACCTTAGGACTCAGATGACATCCTACATGTGGTAATATTTAGGCATAACCATTACTACCATTAATGTGTAGACATTTAGACCTAATTATTATAATTATTCATGCGTGTATGTTAGAACAGTCAATTAACTTTTAACGCCATCAACTTACCAAGATATGACAATATAGTTATATATTTATATATATACCCGACCACTATGCAAATAAGATGCACACCCAGAGACATTACATCATGCCAAATGTATACAAAGTATGCAAACAACTGGACTCGTATAAACATTTCACCCTCGATTTAAGAATCAAATTAAGCTATCAAATTTTACTCATGCTATCATGCCAACAATGTTATCAACTAAGTTTTAATTGTATCACCTGTTAAGATATATAACTACTGAACATGCGTGCTACTATCATCATGTAAAACATTATAATTTCACTTTACTAAGGCTCATTAATTAACCAAACAACTGTATGAAAACTTAACATAGAACGTACATTTTACAGGTCATGATTCACGTTGTAACTTTCAAAATCACGAATAAACAGCACCGTCAACGAAAACTTGAGTTACATTACTTTTCATAACATACAGAGAGTTAATAGTTCGTGATAAAAAGAAGGAGGTCGAAAGTTCAAGAATTCAATTTCTAAAGAATTTTACAACTCAGTTGGTCCAACCAAGTATGTGACAGCAATTGGTCCGAAACTTGGGTCAGTTTGCAAAGCTTACCATTTAATATAGGGACATCAAGAATTTGCGTGGCTTATCAATTTAAAAACGTGTGCGAAACCTCTAGTCAATGGAGTTGGAATTATGCAAAAATCATTTACACAAATTAAATGAGGATTTTTACAAAAACGTTGGTCAAAACATCACTGCACAGGAACTTCCCGACCACAGCCCACTAAAACATTTATTACTCTTAATCCGTATACCCTATAAGCATGAAACCAACGCCAAATGAACACTAACTCACGAGGCTATTTCTCATAAAATTTTCATCCGTAGAAAATTAACAGGAAGGAAATGACAGCAAGATCACTTACAGAGTAAAATCAAACAAAACGGATTTCAACACTAAATCATTCATTTTCCATGTTCCAAGCTCTTACAACCATACTATCGATACTAACTCATCCTAACTTAAATCTCACACTTTTGTATTTACGTAAACATCTATCCCATAGAAGTCCCTTCGCCTCCCGACCTACTCCTCACATCTAATCACGATTGCTACGACTAGAAGCAAGCAATTCAATGGTGTCTCTCATTACTATCACGATACTATTCTAGCATGGCTTTGGGATCACATAACCACATTTTACCAGACATAATAGCACTATCAACACGTCATTCACATCCATTCAGATAAATATCATAAATTCGCAATTATTCTCATGCTCACGATTACCACAACCCAACGCTTCATTGATTATCCATCCAGATAAATGTCATAATTTCAGCACTAGGTTTCAAGGTATACACCAACTCGCTTATATCCAAGGTTTTCCTTCTAACTACCCCATTCACTCGTTTCTCTTGGGTTGCCTGGTTCAAAACTGAGAGGGCAAAAGAGCACGCATTAAGGGCGCCTTCTTAACCGCACTGTGAGCTCCTAGCAGTTTATTCCCAGGGATTCATTTTATTTAGACACATCCTACGTTCTTTAGGTTCATTGGTTTAGGCCTGAGGATCGTTCGCTCTGATACCACTTTGTAACACCCCGGTTTATGAAGGAGCCTTTGGCAAGACATTCCCTAATAAACCGAACTGTTACCATCTCGGTTTCCCGAGGTAGTGAATAACAAATTAAACTCCAAGGCAATTTATTTAACATTTTAACCTAACTATTACAAATTCTCCTTCTAAATTAAATTACAAGAACTGACGTAAATAAAGGTGAAGTCTTCTAGATGATGAACTAGCCACTAAGTCATCCGATCCGGTGTCTCACGCCCATCCAAATCCCATCCTATCTCATAAACCCACAAGTCTGCTCCCCATAAAACGGTTCATCACCGGTGTTCACGAATACACAGGGTCAACCACGAGGTTGAGTAGGGAAAACAATAAAACAATGAAATATGATATGCATGATACTCCGTCACCTCCATCTCCATCTCAACTCATCACACACAACCCCGCACGCCATGCCATACCGATCCCCGGTAGACTATATATATCGACCGTAGTCGATCGCCCTTCGCGGGCGGAGGACACCAGGGCAAGTCTGCCGCAGAACCACTGGGCCTTATCACAACATCACATCATATCTCATCATCGTCACCACCACACCATCCTCCAACTCCAATGCATATGCAATGCTCAACAGTAATCAATGCAACATGATATGTATATCAATAAATGAAATCATGCCAGCTATCAAAATACGAAATAACATAATCAACACGAACAGTTCAGCCAACCACACTCCAGTGTATAAATCACAACATAAATTGCAACCACGCACAAGTCATCGATCACAGCTTGTCACATGTAATACAACAACTCAACACAATTTAACAACACCGGAAATCAAGTGTATTTCCCTACCTCAGAACTGCAGTCAAATAGCCGGATGCTCAGTGATAATCCACAATAATTCGTCCTCTGAAAGGTAATGAAATGATAACCAATTACTTAACTATTCCCGTTCCCAAAATAGAAGTTACTAAAAATAGAAACTTTCCCGATATAGAAACTTTTCTCTTTTAACAAACCCGACTCAAAATCCATTTCTAATTATATTAACTAATTCGGCAATTACATTAATTAATTATTTAGAAGACTCGGGAATTAACTAATTAATTTAAAATACGACCCGATACGAAATATAACGATTAAATCAATAAAAACCGTTTCGAACCACCAAAACAGCCCGTACCCCTTCGCACTCATCCACGCACCACCACAGGCCACCGTGAGGCCGTGTCAACCACCAGCCCCAACACCCACTTCAACCCAGCCACCAGCAACCACCCCCACTGGGGTCGACCCTCGCCGGCGAGGTGAACCACGGCCGTCATTTGGCCTGGTTCACCGCCAAACCTCACCAAACACCCCTTTTACGCGACTCACCACCACCGCCACCAAGCTCTATTCCCTGCCAAACCACCACCTGACTACTCACCGCCAACCCACAAACACAGACACCGTGGCACCACCACTTCGACCTCCCCCGAGTCCACGGTGGTGCCACCCCAAACCTAGTCGTCTAACACTCGCCTGAAATCACTGCATAAACCCGTTTCTACCACCTCTGTCGCTGCCCCCTTTTTCCGTCATTATCACCACCAACAACCACCCTAAACACCACCACTTCACTCGCCCCTTACCACCCATTACCCCTACCCTGCTAACAACCACCAGCAACGCCCTGACAAGACACGAACAACCACCAAAGACTCGACAGAAAGATGAAAACAGAGGAAAGGGGGTTGACTCTTACCTTTTTCCGCCACCACAAACACCACCAGGGCCGCCTCACCACGTCGACAACCACCCTAAGCTCTTCCCTGCTGCGCCGTCAATGCCCACGCTCTCTCTCTCTTTCTCGAATAGCGTGAAGGCTGAGATATGGGCCGTTGTAGAGAGGTAGGCGGTTGGAGGAGTAGGGTTTAGGATGTTGGGGTAGAATTAGGTTAAATTTTAGGTTAAAAGGTAAATGGGTCATGGGTAAGCGTGATTGGGTAAGTGGGTAAATGTTATGGGTCCGCGTGGTTGGTA
Source organism: Silene latifolia (assembly GCF_048544455.1). Taxonomy (NCBI): domain Eukaryota; kingdom Viridiplantae; phylum Streptophyta; class Magnoliopsida; order Caryophyllales; family Caryophyllaceae; genus Silene; species Silene latifolia. The sequence continues at coordinate 233,460,851 of NC_133537.1, forward strand.
AAAGAATTAGTTACGTGATCTCATTCAGTTAAACCCGTCTTGACAAGCTTACGCATAACTCGATTCTACGATATCAACACGACTAAACAATTAACTCGACTCAACTATTACCCCGACATAATTAGTAAAATAATATATATAATAATAATAATTATATATAATAATATCCGTTTAATTAATTATATTATATAAAATACGGGGTATTACATCTACACCTCCCGCAAACCACCCGGTGATGATTGGGCCGCATGTTTGGTACGCGGAACGATTTGTGACAGTTCGTAAGTTTATCGTCAAGTGATCGCTCAAACATTTATGTCTACCTCTTAAATGTCATTTACGTGCCGATACGGTCGTTTTGGCAGTAATTAGAGTACATTTGGAGTCCGGGCCTAAAACCGTCTTCATTTTCTGACAACCATTAAAATGCCGAGTCGGAATGTTCTGGAATGTTCCGGATATTTCTATTCCATATTTTATAAATCTTTTACAATCTTTTAATCTTTGGTAAACAATTTCCCGTAATATTAAAACAAAATAATAAGGAAAACCAAATTATTCCGTTATTCCATAAACTAAACACGGAAATTGTTGTTCTGCAGGAGGAAACCACTTGGGAATAGACGCAGCAAGTGTTGCGCCTCTTCCAAGAGACGCAGTGCCTGCTGCACCTCTTCCAAGAGACGCAGTGCCTGCTGCGCCTCTTCCCAACTCCTTTTCTGCGTATTTTTTCGTATCTTTTCATATCTTTTTGAGATTCACTTCCAAAGTTTCTCCGAAAAACCCTACTTCCTCCACGTGATTAGTATAAATAGAGATCTTCGGTCTCTCATATTTCTCACGCGAGTGTCCACCCTTCTCTTCTCCCTTTGCATTCTAGACCACGTTCTTACTTTTTGGCGTCTACGTGCTTGAACTTTCGACCACGTAAGCGCGGATCTTTCTGAGTACCAATCTAATTTTGCATGACCGACCAATTTGACTAACTCCACCATAATCAACTTTAATCAATCTTAATCGTTTCCTCTTACGAGGGCACTTTCGTTACATTCGAGTCGAGCATCACTAATCGTAAACTTAGTTCATCTCGTTTCGTCAAACATGTAAGTCTGAGGGTGTGAATCTCTCTTTTATCTATTGTTATTCATTTTGTAATCATATTGTAAGATTTATGTCGAAAATACAATTAAAACCGATTTCTAAAATCCTTTGTTTAAAACCCTTTTTACGGATTATCAGAGGACAACCGTCGAGAAAGGACGCAACAACTGCTGCGCCTCTTCGAAGGGACGCAGTACCTGCTGCGCCTCTTCGTGAGGCTGCCGCAGTTCCTGCTTCCTTTCTTTTTCCTTCGTCTTTCGATAATTCGTTCGTTCCTTTTCTTTTGTTTTCATTTATTCCTTGCTTTAATATAACAATCTGAACATAATAATTTGACATATAAATTGTTCATCACCATTAGTAATTACTTCATCTCATTAATTCCCGACTTAAATCCCAAGTAATTAATATTTGCGGGTTTTCGTCATTAAAGTCAAACCGGGTTGTAGAAATTTGATTCATTCATATTGGGTTTCTGGAATTCGATCTTTGATATATTCTCCCCTGTTTATTATCATGTTCATCATTAGTCCGTCATTAATTCATCGTATTTAACCTACTTTTTGGTTTAATCCTTAATTTGTTATTAATCCTTATTAGTCTTGTATTAATTCGTCCTAATTAGTTTTCATCCATGTTTTATCGCTTTCATGACCGTTAATCATATGTAAATAACCTGCTAATCACATTCATCCGAGTAAATATTATTAATCAATCATTAAAATCACCAACGAACATTAACGACTTGCAATTCCGGCTTCACAGCCAGAACTGAGCCAAGGAACAGACGCAGCGACTACTGCGCCTCTTCCAGAGGGCGCAGCTCTGCTGCGCCTGTTCCTGGCTGACTTCTGCCTCTGAACTCCCGTGTTGCCTTGACTAAGTTTATTAATTACGTAATTAATCTACTATTAATCGTATTATCACCCTAATCCCTGTTCGTTAATTTATTTAGTCTTTTTCTCAAATTATCCGTTTTAAAGGTGTTTTTGACATAAATCATTAAACCCGATGTAATTATTGTAATTTTCATTATTGTATTTTTTCTTTATTGTATTATTATTGTATTCCTTTTATTGTATCACTTGTATGTCTTCACATGTAATTGAACCTAAATTCCTACTTTGACATTTATTGTATGCTAAATTAATTGTTCACCGACTTAGTATTAATTCTCACATGTTAGGATTAAAACATTGGATGTTGCATTGCATGCATATAATCGACAATATATTGAGTATAGACGATTTTCTCTAATCATTAGTAGTGGCCGCTATCGAGGCGGGCGGGATTAGGTGTTCGATCAAAAGAGCTTCCTAATACGTACCCTCACCCCTTACTCCAGATCTCTGTGAACATCCGTATTCATTGGCATCCACGAGAGTCATTCTAGACATAGAATGCTAAGGGTAACGAGTTCTTGGTGTTCATGTCACTACTTTGTGTCGTGACATGACGCGAGGTATTCGAACGGTTTCCAATTTTCCACAATAAATTGGCGGTGATTCCACAAATGCAAACGTTTGTTTCTCAAGCGCCCCCGTGAGCCCATTGTCCACAAGACCACACAAGTCAAGGTAATTTTATTCAAACTAAAAATAAATGTCATATATGCAAGACTCAAATTGGTGACCCCAATCATTTCTCAATTCTTGATTGAAAATTGCATTTAGAAATTAGTTTTGACTAGTATCCCAAACCATTTGATTGGGAATCTCTTGGTGTGTGCAAATCTTGTATTCAAAACAAGATTAATTCATGACTTCTTTCGAAAAAAGAATTATGAATAGAGCAAGATAATCGCCCTATTTACATTTTGAAGTGTATGGTCAAATACAATTTCAATCAGAGAAGGTTATTACTTCTTTATCTCTTCTACCAATGAACTAGGTAGATACTTGGTATCCACTTAATTAATGAGGTTAGAAGAGAAATTATTTGAATGAGTTCAAATGAATGTTTAAAAGGTATCAAAACCTAGAGGTTATGAAACCAAAGTATTAGTACTTTGTTAAAATAAGGAACAATAAAGTGAAGACTTTCATATGCACCAAAAGGAGTGTGATATGGTATCAAAAGTTCACTTTCATTATGATATGATTGAATCTTTACAATAAAGTTTGAAGAAGTTTCTGTTATAAAAATTTTTGTCTCGCATTTAAATTTCCACTAAAAAAAAATAATTAAAGCGATCATCTACATTTCATATGAGATATGGTTAGGCATGGTACCTAAATTGTAGCTTGTTTTGATAGTGAACATGTGGTCTCTCTTCCTACATAATCACGAGAACAAAGGGTTTGTGGCTCGTAATGCTGTCTATTAAAGAAAAGAGGATTATTTCTTATAGACAGAGTGGGAGAAAATATTCAAGAGCCACAAACTGAGAATAAGACGTAAGAATGAAGATGTTCCTTCTTGGTCAGAATCAGTTAATATTTATTAGAAACCTAAGTGGATAGGAGTCAAGTTATTTTTGAAAGTAACAAACCTGTAACTTATTAAGATGCTTTATCTAGTTTCAACTCCGCAAAAATCCGAAACGAGTATAAACATGAAAATGTTTATTTAGCTTGGTTAGTTGGTGGCAAAGGTTTTGCATGTAAAAACAACACTTCATTGTATTCGGATATGATTTGATATAGTTGGATTTTAAAATCATCTTGCATGAGTTTTGTAAATCATAACTATCATAAGGTAGGATACAAACTTAAGAAGAAATCTTAAGTAGATGTTAAGGAGTTGAATTGTTCTGTAATCCTTGAAAGCACGAATGTGGTTTAGCGGGTTTTCATGCCCCTTGAACTTTGGGATGTCAGTCATGTTGAAGTTAGTTGGCAATTGAGCATTTACCGCCTCATACTTGCGATTATTCTCCCTGTAGATGTCATCTCCCGTAAGGTACATTAGTTGCTCCTCCAAGTATTGGAGGCGCTTTTCAGCTTCAGTAGGACCTAGTAGAGGGTTGGTTTCTTGTTGTCCAACGAAAGGTGGGATGTCATTATGGACGCTCGCGTTAGGAACATCATTCTCTGTAGGAGGAAGCCTAGTTTCTACAGCAACAATTCAGCCTTCCACTACTACAGATACAGGCTATAACAACGGGTAAAAACCGTTGTAAAAACAAAAAGCGGACGTTGTTAAAGCGGCCGTTGTAGAAGGTATTTACAACGGTTTGGTTATTTAATGAAACCGTTGTCGAAAGTATTCACCACGGTTAAAAGCCGTTGTTGTTGGGTGTTCTCCGTTGTGGAAAGTGTTTCAAAAATTTGGAGGGAATAATATAACAACGGTTGTCATATGTATAACCGTTGTTGTAACTTTTCCTCCAAAATTGTGAAGTCTTTTGACAACGGGTTTATGCTACATACCCGTTGTTGAAATTGTTAGTAACAACGGTTCTTAGTTTAAAACCCGTTGTTGTAACTTTACCTCCAAAATTGTGAAGACTTTTAACAACGGTTCTTCGTTTAAAACCTGTCGTTGAATATTATGCGCGGTATTTGTGAAAGTCATTCACAACGGTGTTCTTTTTATTAACCGTTGTGAAAGGTCTTCACAACGGTTTTTTTTAGTAACCGTTTTTATTACGAACTCCTAATGTTTTGAAAAATTAAATTTGTTTCATGCCATTCAAAAACCTACATATATCGGACCATATACCAAAGACCAAGATAAATCACAATGGGTTCATCAGAACTCAATAGATTCAATTCAACCACAACAGCAGCATCATATATATATATACTTACAAGGAGTTGAATTTACATGAACTAATCATTCCCTAACTTCAACAAAAAATTTACTAATAAGTTGATCTAAACTCTGAGTATCATGCATTTCTATTTTCTAAGACGTATTTGCCCAACATGTCCCTTACCTCGTCTATATCTATACTTGAGTCTTGCTAAATCATTGACGGGTTGATTACATACTTCGGAAAAAACAAAGAGAAGACATTATTGTAACAACATCAATTACTGCATAGCAACATCATGGTATATATAGCAGCAAGTAAGACAACATTAGCTCTAATTTAAAAAAAGTAATAAACACATTATTAAATTACTAACCTTTTCTGGAATAATGATATATCTTCGCCTAATAATCTCCAACATGAACCGACAAACGTAGTATCCACATTGTATGTTATCCGGCTCAAGGCGAGGGCCTATTATTACATAAAAACAAACAGACGAGAGAAGGCTCACATCAGAATCTTGAACTTTAGGTATTGTATTAGTATTAAACACAGATTTTTGCACTTAATGGATTTTATTTGAGCACGTACCCCTGTTATCGTAATAAAATTAGGGACATCATCAGAATCTTTCGTGGGTTGATTTTGCTCGTTAGCTCTTCTCTTCTCAAAGGCCCTTATTTTAAAAAAATAAACAAAAGGAGGCAGACACTCATTTTTTTAGGGGCAAAAATGAGCTTTTTGCTATAAATAAAAATTGAAACTTAATGTTATTATAAATAAATCAGTATTATAAACTTACTTATTAATCAAGTGCTTAAAAGTCTCGCTTGGTTGATTATGTAAAGAGTCCAACCAGAAAATTTTATTCCTTGTCGGCATGATGGCTGCTAGCACCATATGAGTCCTACATCAAGAGACATCATCATTATTAACAAGTACATATATTAGTTATGAAAATGCAATTGTAGGGGGAAACGTAATATTAATTTGTTTATTACCCTTCTTCATTATAAGCGCCAAAAATCAGCTTCTTGGTTGTCGCCAATTGCTGAGCAAAATAATCTACCCGTTCTTCGAACGAGAAATCCGGAATAAATAAAGAACCTTTCAAATTGTATGCTTTCTGCATCTTCCATTGAATGCTTTCTGCATCTTGCGATAACAATGGTCATGATACAAGAACCTCCTATGCTATTTCCCATATACACATACTTACGAGAAGACTTCAAGTATTCAGACTCGATATCCTCCCCACACAATGGACAAGCCTCTTTCCCATGAACTGTGTGCCCAGAAAGGTCGCCATAAGTCGGATAGTCAGTTATTGTACACAATAACATCGCTCTCAAATTGAAAGTTTCGTTCTTATATGCATCAAATACTTCTATCCCACTATCCCACAACAATCGCAAATCATCTAGAAGAGGTTCCAAATATACATCTATATCATTTCCAGGTTGTTTAGGGCTAAAATTAACAACGACAACATCAAATACTTTCTTTTCATGCACACATATGGAGGTAAGTTATAAATAGCCAACACTACGGCCAAGTACTATGTTGGCTACTCATATTTCGTGTGGGTTCATTCCATCAATGGACAACGCTAGACGTAAGTTTCTAGGTTCATTGCCGAACTCGGGATACTTAGCGTCGAACGATTTCCATTGCTTACCATCTCTTAGGGTGTCTTAGCTTTCCATCATTTATTCTTCCTGTTTCATGCCAAGTTAACATTTTTGCATCATCGGGATTCGCATAAATCCTTATGACTCTTGGTATCACTGGAAAATACCACAACACCTTATGCGGGATCCCTTCCTTATCCTTATAACGCCACTCCAAACATTTAGGGCAATTGGTTAAGTTTTGATATAATTTCCGATACAATATGCAATCATTTGGACATGCATGTATTTTCACATATTTCATACCCACTCCTCTTATTAGCTTTTTTGCCTCATATGTCTTAACAGGTAGAACATTACCATCAGGAAGCAACTCCTTTATCAAGGCTAAAAAACTAGTGAAACACGTGTCACTCACCCCATTTGCCCCCTTGATATTATACAACTTCACCACAACCGACATTTTTGTGAACTTACAACCGGGATACGAGAGGTGCTTGAGACTCACACAACTTCTCATACATGTTGTTAAGGTCATCCCAATTACTAGTGTCATCACCTACATCTTCAAAAGCAATGGACTCATCATCATTCTCTTCATTATCTATAGACCCAACATTCAACTTCTCTACTTCCAACTCTTCCAACTCAAAAAACTCGGCAAACTCAGGATCATCAGTTAGCCTTTCGTGTACCTCAACATCATCTTCTTCAGAGTTATTCTCTTCCTCTAATGATTCCTCATGAAAAATCCAACGTGTATAGGATCGACTAAATCTCTACTTTTATAGGTGTATTTTAACGTCCGGAAAAGCCATATAGCTAATATTACCACATCTTTCACAAGGACATGCAATACTAGAAGAACCTTTTAAATTGTTCGAAACGGATTCATAAAATTCAGCTAAACCATCCTTGTAGGTGTGGTCACTCATATTTGCATCAATCATCCAAGTTCGAGTCATTATTCTACATTCGTAATAATAGGCAACTAATTCAGAAAATACAATAATAGGCAAACAAATAAACGAAATTCAGGAAAGCAATTAAGCTAAATTGTCAACAAATTAGATAATAACCCAAAAAATCCTATATCTATAAGCGTTGCTAAGAAACATATATATACCTAATTGATAAACACGATGAGGGAGAGAAGACGGTGACAACAGTGACGGAGATGAAGACAGAGAGACGATCAGGGAGGAAGGGAGGATGATATAGTAGCAGTATTAGCTTGTGTTTGTGTTTTGTAGCGTATAGCAGAATAAAGCAATCTGTTGTTCTTAAGATTTTCATAACATTAATAACAACGGTTATTGAGTCTACAACCGTTGTTAAAAAGTATTAAAAACGGGTTCTAATATAACCGTTGTGATTACTTTTCACTAATTTGGCGCCAAACCATTAACAACGGTGAAAATTTAACCGTTGTTATTAGTTTTTTCATTAACAACGGTTTTTAGGTTAACAACACAGAAACGTTGTAATTAAGTTTGGTAAAATTCGCGGAATCAATTCTACAACGTGTTTTGATGATTTTCGTGAATAAGCGTTGTTAAAAGGCCGTTGTGGTTGCCTGTATTTGTAGTAGTGTTCAATAGCGTTGAGGCGAGCATAAGCTTGGTCTTGGCTAGTTTGGAGACGAACGAGCGCAGCTAGGATTAGATCATTACCATTTCCGGGTTGTCCATTAACACTTGCGTGACTAGTTCCAGGCATCTTGGAAACTGGATAAGAGATCGACGACGAATCAAAATACGATCGACCATTTTAGCACACTTACTCGAAAAAAAAAACTCAATTTGTGAAGTGGGAGTATGCCAATGTGTTAAGTGAGGTTTGAAAATGACAACGTTTTGAAATGTTTGTCCTAAACAACTGTAGTGTAGTTGTAGGAGTGTTGACTTGAAGTGAGGTTTTGAAATGGGTTTTGAGGCCCGAATTTTGACTGCACATTTGGGCAGAGTTTCGACTCGTTTTCAGCTATTTTAGGCCATCTTTGAAAATGTTTATATTTTGAAAAAGGATTTTTATTTTACAAAATTTCGTCATGGTTTTGTTTATAAAATGGTGATCACATATGATGTAAGCATTCATACAGGCATTATAACGGTATGATTAGTGCATTTATAAGGGTTTTTGGCTTAAAAAGTGGGTTGCCATACCAAGCAATCAAACCATGGTCTGTGGAGAGGTCCGTGCCAAACATGAGTAAGGTCGGTTCCTAGTCCATTTCCTCGAGTAGTGAAAGCCCTTGATACAAATAGGAGTATGTACCACGGTATGGTTGACGTCAATCGCTATATATCCTTAGGCCCAGATAAGAATTTGGACCGTCCAGACGGGACGATTGGTCGAATGGGTTGGGTTGGGGCTAAGAAGGCCGAATAAAACGACCTAAGAAGGTCAAGTAATGAAAACCGACAACTGTCTCATATAAACAATTCCCTAACCTTGTTCAAGTTTCACCCTAGGTAACACGTAAGTGTATGATCCCCAGCGGAGTTGCCAAACTGTTGACACAGGGGCCACGGGGGCGCTTGGGACAAGCGTTTGCATTTGTGGAGTCGCCACCAATTTTTATGGGAAATTGGAACCGTTCGAATACCTCGCGTTATGTTAAGACACAAAGTAGTGACATGAACACTAAGAACTCATTACCCTTAGTATTCTACGTCTAGAATGACTCTCGTGGATGCCAATGAACACGGATGTTCACAGAGTTCTGGAGTAAAGGGTGAGGGTACGTATTAGGAAGCTCTTATAATCGAACACCTAATCCCGCCCGCCTCGATAGCGGCCTTTACTAATGATTAGGAAAATCGTTCGTACTTGATATGCTGTCGATTATATGCACCCAATGCAACATCCACAGATTAATCCTAGCATGTGAATTAAACTATGTCGGTGAACATGTAATTTAGCATTCAAATGGGTCAAAGTTGATGTTAGATTAATTACATGTGAAAAACAAACAAATAAATTATCCATAATAATGTAATAGATAAATAATGATAATTAAAATTACATTAAATTACAATGATTTAATTGATTTACGTCAAAAATATATTTAAGACGGATATTTTGAGGAAAATAAAGGAAAATAAATAAGGTTAGAAAATATGGACAGATTAAGTGTGATATTACGGCTAATAGTCAATTAATTACGTAATTAAAGGATTAAGTCAAAGCAAGAACGGAAATTCAGAGACAGAAATCATCTCGGAACAGGTGTAGCATTGTTGCATCCCTTGGAAGAGGCGCAGCTTTCACTGCGTCTGTTCCTGAGGTGAGTTCTGGCTGTGAAGTCAGAACTGCGGGTAGTTAACATTCGTTAGTGTGTTTTAATGATTGATTATCGATATTTGACTCAAGTGAAAGTGATTTAACCTATTAATTACATATGAAATCGTCATAAAAGCAATAAACACAAATGAAAACGGATCGAAACAAGTTAAAGACAGATTAAAACGAGTTAAAACTAATTAGGTTTATATACGAAAGACCGAAACAAATTTGAAAGACATGATAAACTGCAAATAAATAATGAAAACATGTACAAGAGTCGAACTCCAGAAATTTGATATGAATGAATCGAATATCTAAAAATCCGAGTTTGATTTAATGGTGAAAACCCACAAATATTAATTATAAGGGATTTAAACCGTAAATAAAGCGTGATAATTATTCAGAATGCATTAGGATATATTATACACGAAGGAAAGAAGAAAATAAGAAAGTAAAATAAAAGGACCGAAATCAACAGAAAAACCGAGGAAGAAGAAGAAGAGCAAAAACAGCGGCAGCCTCTGGAAGAGGCGCAATAGATGCTGCGACTCTTCGAAGAGGCGCAATTGTTGCTGCGTTTTTTCTCGACGTCTGTTTGCTGCTGATCCGTAGAAACGTTTTAGTAATAGGGTTTTAAAAGTCGATTTTAAGCATACTTTTGACGTGAATCTTACAATAATGAGTACAAAAATAAAAAACAATAAAAAAGATGGGATTTACACCCTCAGACTTACGTGTTTGACGAAACGAGATTAACTAAGTTAACGTATAGTTATAGCTCGACTCGAATGTATGTAGAAAGTGCCCTCGTTAGAGGATTTAGATTAAGTTGATTGAAGTGTAGTGGTCAAATTGGTCGGTCATGCAACGTGACTGGAACTCAGAATGAACTGAGCTTACATGGTCGATTGATCAAGAACGTAGGCGTCAAAAGCTTAGAGCACGGTCTTAGAATGCAAAGGGAGAAGAGAAGGGCGGACACTCGCGTGAAAAATATGTGGAACGAAGGTCCCTATTTATACTAAAAAAAATGGAGAGTTATGAAATGACTCAAACTTTGGAAACAAATTGATGCGTGCATTTTATATAGACTTTTTGTATCATATTTGCACGCATTTGCACGCATATTACGTAGTATTAAGCTACAAAAATGTCCCCCGAATTGTCTACTTTGGTTTGTCTTGTAATATTTGCAGGTATGAACCAGAGAGGAGAATAGTCAAGCTTAATACATGTCCCTATCCATGCATTTAAGAGATGAGTTGAGTCGGAGCTTAGAAATTACTAATGGTGATGCGCGTAGATGTAAGGTTGCTAGGCGAGCAAAGGAAGAGTTTCAAATTACTAGTGCCTATTTTGAAGAGCCATATCTCAAGTTCTACGACTGATATATAGGTTATTCTGGTTGGATATGAAATCTCATCCTCTTAGCTTTCCAACGCCACCGAAAACGCCTGATTTGCCCAAGTAACGAAAAAATGGCGGCCATTTAAAGTTTAGTGCGCAAAGCAGGAAGTACGCACTGTATTCGATCGAACACAAACCTTTCGATCGACCAACTACTCTACTGGATCGACCATATTACCCCTCGATCGACCACTTTTGACCACCAAACCTCTCGATCGACCTCTTTACTATTCGATCGAGAGCCTCTAAGTCAGACGCATCTCTATTTTAATCGAGACTCTAGTTTACCTTATTTTAGCTTATCTTATAATAATATCTCTATTATATAAAGAGATAATTAAGTCATAAGGGCTTCTCCTTCTTCTCTCTTCTCCTCTCTCTGCTTCGACTCCTTCTTCCCTCTTCTCTTCCTCTCTTCTTCGAGTTCTCTGCCCTTACTCTCCCTTAGGATTGGAAATTTGGAACTTATTTCTCCTTTACATTTCCTTGTAATCGGTACTCTCTATTCTTAATTAATTAATTGTTCTTGTCTTATTGCTTTTGTTCTCTCAATCTCTATTGTTTCTATTCTCCCCTTAGATCATCAATTATGCTTAATTTGTATTGTTTATGTATTATTGTTGTTTACCAAATAATTATGCATAAATAATTCCTTTTGCTAAGACATAGGGGGCTATGATTTTAAAGGAATTATGAATAGGTAAATAGAACTTGATGCAAATTAAATCTATGTTGCTAATCGCTGCATATAACTGTTCTTGTCTACTTGAGTCAACACAATTAGATAATTAACCTCGATACATCTTGACCTAGATCGGAAGATTGGAAAAGGTAAGACCTGTAGTGAACATTAGGGCATTCTAATGAGGGCGGGAGTTAAGTTAGAATTGTCTTAGGGCGAAGAGCGGACCAGAAGGACCTTTTCACTACCATGTAGATCGAATTTGCATTGACCTAAGACCCTAGACTACACTCCTTAAGAATCATGGTGAACCGACTGTCTGAGTTGTTTCTCTTACTTGGCTTTCATTAAACTCTCTTCTTTATTTCTCTTGCTTTATTTCTCTCACTTAATCTCCGTAGTTTAGTGACAAAATCAAACCCACAATACAGTGATATAGACAAACTTAGTTTAGCGAGTAGAAGCAACTTAGCCTCCCTGTGGAGATCGACCCTACTTCCAATAACTTCTGTTAGGAGTCTTAGGTATTATTTTTGGTACTAAAACGACGGTATCAAATTTTGGCGCCCTTGCCGGGGAAGCGACGCTTTTTGCTTGTTTTATTTTAAGTTTGTATTTAGCCTCAAGGAATTTATTCTTTGAGGCAGTTCTTATCTTTTTCCTATGTTTCATTCCATGGCGCAGTAGGTAGTGTTTTGTGAGAGATGTGGTGATGCGGGGCACAATGCTGCTATTTATTTTGTGGAGAATGACCGAGTCTATGCCGATCGGCAATATAGGCAAGGTCATTATGCTTATCAAAGTGGAGGTTACCCTAACTATTCTTCATTTCCGCCGCAGAATGACTATGTGCTGCCACATCCTTATCACCAACGAGGCTTTCAAAAGCCTTCATATTCCTTACCGCCGCCACAACAAGTTTCTCCCTCTACTATTAACAAGGAAGAGTTAGCTGAATTGAAGTCGTTAGTACATACACTTGTATTTTTTGTGCAAGAATCTGAGAAATTTAGAGATGCTTCTATCAGGAGACTTGAGTTTCATTTGGGTCAAGTAGCTGCCGAGCAAGATACTGATATGTATGACTCGGAAATTGATGATATTGTCGAAAATGAAGCGTCAAACGAAGACTTCAATGCTGTTCCATATGAAAAATTCGATCAAGCTAGCTTCAGTATTCGATCGAATGGCTTATTTGAGGAGGAGCTCGATCGAACGTATTCTTTTATTCGATCGAATAGCTTATTCGAGGAGGACCTCGATCGAACAGTTATAGAGACTGTTCTATCGAGCATTGCTTAGGAAAAAGACCTCTATCGAACAATTACAGAGCTTGTTTGATCGAGCAGTTTGGGTGAAGAAAGCTTTCGATCGAATTTATTAGCTATGGACAGTGTTGATTCATGATTCACGCCTATTCCGTATGACGTTAAGAAGGTAAATGAAGATCAATCCTATCCTACTAGAGGTATTGTTATTCCTTTAGTTGGTTGCGATAAGATTCTTTCTATTCCTTCCGTTAAATCATTTACTGATGTTGATTTAACGCATCTGCCCCAGTTTGGGAGCAAGTTGGAGGAATGTCGTCGTGTTTCTTCTTATACAGGTCTTGACAGGTTAGAAAACCCGGGAGGAAGATTTGAAGGATCTATCCCGAGTAAGAAGAAGGTGCGAGAGAAGGCTAATAGTGACGTCTATGGTGTTGTAAAGAGCCGCTGTTTTTCCGTTGCTGTACTGTGGAGGCCAGAAGTAAAGCTGATGGACGCTGAAGCGACTGCATCCAGTCAGAACCCTAGTTGTGGGCCATTAATTTTTGTTGGCGGATGAAGAAAGGAAGGTCAAGCTGGGACCTGTCTGACACTAGCGATGACCGGGAGGCAACCCGGAGTTTAAAACTTTTTGTTTGTTTTTTTTAAAACATTTCAGTTTTTCTTGTGTGCTTAATAATTAGCTTTCTCGACTTCAGACTGTGAAACATTTTACACTTGGTTTTGGTGGTATTTTTGGTTGCTATTATCGTAATTGCAGGTACACCTGCATTCTTTCCACGAATTTAGCTGATCCGATGCTGCTAGCTATGACCTCCCTTATTGCTCGTTGGTTTGGGGAGGTCCGTCTATTTCGCGCTATCTTGTGAGTTTCTTAGCTCCTATTCTTTACTTATCTCCGCCAGTTTGCATTTTCCCTTTCCCGTATTTGTTGCTACTGTTAGCTGTTGAGTACAAAGTGGGCATTGTACAGTTCGGTTTGGGGAGGGTATATGCATTTATATCTGAGTCTACATATTGTTTTTATTTTATTTATGTTTGCACGTTTATATTCTGTATGCATTGTTATTTAATTTAAAAAAAATTCAAAAATTCAAAAATTTAAAAAAATTTACTTCACGTTTATTTTTGCATATAGGTTGAGTCGGAACGGTAGTTTTCAATGAGGAAATTGCACTATAATTTGTCCTTTTGCCTAAGCCTTGCATAATTAGCATCTTTTAGCATAGTCTTTTGCAGAACCTACGAGTTTTTGTTCTAATTTAGCTGAACGAATAGACTTGACCTGAAATTTTGGCAAACTACTTAAATTTCTAATGATTAGAGATTAATAACTGGTGTCATTTGTGACCAGTTCATGTAGGATTGTGAGTAGTATACTCCTTGCATAGCATGTTCATTAATTTGGACGTATATGAAATTCAATTGCTTTTTGCGTGCATACATTCGGGTTAGTGGTTGGTGTCACTTGCGGGGAGGTGCTTACAATATCCTTTTCTTTCATTTTTACCCAGTTAACTCCCCATTTAGCCAAATTTGCCTTTTGACCTTTAACGACATCCAAATATAGCCTGCCTTGTCAAGCTAGTTTAGTGTATGTTTTTGCGGTATTTTATCTTTTGATCCGAGTTTGGTTTATATTGTGTTGTTTTGGAGTTGGTGGAAAAGAAAGAAAGGAGGATGATGAAAAAAGAAGTTGAGAAAAAGAAAAAAAGACACAGAAAATGAAAAAAAAAACCGAGAAAAAAGAAGAAGAAAAAAATGATAAAAAAAGAATTTGTTCGATGTCGGTTTTTGCTCCAATGCTTTGTTTAGATCTTATGAGGACTGTGTTTGGTTTGGTTAGTGAGTTTTTGTGCCAAATAAAGGGGCACTTGTGCTTATTTCCATTTGAGTAAGAATCGGATTTTGTTTAGTTTGGTTTTGATTAGGTTGCTAGCTTGACTATTAGCCTCACAATCCCATAATTATTTTGCTTTTTCTTACCAACTGCCTCACTTTTCCATAATTTTGTAAGCCCTCGGCTGTGAAGGGACCTTGATTGGTTGGAATATATGTGTACGGTAGCTAGAATTGTCTATCATATTAGATTGCATGCATGTTTATGTAGGTCGTAGTTCAGGTTAGCGACTATCTTTCTTTCTCTCTTACATATATCTGCTTACCCTTTGCTTTGTTGAGAGAAGAGTGACCCGTGAGAGTCCAATTTTGAAAGTCTTACAAGGTCGACGGTTCAGCTACTTTTACGAACACCTCGATAACTCGTTTGCATTGACAATATTGCTATAGTGTTGATTTCATTGCATTAAAATGGTTTAGGTGGACGATTTGTAGCTAGCTCTGAGTTTTCTATTCTGTTCCATTAGTTAGTTGCATTTAGTTTTCTTGGGGACAAGAAAAGGTTTGGATTGGGGAAGTTTGATGCATGCATTTTATATAGACTTTTTGTATCATATTTGCACGCATTTCCACGCATATTACGTAGTATTAAGCTACAAATGTCCCCCGAATTGTCACTTTGGTTTGTCTTGTATTATTTGCAGGTATGAACCGGAGAGGAGAATAATCAAGCTTAATACATGTCCCTATGCATGCATTTAAGAGATGAGTTGAGTCGGAGCTTAGAAACTACTAATGGTGATGCGCGTATAAGTAAGGTTGCTAGGCGAGCAAAGGAATAGTTTCAAATTACTAGTGCCTAATTTGAAGAGCCATATCTCGAGTTCTACAATTGATATCCATGTGATTCCAATTGGACATAAAATCTCATCCTCTTAGCTTCCAACGCCACCGAAAACGCCTGATTTGGCCAAGTAACGAAGAAATGGCGGCCATTTGAAGTTCAGTGCGCAAAGCAGAAAGTACGCGCTGTATTCGATCGAACACAAACCTTTCGATCGACCAACTACTCTACTGGATCGACCATATTACCCCTTGATCGTCCACTTTTGACCACCAAACCTATCGATCGACGACCTCTTTACTATTCGATCGAGAGCCTACAAAGTCGGACGCAACTCTATTTTAATCGAGACTCTAGTTTACCTTATTTTAGCTTATCTTATAATAATATCTCTATTATATAAAGAGATAATTAAGTCATTAGGGCTTCTCCTTCTTCTCTCTTCTCCTCTCTCTGCTTCGACTCTTCATCCTTCTTCTCTTCCTCTCTTCTTCAACTTCTCTGCCCTTACTCTCCCTTAGGATTAGAAATTTGGAACTTATTTCTCCTTTAATTTTCCTTGTAATCGGTACTCTCTATTCTTAATTAATTAATTGTTCTTGTCTTATTGCTTTTGTTCTCTCAATCTCTATTATTTCTATTCTCCTCTTAGATCATCAATTATGCTTAATTTCTATTGTTTATGTATTGTTGTTGTTTACCTAATAATTATGCATAACTAATTCCTTTTGCTAAGACATAGGGGAGCCATGATTTTAAAGGAATTATGAATAGGTAATTACAACTTGATGCAAATTAAATATATGTTCTTAATCGCTGCATATAACTGTTCTTGACTACTTGAATCGGCGCAATTAGATAATAAACCTCGGTACATCTTGACCTAGATCGGAAGATTGGAAAAGGTAAGACCTGCAGTGAACATTAGGGCATTCTAATGAGGGCGGAAGTTAAGTTAGAATTGTCTTAGGGCGAATAACGGACCGGAAGGACCTTTTCACTACTCTGTAGATCGAATTTGCATTGACCTAAGACCCTAGACTACAGTCCTTAAGAATCATAGTGAACCGACTGTCTTAGCTGTTTCTCTTACTTGGCTTTCATTAAACTCTCTTCTTTATTTCTCTTGCTTTATTTCTCTCTCTTAATCTCCGTAGTTTCGTGACAAAATCAAACCCCCAATACAGTGACTTAGACAAACTTAGTTTAGCGAGTATAAGCAACATAGCCTCCCTGTGGAGATCGACCCTACTTCCACTAACATCTGTTAGTAGACTTAGGTATTATTTTTGGTAGTAAAACGACGACATCACAAATCACGGAAAAAGTTTGAAAATAGGCAGAAACGAGATGGGGAAGAGGCGCAGCAGCTGTTGCGATCCTTCGAAGATGCGCAGCATATTCTGCGTCATTTCCCCAGTGGTTTCCTCCTGCGGAAGAAACAATTCCGCGTTTCTTTTAGGGAATTGCGGTGGATCTCAACTTTCTTATTTCTTAAAATAAGATTTTCGGGATACATTTTACCAAAAGATATAAAATTAATTTATGGAATAATTATCCGGAATATTCTAGGACATTCTGACTCGGTATTTTAAACGGTTTTTAGAAAATGAAGCGGTTTTTTACCCGGACTCCAAATGAATTCTAATTACTGTTAAAACGACCGTATCGGCGCGCAGATGACAACCAAGGGGTAGACACAAGTATTTGAGCTATTACTTGATGATAAACTTACGGACTGTCATAAATCGTTCCGCGTACCAAACATGCGGCCCAATCATTACTGGGTGGTTGGCGGAAGGTGTAGAAATGAGGTATCTACAATTTTTTACACCACCGAGCATGGCTTTACGACCGCTGCATGTCCACAGATTGGCTTGGCGTGTAGGTGGCTCGTGTCCATAGACTGGTAGGTGGCCCATGTCCACAGACCGGCAGGTGGCCTATGTCCACAATGAGTGGCGGATTTTAATGTGTTTTGTTTGATGATCAAGTGTGGGGAAGCAATTGCCTAGGCTAACCAAGCCTTTGTAGTGAAACCTCATAGGAAATGAAGAAGAAAGGATTGCGGGAAAGGGATCCCCACGGGCAGACCTGAGCTCGTGGGGGCTGAAGCAAGGAAGAAAGAAAAAAATTGAACTGCAACAAAATCCGCCTAAGCAAGCATCAGGATGGGCGTCCCAGCACTCGATCCGCTCGAGTCGAGCTCAGGACGGGCGTCCCCAAAGCTTAAACAAAATTCCTGATTCAAAAATCGCTCGTCCCCTTTAGTGGTCGAGCATCCCAACCTGTTTCTAAGCATAAACACGGGATTTTAAATCCCCATTCGTCATTTCTATTATTCTTCAAACACATACATAACACATTCCCTCACTACAACCATCAACCCCATCATCCAAAAACACTAATTTCTCAGCGAAATTCATCCAAATCAATTGCAAACTTACTTAAAATCAAAACAAATCACTCCTTTGTCAACAAAAAGACCTTCAAACATCAAAATCTTCACAAAATCAATCAAAATTTCTAGGGTTTAGGTGAAATCCAAAAACCTCCAAATTGATTGCTAATTTGATTGAAGTCGGAAGAAGAAGGGAGCATTCAAGCATACTCAAGGTTTGTTGACACAAACTAGAAGGAGAAATCAACAATGGCAAGGACAAAGGGTAACACCAAAGCACCCATTCCCCAAACACTCTCCAAAAGACAAAAGGTTCTAGCATCTAAAGCTTTAGTGGTGGTTGAGCAACCAAGGGTACAAGAAAGGGAAGTTGTTGAGGTCGTTGAAGAAATTACTACCACTTTACCGGAGATTGAGCAACTAAAAGATTATCCGGAGGTGACTTTTATTTCTAATAAGCATAGAACTGCTTTTTAATCCCTTGCTATGAAGAAAATTATCGCCACTATATTTGTATTCTAAGACACTTTGGGAAATTAGGGGTGCAAGACCAAACAAGAGCATGTTTCAAGTCTATGGGATTGTCTACCTTGTTCGAAATGAATGAATTACCTTACCCTTCCCTCATATTGGAGTTCATAAGCTCTTTGAAGGAATATAAGGTAGAGACTCGGAAATTTGTCAAATTCCGACTTGAGAACAAGAGTAGGAGGATGACTAAAGGTGAGTTCGGAGAGGTTTTTGGAATTGATGACCTTTGGAAATTCCACAAGAAACCCCACAAATTTGATGCCAAGCCCCTTTGGAAGGCGATTTCCGGAAGGGAGTTGACTACATTTAGAGAGTGTAATGCCTTGTATATCCATCATGCGGGTATACGGTATTGGCATAGGTCCATTTCCAACACATTGATTGCTAGAAAAGAAGCTACCCATATGACCGAACTCGACCTCACCTACTTGGATTCCAAGATGAATGCCCAAAAGAAATGAAAGAATGAATATAATATCCTTCAATTGTTGATTGAGAGATGGTTAGACTTCATGGAAGGAAAGGAAAAAGCGGCTTTCATTGTGAATGAAGGCTTGATAACAAGATTGGCAAAGCACTTTAACCCTAAGTTCAATGCAGACAACACCTACAAACCGATTAAAGGTGTCAACCTCCTTGACATGCACACTTTGATCCACAAGTTCCATTGGGTAAAACATGACAACTCCTCCCAAGGATATGAGTGGGTGATCAAGGATGCCAATTCAATTATCTTGCCCGGGAAAATTTCCTATCTCAACACTCACCGTTACAACTACCTTCTCCCCATCTCAAAGGTTGCCAAGAACATCATCAAGGAGCAACAATGTCCAAATGAAGAGACCTCCTACTTAGTGGTACCTCCTTACCCCTTTGCCAACCAAGAGTTCACAACAAATGATCCTAGTGTTGTGACGTCTGAGGTTGATAGCTTATGCTAGCATTTTGACCTATTCCATTGTGAGTCTCCTACCCCTCCTATTGCTTTGTTTTTATCTCATGTTTACATTATTGACATGACTTGTATAGCTTGTTTAACATCTAGTTTAGAGCATTTAGATAGTCATTTTGGACTCTTTGATGGATAAGAGTTTTTGAGTCCTAGCTCCACCAAAGGACTCACACCTCGGTAACATTGAGGTGACTATCATTTTTGCTCCCACCGTAAAGAATCCAAAATGACAACTTACTTCTCATGCATTGCATTTGCATGCTTGTGAATAAACTTCCCTCTTTTTGCACTAGAGATAGTGTTTTGTTCGGTTTGGGGAAGTTCATTCATAGGCAACCCGAGTTAATTTAAATTAGCTCTCCGAACAATAGAAAGTATGCATCATATAACATCGCTTAGTTTGCAACATGTGTAAATACTTATCATATGTAAATATCTCACATGTAGTATGCATCTAGTGTAGAATTCATGCATTTCATTTAGTTTCATGCATTTACATAGTTCCCTATCGTCTTGTCCATTGAGGACAATGTCCATACTAGTGTGGGGATGGGGAACTCTAACATCTACACTTATTTCAAAAATGATAAAAATTTTAAAATTTTAAAAAATCCAAAAACATGTTCTTTCCTTTATAGTGTAGAATTGTATATATTTGTTTGTTCGTTTGTCACTCTTAGGGGTGTGAATGAGACGAGACAGCTCGCAAGCAACTCGAGATCGGCTCGGCAAAAGCTCGGTCAAAGCTCGGCTCGTGCGAGATCGGCTCGAGCTCGGACTCGGCTCGAGAGCTAAACGAGTCAAGCCGAGCAAACGATGGCTCGGCTCGAAAAGCTCGTGAGCGGCTCGAACTTGTGTGATTATATAAGATATTGCTCATATTTTATAAAAATATTTTATCATGATTATATCTTTGTATCACGTATATCAAATGTCTCACTGATTTGTCAAATATTTTACATTTAACTTTCGAGCCTTGTTATTGAAAATATCGGAAGAAAAAAAATCAAAAAATTAACCATTATATATAGGCTCGATTTGAGCTCGAGTTTGGCTCGAGCTCGCGTTAAAGCTCGCAAGCTTGATATCGAGCACATTTTCTACAAGCTCGGGTAAGCTCGAAATCGGCTCGAGATCGAGTTTTAGTTCTTGAGCACAAGCCGAGCAAGGCCAAGCTCGGGCTCGGCTCGGCTCGTTAGCACCCCTAGTCACTCTTATCACATTGGGTCGACTACGCCACACCCTAGGCATGAAGGATATAGAAGACCGCATGGTACGATCTTTCCAAATCTCTTTCCTCCTTTTTATATGTTAATGAAAATGTGGCTATATTTTGATTGATGCGGTACAAACCAATGTGTTGTTAAGAGTTTTCATTTATTTTACATGGCATATTAGTTGATAGTAGCATATGCATTAGAGTTATATATATGTTAGTTGCATCATGACATGTAATTTGCATACCAGATAATTTTTCACCTTGAAACTTTGTTTACTAGAATGCTCTCATGACACCCTAAGATGTGTCATACTAGTATCCTTTTACCCATGGACTAAGGCCTAGTCAAGAGTGTCTTGTGGTGTGATGAACTCATTGGATACCGTTTATTCCACGGTGACCCTTAATGCCATGCAACCGTCCTTACACTTCTATCATCATATTTTGTCAAACAAAAGGGAATGGGCACAAAAACATCAAATTGAGTTCAAGTACCAAATCAAAATCAAATGTTTGCAAATTGCATCAATGAAATGAGGAGCAAAAATAGACTCTTATGCTTATAATAGAAGTACCCTTGCTAAAAATGGGGTTACTTTAAAAAATGTTCAAAAAGAATGCAAAAAGTTGAAAATGCCAAACATAAAAAATGGTATGTTCTTAACCGTCAAATGCTACAAAAATGGGGGGAAAATAAACCCAAAAAGCAAACCACTATCAATGAAACTCATGTACTTTGAAACTCTTTTATCCAATAAAGATCCTATTTTGTTGCATAGTGTAGAGGGGTGATGTGACTCTTAATTGGCGCATATTTAATCCCCTAATTGAACCTATTTTGCATACTAATATAGCATCTCATGGCCATTTTATCCGTCAATTCCTTCCTATTTTGCTTTCCAAGTGCATTTTATATGTTTTGTAGGAAAGAAGATAATGAGGCGGAATTCCCGCCTCCCGTGCATATTTAGAAGCTTTTTGACGATATTGGATGGACTAGTATGAAGAGGAGGCAATAATGATGACCAGGGATGTAGGAATAAAGAGTATATAGAAGGATTATAGGCTTAAAACCAAGGATGACGAGAAGGAAGCCATTGCAAGAAGAAATTGCTCGGAACCCAATCCAAGAGTTGCTTCTTTGGCTCTTAAAGTATGCTAGATGAAATAGCATTGAAAAATCAAGTGGTCTAGGCTTTTGAATCACTCCAATAGGAGTCCGGATGAGGAAATGACGTCCGTTTTACAATCCGAGCTCAAATAGACAAGCTGTCCGCCAATCCACGCGTCCCGAGACCCAAGACGAGCGTCTCCCCTCCAAGACGCTCGGATTGTTTGGTAGACAAGAATGAAGAAGAACACTGTCTCAGATCCGAGCATCCCGTGCTCGATCCGAACGTCTCCAAGACCCATGATCCGAGCGTCTTCTCCCAGAGACGCACTGATCCCTTGGCAGAATCGACCGTGCTTCAAGACGATCCGAGCATATTGTGGCGGGACTAGCAACGTGATATGCGCATCTCCTTCGAGAGGACCATTTCCCTACTCAACACTTAGCAATGTTATTTACAAATCTACCCTTACTCAACCTAATGAGGTACCACTATATATACTCCATTTGTAATAATCAAAGGATCAAGTTTTCTTAGATTATATCAAGTTTCCTTTGATTAGATTAAGTTCTCTTAGATTAGATTAATCCTTTATTAGGAGTAGATTAAAATAGATTACTCTTTAATCTTTCCATAAATCACACATTAATCTTTCCTTAATTATTATTCAAGTTTATTATTGGGTAATTAGAAGATCATTTGGGTTTATTGGGAGATTGACAACCATCCATCAATCATCAAGTACTTCTATTATTCTTTCCATTATTATTTTGGAATCTCCATACGTATAATTCTCTTAATCCTTGTTTTAATTATTGTTAATCTTTTCACTTGTTCATCATGTTTTGCCTTGTTAATATGATTGACAACCATGTTAGCATGTTAAACTTGATAATGAGTGAGTAGTCTCTTAGCTAGGATTAATGGGTAATTAGGGGAAATCAACATGGGGATTGATTCATGCTTAATCTAATATATTTTCATAATTAATTTGCTTGCTTGTTGTGATTTCAACTTATGCACATGTTATGTTTGATGAAATGCGAGCCTATGAATCCTTGCATTTTTTACCCATCACTTATCTTTTCAATGAGACTTGTAAGACATAAACCAACTCGAGTCTCATTAGACCATGCATATATTTGAATAGGAAGGACTAAGTCGACTTGCAGGTGTTGTACAATCTAATCGATTTGGCTTCGGGACCCAAACCTTCTTAGGGATTGTAAGATATACACTAACTCGATCCCATCACAACAATAAGTGCTTGCATATAATTGAGAACATGTTTGTATGATCAACTCTCATGAATACCTTATGAACCCACGACACCCTAGTATTTTTAATCAATTGTTTACATCTCTTAATTTATTGTTTGTTTTACTTTATTACTTTCATTAGTTTAGAGCACAGCTACAAACCCAAAAAAATTGTGACACTAGCAAAAATTGAGATAGATAGACTTAGAACCCAAAGCACACCGTCCCATGGATCGACCTCGACTTAACCACTAACTAGTTGTTTATTGAGAAATATAAATGTGTTTGACTGGGAGACCCGACGACAATCTGACCATCAAAATGGCGCCATTGCCGGGTACGGTGTTATGTGATTAATTTCTTACTTGTTTGTCTATTTTTATTTGTGCTTTAACCTTGAGGAACTTGTTCCTCAAGGTTCGTTTTTACCATTTTATTGTAGTTTCCATGTTTGTAGTCATATCTTTATCTTCGCTATAATGATGACCCAATACTTGGTACATGGAGTATGTGGTGGATCTTTTGAGTATGATTACAATGGGTATGGGGAGTTTGAGGAGCAAGTCAACACAAACCTACCTTACAACTCATACAATGAAAGTCCTAACTACTACCCCAAATTTTTCCACCAAAATTACCACATCCAAAATCCACAAGAACCACCCTCCCAAAACCCACTTTACAATCAATGCCAAATGTCATCCTACAACTAACACCCATACAACCAATCTCCTATGTACCCACAACAAGAGAATGAGCATACCTTTGACATGCAAAGTGTGGTTCTCCGAATTCTAAGGGACCAACAAAATCTCTTCATGCAAATTCTAGAAGAGATCCAAGCTAGGGACAATGTTCTCAAAAACATCGTTACCAAATGTGAGAAGTTGGCAAATCAAATTGCCCAAATGGAGGCCATCTAAATGCTCAATGAAGAAGAAGGGGAAGATAATAAGGGTGAAGAAGAATTTGGATGGCATTATGAAGCTACTCTTGTAAATCCCCCACCACCTCCTAAATTCATAAGTATTGAACATCCCATATTCCAACTTATACCCAACTTTACAAACATTCATGATGGATGTGAATATGAAGATGTAACTTTTGAGGAAGGGGAGTGCTTGATTGATTATGGACCAAGAGTGGATGATGAATTGAAGCATGATGAAGTTGGAGAGAAGAGCAACGATGAATATGAATTGGAGGCCAATTATGAGACAAGCACTTTGTCTAAATTGCCTCATGTATCTAGCTCCCACACTAGCCTTGCTTCTCCAATTTGGGATACCTATGATGATGATGATGAGGAAGGCCTTCCACCACAATTTCCCTCTATGACCCATATAGAGGAAGTGTGTTCCCTTGACACTTATGGTAGTGAAGATAAAACTTGGAAAGAAGAGGTTGATGAATTTGAACTTGCTCTCTTTGGAGAATGAGGGGCCAAGAGGAAAACTATGATGTTGGCATCTTTGATCATAGTTTGGAAGAAATTGAAGCTCTTTTCTTTGGAAATGGTTCAAGTTCTAAGGAGGGTCAAGAAGAAAGTGAAGAAAATGAAAGCATGAATGACCTCAATGGTGAGAAGTTGACTCCTCCACATCTTATCCTTCAACTATCCCCTCATCAAAGAAATGTGAACTCTCCTTCTACTATTGAAGGATTGATAAATCAATGCTCTATCATCATAGAATTTGAAAGAGATGGTGGAGAGTGGAAGCCTCCGGATGAATATGGGCAATACTTCATACATTGTGTTGACAAGAACCATGTGCTTGTTGGATTGAAGCATTGTAAGAAGCCAAGTGCCAAGGGTAAAACAAATGGGAGAATGTTTGGCAAGTTCTATTCCAAGCCAAGATGGCTAAATTACGTTTTGACATCGCCGATATCCTATTTGTGCTTATTTGAAGCCCATTCAAAACCTTTTGATAGGTTGCTAAGAGCATTAAGCAACTTGGATAATTCGAATGAACATGGCAACAAGGAATGAGTTTGGTGGAGTCCTCCCTCAAACCACCATTTGTAAGATATCATATTCTTTGACTTTGCATTGCATTTACACTTGCATTTAGTTATATACATATACATTTAGCTTTCATTTGTGAAATATTTCATATTGCATTCACATTAGTTAGTTCATATAGAATAATTTGCATTGTAATATATCTCACATGATTCATGTAGTTAGTTGCATATAGACTAGAATTCATATATAGTCACTAATGACTAAACATATTCTTTTCTACACTAGAAATAGTGCTTAAATCGGTTTGAGGAGGTTTGATCATAGGTGACCTAAGCATGCATCATCTAGTGTTTGTTATATATGTCATATACAATCGCATTTAGTTAGAGCATGCATTCATTCATATCATTGCATTTATTTCCAGAAATTCAAAATCCAAAAAACACGTACTTTCTTTTTCACTTCTACTCCTACATGTACATTGAGGACAATGTCCAAAATAAAGTGGGGGATGGGAATGCATAAAAATTGAAAAATTTCGAGAAAAAAAAACTCAAAAAAATATGTTCTTTAACTTCATTAAAACAAAATCCATAAAAAATTGAAAAACCCAAAAACATGTTCATTTCCTTTATAGTGTTGTAACACCCCGATTTATGAAGGAGCCTTTAGCAAGACATTCCCTAATAAACCGAACTGTTACCATCTCGGTTTCCCGAGGTAGTGAATAACAAATTAAACTCCAAGGCGAATTATATAATTTCTTTAACTTAATTTTTACAAAACCTCTTTTACATCAAATTACAAAGAACTAACATAAATGAAAGTGAAAGTCTTCTAAATGATGATCTAGCTACTAAGTCTTCTGATCCAGTGTCTCACGCCCATCAAGCTCCCATCCCATCTCATAAACCTGTCAAGTCTGCTCCCCAATATTTGGATCATCACAGGTGTTCATGAATACACAGAGTCAACCACGAGGTTGAGTAGGGAATACAATGAAACAACAAAATATGATATGCATGCTCCTCCGTCACTTCCACCTCCATCTCAACTCATATCTCATAACCCGTACAACCCAGCCATACCGATCCCCGGTAGACTATATATCGACCGTAGCCGATCTGCCAGCTCGCAGCTGAGGACACCAGGGCAAGTCCTGCAGAACCCGCCTGGGCCTTATCACAACACCATCATCACCACACCACATCACCACAACCACCTCCATCTCCAATTCATATGAATGCTCAAGAAATTAATGCAACACAATATGTATATCATTGAACTGGTAAATCAAAGAATCATGCCTTCACAATGTTGTGATAATATACTCAATACGATCAATTCAGTCAAGCACATTCCAGGATATGAATCATAACATGAATCAACAACCACGAATCAAGTCAATGTTCACAGTTTGGTCATATGAAACACAAACAAGTCAACACAATTCAACAACAACGATAATAAGTCAAGTGTATTTCTCTACCTTTTCGCAATCCAAGCACACAAGCAATCAATTACGATCCTTCACATATCCATCACCTACATAACATAATTATGTATAATTACCACCTACTAAATCAAATAATCATGCACATAACCTAGACTCATCATAACTTAATAGGAATATCAACTTAAAGAACAAACACGATTTTTCCTGATTTTCCAGCACATGACAGACTCGGAATAAAATACATAACTAATTCCAGAAAAATCAAATTGATACAAGGCCAATTGTATTGGAACCCTATGAGTCTTAGCTACAAATTATACCTAACGTGTTTTTCTCAAATTCCAAACTTATCAAGGGTTTTCAGACTGATTTCCAAAAACTGACAGAAACCGTCGCATAAAAGGTATTGATTCATAAAACGAATTTAAAACATTATTTTGCAGTCATTCCAAATCCTATTATCATCTAGACTATACAAAGATGATGTATGAAGAAGCCTCATAACTGAATCTACATAAAAATTAGGGTTTCAAATCATTTTCCACAACCAAATCAGATTCGAGGACTTTTCAGCGACATGTTCATAAATAAATCACCTAGGACAAACCATAAAGAATTTGACTACGAGATTTTATATGCATAAACTAGACATCAAATAAACAGGACGCTCTTTTCAAACTTTTTGAAGACGAACATTTTAAAACAGTATAAACAATGGAATGAAATCGACTTACAAACAGGGAAATCGAAATAGGTTGGAATCGATGAGAAATCTTCAATCAAATGAAAGGCTCGACAATTCTTCTTCCTCTCCCTTTATCTAGGTTTAGAAATGGTTTTATGAATGATAAAATGAAAAGAGGGGAGAGGGAGAGCGGCTCTTAGATTAGGTTTAGGGTAAATGGTGGTTACATGTTCCGGGTAAGGCAAATGGGTTAAACGGGTATGATCGTTGGGTAAATGTAGATGGGTAAATGGGTGATACGATTCTTGACCCAAAAGACAAAATGTGATGTAGCCCGACTCAACATATACGATATAAACCCGACTTAATAACATTCACGATATTACGATGCAACCAATATAAAATGTATAATAACTAGTATATAATAATATCCGTTTAATCGATTATATAAAATACGGGGTATTACGATCTTCCCCCTTAAAATGAACTTCGTCCCGAAGTTCGCCACCCCGTAATGATAACCAAACATCCACAAGCATAAGACAAACACAAGTAGTACATATACATAAGCTCTAAAACGCGAAGTGTTATATTCTATCCCCCTTAAGAAACTTTGTCCCCAAAGTTGAACATACGACAGTAGTAAGTGGCACTTAAAGAATCACAACATTGACCGAATAATAACAAATTAAAACAGCAGACTCCATGCATGGTCAATTCTCAGTCAGCCAATCATAACATACTGCTTAGCCAGATCGTAAACCATCAAGATTTTACAATCCTATCCTCCTTAAAACATGGTTACGTCCCCGTAACCCCATTATAAAATTCCACGTCTAATGTTTAAGAAGATTATTGAAACAATAGACACAAATCATCTGATAAGCTAATTACTCTATACTGGCAACTAGCATCCGACCTTTCAAGCAACAAAACACACTTGTCCATTTCATGCTACGCATTACACAAAATCAAGGTAACAAATACTTGGATGCTTTGACACCAATTTAACACGTTTACATCAATGTAGACAATCAACTAACTCATAGTTCATACTTGACGAATTAAAATATTTCATATCAATAATCATATCATAGAAGTAAAATCCATATTTCTGTAAATCAGGTTTAGAGAAAGACACTAGGCAAAATTCAAGCAATGTAATAGCGTTTGTATAATTGAGACTACTTTACATAAAACCCACCGAAACAAATAAGATTATATTATCATATAACAAGGTTCATACTCATATCATATGCCTACCGTTCATGCTACGTAATTCATATCGAGTATTACATGGTTACATCACATAATTCATATTTGATTAAACTTTTATATGAAACTCACATAACTTACAATTTCAACAATCAAACATCATGCAACAACTTTCAAAATTCATAATTAAATAACCGCTTAGCTATTTTGCGAGCTATTATCGTTTTTAAGAAATATAATGAATTAACTAGTCATAGGAAAGAGAATCAATTGCAAAGCTTAAGGAATTTATTTATAACAAATTTTACAACTCAATTGGTTGGAACAAAACTTTACAGCAATTAGACAGAAAATGGGGCAACTTGCAAAAATTACTATTAAATAACGACTCGTTAAGATTTTACGTGGCTTATCATTTTGAAAACGCGAATGAATCTTCTAAACAGTGGAGTTGGAATTATGCATAAACAATAAACACGTTTTAAATGGTTTTTTTTTTTTTTTTTTTTTTTTTTTTGACATGGGTCGAAATGAACCGTGTAGTAACAATCGACCACCGTCACTAAAATATTTATTTCTCTCAAAATATAATTCATATTAGCATGAAACTAAAAGCAATGAAAAGCTAAATCAGAATGTTATCACACATAAAATTTTCACCATCATATAGAAGGGTAAAAAAAAAAACAAGACGATTTAAGAAACTTCTCACATTTGTAAACATATCACAGAAAATAGATCTACCACTACTATCCACCACAATCACAGGATCTTATTGACATGTCCATACAACCATTTACTCACTCACTGGTTTAGGTCACGAATTAGGCCGATGAATTTAAACAATCAACAATATACTCATAATTCATATATTTTAAATTATCAAAATTGTTTGTACGATATCAATTAAAAAACATATTTCCCAATAAAAGTACAACATATGATCCATGACAACAACAACATTACTCCCATATCACACATGTGTTTAACATTTTAGCAACCATATCATTCAATTGTGTCCAAAGAACTTAGTATAACTCATTTTCAAAGAAAACAAAAGATATCGCATAAATAGCTTAAACATATACATTTTCCATCATATACTTTGTAGAACATTATTTATGATAAAAGATTAGCAACTCGAACAACTTCTCTGATTTGCGCGATTTGAATAATTAGGCAACTCGTAGGCTCAATTAAACGTAACTATAACGACTATCATTTAAACCAACGCATATCATGTGAATCATCAAAGGGTTATCCCATTATAATTGCCAACATAGTTATCATAAGCAATCTTCATTAGAATATAATTGATAGCAACGACTCGAGAATATAGCTATGTCAAATGTCGTGTTACATCAAACAGTTTCCTTCATATCACGCCCATACAATTGCAAGAATCACTTTATCATTTTATGACAATATAATAACGAACATATCCAATAAGGAATAACAACACTGTTTATTATCATGTCATAGGTTTAGGTTCAACTGAAATAATTTAATGCGATGAAGGTAATAAATATAACTATGGCACACAAACTCACATGAAAGACATTAGAACTCGGATGGCATACTACATGTGTGGACAGTTAAACATAAATCATTACTACCATACGTGTGTAAACATTTAAACATGATTAATATTATCATAAAACATTCATACGGAAACAACAATAAATTGGCAACATCCAACTATCAGGTGCGATTCCAGCTTTCCACCAACATCCGTAGCATATATTATCTATGCAAGAGAAAATAACGATGGTAACAATCAAGAAACATATATTAGAATATCTGGATTTAATGCTTACCTGCCACTAACTTTAATAAGATAAGACAACATAGGTATTTATGTACATATTCCGACCATTACAGAGATTAGGAACAACAAGAGACATTACGACATAACAACATCTAAGGTACGCAAACAACTGAACTCGTATAAAACATGTCACCTTTGATTAAGAATCATATTCAGCTATTCAATTTCACACATACTATCATGCCAACAATGTTATAAACTAAACTTTAATTTTTTATCACTTGTTATGATACATAACCAATGAATATGCGTGCGACTATCATCATATAAGAATATTATAAATTCACATTAATAAGGCTCATGAAATAATCAAACATCTGTATGAAAACTCAACATAGAACTCACATTTTAAAAGTTATGATTCACGTTGTAACTTCCAAAAATCACGAATAAATAACCGTTCAACGAAAACTTGAGTTATATTACTTTTTATAACATACAGAGAGTTAATAATACGTGAGAAAAAGAATGAGGTCCGAAGCTCAAGAATTCAATTTTTAAAGGATTTTGCAACTCAGTTGGTCCAAACAAGTATGTGACAGCAATTGGTCCGAAACTTGGGTCAGTTTGCAAAACTTACCATTTAATATAGAGACATCAAGAATTTTCGTGGCTTATCAATCTGAAAACACGTGCGAGTATTCTAATCACTCCAATTGGAATTATGCAGAAATTATTAACACAATTTAAATGAGGATTTTTACAAAATCATTGGTCAAAACATCACTGCACAGGAACTTCCTGACCACAGCCTACTAAAACATTTATTACTCCTAATCCGTATATCCTATAAGCATGAAACCAACGCCAAATGAACACTAAATCACGAGGCTATCTCTCATAAAATTTTCATCTATAGGCAATAAACAGAAAAGAAATGACAGTAAGGTCAATTAAAGTGTAAAATCAAACAAAACGAGTTTCAGCACTAGGTCATTCTTTACTATGTTACAAGCTCTTATGAACATACTATGTATACTAACCCATCCCAACTTAAATCTCACACTTTGTGCTTACGTAAACATCTATCCCATAGAATCCCTTTGTATCTCGATCTACTCCTGACATCTAAATCACGATTATTATGACTAGAAACATGCAATTCAATAGTTTTTCAGATTACTATCACAATACTATACTAGCATGGCTTCGGGGTCACATAACCGCATGTCGCTAGACATATTAGCTCTATCAACACGTCATTCAACATCCATCCAAATAAATATCATCAATTCGCAATTATTTTCACGCTCACGATTACCACAATCCAACACTTCATTGATTATCAACCAGAACACGAAAATTTATTTCTCATCTCCACAACATCATATGATCACGCCATCATTCATACAAAATACTTACCGTAACGTCGTCCTGCAGAATGGTTAGAATATATGGGTCTCAAGGTATACATCAACTCGATTATATCCAAGGTTTTCCTTCTAACTACCCCATTCACTCAATTTATCTCGGGTTACCTGGTTCAAAACTGAGAGGGCAAAAGAGCACGCATTAAGGGCGCCTTCTTAACCGCACTGTGAGCTCCTAACAGTTTATTCCCTGGGGTTCATTTTATTTAGACACATCCTACGTTCATTGGGTTCATTGGTTTAGGCCTGAGGATCGTTGGCTCTGATACCATTTTGTAACACCCCGATTTATGAAGGAGCCTTTAGCAAGACATTCCCTAATAAACCGAACTGTTACCATCTCTGTTTCCCGAGGTAGTGAATAACAAATTAAACTCCAAGGCGAATTATATAATTTCTTTAACTTAATTTTTACAAAACCTCTTTTACATCAAATTACAAAGAACTAACATAAATGAAAGTGAAAGTATTCTAAATGATGATCTAGCTACTAAGTCTTCTGATCCAGTGTCTCACGCTCATCAAGCTCCCATCCCATCTCATAAACCTGTCAAGTCTGCTCCCCAATATTTGGATCATCACAGGTGTTCATGAATACACAGAGTCAACCACGAGGTTGAGTAGGGAATACAATGAAACAACAAAATATGATATGCATGCTCCTCCGTCACTTCCACCTCCATCTCAACTCACATCTCATAACCCGTACAACCCAGCCATACCGATCCCCGGTAGACTATATATCGACCGTAGCCGACCTGCCAGCTCGCAGCTGAGGACACCAGGGCAAGTCCTGCAGAACCCGCCTGGGCCTTATCACAACACCATCATCACCACACCACATCACCACAACATCCTCCATCTCCAATGCATATGAATGCTCAAGAAATTAATGCAACACAATATGTATATCATTGAACTGGTAAATCAAAGAATCATGCCGGTTACCGAATGTTGTGATAATATACTCAATACGATCAATTCAGTCAAGCACATTCCAGGATAAGAATCATAACATGAATCAACAACCACGAATCAAGTCAACGTTCACAGTTTGGTCATATGAAACACAAACAAGTCAACACAATTCAACAACAACGATAATAAGTCAAGTGTATTTCCCTACCTTTTCGCAATCCAAGCACACAAGCAATCAATTACGATCCTTCACATATCCATCACCTACATAACATAATTATGTATAATTACCACCTACTAAATCAAATAATCATGCACATAACCTAGACTCATCATAACTTAATAGGAATATCAACTTAAAGAACAAACACGATTTTTCCTGATTTTCCAGCACATGACAGACTCGGAATAAAATACATAACTAATTCCAGAAAAATCAAATTGATACAAGGCCAATTGGATTGGAACCCCATGAGTCTTAGATACAAATTATACCTAACGTGTTTTTCTCAAATTCCAAACTTATCAAGGGTTTTCAGACTGATTTCCAAAAACTGACAGAAACCGTCGCATAAAAAGTATTGATTCATAAAACGAATTTAAAACATTATTTTGCAGTAAATCCAAATCCTATTATCATATAGACTATACAAAGATGATGTATGAAGAAGCCTCATAACTGAATCTACATAAAAATTAGGGTTTCAAATCATTTTTTACAACCAAATCAGATTCGCGGACTTTTCAGCGACATGTTCATAAATAAATCACCTAGGACAAGCCATACAGAATTTGACTACGAGATTTTATATGCATAAACTAGACATCAAATAAACAGGACTCTCTTTTCAAACTTTTTGAAGACGAACATTTTAAAGCAGTATAAACAATGGAATGAAATCGACTTACAAACAGGGAAATCGAATTAGGTTGGAATCGATGAGAAATCTTCAATCAAATGAAAGGCTCGACAATTCTTCTTCCTCTCCCTTTATCTAGGTTTAGAAATGGTTTTATGAATGATAAAATGAAAAGAGGGGAGAGGGAGAGCGGCTCTTAGATTAGGTTTAGGGTAAATGGTGGTTACATGTTCCGGGTAAGGCAAATGGGTTAAACTGGTATGGTCGTTGGGTAAATGTAGATGGGTAAATGGGTGATACGATTCTTGACCCAAAAGACAAAATGTGATGTAGCCCGACTCAACATATACGATATAAACCCGACTTAATAACATTCACGATATTACGATGCAACCAATATAAAATGTATAATAACTAGTATATAATAATATCCGTTTAATCGATTATATAAAATACGGGGTATTACAAGTGTAGTCTTGTATATATTGTGTTTGTCTATCCTTTGTCACATTGATCGACTACGCCATATCCGAGACATGAGAAAATTTCAGACCGCATGGTATGATCTTTCCAATCTCCTTTTTCCTCTCTATATTAATGACTATGTGGCTTTAGTTTGATTGATGCGGTATAAACAATGTGATTATAGGATTGCATTTAGATTATATGGCATACTAATTGGTAGAAGCATGGGCATTAGGTTGTGTATATATGATAGTTGCATCATGGCATATAGTTACATTTAGGAAAAATTTTGTGAAAGCATCTATTTGGGAAACTTGACAAGTGTATATAGGCCCTTGTAGATACTTTTTCTTCTTGAGACTTGCTTGTTAGAATACTTGTAAACCACCCAAGGATGTGTCATGCTAGTATCCTCTGACTCATGGATTAAGGCCTAGTCAAGAGTACCTTGTGGTGTGATAACTCCTTGGCTACCGTTTATTCCAAGGTGACCCTTGAAACCATGCAACAATCATCCATGTTCTACCATATTTTGTCATCAAAAAGGGAATGGGCACAAAAATTGTTCAAAATTTGAGTTCAAAATCGAAATGAAAAGCCCAGAAAGTTTGCAATTGTATCAAAAGAAGAGGAGTAACAAAAATGAAAACTCATATACATCATGTAACACCCCTGATTTTCGGCTAAATTAAAACTAACTTTACATGCAAAACTGGCCGAAATACAGAGATATTATAATTAATATACAAAGTCTCTATTACAAAATTTCTTTTATACAAATGAAAACAAAACGGAACAAAACTTTTACAAAGTCCTTAATTAAAACTTGACTTGAAAATCTATTTAAACCGCAGCGGAAGACCTGAAAATGAAACCAGAAGACAGAAAGGAACTACCGCCATGACGAGTAGCCCCGCAGGGAGAAAACACGTCAGCCGGAAAGCTGAGTAACAGATAATACCTCAAAATAAGCAGAATAGTTTTTGGTCAGGGCGTGGAAACACAGACATGTAAAAAATAAAAATAAACAAGAGAGAATAATAAAAACACTCCCCTTTACTAATCTCAATCTCAAAACTACTCCATAATATTATTTTAGTATAATACTTATTCCTCGCCTCCATAATTAACAAAGTCTCATCTCACTACTCTGTCTCACTCATTACTCCGTCTCATAATATAATACTCAAAAGTACCCAAGTATTGCATTCTCATCATCTACCCTAAGACCAGGACAAGGGGTGAGTGAACTGGCGGATAAAACCGCAAAACAACATTTCCATCTCAATATCGATTTCAAACTCAAATAACTCAATAACCAAGGCCGCACTGGACCGTAAAAATAACTCGGCTCAAAATCCCCACAACTCATAACTCAATATAGTAAGCAATTTCCATCTCAATTTCAATATCGATATTGTCAAAGGTTCAAAGAACCGTGCTAACACTTTGAGTACAAGGCTCTAAGCTACTCACCCACTTACAAGATCAGAGGAAAAGATGATTAAAACACAATACGATAATCCAACTCACATTCCCATATAATCCAATATCTGTTCTAACGAACTTACAAGTATAATACATAGCTTAGCCAAAACAAATATAAGCTCTTCTACCTGCTAGTTATTAACGCACGCTTGATTCAAATCATACGTACACAATCAAGTCAATGTCTCTCACCAATCAACTAGTACTTCGTAATACACTGCTACGCCTAATGTTCGCTATCTTATTAATTAATCTTTATTAATCATAAACTTGGTATTCGATCTCACAATTTCGAAACTCGCAAAAACCCATCCCACATAGGTAAACTTACCATCATAATATACTTATACTAATTACTATTATTTCAAGAACGAAGAAATCAATAGCACACAAATAAATTTATGCAATTACTCATGAATGTAAATTAAATACCAGTTAACATATATTCACATAACCTCGAACAATAATACGTATAATAGGATCGGTAGAATCGTGTTACCTTTAATCGTAAGATCGGATTAAAATCTGAACTCAATGAAAATCAATCGGGTCGATTGTTTGACGGAAGTATAAGACCCAAGAAGAACACAGTGGGTGCAAAAAGGAATTAAAAAGGACAAGATGCTCTTATCCTATTGATTTCAACAAAGAGGGACTCGTAATTGATGATGATGTGCAACTTGAAGATTAGATTTTTAAGAGGGATATTGAGGTAGACGTAAGGAGGCTTAAAGACAATAAAAGCATGTTTAGGAAAGTGATTAATATAACTTAGAGTTTTATGAACACATATAAAGAGATAAGAGTTGTTATAGAAAATAAGATGAGTTTAAGAAACTCAAATAAGACGCACAACCAAAACAAAGTAACTAACTTTAAAATAATAATCAGAAACATGGACAAACATGGTTTAAATAAAATTTAAAGAAATAGAAATATTTGGTTATTACAATCTTTTCCCATTAAGGAACTTCGTCCCGAAGTTCGAATTTGAAGAAAACTGAAATGCTTTTGAAAATTTTGAGGTATTATAATCTACCCTCCTTAAAAACAAAGTTCATCCCCGAACATAAAATTTTCAAAAATGAATAAAATGATAACTTAAATTTTAAGAAGAGTTTAAAAGGTTAAAAGAGCGGTGCTAAGATGTGACAATCTCAACACCTGACCAAGAAAGAACCAGCTCTGATACCAATTGTAACACCCCTGATTTTCGGCTAAATTAAAACTAACTTTTACATGCAAAACTGGCCGAAATATAGAGATATTATAATTAATATACAAAGTCTCTATTACAAAATTTCTTTTATACAAATGAAAACAAAACGGAACAAAACTTTTACAAAGTCCTTAATTAAAACTTGACTTGAAAATCTCTTTAAACCGCAGCGAAAGACCTGAAAATGAAACTAGAAGACAGAAAGGAACTACCCCTATGACTAGAGTAGCCCCGCAAGGAGAAAACACATCAGCCGGAAAGCTGAGTAACAAATAATACCTCAATATAAGCAGAATAGTTTTTGGTCATGGCGTGGAAACACAGACATGTAAAAAATAAAAATAAACAGAGAGAATAATAAAAACACTCCCCTTTACTAATCTCAATATCAAAACTACTCTATAATATTCTTTTAGTATAATACTTATTCCTCGCCTCCATAATTAACTAAGTCTCATCTCACTACTCCGTCTCACTCATTACTCCGTCTCATAATATAATACTCAAAAGTAGCCAAGTATCGCATTCTCATCATCTACCCTAAGACCAGGACAAGGGGTGAGTGAACTGGCGGATAAAACCGCAAAACAACATTTCCATCTCAATATCGATTTCAAACTCAAATAACTCAATAACCAAGGCCGCACTGGACCGTAAAAATAACTCGGCTCAAAATCCCCACAACTCATAACTCAATATAGTAACCAATTTCCATCTCAATTTCAATATCGATATTGTCAAAGGTTCAAAGAACCGTGCTAACACTTTGAGTACAAGGCTCTAAGCTACTCACCCACTTACAAGATCAGAGGAAAAGATGATTAAAACACAATACGATAATCCAACTCACATTCCCATATAATCCAATATCTGTTCTGGCGAACTTACAAGTATAATACATAGCTTAGCCAACACAAATATAAGCTCTTCTACCTGCTAGTTATTAAAGCACGCTTGATTCAAATCATACGTACACAATCAAGTCAATGTCTCTCACCAATCAACTAGTACTTCGTAATACACTGCTACGCCTAATGTTCGCTATCTTATTAATTAATCTTTACTAATCATAAACTTGGTATTCGATCTCACAATTTCGAAACTCGCAAAAACCCATCCCACATAGGTAAACTTACCATCATAATATACCTATACTAATTACTATTATTTCAAGAACGAAGAAATCAATAGCACACAAATTAATTTATGCAATTACTCATGAATGTAAATTAAATACCAGTTAACATATATTCACATAACCTCGAACAATAATACGTATAATAAGATCGGTAGAATCGTGTTAACTTTAATCGTAAGATCGGATTAAAATCTGAACTAAATGAAAATCAATCGGGTCGATTGTTTTGACGGAAGTATAAGACCCAACAAGAACATAGTGGGTGCAAAAAGGAATTAAAAAGGACAAGATGCTCTTATCCTATTGATTTCAACAAAGAGGGACTCGTAATTGATGATGATGTGCAACTTGAAGATTAGATTTTTAAGAGGGATATTGAGGTAGACGTAAGGAGGCTTAAAGACTATAAAAGCATGTTTAGGAAAGTGATTAATATAACTTAGGGTTTTATGAACACATATAAGAGATAAGAGTAGTTATAGAAAATAAGATGAGTTTAAGAAACTCAAATAAGACGCACAACGAAAACAAAGGAACTAACTTTAAAATAATAATCAGAAACATGGACAAACATGGTTTAAATAAAATTTAAAGAAATTGAAATATTTGGTTATTACACATCAAATATAAGCACCCTCACTACAAATGGGGCGACTTTGAAAATGTTCAAAAGAAATGGAAGAAAAGTTTGAAAAAATTGTCAAGTGTTGAAAAATGTCAAACATCAAAGAAATGGCAAAAAAAAATGTTCTCAAAATGTCAAATGCCACAAATTGGGAGGAAAAAAAAAAAAAGCAAACTCCCATATGAAACTCAAGTTCTATTGATCCCTTTTCCATCATATCCACTTTTGTGCATGGTAGAGAGGGGACGACCCTTCTTCTTGTCTAGGCAAGAAGGGGAATTCCGCGATCCTCCAGTGTTCCGAACACTATGGGGAGTCTACTCTTGACAAAAGCATTTAACAATTGAGGACAAAGGTACCCTTGCTTGACACAACTTGGAGGTGATTTATTGGTATCCTTCTAGGCTTAATAGTTTGAAGGAACCATATCTATGATGGAATGTGTACCCTTAGATTGCTTCCCTTGTAGATAATTTCTTCCACTTAGATGAGGAGAGTGGCTATTCATTTTTGTAGATGCATCCATTACTTGTTTTGTGTGGTTTAATGCTTGGATGTGTCGCCACTTTGGCAAGCCCCACCTTGCCTTGAAAGAAAGTATCCTACCTCATGTTTGTCTTGTTGTGAATTAAAGGGGCGGAGTGAGACCCGCTAGCTAATTGTCTCACATCGGCTATATTAGTAGGTTAGTTTAAATATGGGTCCTAATTTTTGTCACCTCTTTACTCGGGACGAGTAAAGGTTCGGTTTGGGGATATTTGATGTGACTCTAAATTAAGCACATAAAGTCCCCTAATTGAACCTATTTTGCATACTAATATAGCATTTCATGGCCATTTTATCCGTCAATTCCTTCCTATTTTGCTTCCCTAGTGCATTTTATATGTTTTGTAGGAAAGAAGATAATGAGGCAGAATTCCTGCTTCCCGTGCATATTTAGAAGCTTTTTGATGATATTGGAGGGACTAGTATGAATAGATGGCAAGAATGATGACCAAAGATGTAGGAATAAAGAGTATATAGAAGGATCATAAGCTTAAAAGCAAGGATGACGAGAAGGAAGCCATTACAAGAAGAAATTGCTCGGAACCCAAACCAAGAGTTGCTTCTTTGGCTCTGAAAGTATGCTAGATGAAACGGCATTGAAACATCAAGTGTTCTAGGCTTTTGAATCACTCCAATAGGTGTCCGGATGAGGAAATGACATCCGTTTTACAATCCGAGCTCAAATAGACAAGCTGTCCGCCAATCCGCGCGTCCCGAGACCCAAGATGAGCGTCTCCCCTCCAAGACGTTCAGATTTTTTGGCAGACAAGAATGAAGAAGAACACTGTCTCAGATCCGAGCATCTCGTGCTCGATCCGAGCGTCTCCAAGACCCATGATCGAGCGTCTTCTCTCAGAGACGCACGGATCCCTTGGCAGAACCGACCGTGCTTCCAGACGATCCGAGCATATTGTGGCGGGACTACCAACGTGATATGCGCATCTCCTTCGAGAGGAGCATGTCCCTACTCAACAATTATCAATTTTATTTACTAATCTACCCCTGCTTAACCTAATGATGTACCACTATATATACTCCATTTGTAATAATCAAAGGATCAAGTTTTCTTAGATTAAATCAAGTTTCCTTAGATTAGATTAAGTTCTCTTAGATTAGATTAATCCTTCATTAGGAGTAGATTAGAATAGATTACTCTTTAATCTTTTCACAAATCACACATTAATCTTTCCTTAATCATTATTCAAGTTTATTATTGGGTAACTAGAAGATCATTTGGGTTTATTAGGAGATTGACAACCTTCCATCAATTATCAAATACTTCTATTATTCTGTGCATTATAATTTTGGAATCTCCATAGGTATAATTCTCTTAATCCTTGTTTTAATTATTGTTAATTTTTTCACTTGTTCATCATGTTTTGCCTTGTTAATATGATTGACAACCTTGTTAGCATGTTAAACTTGATAATCAGTGAGTAGTCTCTTAGCTAGGATTAATGGGTAATTAGGGGAAATCAACATGGGGATTGATTCATGCTTAATCTAATATGTTTTCATAATTAATTTGCTTGCTTGTTGTGATTTCAACTTATGCACATGTTATGTTTGATGAAATGCGAGCCTATGAATCCTTGCATTTTTTACCCATCACTTATCTCGTCAATGAGACTTGTGAGACATATACCAACTCGAGTCTCATTAGACCATGCATGTAGTTGAATAGGAAGGACTAAGTTGACTTGTAAGTGTTTTACAATCTAATCGATTCGGCTCCGGGACCCAAACCTTCTTAGTGTTGTAAGATATACACTAACTCGATCGAATCACAACAATAAGTGCTTGCATATAATTGAGAACATGTTTGTATGATGAACTCCCATGAATCCCTTTTGAACCCATGACACCCTAGTGCTTTTAATCAATTGTTTACATCTCTTAGTTTATTGTTTGTTTTACTTTATTACTTTCATTATTTTAGAGCACAACTACAAACCCAAACAAATTGTGACACTAGCATAAATTGAGATAGATAAACTTAGAACCCAAAGCACACCGTCCAATGGATCGACCTCGACTTAACCACTAACTAGTTGTTTGTTGAGAAATATAAATGTGTTTGATTGGGAGACCCGATGACATTCTCACCATCAAGGGGACGATCCTTCTTCTTGTCTAGGCAAGAGGGGGAATTCCGCGATCCTACTGTGTTTTCTAACACCATAGGGAATTGACTCTTGAAAAAGGAATTTAGCGATTGTGGACAAAGGTAACCTAGTTTAACATAACTTGGAGGTGACTTGTTTGTATCATCTTAGACTTAGTAACTAGGAGAACTAATATCTATGATGGAGTGTGTACCCTTGAATTGCTTCCCTTGTAGGTGATTTCCGCCACTTAGATGAGGAAAGTGGCTATTCTTTTTGTAGATGCATCCTTTACTTGTTTTTATGTACTTAAATCTTAGGATGCATCGCCATTTTGGCAAGCCCCACCTTGCCTTGCAAGAAGGCATCTTACCTCATAGGTGTCTTATTATGAGTTGAAGGGGTGGAGTGAGACCCGTTAATTGACTCACATCGGCCAGTAGTATTAATAAAGGTCATAGTTTAGTCACATCTTTACTCGGGACAAGCAAAGGCTCAGTTTGGGGATATTTGATATGACTCATATTTGCACACATTTAGTCCCCGAACTAGCCTCGTTCCTATGCTTTCTTGCATGCATTAGGGTCGTTTCTTATCTTTAGCTTCCTACTTTGCATATTCTTTGAGGTTTTGTGTCCTTGGTAGGAGAGGAATGCTAACCTTGCATATATGGAGCAAAACGGAGCTAAATGGACCGCTTCTGACAACCAAGCAACAAAGAGGAGACCAATATTAGAGGCTTAAGTCAATAAAACAAGTATTTGGGCAATGATAAAGGGCCCCCAAGGATTCTCAACTATCCCCACGGAACATGGGGCAACCAATTTAAGAAGAAGCCACACTGGGCTATGAGACGGGCACCCTAAGCTTAACCCGAGCGTCCTGAAGAACAAGACGGGCATTCTAAAGCCTCAGCTCGAGCGTCCCACAAGCAAGACGGGCGTATTTCTTTACAGCATGGACATCCAACTGGGGCAGGTCGAGCGTCTCCTTAAGGGACTTCCAAGACGTTAATCTTCTTCTTAGGGACTTCATCTTCATTTAAGCCCTCAATTACCCTAATACTTTTACTTAGTATAAATACCCCATTGTATTAGGAGATTAATCATCACGATTTAGTAGAGTTTATTACCAAGTTTTAATCAAGCTTTATTAGTGTTAATCAAGTTGTATTACACAATTCAATCCTAATCATATCTTAATCTTTCCTTAATCATTCAAGTGTTCTTAGATTTTGTTGGGTAATTTGAAGACTATTCGGGTTTATTGGATAATTGACAACTCTTCAACATTCATCAAGTTTTCTTCTATTATTCTTTGCTTATTATTTGGATTATCCTAAGTTGGTACAATTCCTTTTACCCTTTGTTTAATCCTTGTTTATTTTTTTACTCATTCATCATGTTTAGCTTTGTTAATATGATTGACACTCTTATTAGCATGTTTTCCATGATCATGACTGAGTAGTCTTTTAACTAGGGTTAATGGGGGATTATGGGAGTTAATCATGGGGTAGATCTTTACTTAATAAGTTCATATGATTCCTTGCTTGTTGTAGTTTCAACTTATGCACATGTTATGCTTGATAAAATATTTGATTGACAACCTAGCATGCATCTCTTATTCATTCAACAAGACTTGTAAGACATAAACCAACTCAAGGCTTGTTAGACCATGCATATAGTTGAATAGGGAAAATTAATTTGACTTGTAGGAGTTGTAAAGTCTTGACCGACTCGGCTCCGAGACCCAAAACTTCCTAGGAATTGTAAGATATAAACTAACTTGATTCCACTACAACAATAATTTGCTTGCATCTATGAAACTTGTTTGTATGAGCTCACCATGATTCCCTTATGAACCCATGACACCTTAGTGCCTTAATCAATTGTTTACAAACCCTATTTACTTTACTTTGTTTTACTTTCATTTGTTTACATTTCCTTTGTTAAGTAGTTTAGATTGCAAACCTCAAACTCAACCCAAATTGTGACACACTAAGACATAACTTTCTACAAACGGTAAAACAATACAATACCCATCCTTTTAGATCCGACCTTTACTTACCACTCTACTAAAAGTAGTTAGTTAAGATTATAAATATTATTTTGATTGGTAAGCTTAGATGACAAAGTTTTTATCGAATCACACACAGATCAACTATACTACTACGGAGAAGGAGGTTCTTGCAATTTTCTATGCTTTAGACAAGTTTAGAGCTTATCTTTTGGGATCTAAGGTGATTGTTCATACTGACCATGCAGAATGGAAGTATTTTTGACTAAGCAGAAAGCTAAACCGCGACTTATTCGTTTGATTTTATTATTACAAGAATTCGATTTGGAAATCCGCGATAAGTCGCGTGCAGAGAATGTTGTTGCAGATCATTTATCTCGTCTGAGATTTTCAGGAAAAGAAATATTGCCTATTGATGATTCTTTTCAGAAGACCACCTTCTAGCTATTACTACGGGCACTCCGTGGTTTGCAGATTATGCCAA
Source organism: Silene latifolia (assembly GCF_048544455.1). Lineage (NCBI taxonomy): Eukaryota > Viridiplantae > Streptophyta > Magnoliopsida > Caryophyllales > Caryophyllaceae > Silene > Silene latifolia. Next base: position 233,504,472 of record NC_133537.1, read on the forward strand.
TTACTTGGTTGGAGGTATTCTTCCTCCTGACTTATCTTATCAGCAGAATAAGAGATTTAAGCATAATGTGAAGCGGTATTTCTGGGATGATCAATACTTGTTCCGGGAGTGCGCATACGGTATTTATAGACGGTGTATTCCATAGGGTGAGGTATATACCATTCTCTCTCAGTGTCACTCTTCTTCTTATGGTGGTCATCATGGTCCATCTAGGACCTTTGCTAAGGTGATGCAGTCGGGCTTCTTTTGGCCCACTATCTTGAAGGATGCTACTACTTTTGTCCGTTCTTGTGATGCATGTCAAAGGACGGGTAATATTTCGCAAAGGCAAGAGATGCCTCAAACTGGGATCTCAGAGGTGGAGATTTTGGATGTTTGGGGTATTGACTACTAAGGGCCATTCCCTACTTCTCATGGGAATCAGTATATATTAGTAGCTGTTGATTATGTCTCTAAATGGGGGGAAGCCATTGCCACTCCTACTTGTGATGCTAAGGCAGTTATGAAGCTGTTTCAGAAGATCATCTTTCCAGGGTTTGGAGTACCTTGCGCAGTCTTTAGTGATGGGGATAAGCACTTTAATGAGCGTCATCTTAATTCTTTGTTGAAGAAATATGGAATTACACACCATAGAGGATTGGCCTATCATCCTCAAACTAGTGGGCAAGTGGAGGTTTTTAATAGAGAATTGAAACAAATCTTAGAGAAGGTAGTGAACAAGAATAGAAAGGATTGGAGTCGGAAGCTTGATGATACTTTATGGGCTTACCGTGCTGCATACAAAACATCGATTGTAGCGTCATCATACCGTCTAGTCTATGGCAAATCTTGACATCTACCTGTGGATCTTGAGTACAAAGCTATGTGGACCGTAAAGAAGTTAAATATGGATCCCTCACTGGCGGGTGAGAGAAGATTGATGTTGTTGAACGAGCTTGATGAGTTTCGACTGCATGCCTCTGATAGTGCTCAAGTATACAAGTAGCGAACAAAGAATTGGGATGACAAGTGTGACACACTCATTCATTGCGGAAAAGTAAACACGTAATTCTAGAATAAAACTGCATGGATATGTTTGTAATAGGTTCATTTGGGTAAAAACCTGTAATTTTTAAAACCTGAACCTATTATAAAGATATCCAAATTGAAAGGTGTCAAAACATACAAGGTCTAAATAGAAGTTTCATAACATAACCATCGCTAAAGTTGCGAATAGCAAAGTTATACAACCAAATGTAAAGAAGGAGGCATATGTCCCTAAAATGTATGTGACATAAAAACACGTATAAGAGTATCTACAAATAAAACCAAATCTAAGTAAGTCACAAGGTTACTTTGCTCGCTAGCTCGTCCATGAAACCCATATAAGCATCACCATACCCGTCGATTGCATTTTATACAAATACGAAAGCCACAGTCAGTGGGGAGTAACTCCGAGTTCTCCCAGCCACGAAATGTCATAATTAATATAACATGTAAACATAAGAATATGAATATGAATAACACATAGCCTTAGCATATAGTTGCTAGATAATCGTGCTTATCATGTGAACAACAATATAACAACACATAGTCCTAGCATGTGAATACTAGACCGACTCATACCACACTATGATGTGAATCACATAACATCCAGGAATCCAAACTCTATCAACCATACCCGGCTTGCATCTCACCTTCTATGATTCATAGAATCATCAAACAAGAAAGGACAATATATCTAGAGACAGGCATAAGTTCCTAGTACAGTCAATAGTCACTCTGTAACTCGAGTCTATACAACGAGGTAAGGTAAACACCCTAGTCCTAAACCTGCGCAGACCTAGCGACATGCGGAAAACTACCGCATCCAAGACCCATGATAACAACACATGAGTACCCCTAAGGAGTCCACCAAAGGGTTGGCTAGTACTTAAGCTGACTACATACTTCTAAGAGTACGTCAGGAAGTCATACCCTAACTTGGATATAAACCCACCAAGTTAAGACACAAAGGCTATTAAGCGGTGAACATACACTCGTCAAAGACTATAAGGGCCTATCTATGACGATGGTCTAAGATACCAACACCACACAAGACAAGTAGGACACCCACTTAACCATAAGAGGGGCAAAGAGTCCAAACTGGCAACATAAATACTTATACTCAAATCAAGGACTCTAGGATAACATCCTTCCTTGTGAAAGACTACAAAAATGTAAATTTAGCAGACAATCCAACAATATCCACAATCTCATTAGTAATCTAAAACTCAGCGAACCGTTAATCTCATAATTCATGAGGACAAGCTAAAATGGCAACAAGGCAAGAAGACTCAAGTATAAGGCAACCAATTCATCCAACAACCAACATATGAAAAGGCAATCATACTCAAAGACAAATCCTCGACCCTAGTCCCGCGACGGGTCATCGGTCAAATCGAGGCTGACCGGTTTAAACCTAGGTTGACCAAACTCATTTGGTCAAATTGGCCCAGCTCAGAGTCTTGGCCTACTATGGCCCAAGTCACAAAATTCATCACAATATCATTCTTATGCCATTTCCAATTTCTATCATGTGAAAAACTATCAACATAAGGAAATATATTCCAACTTACAAAATATCCAATTCAATTAAATTCTCGCATAATAATGATTACCCACATGCCAAAAATACCAAAATACATAAATACGCAAACAAAAGACCAAAAACATCAAACAATAGACCCAATACCCGACCCAAAGTGACGGGTCAAAGTCCAGGCCGGACCCACCGGGTCTGCCGCGCCATTTTACGGCTGTTTTGGGTGGTTTTTCCGCCCTTTTCCCTTTTTCCTACCAAAATCTGTTTCAAGCTCAATTTAATACCGTCTCAAGCAACAATCAACAATACCCATTTCGTTTCAATACTTAAGTATATGAAATAACCACAAATTAGTTAACTTTAACAACACAAGTCATGTGAAAAACGAAACTAACACATTATCAATCATCTAAACACTTAACAAACAACAAACACAACATCTATGTGACATTAAATCGTCGAGTAACTCGGAATAGTTACCTTAAGCTAGCAAAGGGACAAGTAATAACTTGAGAAAGCTTCTAAAACCCAAAATTACTCTCCATCTTCAAGCACATATGAGTCACCTAACTCATCTTCAAATTCTTCACCTATAAGAACATCAAAAACACAATTATTAAGCTTAAATTCGAAACCCTAAAATATGAGCCTTAAAACAAAAATTGGGAGAAATGAAAATAAAGCTTACTAGGAGATGAGGAATGAAAAGAGGATTCCAAGCATATAATTTTTATGAAATTTGGTGGAGAAATGGAGGAATTATGAAGGATTTAGGATTTGTAAGGAGGATTTTTGGTAGGTTTTTGGTGTTTGAGAGAAGGAGGAGATAGATTGAGAATGGAGGAAATGCAAATTGAAAGAGGAGACAAATGGAGGGAGGTGGGCGGTCCAATTGGCATGGGGAGGTTGGTCAATTGTTTACGTTTTGGGTTTGCTTCAATGGTAATTAGAAATATTCGTGGAACGCGATTTCCGAGAATATTAAAGTTCTTAAACACGATTTTACTAAAAGATTAAGTACTCATTTGCCCAATATCCAAACTCGTTTACCCAACGACCGTAAGAAATGGGAAAATCCCAATATTACGACTTTTATCAGAAATCTATTTTATCAAAGTAAAAGGTTTAAATATAGTTTAAATTACTTTTAAACATTTCTAAACTATCAAAAGTCATTACATTACTTCAAACTAAAATAAAATTATATTTTATCAAATTATAATTATTTCAAATAAATTAATATTAAATTAAAATGGATTAAAATATTACTTTTAAAATATAATAAAGGTCTTCAAATTTACGGGGCGTTACAATCATTTCTCCTTTTAAGAAGTTTCGTCCCCGAAACTTAGAAGAAGGAACATTGTATATATATAGGTCTTTCTCTTTAAATCAACTAGTATGGGTGCCCGGCTTCGTCCGGGCTACCTTTATTTAGCATTAAAATTTATTTTCAATTAACTAAAACTACTTTAAAATTGCGTAACTCATAAATTTATCATTAATATATTTTTCTATGATACGGAATATATCTTAAAATTAAAATGAAATAAATTATGAGACACATTCACTACTCCCGCTATTAATATTTTACTTAAATCGATTGTTTAGTTAATTGTTCATATATACTTTCTTTTGTTCTTAGTATTGTTACTTTTATTACATTCGTTATTACTACTTTTGCTTTCACTACTCCCGCCGTAATTATTGTTACTTTCACTACTTGTACATAAATATTGATAATTTCACTACTTACGCTGGTACTTTCAGTACTCGCGCTCGCTCTTGCTGCTAATATTGTTACTTTGACTATATCTGATGTTACTACAATTCTTTTCCCTACTAACAGAATTACTTTTACTATTTAATCATCCAATGAGTGATTACTATCATATTACTATATCCAATGTTACTTCTATTACTTAAATAAATATATTACATATATGCATTAAATATATTACATGTTTGCGTTAAATTAATCAAATCGAAATAATTATGGAATTTTATATTTTTTTTGGAAATCTAGCTTGATTTATTTACATTTTAGCAGTTTCCAAAATATAATATACTTATATTATATTTGTTTATGTTAAAATAATTTAACATATTTATACCAATTAATACCATAAGTGGGGCATGCTTATTTAAGGAAAATCACCATATTCCGGTGTTCTCTAAATTTATACTTCAACCAAAACTATATTATATTTACATTGAAGTCCCTTGATCAGGTCCATTGCACAGTGATATTGATTTAAAACTATATAGTATAATTAATTTGTATAGATTTATTTAATTGCATTGAAGTCCCTTGGTTTCTGGATTTAATATATAGTATTGATTAATCAACATCTTCAAAACATGAACTTATGAAAATATACGTGTCCTTTCAATGGAACGAAAATATCCTCGTCGGTCGCCCGAGAACACCAACATTCCAAATCAGAACAAAAATACATTTTTACGCCAACAACTGAGAAAACTAATTATCGGACATCTCCAATAACGAGCCTTAACACTCATTGACGTTAAAACCAGTGGGAAAACATTAAAACATTTTCAAAAACCTTTAGTTCAAAACTCTTCAATAAGGATAATGACTCCACTAATCATGACTAAACTCTAACTACGGCTCTTATACAACTAAGCAATGACTACTAACGCGGGGAATATTCTAGGGAAGGAGAGGAACACTTGAAAGGATAGCTAAACCTCACAAGGATTAGATAAAGGAACGGAAAGTACCTCACGAGAAGAGTTCGGGATATTTAGCTAACATAGAAGATTCAGGCTCCCAAGTTTCTTCTTCGACATTTCCACAACGCCAAAGGATACGAACTAGGGGCACCACTTTGTTTCTAAGTTGCTTGTTTGCCCTTTCGAGGATTCAGATCGGCCTTTCTTCCAAAGCCAAGTTAGGTTCCAAATCTGGGATTTCTTCTTGAATAACATGGCTCGGATCACTAATGTACTTCCTCAACTGAGATACATGGAAGAAATTATGAACCTTGCTCAAATTTGGGGGCAACTCTAAACGGAAGCAACGGGACTAATCTTCTCAAGCACACGGAAAGGTCCAATGTATTTAGGACTCAGCTTTCCTTTTACACCAAAACGTTTCACTCCTTTCATAGGTGACACCTTAAGGAATACTCGATCATCAACCTCAAAGGCAAGTGGTCGACGACGAGCATCAGCATACGATTTCTTTCGGTCTTGAGCGGCTTTCATACGCTCTCGAATGATCTGAACCTGATTGATGGTCTCAGTCACCAAATCGGGTCCCAAACATGAGCATCCTGGACTTGATCCCAACAGACCGGACTACGGCACTTCCTACCATACAAAGCTTCATAAGGTGACATCTTGATAGAAGTATGATAGCTATTGTTGTAGGAGAATTCAACAAGAGGTAAGCACTTCTCCCAAGAAGTGTGGAAGTCTAAAGCACAAGCACGGAGGAGGTCCTCTAAAGTCTGGATAGTCCTCTCAGTCTGTCCATCTGTAGCGGCATGAAAAGCGGGACTCGTCAGTAGCTTACTACCCATGGCTTCTTGCAAAGAAGTCCAGAAACGGGAACAGAATCTCGGGTCACGATCTGAAACTATATCCTTAGGCACTCCATGGTAGCGTACTATCTCCTTCACGTAGGCACTAGCTAGGACATCTAATCTCCATGTCTCCTTGATAGGTATAAACCTAGCACATTTGGTCAATCGATCTACAACCACCCAAACCGCATCCTTTCCGCTAGCAGTCTTAGGTAAAGCCATCACAAAGTCCATGGAGATGGACTCTCATTTCCAAAGGGGAACATCCAAAGGTTGTAGCAAACCCCCGGGTTTCTGATGCTCAATCTTCACTTCCTGACAGGTAAGACACTTGCTAACATACTCTAGGACATCAATCTTCATCCTAGGCCACCAAAACTGTAATCTTAAGTATTTATACATCTTGTCACCACCAGGATGAATAGATTAAGGAGAAAGGTGCGCTTCATCAAGGATCTTCTTCCTCAACTCGGCTACTCTCGGAACATACATCCTACCTTGGTAACGAAGGTATCCATCACTATCCACCACACAATCCTTAGCTTGCCCAAGTTGGATTTTTGCTTGAATGGACTTAAAAGTAGCATCCTCAGGTAGGCAAGTACGGATCTCATGGTAAAAGTCGGGTTCTGCACTCAAGGTACTAAGATACTCAAAGCCCTTCCCAACAAGGCTTATCCCTAACTTTTGAAATTCCGTGGTAAGTTCATCAGGTAACACACGGATAGTGCTCAAAGAGTGACTAGTCTTCCTACTCAAAGCATCGGCCACCACATTTGCTTTCCCTTCATGATAAATCAACTCGGCATCATAATCATTCACCAACTCTAGCCATCTTCTTTGCCTCATATTCAATTCTTTCTGGGTAAAGATACAACTCAAACTCTTATGATCGGTATAAATGCGGCAATGAACTCCAATAAGGTAATGCCTCCATGTCTTCAAGGCATGTACCACGGCGGCTAACTCAAGATCATGAGTCGGATATTTCACCTCGTGAACCCTCAGTTGTCGAGAAGCATAAGCAATAAACCTTCGGTTTTACATCAAGACACAACCTAGGCCATGCTTTGAAGCATCACAATAAACATCGTAGTCCACACCATCCTCAGGTAAGGTCAACACCGGAGTGGTAGTCAACCTAGTCTTCAACTCTAAGAAGGCATTCTCACACTCATCGGTCCACACATACTTAGACTCCTTCTTCAACAATTGAGTCATCGGTCTAGCTAACTTAGAGAAATCTTTCACGAATCGACGGTAATAACCCGCCAAACCGAGAAATCTTCGAATCTCAGTCACATTTTTCGGACTCTTCCAATCAACAACGGCCTCAATCTTAGAAGGATCTACCATAACACCATCTTTGGATATGACATGTCCAAGAAAAGTTACTTGATGCAACCAAAATTCACATTTCGAGAACTTAGCATACCACTTTTGACGATGTAGGATGTCTAAGATGATACGGAGGTGTAGGGCATGTTCTTCATCATTCTTTGAGAAAATCAAGATATCATCAATGAACACTACCACACACTTATCGAGGTACTCACTAAAGGTACGAGTCATTTAATCCATGAAGATAGCCGGAGCATTAGTCAATCCGAAAGGCATCACTTTAAATTCGAAATGACCATATCTCGTCTTGGCGATCTTAGGAATATCGGACTCACGCACCGGAATTTGATGATAACCCGATCGGAGGTCAATCTTGGAAAAAGTAGAAGCACCACATAATTGGTCAAAGAGATCATCAATTCGTGGAAGAGGATACTTGTTCTTGATTGTCACACGATTGAGTTCACGATAATCAATGCAAAGTCGCATAGATCCATCCTTTTTCTTCACAAAGAGGACGGGGGAACCCCAAGGAGAAGCACTAGGCCTATTAAAGCCTTTCTCAATCAAGTCATCAAGTTGAACTCTCAACTCCTTCAATTCGGAAGGTGCCATACGATAAGGAGCTTTAGCAATAGGACCGGTTCCGGGAACTAGGTCAATAGAAAATTCAACATCTCTTTCAGGAGGAATCCCGGGTAATTCATCGGGAAATACATCCGGAAATTCACAAACAATGGGAACATCCTTCAAGGGAGGAAGAGAAGGAGAAATAGAAGTAGTCACTAAACATAGGAATGCTTGATGACCCTTCTTCAAAGCATTCACCATCTTCATAGCTGAGATCAACTTCACACCTGTTTGCTTTCTAACCCCTTGATAAGATACGCGAGTACCCAAAGGGCTTTTAAGAACAATATTTTGATCTCGACATTCAAATCGAGCATGATAAGTAGATAACCAATCCATGCCCAAAACAACATCAAACTCCTCAAGTGGAAATAGAAGGAGATTAGCCGGGAAAATAGATTCCGCTATCGATATAGGGACATCCGAATAAAAATAAGAACAAGAGAAGATGTCGCCGGAGGGTAAAGATATTGATGTACTATCTCCAAGTAAAGGTTCAAGAGGTAACTTGTCGGAGAATTTCATCGATATAAATGACAAAGAAGCATCGGTATCAAATAAAACCAAACAAGGGACATCAAATATTAAGAACGTACCAGTGACTATGTCTGGGTGTGCCTCAGCCTCAGCACGGCTCATCACAAAGATGCGACCTCTCGGCCTCCCAGGAACAGCAGGAGTAGTAGTAGTCTTCTTCTCAGGACACTCATTAGCCTTGTGTCCAGGCTTGTTGCAGGAGAAACACACAAATTGCTTATCAAAGCAACCAATTCCGGGATGCAAAGGCTTCTTACAATGGTAGCACATACGACCCTTAGGATTTTTGTCGTTGCTAGGAGATAGAACACGAGCACCTTGATTTGCTTATCCACTTGGAACAAACCTCTTCTTGTTAGGATAAGAGGGGGAAGAAGTAGGCACAAAGGGTCTAGAAGGGGCAACATAAGGCCTAGAAGTGGAGTAGAGTGGCCTCTTGCCAAGGGAAGTACGAGAAGCACGAGCCTCTTCATCAATAGCCCGAATAGAGCTCTCGGCCTATAATGCATCATCATAGATTGAGACAAAGGAAGTAGAATCCCTACGGATCAAGCTCTTAAGCTTTGGAGTAAGCTTGTCAAGGTAAAAAAAAGCCTTTTCTTCTTCATTTTTGACATGTCTAGAATCATAGTGAGCAAGTTCATTGAACTTGTCGGTAAAGGCTTGGACAGAAAGACTTCCTTGCTTCAAATTCATAAACTCTTTAAGCCTTTGTTGTTTCAGCTCTTTTGGATAAAACCTAGTCTCAACTAGATCCTTAAAGCAATCCCAACCAAAACCAGGCTCAAGAGTGGAAGTAGGACTAGTCATGGTCCACCATCTATCAGCTTCTTTCACAAGGAAATGAGAAGCCAATTTCACCTTGTCCTCTTCACGAACATCATACAAGACAAAGCTCTTCTCCAATTCTCGAGACCATTCGGTGAGTGCCACCGGGTCTACTTCACCACCATAAGTTTGAGTCTTGTTTCAAGTCAATTGACTTGCCACCCAAGTGTAAGAACCGGGTCTATCACCTTCTGGAAACTGAGGAGGGGGAGGAGGAGCTGGTCGGTTTTGCTGATTCTGAAGAATCTGAGTAAGAGCTTGCAAGATTGCATTATCTACGGATCTTGGAGGAGCCATCTTGTAAAAGAGAACATTGGTTAGCACCTAACGAATAGCAATCACAAAGAGCCTACAACATAAGGTCCTAAGTCTACCCATCCTACCCATCTCTCAAGTTTATTATTTTAAGGTCAAGTTATTTATATTGGGGGTGCACAAACGTGCGTCGGGAGCAAATATGCTTTGATACCAACTGTGACACCCACATTCATTGCGGAAAAGTAAACACGTAATTCTACAATAAAACTGCATGGATATGTTTGTAATAGGTTCATTCGGGTAAAAACCTGTAATTTTTAAAACCTGAACCTGTTATAAAGATATCCAAATTGAAAGGTGTCAAAACATACAAGGTCTAAATAGAAGTTTCATAACATAACCATCGCTAAACTCGCGAATAGCAAAGTTATACAACCAAATGTAAAGAGGGAGACATATGTCCCTAAAATGTATGTGACATAAAAACTCGTATAAGAGTCTCTACAAATAAAACCAAATCTAGGTAAGTCCCAAGGTTACTTTGCTCGCTAGCTCGTCCATGAACCCCATATAAGCATCACCATACCTGTCGATTGCATTTTATACAAATACGAAAGCCACAGTCAGTGGGGAGTAACTCCTAGTTCTCCCAGCCACGAAATGTCATAATTAATATAACATGTAAACATAAGAATATGAATATGAATAACACATAGCCTTAGCATATAGGTGCTAGACAATCGTGCTTATCATGTGAACAACAATATAACAACTCATAGTCCTAGCATGTGAATACTAGACCGACTCATACCACACAATCATGTGAATCACATAACATCCAGGAATCCAAACTTTATCAACCATAGCCGGCTTGCATCTCACCTTCTATGATTCATAGAATCATCAAACAAGAAAAGACAATATATCTAGAGACAGGCATAAGTTCCTAGTACAGTCAATAGTCACTCTATAACTCGAGTCTATACCACGAGGTAAGGTAAACACCCTAGTCCTAAACCTGCGCAGACCTAGCGACATGTGGAAAACTACCGCATCCAAGACCCATGATAACAACACATGAGTACCCCTAAGGAGTCCACCAAAGGGTTGGCTAGTACTTAAGCTGACTACATACTTCTAAGAGTACGTCAGGAAGTCATACCCTAACTTGGATATAAACCCACCAAGCTAAGACACAAAGGCTATTAAGCGGTGAACATACACTCGTCAAAGACTATAAGGGCCTATCTATGACGATGGTCTAAGATACCAACACCACACAAGACAAGTAGGACACCCACTTAACCATAAGAGGGGCAAAGAGTCCAAACTGGCAACATAAATACTTATACTCAAATCAAGGACTCTAGGATAACATCCTTCCTTGTGAAAGACTACAAAAATTTAAATTCAGCAGACACTCCAACAATATCCACAATCTCATTTGTAATCCAAAACTCAGAGAACCGTTAATCTCATAATTCATGAGGACAAACTAAAATGGCAACAAGGCAAGAAGACTCAAGTATAAGGCAACCAATTCATCCAACAACCAATATATGAAAAGACAATCATACTCAAAGATAAATCCTCGACCCTAGTCCCGCGACGGGTCATCGGTCAAATCGAGGCTGACCAGTTTAAACCTAGGTTGACCAAACTCATTTGGTCAAATTGGCCCAGCTCAGAGTCTTGGCCTACTATGGCCCAAGTCACAAAATTCATCACAATATCATTCTCATGCCATTTCCAATTTCTATCATGTGAAAAACTATCAACATAAGGAAATATATTCCAACTTACAAAATATCCAATTCAATTAAATTCTCGCATAATAATGATTACCCACATGCCTAAAATACCAAAATACATAAATACGCAAACAAAAGACCCAAAACATCAAACAATAGACCCAAGACCCGACCCAAAGTGACGGGTCAAAGTCCGGGCCGGACCCACCGGGCCTGCCGGGTCTGCCGCGCCATTTTACGGGCTGTTTTGGGCGGTTTTTCCGCCCTTTTCCCTTTTTCCTATCAAAATCCGTTTCAAGCTCAATTTAATACCGTCTCAAGCAACAATCAACAATACCCATTTCGTTTCAATACTCAAGTATATGAAATAACCACAAATTAGTAAACTTTAACAACACAAGTCATGTGAAAAACGAAACTAACACATTATCAATCACCTAAACACTTAACAAACAACAAACACAACATCTATGTGACATTAAATCGTCGAGTAACTTGGAATAGTTACCTTAAGCTAGCAAAGAGACAAGTAATAACTTGAGAAAGCTTCTAAAACCCAAAATTACTCTCCATCTTCAACCACATATGAGTCACCTAACTCATCTTCAAATTCTTCACCTATAAGAACAACAAAAACACAATTATTAAGCTTAAATTCGAAACCCTAAAAGATGAGCCTTAAAATAAAAATTGGGGGAAATGAAAATAAAGCTTACTAGGAGATGAGGAATGAAAAGAGGATTCCAAGCATATAATTTTTATGAAATTTGGTGGAGAAATGGAGGAATTATGAAGGATTTAGGATTTGTAAGGAGGATTTTTGGTAGGTTTTTGGTGTTTGAGAGAAGGAGGAGATAGATTGAGAAAGGAGGAAATGAAAATTGAAAGAGGAGACAAATGGCGGGAGGTGGGCGGTCCAATTGGCATGGGGAGGTTGGTCAATTGTTTACGTTTTGGGTTTGCTTCGACGGTAATTAGAAATATTCGTCGAACGCGATTTCCGAGAATATTAAAGTTCTTAAACACGATTTTACTAAAAGATTAAGTACTCATTTGCCGAATATCCAAACTCGTTTACCCAACGACCGTAAGAAATGGGAAAATCCCAATATTACGACTTTTATCAGAAATCTATTTTATCAAAGTAAAAGGTTTAAATATAGTTTAAATTACTTTTAAACATTTCTAAACTATCAAAAGTGATTACATTACTTCAAACTAAAATAAAATTATATTTTATCAAATTATTATTATTTCAAATAAATTAATATTAAATTAAAATGGATTAAAATATTACTTTTAAAATATAATAAAGGTCTTCAAATTTACGGGGTGTTACAACAAGCACATCTTGTAACGAGAATTCCAGGTTGGTGAAAAGGTATTGTTATTTAATTCTCGTTTTCGTTTGTTCACAGGTAAGCTAAAGAGTAGATGGTCTGGACCGTTCACCGTTGGTGAAGTGAACAAATTTGGGTCAGTTACACTGCAAACTGACAAAAGTGAGACTTTTAAAGTGAATGGGCAACGTTTGAAGGCTTATTATGATGATGCCTATGTTGGGGTGATAGAGGTCGTTGACCTCTTCACCATTGATTCCTCTTACTGATGAGGTAATACAGTCGTGCGGGACCGCTTAAACCAGCGCTACCGAGAGGCAGCTCGGAGTTTGAGTTGTTATAATTTGTAATTTAGGAATTTAAATTTCATCGCATTTTAATTATGTTACTTTATATAATTTTGAGTGATGTGAGAGAGAGAGAGAGAGAGAGAGAGAGAGAGAGAGAGAGAGAGAAATTGATATGTTTACAAGTATTTTTGCAGCAAAGACAGTTTACAAGGCGGAAAATTGACGTATTGGCAAGAAAGTGGAAAGAATTTGAGCACTCGATCGAGTCTACTGGTACTCGATCGAGGAACCCGAGGAAATTAATTTAAATTGCAATGTCAAGAGTTGACGATTTTGGAAATTGAGTACTCGATCGAGTGCATGCAGGCTCGATCGAGTACCCATCCTGAACCCGATTCCATGTTTTTGAAACACGACAGCTTATTCTTTCTTTTCTCATTCTTTTGCTATTTCCTTGTTAATTCCGCCATTCCCTTATTTCTTTTCTCTCCTAAATCTACATCACCCATTACTCTAAATCTCTAATATCATAATCAAAATTCATTATAATTTGTGCTAAGTTGATCTATTGCAAATTAATTCACTCTTTTGTGCTTATTTGTGTGATTAATTGCTCAAATTTATTCAAAAAAATGTCCCATTTTTGCTTATTAATTGGTCCGAAAATTGTTATTTTGTTGCTTATTTCTTGTGTTTGTTGCTTTGAATCTTCCATTGCTCATATACAATTGCTATTTCCTTACTTTTTAACCCATTAATTGATGAATTAAAGGCCTAAATTCGAAAATTTCAGATTTAGGGTTCATATTTTCGGGTTGAATTTATGCATTAAATTGGTTGTTAATTGTGATTCTTTGCTTGGAATCTTCATTATTTGTCATATAGTTGCAATTTTTCTTGCCATTTACATAGTTTATGTGTGATTTTCGAGCTCAAAATCAAAATTTCCGACTCACCTTGTCTTAAAAACGTGAACTGTTTTTTGCATTAAATTGGTTTGTGATTGTATGTTTGTCTTTTGTAGGTATGTCAGCCGAGGAGAAAGCAACAAGAGATTGTAAGATTCATTGATCTCTTATTAGATATTTCTAATAACTATATAACTTTAGTTTAGTCATAAACTAACTAGATCTTATGCATGCATAACATATTTAAAACAAAGTAAGAAGAAATCAATCTACTTACAAGGGAGGGCCGAATGGATATACTAATTTTGACACCTTCCAAATTAGTCTTCTCAAGAAAAATACAAGTGCTCCAAGAAAACCCTTAGATCCAAAAGTAGAATCTACTTGTCAAGGATTTGTACCAAGGTAATCAATCTTAATACATATACTAATTTAGATACTAGAAATTAATATATGTGCCCTTAAAATAATAACTAATATTATGATTTACTACTTCTAGTAAGATAGAATAATATTAGAGATTTTGAACAAATTATTCATAAAACCATTTTTATGTGAGAGAGGTTGATAAGAGTTGAAAGATGAGCATAAACTTGTTGTATATAAAATGAGAACTCATGTCTCTATATTTACAAGGGGGGTACTGGTTTTGATGCCATAGGGGAGCATAAAAAAAGCTTTTTATCTTACCCAAATCCTTTTTGTCTTACCCATGATCCTAGGGTAGGAATCTAGGTTTAAGCATGCTTTATTTTTGTAATCATTATATCCTTAAGCATGCATTAAACTATTGACAAAAATCATCACCGGCTAACTCTTAGTCCAACCGGTTTTGTACATAAAATGGACCTCCATTTTTTCTTTATAATTTGTCATTTGTAATATGTTGTTACATGTGACATGTAACATGTCATATAAATGCATATTTAACTAATTAAATATCATTATATATTAAATAAATTATATTTAACAAATTAACAAGTAATTCACATTTACATTTATATAAAAATGGGTCACATTAAATCTAGTTAATATAATCTATAATATCTTGTAATTATAACTAACTAATTGCTCTTATCTCAAATGTTTCATAAACATTAATCAATTTTACTAATATAACAATTAATTACTAAATTGAATCTTATTTAAACAAATTACAATAAGAAATAAAACTCTCTCTTATAAATAAAATTTGTTCAATTTAAGGAATTAATTAACTTGTATCAACATACAATTAATTAATTAATCAATTAAGAGTGTAACCTAGAGGTATGACCTTAAGGGATCAACTGATCACGACCGTCATATGATAGTAATGTCAAACTCTAGTCATCCAATCATTACCGATTAATGTGGATCAGTTGACAATAAAATATTACTTTCCCCCATGCATTCTTATTATGAGATTTAAACATGTGATCGCATTATTGTCGAGGACACATACTCCAACAATCTCCCACTTGTCCGCGACAAGTGTGCGTCACCAATTCTTTTGTCCCATTACTATCTCCCACTCAATGCAAGGTATCTTGCAGGTCGTTCTTGCATTTGATCATATCATGAGTTGTTTCCTCGATCTGGAGAATAACTGTATGACCGTAATTATCTATCGTATATACCTTCCGAGCGTGGCCACGCATTTCCAGTTCATTTCTTCTCGAGTCCCTTGAGATATAAGATAACCCTGACAGGGATGGACAATTCCTATTGCACTCTTCCCTTGGAATAGCAACAGCTCATCATGACCCAAAATATGCCCATTTGACCCCAATTACGAAGGTCGTAGAACATAAATCAAAGTCACTCTGAAACTGTGTCATCTTAGGCAAACAGTCTTTAGTAAAAAAATCAAATCATAAGAATACTATAGTTGCTCTCGCCACGACCAGGCTATAAAAATTTCCAGAACTCTATATGCGGTCATAAGCCCGACATAGTTCCCATACAGTCTGCCTATGTGATCAACTAGTCATATCTTATGACTCTATGGCACTTGAACTTGCCATCAATCGCATCACACTCCAGTCACTTCGAGATGTCACCTCATATAAGCAACTAGGGGCGAATACTATGTCAACCCAGTTCACTTTAATGGAGTTCAATATTGTCCCAACAACCCATTTGGATGTAACAAAGTAATAGAAGAGTTTTTAATAAAAATCAAACGATGAAGGTATTATCACATATGTAAAATTGATACAATATCAATTACTACATAATCTATAATCCATATTCCATTTTGTATATGTTGCACATTTCAACTCAATTGAAATAACATGACTTCTCATATTTAGCCTATGAAAAGGCCTTGGTTAGCAAGCTTTAGCAACACATTTCACTTTTCCTAACCTTAATGTATACCATTTCCTTTGTATAATCTTTATTATAACGACCTTTTGAATACATGTCCAGATCTAATCTAGATATAGGTTCCTTAGCCTTGGAATAATTCCCAATGTCCTCATAGTGTGTAGGGATAGGACCTTCGGTTATTGGAACGAACTACCATAGTTCCTCCAATTCACAAAACCGAATCCTAATATCATCCCTTCCTTCTTGCATATCTCATTATTGCAAGTGTACTCAATTTCCGTTGTTTATATCTCATTGTTCAACTGCCTAGGACGTTTCTAGCAAATATCCTCCTTCAAAAATATAGCCAAGATGGTTCTCCAATCATCCTTATGAGTTTAGAATATGGTTTTTGTGTAACTCCTTGCACATAAATCCATCTCATTTTTAAATGCTTAGCTTAATATCTTTATTACTTCCTGAGTACTAACTAATGAACTAAGTGGCTATATAGAGACTTCTCTCAAGGATTCGATTTGTAATATCTCGTTATACTCCAAGTATACGAGGTTTAATAATGGTAATACATCTTAGCGTAATGAATTATTCCCGCAGCGGAAGCAGGTGGATTCAATTTCTACATGTCCAATACCTTTGAACATGACAAGACTCTTATCAATATAAGAATATTCATTTAACGCCAATATCCTCTTAGAACTATCTTTATAGGTCTGGATACCTTAGAGATGTATTATTCCTCTCCTAAGTCTTTCATTATTCACAATGATTAATATGTCCCTTACATATAAGACTAATAACACCACATTACTCCCACTAAACTCCATGTATAAACAGAACTACTCGTCAATTCGAGAAATGTTTATCACATGATCAAAACATACAATTCAACTCTTTGACATCTACTTAAGACTTCCTCTTAAGTCCGCATCCTACTTTAGGATAGTTGCGATTTACAAAACTCATGCAAGATGATTTTAAAATCCAACTATATGAAATCAGATCCGAATACAATGAAGCATTGTTATTGCGTGCAAAACCCTTGCCACCAACCAACCAAGCTAAAATAAACATTTTCATGTTTATGCTTGCTTCGGACTTTTGCGGAGTTGAAACTGTTGGAGCTTATGTCTTCCACAAATTAGTGTGATAACATTTGTAAATCTCTTACAGGTTCACAAAGGTATACTTCGTATACTTAATCAGTTGATTAACGTTTACCTAATAACGGTTGGCTTGCTAGAAAGTTTGACGTTATTATCATACAGATGGCAGTGATCAACTGGTCCCTAAAGGTCACACCTATAGGACGTGTTTGAGAAATGTGGTTATAGAAATATAATTACATTGATGCCCAAAATGACTAAAAAGTTAGTCAATGTGTTGATGAGATAATTATTTAATAAAATTAAATAATATTAAGTTGAGACGAATTAACTGTCAATTCGTAAATTAAATATAATAAGTTATATTTAATTAAATATATATAATGTTAGCTTGGACGAATTAATCTGTTAATTCGTAATTAAATATAATTAGTTGTATTTAATATCAACAAGCTGAATGTGTCATAGTGGTAATAGTGAGGGTACACATGCCAAGAGGTCATGGGTTCGATCCTCGCTAGATGACAATTCAACACATATTATATATTTTTGGAAAGACCAAAAATAAGGAAATTTTATTCCTTATTTCGGTCAACATTGGCCGAAAATTAGGAGAGTGATATCTTTCCTAATTAGCTTGGTAATTCGGTCTATATAAAAAGAAAGGTAGAGAATTATTTCTACCCTAATACTTTTTCTGACCTTGCCTCCTCTTTCTCAACACAAAACACAAGGACAATAAAATTTTACAGAAAATTTTAGATTGATTTCTAGCATAATCAAAGGGCATATCTCAGATCGTCTTGGGTGCAACTAATAGGCGAATATCAATTTTGATATTGTTCTTAGGCCAATTTTGCTAGGACCTGAGGTTAATTCTAAATCCTTTTACTTTTGTTTATGTATTTTATTTTATGACCTTAGACCATCTTTATTAAATCGTTATAATCCTTCATGTTAAAGGGAAGTATACAGATTATTTCCCACAGAAACTAGATAAAGCATCTGAATAAGTTACAGGTTTGTTACTTTTAAAAAATAACATGACTCCTGTCTACTTAGATTTCGAGGAAATAATTACTGATTTTGACCAAGAAGAAACATCTTCCTACGTCTTATTCTCAGTTTGTGGCTCTTGAAAATAACCGATTATGCATGCAACAACTCTTGCTCTGATACCAATTGTAAGATTCATTAATCTCTTATTAGACATTTTTAATAACTATATAAATTTAGTTTAGTCATAAACTAACTAGATCTTATCCATGCATAACATTATTAAAACAAAGTAATAAGAAATCAATCTACTTACAAGGGAGGGCCGAATGGATATACTAATTTGGACACCTTCCAAATTAGACTTCTCAAGAAAAATCCAAGTGCTCCAAGAAAACCCTTAGATCCAATAGTAGAATCTACTCGTCAAGGATTTGTACCAAGGTAATCAATCTTAATACATATACTAATTTAGATACTAGAAATTAGTATATGTGCCCTTAAAATAATAACTAATATTATGATTTACTACTTCTAGTAAGATAGAATTTTATTAGAGATTTTGAACAAATTATTCATAAAACCATTTTTGTGTGAGAGAGGTTGATAAGAGTTGAAGGATGAGCATAAACTTGTATGTAAAATGAGAACTCATGTCTCTATATTTACAAGGGGGGTACCGATTTTGATGCTATAGGGGAGCATAAAAAAAGCTTTTTATCTTACCCAAATCCTTCTTGTCTTACCCATGATCCTAGGGTAGGAATCTAGGTTTAAGCATGCTTTATTTGTCATCATTATATCCTTAAGCATGCATTAAACTAATGACAAAAATCATCACCCACTAACTCTTAGTCCAACCGGATTTGTACATAAAATGGACCTCTATTTTATCTTTATAATTTTTCATTTGTAATATGTTGTTACATGTGACATGTAACATGTCATATAAATGCATATTTAACTAATTAAATATCATTATATATAAATAAATTACATTTAACAAATTAACAAGTAATTCACATTTACATGTATATAAAAATGGGTCACATTAAATCTAGTTAATATAATCTATAATATCTTGTAATTATAACTAACTAATTGCTCTTATCTCAAATGTTTCATAAACATTAATCAATTTTACTAATATAACAATTAATTACTAAATTGAATCTTATTTAATAAAATTACAATAAGATATAAAACTCTCTCTTATAAATAAAATTTGTTCAATTTAAGGAATTAATTAACTTGTATCAACATACAATTAATTAATTAATCAGTTAAGAGTGTAACCTAGAGGTATGACCTTAAGGGATCAACTGTTCACCACCGTCATATGACAGTAATGTCAAACTCTAGTCAGCCAATCATTACGGATTAATGTGGATCAGTAGACAATAAAATATTACTTTCCCTCATGCATTCTTATTATGTGATTTAAACATGTGATCGCATTATTGTCGAGGACACATACTCGAACAGAGACAACGAGAGAGGTGTACTCCCGTCCATCAACCTGAGGTACTAGTGACTTCTGAGGAGGAAGAGGAAGAGCTTGGACCAATTCCTGAATTCCCATTTATTAAATTTCGAGACAATGAGCAAAGGGCGAAACTTGTGGATTTGATGGAGAATTATCACATGTTTCCAACTCGGTGTGTGGACAGGAAAGTATTACGTACTTTGAAAATTGAGTCGACCATGTATGACATGTTTTTCCAAATTGGGTTATCTGGCTTGTTTGATTTACATGAGCTATCTTACCGACCGTTTACACTTGAGTTTCTTAGTTCCTATGTCTATATACCACAAGAACATAAGATTCGGTTTATATGGCTTAATGTTGATCATTCCTTGACTTTTGGTCAAATTTCTTATTATAAGCCTTGACCTCGATGTTGCTGGTGATTTATATACTGTTGCGGGATTCTCTGCTGTTCGATTCTTTCCCCTTTTCACTGGTTATGCTGACACAGATGTCAGTGTCATGAGCTTAAGTGATGTGCAACATGTTTGTTTACGACTGTTTTTGAGAATGATGAGTTATTTCTTGTTTGGGAGGCATGATAGGAGCAAGGCTCATTCGATAGAGGTGTTGTTGCTTGCTAGTTATTTAAACCCTTTTCAGGAGACCCCCCTTCCAGTTTAGTCCTCCAGCTCTTATTTGTATGGCTCTTGACCGTATGCCTGGGAAACATGCGGACTTAGATTGTAGAGCCATTATCACTAGGTTTGCGCGTCGGATTTGTAACTTTTAGGGCGAGGCTCCTTACAAGCCAATGCTTGACCATGAGCCTTTGGTGGATGATGATTAATTGCGATATGGTGTCTGTTATCTCCACATCATTGGCGGCACCACTCATTACTGGAAGGTAAGGGGTAATTTATGGATAAAATTGCCTAATAATAAGATACCTGCTATCTGTGCCCGTGAGGACAATGATTCTATTCATTGACCTCCTCCCCGTACTTACTTGATACCAGATGAGTTTCTAGTTACTCTGCCCTCTTCTAGCACTACCACTACTACCGGCGGGCGCCGTAGACCACGTCGAGCACCACCTACTCACTTACCTGGCTCTTTTCAGCCACAGCCTACTGCTCCTTCTTTTTTATCTTCTTCACATTATGGTTATCACTTTGACCCCGCTTTTGAGAGGGGGTGAGGATTCATAAGGGGATAAACACCGCCTTGATTAAGAGGCAGTTGTGGGAGCAGATGGAGGCTACTTCTTTGCCTGAGGGGCGATATTACATTGGCAATGCGCCGAGTTACTACACTACTCCTAGGGATGATAGTCATATATTTCATTTTTATGGTGTCACTCCTGCGAAGTTTGGTCAGTTCAGTCAGGATATTGGTGTGCTTGGTCGTCCTTTTTACACTTCTATTCAGCCAGACAGGCATGTGGGTGATTTTGCGGAGGATGTTAGGGTTTCTCTTTGTCAGAGAGGTCAGTTTGGAGCTTCTACTTCTGGGACAGTGGGTGGATCTAGGTGTGGCCATACTAGAGGCCATAGTCGATGTGGTGGTTGACGTGGAGGCCGTGGTGGCCGTGTTCTTGACCCAGAGATGGATGTTTTGTTCAGGGAGGTTGATGAGTATGATGATGCCATTAATGATGATGATGATGGAGATGCGCAGTAGTGATAGCTGGTCACTACATCCCCTACTTTGCAGCTGGTTTGGGGGAGCTTTTGCTTTACAGCTGCTATTATCATTCCTTGTACTTTCTTTTATTATATTTCTTATTTCCCTATTACCTTTGTTAGTAGTGTCCTTTAGGTTGTAGGGTTTGCTGTGTGATTGTTATGTTGTAGGCGTCACAATGAGGACACTGTGACATTTAGGTTTGGGGGAGTATACTTATTTCTATTGTGTGATTTACTCTCAGTTGTGTGCTTTTACTTTTATGTTGTGTGCTTTTAAAAAAAACCATAAAAATTGAAAAATTTATAAAATACAAAAACATGTTTTTCTTTATTTTAGGTCGAGTCTTGGTGAATTGTTTAGCAATGATGATAATTTGCTTTGTCTTTGCATTTGAATACCACTTAAGTTGTCCATGTACATTGTTTTGACTTGTTATTTTTGAAAACAAAGCTCATAACTCAAGTCTTGACCGTAATAATATTCCTTATGCTAAGTAAATTTGCAATATTATGTTGGTAAACCACTTAAATTTATGAGGTCTATAGAGCTTCCTAGGCCAGGAACATCAATAAACTGGTCTCATTTGTCAATTAGGCTAAAGAGTGTGGTTCTTCTTGTGGAATGTGTAGTATCAAACTGCATAAGTGTGACATTAGTTTCATAATTTTTGCGCGTTCATATGATTAAGTACATGAGGAATGGCGATTCTTATCGTTTAAATAAGCCATACATTATCTTTTTTGTTAGCCCGTTTGAACCCTTGTAGCCATTTCATATCCTACTTTCATAGTTACAATCTAATATTTGCCTACCTTTTCGGGAGAGTCGCAGTTGCTTGAGTTTTTTGTCTATTTTTGGTAGTTTGGTTGGGATTGGGACTTTTATGTCATGTGGATAGTAGCTTAAATTTTGTAGCAATTGTGTTAATCTCTTATGTTGGAAAAGAAGAGGCATGAAGCAAAGAAAAGAAAAGAAAAGAAAAAAATACGAAAAAAAAGAAGGAGACCGAAAAAAGGAAAGAAAAGGAAAGAAAACAAAACAAAAAGACTGCTTCATTTGTTTTTGTTAAGAGATTATAAGTGGTGTGTACTAGAGTTTAATGCATTTTTGGAGAGTAATTCATAGTCTCTCATGTGTTGTCAAAGTTGAGATAATTTCTATAGTTGGGATGGTTTATGTTTATTGTCATTAGAATTGGTTTTTGGTTTAGCGCTGCGACTACCGTCTTAGCCTCACATATCCATACGTGCCTTGGTACAAACCACTTCTATACCCTTGCCCATTTGCCACCCTATTGTCCTTGGTACATGTACTTTTATCTTTATTGTGAATGCGTATTAGTTGGAGAAATTTCTATCACATTAGAATGCATGCATGTTTCA
This sequence comes from Silene latifolia, assembly GCF_048544455.1. Taxonomy (NCBI): domain Eukaryota; kingdom Viridiplantae; phylum Streptophyta; class Magnoliopsida; order Caryophyllales; family Caryophyllaceae; genus Silene; species Silene latifolia. Next base: position 233,527,420 of record NC_133537.1, read on the forward strand.
TAAGTTGAGTGAGTGTCTTAATTCTTTCTATCTTACATATAACTTACCCTTTATGAGTGCATGAGTGAATCTGCGAGAATCCGACTAATTTGTCTTGCAAGATTGAAAGGTATTTGGCTGAGTTATGGTATCATGTCACATCCTGAGTTCAGCTGCATTCTTCTATTACTCGTGCCTTTGAATTTGTTTTATTGACACAATTTTGGTCACTACGTTGTTATAGATATGGATAGATTGGGATTTTTATGTGCATCGACATTAGCTCTGAGTTATTCATTCACCATTTGTATGTTTGTCTTTTGTATTGTGTTAGTGCTTTGCTTAGGGACAAGCAAAGAGTTGGTTTGGGGGAGTTTGATGTATAACTTTTATATACACTTTTATGACTCCTTTTGTGTTGGTTTTGATACGGTTTCCGTGCTAAATATGTCATTTATATGCCTTTTACATTAGAATGTCGATACTGCCGCTACTTTATGTGAAAATGCAGAAACGACGCATTTACGAGGTGAAACGAGTGAAGTTGAGCACTGCGGATATGGCATAGTAGAATACACGAGGCATGGCACGGGAAACTAGAAGAATTGATGATAAGAGATGAAGATTACACGAAGAGAAGCTGAGAAGTGTTGTGTACTCGATCGAGTTAGCTTGTACTCGATCGAGTGGTGTGTAATCGATCGACTATGTACAGGCTCGATCGAGGATCCTCTTTGTTGGACACGTTTCCGATATTTCCTAAAACACGTCTTATTTGTATTATATATTCTAAAATCGTGAGATTTAATAGGTTACGCTTTTTATTATTTTCAGAACTCCTAAATACTCTAAGTTTAGTTGGCTAGCATATATTTGAGATCTATAATCGTTCTTCATTAATTATCAATCTAGTTCATGTTATTATCTCTTTGTTCTTATTATATGTCTTTAATCATGTTTTCAATTATTATTGTTGTTGTTAATCTTGGTAACATGAGTAGCTAAATCTTTCATCTAGGGAAAAGAGGATGTAGGTTGATTAGAAGGGGTTAATGAATTGATTGTTAGTAATATCGTATATTTATCGTGTGATTGTTGTTCTTATTCTAATTATTTTATTTAGGCCTGAATTGATAACTAGTATAACGAATTAATGCATTCACCGACTTGGTTAGAATTAATATAGGTGATGGTTAACGCTGTCGTCACACGCCCAATCAAACACATTTATATTTCTCAACAAACAACTAGTTAGTGGTTAAGTCGAGGTCGATCCATGGGACGATGTGCTTTGGGTTCTAAGTTTATATATGTCAATTTATGCTAGTGTCACAATTGATTTGGGTTTGTAGTTATGTTCTAAACTAATGAAAGCAATAAAGTAAAACAAGCAATAACTTAAAAGATGTAAACAATTAATGAAGATACTAGGATGTCATGGGTTCATAGGGGATTCTTGGTGGTGATCATACAAACATGTTTCCATAGTTGCAAGCAATTAATGTTGTAGAGGAACCGAGTTAGTGTATGTCTTACGGTTCATAGGAAGATTTGGTTCTCGGAGCCGAGTCGTCTAGACTATGCAACACCTACAAGTCGACTTACTTTCTTCCTATTCACTTCTATGCATGGTCTAAAAAGACTCGAGTTGGTTTATATCTTACAAGTCTTGTTGAATAGATAAGAGATGGGTCAAAAAAGTGCAAGGTTTCATAGTCTAGCATTTCATCAAACATAACATGTGCATAGGTTGACATTACAAAAAGCAAGCAATCATAAGATAACATATTAGACTAAATATGGATCTACCCCCATGTTATAGTTCCCCTAATCCCCCATTAGTCCTAGTTAAGTAACTACTCAGTCATTATCATTGAAGACATGCTATCAATGGTGTCAATCATTACAACAAGTATAAACATGATTAAAAAGTGAGGAAATAAACAATAAAGAGTAAAGAAATTATACCAAACTTAAGATGAACAATTGGAAAAGAAATAATAATAGAAGAAAACTTGATTGATTGATGAAGAGTTGTCAATTCTCCAATAATAACCCAATAATCTTCAATTACCAAATAATAAACTTGAGCAATAATTGAGGAAAGATTAATGTGGAATGATTGAGATTAATCTATTCTAATCTACTCCTAATGAAAGCTTTGCCTCCACTAAGAGGGCTTTTTCTAGGCTAGGAGAACTTTTTTTCTTGATTATTACAAATGGAGTATATATAGTGGTACATCATTAGGTTAAGCAAGGGTAGATTAGTAAATAACATTTTTAATTATTGAATAGAGCTTTGCAAGTCCCGAGGGACATGCACGGATCATGTACGAACTCCTAAGAAGATCTGTGCGTCCTGAATTAAAGCACGGTTGATCCTATAAGGGAATCCGCTTGGATTGACTGCGGGACGCTCGGATTCTCGGTTGAGATGCGCGGCTTGGTTTCGGGGCGCTCAAACCCTATGCTGAGACGCTCGTCTAGAGCTTGGGACGCATGGACCCTGGGACAGGGTTCCGTCTCCTTCGTTTTAGGCTTATGATCCTCCTATATACTCTTTATTCTACATCCTTGGCCATTATTCTTGCCTTCTCTTCATACTAGTCCATCTAATATTGTCAACAAGCTTCCGAATATGCACGAGAGACGGGAATTCCGCCTCATTATCTTCTTTCCTACAAGACATATAAAATGCAATAGGAAAGCAAAATAGGAAGGAATTGACGGATAAAATGGTAATGAAATGGTAATGAAATGCTATATTAGTATGCAAAATGGGTTCAATTAGGGGACTAAATGTGCGCAATTAAGAGTCACATCAATAGGTTGCGATAATCAGATAGGTAAAGTTTAATTATAGCGATTGCATGTTAAACTGAATCTAAAGGGCATAATAGAATTAATCAATCTTGTGACCTTAGATAATTTGATTGACCTTACAATTGATGAAAATACACCCCCGGATAATTGACCGAGTGAACCTTCTCCCTAGACTTCTTAATACTATTTTTTTACAATCTTTACTTTATTTTGAAAGTTCACCAATGAAGGGAGTGATGCGTTTTGGCAAGAGAGGAAAGCTGAGCCAGAAATACATTGGGCCTTAAGAGATTTTAAATAGAGTTGGTGAAGTGGTATATCGTCTTGCACTTACACCAGTCTTGGCAAGAGTTCATAATGTTTTTTATGTTTCACAGCTGAGGAAGTGTATATGTGAGTGATCCTACTCATGCGTTAGCAGGTGAGACAGTTGAGATGGATGAGAATTTATCCTATGTGGAGATGGCTAAGGAAATTTTGGACAGAAAAGTGAGAAAGACTAGAAATAGTGAGATTGCATTGGTGAAAGTTCTTTGGTCTAATCATAATGTAGAGGAAGCTACTTGGGAAGCTGAAGCTGAGATAAAAGAGAAGTATCCTCATTTATCTGCTTAAGGTATGTTGATTATGACGACGTAACCTTTTCTTTTACGGGGGTAGAATATAATATCGCGTTTAATTTTGGCTATAAATGATAGTAATTTAACTAAAACATCAGTCGTTTATCACTTAATTGTTTACTTGGGGTAGTAAGGTGTGGTGAACTTCGAGGCGAAGTTCTTTTTAAGTAGGGAAGACTATAATACTCCGCATTTTTAGTTAATAATTTATAATTTATAATTTATGATTTATAAGATGTGAATAAATAATAATTGTTGTCGTAAAAAAAAATATAAATGAAATAGAAACCGGGTGCAAAAACCACGGTTGGACCGTGTATTGGTCACGGGTTGGACCGAGTGAAAGGGGAGGTGGTATGTGGTTTGGGTATTATCTACGCTACCTAGATATTTTCATTAGTTTAATAATATATGCAACTTCCTAGAACTTTCCACATCAACCTACCAATTCATATATATACCTAACCCATGCCTCACCATCATATTTATTCCACATCAAAAAGTCAACATATAATTTGTGAGGAAGGGCAATTCTGTGAGACAACCTTAATACGGAGTTTTTATCTCGCGCTAAATAACTGTGGTAAGTAATTTTATCGCCTCACATCAATTGTTTACGTTTGACCTTTGACCCGCACCTTTGACCACCCGTTGACCTGGACCGTGACCGGGGGGGGGGGGAGGCGTTGACCACCGTCGGGTCAGCCGTGATGTTGGGGTGCGTTTGTTACATTTTTTATGGGATTTTTTTGGGTAGTTTACATCTTAAATTCATTAATAAGATTAGTTTATAGTTATATATAATTTAATTGTTGATTAGGTGGTGGTTTTGTGGAGGAATATTACTAAATTTAATTGTTGAATTGTGAAGGATTGTTAAAGGTAGGTTAACTACTCAACTAAGTCTAATTGGTGAATTATCTATAAGATGAATTACTATTGTATTGTTGGCATGATATAAGTTGTTAGTTGTATTGTCTTATGATAATTATATCACCTTGAGCATATTGTTATAATTGTTGTCTTGAGCATCTTATAATCATATTATTATTATCATTGTTGGTTGGTTCTCTGTTGTTTGTTAGTATCTTGAAAGAGGATTGGCATTGCAGTTGAGATTATTTGGTCGGCCGGGCACGGTGGCGTGGGGTTGGCCGTGGACCTGAGCAGTACTTGCATTGTGACGGTTTGTGTTGTGGTGTTCGGTTGTGGCGCGTGAGGTGGTATACGGTTGTACCGTGTATATGACAGTCTCTTGGTCCTGAGTTTCTTTGATTAAATTTTATTGCATGTTATCATATGATTATTGTTGTTTAGTTATCCTACTCAACCTCGTGGTTGACCGTGTATTCATGAACACCTGTGATGAACCAAATATTAGGGAGCAGATTGATTTCAGGTTAGCTTATGTGATGTGCTGGATGCTTGGAGAGAGCTTGGGATGTTGACCTTCGTCAGAGTCTGGAGATCACTTTAATTATTCATACACTATTTATTTTATTTCTGCTGCAGTTGTTTAAAACGTATTTTGTATTATTTATTTATCTCGCTGAAAATTTTGTAATAAAACCATTTGAGGCACTTTTATTATATCGTTTTAAAGTACTTTGGTGAATTGTTTGTCTTTTATACTTACTACCTTAGACAACTGAGATGGTAAAAAATTTATTTATCTGGGAATGTCTTGCTAAAGGCTCCTGAATAAATGGGGGTGTTACACCTCCAGTCCACCACCACCACCACCGACTAACACCACCTGACGACCACGGACAACCCCACCCTCGAAGAACTCAAGACCTACCCCACAATGGCGACATGAAACACGCCCCTATGCCACCAGATCCACGCCAGCAACCTCCCAAACTATGAACTACCACCAACCACCCTACCACCGCCACCACCACACCCAATCCAGGAACCAACAAGCATCTCCACCACCGCACTGACCCCGTGTAGATACCTAGTATCTGCACCCTCCAAAAACCACCCGATGATGATTGGATTACAACGCGTTTTTGATCTGCGTGCGTAGATTGGCTATTAATGAGACGGTTTAATGCACTACTCGGATAAGAAAAATGATTTCAAAAATGGTTTTCTAACTTCATTTGTATTAAAATAAAACTATTTAGAGTTAAAACCGTCTTCGGACCCAAAACCGACTCAGAAACCCGCAACTCGAGTCAATTTGTGTTAACCCGAGTCTCGAATGTCGAAAATAATGCCATGAATGGTTTAATCTTGCCATTTTCATTTAAATGACACTAATTAGAGTCTAAACAAACACCGGGCCAAAAACCGACTCAGAATTAAAATCCCGACTCAACACGGATCAAACCCGAGTCAAGCACAAAATGCCTACCCCAAATAACACCAAAATATCATCTTATTAGATGGCCATATTATTATGCGACATCCTATTTGATTACCACAAATCAAATCAACCAAACAATAGATAGGGGAAAGGCCACGTCCAAATTGAAAAGGACAGGGCACCCCATTGAGGCACTAGGTGGCTCGCGAGTCAATGAGCTATCTCCTTAGCCTCCAAGTAAACTCAACCAACCTACCACCCCCCATTTCTCTATAAATACCCACCTTCACACACCATAATCCTCAAGTGAACGTCTGCCCCTTCACCTCTCTCTTCAACTTCTAGACTCGACTTCCTAAGTCAAAAAATCGACACGTGTTTTCGACCTACCGATCGAAAACATAAGCCTTACACATTTTGTTTGCTACCGTCGCCGTGCATTCGACCGACCGATTTGAATGGTTTAATCTTGCCATTTACATTTAAATGACACTAGTTAGAGTCTAAACCGACATCGGGCCAAAACCGACCCAAAATTCAAATCCCGACTCAACACGGATCAAACCCGAGTCAAGCACAAAATGCCTACCCCAAATAACACCCAAATATCATCTTATTAGATACCCATATTATTACACGATATCCTATTTGATTACCACAATTAAATGAAACCAACCAAACAATAGATAGGGGAAAGGCCACGTCCAAATTGAAAAGGACAAGGCACCCCATTGAGGCACAAGGTGGCTCGCGCCTCAATGGGCTATCTCGTTAGCCTCCAAGCAAACTCAACCGAACTAGTACCCCATATTTCTTTATAAATACCTACTTACACACACCATAACCCTAACGCGAGTGTCCGTCCCTTCACCTCTCCCTTAAACTTCTATACTCGACTTCCTAAGTCAAAAAATCGATACGTGTTTTCGACCTACCGATCGAAAACACAAACCTTACACATTTTGTTTGGTACCGTCGCCGTGCATTCGACCGACCCATTCGACAAACTCAACATTAATCAACATGTTTCTCAACAACATGTTTTCAACTTATTTTCAAAACAAAATCCTTTTTTAAGGCACTCTTTTAAACTTCTTTAATCGCGAGTAGTTATAATGAGAAAACCGTCTCTAAAGTCGTCTAGCTCGCAAACATCAATACATGTAAGTTTGAGGGTATAAACAACTCACTTATTTCATGTCTTTGCTCTTTTTATGAGTTTATAAGCATGAACAATGCATAACACGATCCAAAAATAGGAGAAATGAGCCAGAACCGGATTTTGGCCTAAGATAGGGGCAACTTGCGTAGCAGGGGAGCTCGCGCCTCTATGCCCTCTTAGGCCTTAATTCAGCTGTGTTTGTGTTCATCTTTCCGCTACATTTTCCTTATATTTTCTTTTACGGCTTTTACAGTTTTAATTCATTTTTATGACAAATATTTTAACCATAAATCATAATCACCTTTGGTTCCTTATACCATTACGGTTTAATCCGTGACTCAGTGATATTATTTGGTTAATTACATTTTAATGGGTATTTTAACACCCTTTTCTTTTGCTTAGCATTTTTCTCACTTATTTACACTTGTAAAGACTTTAATCATATTCATAAACATCCTTGGTTCCTTATACCATGTCGGTTTAATCCCTAGGACGATGACATGTGTTGACTAATTACAAATAAATGAACTTAACATATTTAGTTCATATCAAACATTTTCCTTTCACTTTTATTTCATTTTATTTTTATCCTTATCTTCACCATATCATATGTCACCCTTGGTTAAAATAAATACCATGTCGATTTAATTCGAGTACTAAGATAAAACGGTTAAGCACACACATTTTACATTTTTATTTGTAAACTATGCTTTTCAAACTTGGAAATCCGACAACGACTATTACTAAGATAATAGTAATTATTCCGAGGAATTCAAATCATTTAATCACAAATACTGTTTTAAACAACCTTTTTAACAACCAGGAGACGCCCCTTTAGGTCGTCGTCTGACTCGCGCCCCAAGAGGCCGTCTGTTTTCATATTGTAAAACCTGGACATCCCTTCTTGCCTCGCCAATAGGCTCACGCCCTAATGGGCTGCCTGGCACTATTCTGATTCATTAATTTCAGTACTTGTCTAGGAAGATCCCGATTACGGTTAACCCGAACCTACATGGATCAGATTGACGAGTTAAAAATCTTTTAAACATTATAACATTCATCCTTTTAATCTTTCATTTTAACAATAAATGGATCGTGTTAAACACCATAATCCGAACTTGGTAAATGGATGTTTGATTTACGTTTTGCATGCAAATCAACCCTTAAATCCAACTTTGACATCAACTTCATGATATGTGGATAAACAAACCGACTTAGCAAATCTTCGCATGTTAGGTTAAGAGTTTTGGATGTGCATTCATGCATTTAAACTGTTTTATCAACTCTTGCACTTAAACAACCACGATCGATCAGTAGAGGCCGCTACACGGGCAGGATTAGGTGTCCGATTAAAGGGCTTCCTAATACGTACCCTCACCCCTTACTCAGAACCTTTGGATAGTGGATGACCTTATCCACGGCGTACGAGAGTCATTTTAGCGATGAGATGCTAAAGAGGGACGAGTCCTTATCTTTAGTACCTATGTCAAACACCTCTTTTTGTCTTGGTTGACCTAGGTATAAAGTGGATTCGAATGGGTTCCAAGCATCCCACAAATGCTTGGTGGCGACTCCGAACATCTCTACATCGTTTCGAGACCTTTACCGAGACGAAATCGACCGATCTAAAATGATCCGATCGAAAGCATTTTTACGCCACCGAGCGTGGCTTTCAAAGACCGCTGCATGTCCACAGTTTGGCTTGGCGTGCAGGTGGCCCATGTCCACGGATTGACAACTCTGCTGGGCAATACAAGGACACTTGTGTCTTTTTGATCCTTAGAGGTGAAACTCTAACGAGGTCGTGGTTAAAGTTCATTAATTGATATTACGGTCATAAGTCGGGCTCCTTGTCCGGGTCCACAACCTAACCTTTATCGACCAATTGGCTCGTTTCGTCGACGTGAGTTTTCTCATCCCCGCGTTTCGAATCCTGATTTAGTCAAGCACACCATTGACGTTACACATTACTATTTCGTGAAAGAGCTTTCATTTCCTTCGTGCACGAGGCTAGGGCACCCTCCTTACACATTTTGTTTGGATTGGTATCCCTCTCGAAAATCGGGGTTTGATCGCTTGGTGTGTAACCACCCTTTTAAACCAAAACCCGTGTCAGCATTATGCATAATATAATGAACTGTGAGTGCCTATGTGATATGTGATCATAAGTCCTTTAGTGTCATTTCAAACTTTCAAAAACACCTTCTTGCGCCGTTATAATGGCCGTTTCAAACCTCGATCTTTCGCCGACCGTTGCAAACCTTTTTCATGCCGTCGTAATGACGATTTTCAAACCCGAATTTTACAACCATTTCAAAGCACCTTTTCATGCCGTCGTAACGACGATTTTCAAACCCGGTTTTTACAACCGTTTCAAAGCACCTTTTTATGTTGTTATAATGGCCATTTCAAAATCCGGTTCTTATAACCATTTCAAATGCACCTTTTCATGCCTTGGTAATGACGATTTCAAACCTTGGTTTTCACAAATCATTTCAAAATACCCTTTTACGTCGTCGTAATGGCCGTTTCAAACCTCGGTCCCTCGCCGACCATTGCATTATCAAAGCACCTTTTTACGCCGTCATAATGACGAATTCTACCCTCGAATTTTCAAAATTCGAAATCAATTTTCAATCAAAAACGTTTTTCAAACCGTCGTAATGGCGATTTCAACCCCTGTAACTTTCCGAATTTCAAATCTCGTTTTCGAAATCAAATTTGGAATTTCTAAGCTGACCTAATGACGATTTCAACACTCGTAATTTTCCAAATTTCAAATCGTGTTTCGGACCAAGCCGTCATAATGATGATTTCAATTTCCAAAGTTTTTTTGAATTTCAAATTCCATCTTTGAAAACAAATTTAACCGTTTTCAGATTTCAAATCAAATTTACAAATCATTTGGAAACAAATTTAACCGTTTTCAAATTTCAAATCAAAACTCAATCATTTGAAAACAAATTTAACCGATTTCAAATTTTCAATCTAATTTCTTCAAATCATTCGAAAACAAATTTAACCGTTTTCAAATTTTCAATCCAATTTCAAATCCGCCTTTTTGAAAATTTCTATTTACGAAAATCCTTCTTAAATAATGACATCGAACATATCAGTCCACCTTTCCGATTCAGCCTCGAGTCGATTAGAGTCCAGTCGATTTCAAGTCAAGTCGTTTAGATAACGTCGAGTCTCCGCCTGAGTTAGTACCTACCTTCTGGTCTAGGTCGTGTCGCCTAATTGTCGAGACATCTTCATTGGCGTTAACAGAGTCAAAACCTCTCGGGTATTAATCCCGCCTTTCCCCTACATTACGAGTCAAAGGTCAAGTTTGTGTACATGTCTTGTCCAACGGCGTCATGCCATCAACGCACATCCAAACTAAGTCAGAATTCATCTGTCTAGGCATCACTAGGCCAAAGTCAACATTCGAGTCTAAATTCAACGTCTTGCACCAAGAGTTCAAACACAAGAGGTCATCCACGATCTTTAATGAACTCAAAATCTAGTCGCACTGTCGCGTCTCTACAACAAAACTGCCTTTTGTACATATGTGTCGTACTTGCCTTTGTCCATGCAATCCCTTGCCAAGACAAGCTATAACACTTATCGTTATGTCAAATAGGAATCTCTTGGGTGCCGTCGATCGTCAACAAGAAACTCAAGAAGCCGTTCAATCTGCATTCGACATGACTTCCGCTAAAACCAACAACGTGGTCCTTCGACTCCTAGCTACCGTGGAAGACGTGAGCGCTCGTCTCTCCCAAGTTGAGGAAAAAATGATAACCGGTAATTTTCCCTCTTATGATATTGAGAAAAGGGTTAAGCTCCTTGAAAGCCGACTACTTGTCAACGACAAAACCAACCCTAGTTGGAAGGCTACCAAAACCACTGAAGCTAATTCCTTAAGTGCTCCACCAACCAAAACTAGGCGACCTCATAGGTTCTTCCCTGATTTGGGTATGCATAATGCCACAGCCTTGGAAAGGCTAATCTCCAAAGGAAAGCTCAAACCGATTGGTCCAACTCCAGACCCTCTACCAAATAAGCGAGGACATACATGGGACGGAAACCTGTTTTGTCAATATCACCAAGGTCGCGGACACGATAAAGAGATGTGTCTCCCCCTAAAAGGTGTCATCCTTGATATGATAAAAAAGGGCGAATTACCACAACCTCCCTCAACAAACAACAAGAACAACCCTCTTGAAAATCCTATTGGACACAGTCAGGAATCTTCCCTAGACTGCTCTCATCTCATCTCTCCTGACGATGAGAAAATTCATGCAATTGACGAAGATGGTCTACAAAGCGCTATAATGATGCTCTCCGTCTCCATCAACAACATATTATCAAAGCTGCAAGTTGCTATCGATGACTTGAACACTCGAGTAGCTAATTTGGAGAAAAGGTTGGGTAATACCAAAAATGAACCTCACCATTAAGGAGAAAACCAACCCTTGGTTCACCAACCAACAGCTGTTGAAAAGGAGAAATCATCTAATGGTTCAGACACCCATGAACCCACCAACAAAGAACATGAAATTGCCTCGCCAAATACCCTTTCAAAATGCCAAGCAACATCCCAAAAACTTCCCATTGACAATGACCAAATCCTGTTTCCGCCTAGGATTGACATAAACAAAAACAAAACTCACAAAAACATCCCAAAAAACACCAATGTTGAAACCATGGGAAAACATCAAAGGGTATTCACAGATCTGGGAATAACATATGGCACCGCTCTGGGGATACTTGCTTCAGAAGGAATGCTGCAACCCATTGGTCCGACTCCGGATAAACCTGAATACAAAAGTACCCGATTCTGGGATGAAAATGCCTATTGCCAATATCATCAAGGCAAGGGCCATGACACCGAAGCCTGCTTCTAACTCAAGCATGTCATTCAAGATATGATTGAAGCTGGCAAAATCATAGTCGCACCTCTTAGTTAAGACAATCCTCCTTGATGTCTCAAGTCAAACAATAAGGTTGAATGTTCTCAAAGGACAGTCACCAACCTCAACACAACTTATGCCGCAGCCCTTCAAAGACCCATGACTGAAGGGAAGCTATAACCAATCAGGCCTACTGCGAACCCGATTGAATGCAGGAAAACCCGTTTTTGGGACGACAGTGCCTATTGCCAATATCATCAAGGAAAAGGTCATGACACTGAAACATGCTTCAAACTGAAACATGTTATTCAAAATATCTGATAGCTTCATCCCTATACCAACCAAGTGATGAAAACAACCCTAATGAACATCTCATTCTGCAAGGAGATGGAAGCCTCATGGACTATTGTCCTCATATCGTCCCAAACAACGAGAGTGAAGTGCTCAAGTAGGTCAATGCTCAAGACCAAACATTCAAGCTGATGGATGCTGCGAAAGAGACCTTCGAGGAGGAAAGTGATGATTAGGAGTCCGTATCTGTGATTGAGTCCGAGTCTTAGGCTTTCTCATATCAATCCTACTGTCTGTCCTTTTATTCCAAAGTGACAAACTGAGGGCTGTCCCCATGAGTCACACGTATTCATCGAGTCTGTGCTTACATCTTATTTATCTAAATAAAACCACAACTTTCACATATATTCTTCTCTCTTCCTTTTCCAGATCCCGTTGACAACGAGAATTAATTTTTCAAAAACAAATACAACATGTTCCAATTCAACGTGAGTACACACGAGTGACGTTCTGCTCCGAGTAACCAAAGGACCCGAAACTCCGCCGTATCTATTTCTTTCCCTATTCTATGTTTGGCAATAGAAACTTTTTATTAACACCCAATTTCGAACGAGCTTTTATCAAAGGGATTCTACGATGAACCTAGATAACAAACCATAACATCTCCTCATTCATGATCAATGACGGAAGGCAAGCCCATTCTCCACAAAAAACATCCCAACACTAAGTATCAACCTCTCACCAACGGGTACATCCCCGTCTGCACCTTTACCTTCCTCGAACGACGGACGATAAAGAACCAATAGATCCAAGCCAAAACAAAGGCGAAAACCAATGCCAAAGCGAAAGCCAATGCTAAAGCCAAAACAAAAACAAAATAGTGAAATTCAAGTTTGCTATTTTCACAAATTTCAAACGACGGAAATAAAAACCGTCATTTTCAAATCAAAAAACAAAATAGTGAAATTCAAATTCGCTATTTTCACAAATTTCAAACGACGGAAATAAAAACCGTCATTTTCAAATCAAAAAACAAAATAGTGAAATTCAAATTCGCTATTTTCTCAAAATTCAAACGACGGAAATAAAAACCGTCATTTTCAAAACAAAATAGCGAAATTCAAATTCGGTATTTTCACAAATTTCAAACGACGGAAATAAAAAATCGTCATATTAAAATCCAAAAACAGAATAGTGAAGTCCCAAATTCGCTATTTTCACAAATTTCAAATGACGGAATTAAAAACTGTCACTTTTCAAGAAAATGAAATTGTGGAATTCAAAATTCGTTATTTTCTCACAATTCCAAGCGACGGAATTAAAAATCGTCCTTTTCAAACAAAAAATGGAATAGCGGAATTCAAATTCGCTAGTCACACAAATTTCAAACGACGGAATTGAAAACCGTCGTTTTTCATGAAAATGAAATAGCGGAATCAAAATTCGTTATTTTCCCACAATTTGAAATGACGGAATTAAAAACCCTCACTTTTCAAGAAAATGAAATAACGGAATTCAAATTCGTTATTTTCCCACAATTTCAAATGACGGAATTTAAAACCGTCACTTATCAAGAAAATGAAATAGCGGAATTCAAAATTCGTTATTTTCTCACAATTCCAAGCGACGGAACTAAAAACCGTCCTTTTCAAACAAAAAATGAAATAGTGAAATTCAAATTCGCTATTTTCCCAAATTTCAAACGACGGAATTAAAAACCGCCGTTTTTCAAGAAAATGAGACAGGGGAATTCAAAATTCGTTATTTTCCCAAAATTTCAAAAAACGGAATTAAAAACCGTCATTTTTCAAGAAAATGAAATAGTGAAATTCAAATTCGTTATCTTCACAAAGACTCAAATGACGGAATTAAAATCCTTCACTTTTCAAACACAAAACCCAGGACCAATGAGACCAACACACAAAATCCCGGACCGATGAGTCCAAAACACCATGTCCAGGACTAATGAGTCCAAAGCCCAGGACCCATGAGTCGAACACACAAAATCCCGGACCAGCAAGTCAAAAACACCAACTCCAGGACCAATGAGTCCAAAGCCCATGTCCAATGAGTCCAAAGCCCATGTCCAATGAGTCCAACATACCAAATCCCGGACCGATGAGTCCAAAACACCAAACACCATAACCTCAACAAACACTGCTTCACCCCTAAGTCCTTCTAGAGACTACTATAGGGAGACCTATCTAGGATTCTGAGGATTCCCCTCAAGCTCGTAATATCACACCTTAACCTTTAAGGTCCAGACATGGGATTCTGATCCCACATTGTTTACTAACCGTTTCGTGCTGAGGCCACATCAAGCTTGAGACCCCTTTTCGCACCATATTACAAGTCGTAACCCATCAGCTTAAACACCACAAATACAAGCTACATATTTTTATCTGTCAAACAAACCTATTATTACCAGGCTCCACATTCCATAATGTCGAAGCCATTTTCACCCTAACCCAGATACAGAGTCTTCAAAAAAACATTGCCCCCGGAACGGGACATGCCCATTTCATTCTTAGAGCCCACTTTTTAGTGTGCTCACGTAACAAGAAACATTTTCACAAACTACGCCTCTTCGATTCATGATCAAGAGGAAATTCTCTCCAATCAACTTTCGAGTCGCCAAACAGAATTTACCGTCGTGACCCACAACCCCAGATTTTTATATGTCAAACAAACCTATTATAACCAAGCTTCACATTCAACAATGTCGAAGCCATTTTCACCCTGACCCAGATACGGAGTCCTCGAATGCTTCTTTACCGAGAACGGGACATACCCAATCTACCCTTAGGGTGAAATTTATAGTGTGCTCACATGACAAGGAACATTTTCACAAATTACACCTGTTCGATTTATGATCAAGGAGGAATTATCTAAAATCAATATTCGAGTCACCAAACGGCATTTACCGTGGTGACCCTTATACTTTAAGCTCCTAAAAATTAGCTTAGGCGCACACACACGCAGAACTACGATCTGGTTTGATTTCACACTACGTGAATACGCAGGCAGTCCTTCAAGGACACAACCATACACCTCAAAATCAATTATCAAGACACACGTAGAACTACGATCTGGTTTGATTTCGCAACACGCGAATACGTAGGCATTCCTATTACAAGGACACAACCACACCCCGACACACATTCAATTTTCATACACCTCAACTTCAACAATCAACACATACGCAGAACTACGATCTGGTTTCATTTCGCAAACACGCGAATACGTAGGCAGTCCCCCAACAAGGACACAACCGCATACCTTTTTCAATATCAACCATCAGCTTCAATCCTCAAAAGCATTCCACCCAGCTGCAAAAATTAATCTTATACCTCTTTACTAGGGGCTTCTTCCTCAAGACGTCGCCCATTCCTCCTTTTGCCAAATTCTCAGCCTCTCACTCTAGGAGCTTCTCCTTCGAGACGCCACCTGTCCTTTATCCTCAAACGTCTTTTGAGTCTCAACTACAGTCAAAAATAAAACCGCCCATAGTCTAGTGCTCGGTTCAGATGATGACAAGGTCTTGGTTCTGCTCTCCGAATCATCAAAACTCGAGAAGGGATCTCAAACAAGCAAACAGAGGCAAAGATGTCTAGAGACGATGATCAATTCGTGTTCCCCAGCCGAGAGGACCTTCTACTCCAAGGATTTGATAAGCGTTGTCACCCTTTCTTGGCTAAGGAGTTGCACTTACATGTGTAAAGTCTGTCAAAGTCACCCCCGTGTCGTGTCGATACCGAGTTTGCATCATGTTCACAACCGCCTGTTTGTCAGTCTATCAGTTTGCGTCCGTGTGATTCAATGTCGCAACGGTCACGTGTCTCCAATCTATCAAATCACAGATCAGCGAGCAACAAGACTCAATATTAAGCTTCACAACTTTCAAAATAAATATTTCCCCTCACGTAATATATTATATACTAGTTGCTTATATGCTAATTTCTCACATGCTTATGTGTTTACGTGCTTATACGCTTGCATGCCTACGTGCTTTTCTATGCGACTGCGGATTTGTGTGGTCAATAACCATGCAGATAATCTTGATAAGAAAAACGTACTCCAAATGAGTAGTGGGTTCTTCCCAACAAACGTCGACCCGTCAAGTCCAAGGGCTTTAACCGCGTCGATTACATGGCATAAGCCACGTCCCAACGAACGGAAACTTATATCCCTAGTGAGTCCTGAGAAGTTTCTAACTCCCCAGTGAGTGCCGATTTTCAAATGGGAGTTACACAAGTCTTTCAAAGATCCTCGCAACATCATTCATGATCCCGACGCAGCGCTCTCCCTAAATGATTTTCCAGAGAGCCTTGCTTAGATGATTTATCCCCACGGAGTTCGTTTAGAACCCTCTCCCCCCCCCCAACAAGTTGTAGTTCGTTGCTCCCTGGCCAAACCTATCAAAGTCAACCTGGTTGGAAGTCATTACCAGACAATATCTTGAAATAAGCCCGATGTTTCAGGCTATTTCCAGTAGTCGATCATTCGATCATCGATGGCTGGCGAGCCTCAAAAAGCACTTTTAACATGGCTGGTGAACCTCAAAACGCACCGTTAACATGGCTGGCGAGCCTCAAAACGCAGCTTCAACACAGCTGGCGAGCCTTTGCGCGCAAACAAGAACAATTCAAGGACATATCCCGAAGATGCCTCGGGTATGACTCCTTTCTATGGCCGGCGAGCCTTTATACGTAGTATAGTGGACTTTAAATGACCCGAATGGAAATTCAACAGACTCTAAACTGTTTCCGACGGCAGGGCCTTGACTCGGATCCCGAGTGGCCGCGACGTCGCCCTTCCGGACGGCAGGTCCTCGGCTCAAACCCTTTTGAGTCGCCACCACGTCGCTATGGTCTTCAGGTTGTAATCTTCTATTGACCTTGAGGCTATACTTTGACTTTCGCCCTGTCCAAGCCTCAGTCAAAGTGGGGGCTCTGTAGACACCCAGTATATGGACCCTCCAAAAACCACCCGATGATGATCAGACTACAACGTGTTTTTGACATATGTGCGTGGATTGGCTATTACTGAGACGGTTTAATGCACTCAGATATGGAAAATGATTTCAAAAATGGTTTTCTAACTTCATTTGCATTAAAATAACACTATTTAGAGTTAAAACCGTCTTCGGACCCAAAACCGACTCAGACACCCGCAACTCGAGTCAATCTGAGTCGACTCGAGTCTCGAATGTCGAAAATAATGCCATGAATGGTTTAATCTTGCCATTTACATTTAAATGACACTAGTTAGAGTCTAAACCGACATCGGGCCAAAAACCGACACATAATTCAAATCCCGACTCAACACGGATCAAACCCGAGTCAAGCACAAAATGCCTACCCCAAATAACACCCAAATATCATCTTATTAGATGCCCATATTATTACACGATATCCTATCTGATTACCACAATTAAATCAAACCAACCAAACAATATATAGGGGAAAGGCCACGTCCAAATTGAAAAGGACAGGGCACCCCATTGAGGCACAAGGTGGCTCGCGCCTTAATGGGCTATCTCCTTAGCCTCCAAGCAAACTCAACCGACCTACTACCCCACATTTCTTTATAAATACCTACTTACACACACCATAATCCTCACGCGAGCGTCCGTCCCTTCACCTCTCGCTTAAACTTCTATACTCGACTTCCTAAGTCAAAAAATCGATACGTGTTTTCGACCTACCGATCGAAAACACAAACCTTACACATTTCGTTTAGTACCGTCGCCGTGCATTCGACCGACCCATTCGACCAACTCAACATTACTCAACATGTTTCTCAACAACATGTTTTCTACTTATTTTCAAAACAAAATCCTTTTTTAAGGCACTATTTTAAACTTCTTTAATCGCGAGTAGTCATAATGAGAAAACTGTCTCTAAAGTCGTCTAGCTCGCAAACATCAATACATGTAAGTTTGAGGGTGTAAACAACTCACTTATTTCATGTCTTTGCTGTTTTTATAAGTTTATAAGCATGAACAATGCATACCACGATCCAAAAATAGGAGAAATGAGCCAGAACCGGATTTTGGCCTAAGATAGGGGCAACTTGCGTAGCAGGGGAGCTCGCCCTCTATGCCCTCTCAGGCCTTAATCCAGCCGTGTTTGTGTTCATCTCTCCGCAACATTTTCCATTTATTTTCTTTTATGGCTTTTACCGTTTTAATTCATTTTTATGACAAATATTTTAACCATAAATCGTAATCACCCTTGGTTTCTTATACCATGACGGTTTGATCCGTGACTCGGTGATATTATTTGGTTAATTACATTTTAATGGGTATTTTAACACCCTTTTATTTTGGTTAGCATTTTTCTCACTTATTTACACTTGCAATCATTTTAGTCATATTCATAATCATCCTTGGTTCCTTATACCATATCGGTTTAATCCCGAGTACGATGACATGTGTTGACTAATTACAAATAAATGAACTTAACATATTTAGTTCAAATCAAACATTTTCCTTTCACTTTTATTTCATTTTATTTTTATCCTTATCTTGACCATATCATATGTCACCCTTGGTTTAAATAAAAACCATGTCGATTTAATTCGAGTACGGTGATAAAACAGTTAAGCACACACATTTTAAATTTTTATTTGTAACTATGCTTTTCAAACTTGCAAATCCGACAACGATTATTACTAAGATAATAGTAATTACTCCGAAACATGCAAATCATTTAATCACAAATACTGTTTTAAACAACCTTTTTAACAACCAGGAGATGCCCCTTTGGGTCGTCGTTTAACTCGCGCTTCAAGAGGCCGTCTGTTTAGATATTTTAAAACTTGGACAATCCTTCTTACCTCGGCAATTGGCTCGTGCCCTAAAGGGCTGCCTGGCACTGTTCTGATTCATTAATTTCAGCACTTGTCTAGGACGATCCCGATTACGGTTATCCCGAATCTACATGGATCAGATTGACGAGTTAACACTCTTTTAAACATTTTAACATTCATCCTTTTAATCTTTCATTTTAACAATAAATGGATCGTGTTAAGCACCATAATCCGAACTTGGTAAATGGATGTTTAATTTACGTTTTGCATGCAAATCAAACCTTAAATCCAACTTTGACATCAACTCCATGATATGTGGATAAACAAACCGACTTAACAAATCTTAACATGTTAGGTTAAGACTTTTGGATGTGCATTCATGCATTTAAACCGTTTTATTAACTCCTACACTTAAACAACCACGATCGATCAGTAGAGGCCGTTAACGTGAGCGGGATTGGGTGTCTGATTAAAGGGCTTCCCAATACGTACCCACACCCCTTACTGTAGATACCTCATTTCTACACCTCCCGCCAACCACCCAGTGATTATTGGGCCGTATGTTTGATATGCGGAACGATTTTATGACAATCTGTAAGTTAATCGTCAAGTGATAGCTCAAACACTCTAGTCAACCCCTTGGTCATCATCTACACACCAATACGGTCGTTTTGACAGTAATTAGAGTTCATTTAGTGTCCGGGTCAAAAAACCGCTTCATTTTCTAAAAACCGTTTGAATGCCGAGTCAGAATATTCCGGAATGTTCTAGAGTTCTCTGGATAATTATTCCTAATTAAATTTAATATTTTAAGGAAATATCTTCCGCAATATTGTGTTTTACGGAATAAGGAAGTGTATATCTACCAAAATTCCATAAAAAACGCGTAAATCTTTCTTGCCGAGGACGAAACCTCTGGGGAAAGGACCTTTTCAAAGGATCGCAGTAGCTGCTGCCCCTCTTCTCCAGCCCTCTTTTCATGCTTTTCAGAATATTTCCGTGATTTGTTTCCAAATCCATGTCATTCCTAAACTCTTCCATATGTTTAGTATAAATAGGGGTCTTCGCCCTAAATATTTTTCACGCGAGTGTTCCGCCCCTTCTCTTCTCTCTCTTTGCATTCTAGACCACGTTATTACCTTTCGACGCTTACATGCTTGATCAATCGACCACGTAAGCTTAGATCATTCTGAGTACCAGTCACGTTTGCATGACCGACCAATTTGACCACTACACAATCAATTAAATCAATTTGTTTTAAATCCTTTTCCAAGGGCACTTTCATATTTGCATAGATCGAGTCGAGTTACCACTAAAAAAACGATTAAGTTAAATATCGCGACGCTAACATGTAACTCTGAGGGTGTAAAATCCCATCTTAATTTTGTATTTATTTTCTGTATTATAATTAATGTAAGAATTTATATCATAAGAATGCTCAAAACCTTTTTTTAATCAGTTTTTAAAACCCTTTGATGAAAACAGCTGAGAAACGACGTGGGGAAGAATCGCATTAACTGATGTGCCTTCTGGAAAGGCTGCAGCATCTGCTGCGCCTCTTCCAGAGGTTGCCTTCAATTGCTGCACTTCTTCTTCTTCCTCGGGTGTTTGTTCCTTTCGTCTTTTATTTTTCTTTCTTCGTTCTTTCCCTTATTTCACCTAATAACTTTCAAATTAGTTTTTATAAATCTTTTTCAACCTTTTTTCAACTTAAATCCCTTATAATTAATATTTGCGGGTTTTCGTCACAAATTCAAACCCGGATTTAAGAGACTCGATTTATCCATATCAAGTCCCTGGAATTCGTCTTTTGTACATATTTCTCTTTATTTTTCAGACTTTGTTCCATTTCGCTTTCAACCGTCTTTAATTCAAGCTTTGTATATAAATCAATTCCGACATTGTAGAATAACCATAACTTATAAATGTTTCGTTCGTCTTTTATCGCTTTATAACGGTTCCATATGCATGTAATATGATTAAATCAGTTCTACTCGAGTTATATACCAATAATTGACATTAAATAACTAACAAACATTAACAACCTGCGGGCCTGACTTTCACAGTCATAACCCAGCTCTAGAACAGACGCAGGAAGTGCTGCGTCTCTTACAGAGGACGCAGCAGATGATGCGCCTGTTCTGGGCTGGTTTCTGTCTCTGAACTCTTTCTCGCTTTGACGTAGCTTCTAATTACGGTTTGAATCAACTATTATCCGTATTATCACCTCTAATCTGCACTATTTTCGAATTTTAATTATGGGTTTTTATTTTCTTTTATTTTCTTCTTTGAAATCCCGTCTTTGAGCGTGCTTTTGACGTAGATCAAATAAGCTTGTAACTTTAATTATTTTAATTCATTTATCGTAATTATTTTTATGTATGATTTAATTATATGGCATTCACATGTAATTAATCTAACATCCTACTTCGACCCCCAATTGTTTGCTAAATCACATGTTAACCGACATAGTCTAATTTCACATGCTAGGATTAATCTATGTTTGTTTCATTGCATGCATTACATCGACGACATATCAAAGATGAACAATTTCCCTAATCATTAATAGAGGCCGCTATCGAGGCGGGCGGGATTAGGTGTTCGAATTAGAGAGCTTCCTAATACGTACCCTCACCCCTTACTCCAGTTATGTCTGGACATCCGTCTCCATAGGCATCTTTGGGAGTCATTCTAGACATAGAATGCTAAGGGTAACGAGTTCTTAGCGTTCATGGCATTACTTTGTGTCTTGACATGACATGAGGTATTCGAACGGTTTCCAATTTTTCCACAATAAATTGGTGGCGACTCCACAAATGCACGCTTATTCAACCTTTCACCGGTTTAAATGCCTCACCAATCGGTAACAGCCCATAATGTGCTTTGGCAAACCAAGGTTCCGTGGGAGAAGTGCCGCCGCCTCGAAACTAACGCGCTGGTGCGCGCGGCGCGGGTGGCCCATGTCCATAGTTTGGCGACTCCGCTAGGGATGATACACTTATGTGTTACCCAGGGTGAAACTTGAACAAGGTTAGGGAACAGTTTATTCGAGACAATTGTCGATTTTTATTACTCGACCTTCTTAGGTCATTTCATCTGGCCTTCCTAGGCTTAACCCAACCCATTCGACCAATCATCCCGTCTGGACGGTCCAAATTCTTATCTGGGCCAAAAGATGGATAGCGATTAACGTCAACCATACTGCGGTACATACTCATGTTTGTATCGAGAGCTTTAACTACTCGAGGAAATGGACTAGGAACCAACCTTACTCATGTTTGGCACGGACCTCTCCACAGACCAGAGTTTGATTGCTTGGTATGGCAACCCACTTTTCTAAGCCAGAACCCTTTAAATGCACTCCGCATATTGTAATAATGCTCATATGTATGTTTGTATCATATACGTGATCACAATTTGTGAACAAAACCATGACGATATTTTGTAAAATAAAACTCATTTTAAAATGTAAACATTTTTAAAGATGGCCTAAAACAGGGCAGAATAAGCCAAAACTCTGTCCAAATGTCGAGTCAAAATTCGGGCCTCTAACCTATTTGAAAACCTACTTCGAGCCAACACTCCTACAACTACACTACAGTTGTCTAGGACAAACATTTCAAAATTTGTCATTTTGAAATCCCACTTGACACATTGGCACACACCCACTTCACGAGTCAAGTCTTTCTTTGAGTAAGTGTGCAAAAATGGCCGATCGTGTTTTGATTCGTCGTCGATTTCTTATCCTCAGTCCAAAATGGCGGGAACTAGTCAAGCAAGCGTTAATGGTGAACCCGAACAACCCGTAAATTGTAATGATCAAATCCTAGTTGCACTCCTTCGTCTCCAGACAAGCCAAGACCAAGCTTATGCTCGCCTTAACGCTATCAAAGGCCGTATTGTGGCTGTAGAAGCTAGACTTCCTTCTACAGAGGATCCCATTCCCGACGCGCTCATGTACGATAATCCTTCACCCTTTGGACAACCAGAAGTCAATCTTCCACCAGGTCTTACTGAAGCTGAAAAGCGACTCCAGTATTTGGAGAAGCACCTAATGTATCTCAAGGGAGATGACAGCCGCAAATATGAGGCAGTAAATGCTCAACTACCAACTAACTTCAACATGACTGACATCCCAAAGTTTAAGGGTCATGAAAACCCTTTGAACCACATTCGTGCATTCAAAGATTATATGTCTATCAAAGGCATTAAGCCTTTGAGATGCTGCTGCAATTGATTTCACCGAACAATACGCAGATAATGATGAAATCCAAGTCAATATGCATACTCTAGAGGTTCTTACCCAAAATGAGAAAGAAGGTTTCACCGACTTCCTAAGTAGGTGGAGAAAGACTATCACACAACTCGTCGAATGCCCAGACGAAGCTACTCTTGTTGAAACGTTCGTAGACAATTTAAGGCCAATTTATTCGAACCATCTGAGGTACCAAAACATAAAGTCTTTCAAAGACTTAACTGTGCTAGGAACAAGAATTGAAGACGACATCCGTAAAGGACTCTTGTCCAAAACGATAGGTCGCGGATATCAAGGCACAACGAGTCGTTCTTATGGCTCGACTAGCAAGACAGACGAGGTCAACCTTATCGAATCGTTAACTAAGAAGAATAACCCATAGAGGAAGTTCACCAACATTGGTGACTCGTACTCTAATGCTCTAAAAAGACTGATGAAACAAGGAAACTACAACCCATATGACCTACACCTGACCCAGAGAAGAAGTTGAGGTTCTGGGATGAGAATGCCTACTGCGAGTACCATAGAGGCAGAGGGCATGATACAGAGAATTGCTTCAAATTGAAGCATGTCAATCAGGATATGATTGAAGATGGGCGCTTGCCTATACCTCCTATAAGAAAGCCTAGCAATACCCAGAATCCTCTTGGAATTCTAATGATCACAGATGAGGACTTCACCTTGGATTGTTCGTAGCTCATTTCTCCACCTGGAGATGAAATCAATGCACTAGAAAATGAAGAGAGTTACTCTACCGTCTCCCCCACTATCGCTGATTTTGTCGCATGGGCAAAAGGTGTAAGTAGATAAGTTTTATAGCTAGAAGCTGTAGTGGAATCCCTACGCAATCCAAATACTATACCTAGGGGCGACACGCCAGTAGTTCCAACCTTATCTCAAGGATCCACAATGCAAGAAGTGATCGCAGAAACCGACAATCTAGTCGAGCAAATAAACAGTTTAGAAGTTGAGATCATAAGCTTGAGAGGGCTCCGTATCGTCAATAGAATATGGGCAGATGATGATGAAGATGTTTACCTCAAAGAACATCCTCTAGTCAAGGCTAGTGAAGATCAATATGTAGACCACCTTACTCACTGGGGACGTCCATATCAAAATGTCACTCAAGGACAAACGAATGGTCCAGTTGCTACTAACACCAATGTCATCATACCAAATGATGGCGAATATATATCTCCTGACCATTTATTGAAGCAACTTCAAAAGACAAAGGCTGATCTTTCAGTCTGGCAACTAGTTGCAAGTTCATTTCCTCATCGTCAGGCTTTGCTGCAAGCATTGGCTAAATTGAATGTAGCACACAACTCTACACCCGATGACGTCGTCAACCTAATCTTCCAAGACTCAGTCAAGCTAAGTATCCCAGTTACATTCTCAGATGAGGACTTGCCTCCCTTTGGCGTCACTCATAACCTCGCTCTATATATCACAGTCACATGCTTGAAGAAAAATGTACCAATCACTTTGGTGGATGATGGCTCCGCAGTCAATGTCATACCACTAAAGACAGCATACAAGTTGGGCATGAAAGAATCGGACTGGACTCCTACTAACCAAGGCGTTCGGGCATACGATAGAACGCGACGCAATGTAGTGGGGCTAGTTAACCTTACTGTGGCCAGTGGGCCAATCGAGCGAAAGGTTAATTTTCAGATAGTGGACATCGAGGCATTTTTTAATATACTTCTATGTAGGCCCTGGATTCACGCTTCCAAAGCAGTGACATCCACCTTACACCAAAAGATCAAGATCCCTCTAGATGGCAAGGTAGTGACGATCACTTCGTCACCTATCAAGGCCGTGATAGAGAAAATGTCAAGCAACCAGGTAGTTACAGATCCAGTACACGAGCTTGGAGGATTTCAAATCATAAAACTTATAGAGAGCGAGTTGGCTCCCTTATATTTCGACCCATACTCCAACTTAGTGGTGAACCACATACTTAAATCCCAGGGATACTTCACAGGAATTCCACTAAATCTTATCAGAGAGAGTACCTTTACAGCTTTTAAGAAAGGTAACTCCAAAAAGATACCACTAGGCTTGGGATACAAGCCCACGAAGGCCAAAATCATCAAAATGCTTACTCAAGTTCAGAATCGCAAAAGTAAGGGAATCCAAATGCAACCCTATCTCCCTTCACTAAATGGGTACTTCGTCAGGGAAGGGGACTATGAATATTTTCATGGATTTTCCGAACCTTGGTTATACAGAGGCATTCAACTAGATGGAATCGAGATCTTCCACGATTACTATTTTATTCCTCCAGAAATGGTTTCTACTGTCAAAACTCATCAGACACCTTGTCTCGACGAACAGGCTGTTAGCCTTCTATTTGGAGAGAATCGATTCGTCAAGGCAGCACAGGATGAAATCATTACCATGATACTTCAATACGATCATTTCAACCCTACATCACTAATCACTAACACCAGCTCGAATCAGAAGAAAGGATGGAGAAAGTCGATGAAGTGGACCAGCAATCAAGGGAAGCTCTTCAAGGTCACTACTGGAGAAGGAGAGATGGTCAAAGGAGAACCCGAAGACGATGAATTCGAGTCAGAGTCAAAATCAGAGTCGGAGTCGGAACCTAAGTCTAGAAAAGTCTCTAGAGAGTCTCCTCCTATCGTCACTCCCCACCCTTTTATTTCTCCTACCATAGTATCACCTAGTAACAGTTGCTTGGGAAATGTCCCAGCATCTCTCCTTTTACCGCCACTGACTACTACGCAGATGGCTTCTTTGTTTCAGCTGTTTTGGAACTTTAACATGAATAAATCTGATTCTGCTTACTCCTTGTGTTATTTTGAATGCAATTCTATTTGCGATGATAATGAGGATGATCCTGACCCAGACTCAATCGAATTACCTCCCCATATAATTAACGAAATACTGGAAGAGGGGGAAGGGGCACCAGTTACAAAAAACACCGAACCTATCAACGTAGGAACGGAATTAAAACCTCAAGAACTTAGGATAGGGACAACCCTAGACCCAACTGAAAGGGCCAATTTCATCGACATCCTACACGAGTTCAAAGACATCTTCGATTGGTCTTACAAGAACATGCCAGGGATCGACAAGGATATTGCAGAACATAACATTCCAATTAAATCAGGTTTTAAACCTGTAAAGCAGAAGCTTCGTCGGATGAGGACAGAGTGGGCTCTTAAGATTAAATAAGAAGTTGATAAACAATTCAAAGCCGGATTCATTAAAGTTTCCGAGTATTCAGACTAGGTGGCTAATATAGTCCCCGTGCCCAAAAAGGATGGGCGAATCCGAGTTTGTGTTGATTTCAGATACTTGAACGAAGCGAGTCATAAAAATGACTTCCCTCTACCATACATCGATATATTGTTAGATAATACAGCAAATCACGCGTTGATATCCTTCATGGACGGGTATGCAGGGTATAACCAAATCAAAATGGCCATAGAAGATATGCGCAAGACAGCCTTCATCACTCAGTGGGGCACATACTGTTATAATGTTATGCCATTGATATGACTCATAATTGCGCACATTTAGTCCCCTAATTGAGCCTATTTTGCATACTAATATAGCATTCCATAGCCAGTTTATCCGTCAAATGCCTTCTATTTTGCATTCCTAGTGCCTTTCGTATATTTTGTAGGAAAGAAGGAAATGAGGCAAAATTCCCGCCTCTCGTGCTTATTTAGAAGGTCATTTATGTTATTGGGTGAAAGAGTATGGAAGGAGAGGCAAGAACTAAGATCAACAATGCTAGAATAAGAAGTATGTGAAAGGAAGAAGCAAAGCATTCTGAAGGACAATCCGAGCATCCTAACTTCAAGACGCTCGGCGCCCCCTCAAGCAATCCGAGCATCCCGTGCTTAATATGCTCGTCTCCTCCTGCTACAGTCTAAGCGTCCCGACCCCCAATCCGCTCGGATTCCTCTCCAGTTTATAACGTCCCTCAGTCAAGTCGCTCGGGACGAGCATACTCTATGAAGATCACCAAAACGAAGATGAGCATCTCCTTGGAGAGGAGCACTTCCTCAACTCAACAATTAGCATTGTTAATTACTAATTTAGCCTTATTTAACCTAATCACTACTATAAATACCCCATTTGGTAATAAGGATAGAGAGAGGTTCCATAGTAGGAAATTCTCTTAGATTAGATTAAGAGTAGATTAGAATAAATTACTCTTTAATCTTGTCATAAATCACACATTAATCTTTCCTTAATTATTGTTCGAGTTTATTATTGGGTAATTGAAGACTATTGGGTTATTATTGGAGGATTGACAATCCTTCATCAATTAATCAAGTTCTCTTCTTTTATTCTTGCTTATTATTTGGATCATCTCAAGTTTGGTATAATTCATTTTTCCTTTACTCTTTATTGTTTATTTCATTAAAGCTCTTATCATGTTTATCCTTGTTGTGATGATTGACACTATTAATGACATGTTTCCCATGATAATGGGTGAGTAGTTTCCTTAACTAGGATTAGTGGGTAATTAAGGGAAGTAAACATGGGGAATAATCATGCTTAATCCAATATGTTTCCATAATTAATTTGCTTGCTTGTTATGATGTCAACCTATGAACATGTTATGTTCGATGAAATGCTAAGCCTATGAATCCTTGCATTTACAACCATTTCTTATCTATTCAACTTGACTTGTAATATATAAACCAACTCGAGTCTAGTTAGACCATGCATAGAAGTGATTAGGGGGAAAGTAAGTCGACTTGTAGGTGTTGTACAATCTAATCGATTCGGCTCCGGGACCCAACTCTTCTTAAGAACCGTAAGACATACACCAACTCGGTTCCTTTACAACATTAATTGCTTGCAACTTTGTGAACATGTTTTTATGGTTAACTCCCATGAATCCCCTATGAACCCATGATATCCTAGTACTTTTAATCATTTGTTTACATCCTTCCTTTTATTGCTTGTTTTACTTTATTGCTTGCATTAGTCTAGAATACAACTACAAACCCAAACAAATTGTGACACTAGCATCAATTGAGATAGATAGACTTAGAACCCAAAGCATACCGTCCCATGGATTGACCTCGACTTAACCACTAACTAGTTGTTTGGTTGAGAATATAAATGTGTTTGATTGGATGTGTGACGACCAACTCTTGCCCGTCAAAATGGCGCTGTTGCCCGGGGCGGTGTTATGTGATTAAGTTCTTACTTGTTTGTCTATTTTTATTTGTTCTTTAATCTTGAGGAACTTGTTCCTCAAGGTTCGTTTTTACCATTTTATTGTAGTTTCTATGTTTGTAGTTGTACCTTTATCTTGGCTATGATGATGACCCAAGACTTGGTATATGGAGCATATGTTGGATCTTTTGAGTATGATTATGGGTATGGGGAGTTTGAGGAACAAGTCAACACAAACCTACCATACAACTCATACAATGAAAATCCTAACTACTACCCCAATTTTTCCCACCAAAATCCTCACATCCAATATTCACAACAACCACCCACCCAATACCCACTTCACAATGAATTTCAATTGCCACAATACAACCACTTTCACACCCACCCACAACAAGAGGATGAACCCATTCAAAATGTGATTCTCCAAATGATAGGAGACCAAGAAAACTTCTTCAAACAAGTGCTAGAGGAGAGCCAAAATAGAAACAATGTTCTACAAAGCATTGTTACCTATGGTTAAGAGTTGGCAAATCGAATTGCCCAAATGGAGGCAACCCAAGAAACCACCCAACCAATCACTCCCCACCAATCCTTGAGCATTGATCATGAGTCCGAGTTTGAAGGAA
The DNA here is from genome assembly GCF_048544455.1 of Silene latifolia. Classification (NCBI taxonomy): domain Eukaryota; kingdom Viridiplantae; phylum Streptophyta; class Magnoliopsida; order Caryophyllales; family Caryophyllaceae; genus Silene; species Silene latifolia. Next base: position 233,556,378 of record NC_133537.1, read on the forward strand.
TTACCTTTGATATGGAAGATGAGAAGTGGGAAGAGCCAATCTCCTTGAGCTCTTGTGAGTATGAACGTGTGGTATTTGATGAGGAAGATATGAGGTTAAGTAAGCCAAATACTCTTAACCTTTGTCAGTATGAGGGTGTATCATTTGATGTGAAAATTGAGGTGTTGGAGAAAGAGTTAATGAAGAGGAGTGAAGCCTCTATCTATGATTCGTATGGAGTTAGCGAGGGAAGAAGCTTATGCGGGATATGTTTCTTGCAATGAAGAAGAGGAATGGAGTTGTGAGATTGCCTTACTTGAGGAGCCCATCCTTGAGAAGTTTGAGGTATGCTTCCATGAAGAGGATGACTTCCTCTTTCCTATTGATCATGAAGACCTTTTCGCACCCACCATGGAACCTATGATTGTTGGAGATGATGTGGAAGACCTTCTCTGTGACACCCTCAATTATCGCGGAAAAGTAAACACGTCATTCTAGAATAAAACTGCATGGATATGTTTGTAATAGGTTCAATTGGGTAAAAACCTGTAATTTTAAAACCTGAACCTGTTATAAAGATATCCAAATTGGAAGGTGTCAAACATACAAGGTCTAACTAAAAGTTTCATAACATAACCATCGCTAAAGTCGCGAATAGCAAATTATACAACCAATGTAAACAGGGAGACATATGTCCCTAAAATGTATGTGACATCAAAAGTGTTTAAGGGTCACCATAAAATAAAGCCAATCTAGGTCCCAAGGTTACTTTGCTCGCTAGCTCGTCCATGTACCCCATATATGCATCACCTACCTGTCATTCGCATTTTATACAAATACGAAAGCCACAGTCAGTGGGGAGTAACTCCGAGTTCTCCCAGCCACGAAATGTCATAATTAATATAACATGTAAACATAAGAATATGAATACGAATCACACACTGCCTTAGCATATAGATGATAGACAATCGTGCTTATCATGTGAACAACAATATAACGCCACATAGTCCTAGCATGTGAATACTAGACCGACTCATACTACACTATCATGTGAATCACATAACATCCAGGAATCCAAACTCTATCAACCATAGCCGGCTTGCATCTCACCTTCTATGATTTATAGAATCATCAAACAAGAAAGGACAATATATCAAAGACAGGCATAAGTTCTTAGTCCCGTCAATAGTCACTCTGTAACTCGAGTCTATACCACGAGGTAGGGAAGGTAATCGAACCGGTATCTTGGCTCAGAGGTTCTATCAAAACATGGCCAAGACACAACACAACCCTAGCCTAAAATCTGCGCAGACCTAGACATGCGGATACACACCACCGCACCCAAGACCCACAATTTTTCTAAAACAAAGTGAGTACCCTAAGGAGTCCACCAAAGGGTTGGCTAGTACTTAAGCTGACCACTTACTCTCAAAATAAGTAACGAGGTCATGCCCCAACTTGGATATAAACCCACCAAGTCAGGAACACAGAGGCTATTAAGTAGTGAACATACACTCGTCAAAGACTATAATGGCCTATCTATGATGAAGGCCGAAATACTCACCTAGGACCTAGTCCCAGCTAGTCCCAGCCTGAATACTTTAGCCCACACCACACAAGATAAGTAGGATACCCAATTAACCATAAGAGGGGCAAAGAGTCCAACTTACCAACATAAATGCTAACATTCTATCATGTGAAAAGCTATATAAATGTCTATTCAAATGAGACAATCCAACAATATCTACAATATCAATAATAATCCAAATTCCAGCTAACCGTTAATTTCATAATTCATGAGAACAAGCTAAAATGGCAAAGAGGCAACAAGACTGAAGTATAAGGCAGCCAATTCATCCAACAACCAACATGTGAAATGATAATTACAAATATCAAGACATAACATAAAATTTCCAATAACAACCAATCTCACCTCAAAGACAAACCCTCGACCCGAGTCCCGCGACGGTCATCGGTCAAATCGAGGTCGACTTGGTTTAAACCTAGTTTGACCAAACTCATTCGGTCAATCTGCCCACTCGAGTCTTGGCCTCGCTTTGGCCCAAATTACAAATTTTATCGCAATATTATTTTCATGCTATTTCTAATTTCTATCATGTGAAAAACGAAAGTAACACATTATCAATCACCTAAACACTTAACAAACAACAGGCACACATTAACTACTAATGTGACATTAATTCGTCGAGTAACTCGGAATAGTTACCTTACGCTAGCAAAGAGACAAGTAATAACTTGAGAAAGCTTCTAAAACCCAAAATTACTCTTCATCTTCAACCACATATGAGCCACCTAAAAATAATTATGTGAAAGGACGATATTAACAAATTATCTTTATATAAAATATGAGACGGAAATTAATTTAATTATATTTTAAATAAACCAAACTAGCGTCAAAACAAATTATAGACACAGCTCTAAAATTATTATGACAACCTCAAACTCGGCCTAACCACCAACTACACATGGCCTCAAACTCGTGACTTAGTTAGGCCACGGCCAAAGCCACAATTAGGCCACTGGGTCCGACACGACCACCACCCGACTACCCATAGTCACCCTTCACCCTACTTCATAACCTGACCCAAAAAATCAGTCCAAAACAAAACCCAAAAGATGCCTAAGTTCGACCCCAACTCCAGTCCTCAAATGCAAAGTGAAAACCAACGATGACAGCTCTCGTCCCTGCCCAAAACAGAGTACCAATCGTCCCCTTAAGACTCCATTCTCGCGCCTAAAAACAGTCCTAGCTGAGCCAACTAAGTCCGCATTTAAAACGGCTTTAGAGCGGAAATCCATAAGTATAAAGCAACTCAAAAAAGACCACAAAGACTACAAAAATCGCCCAACACGAGTCCAAATTAGTCCAAAACAATCCCTACATGTCAGTATACACCGTCTCAACTATAAAACACACCAATTATCACCCAAAACAATCCATACATGTCAGCATACACCGTCTTAAATATACCACTTACTAGCTAGCATCCCAAATGATCCCTAGAGGTCAGTATACACCGTCTCAATCATCTCCACATATCAGTATACACCGTCTCAACTATACAACTGACTAATTAACATCCATAAGGATCCCTATATATAATTATACATCGTCTTAATTATAAAACAGACTAACCAAAGATTCGAAATAAACATATTTTACAAGTAAAATCGAGTAATCCGTTATCGTTACCTTTTTAATCTTCTACCAGACCGTCTATTTTAGTACATACAACCGTCTTATCATAAATAAAGCTGAAAATATAAATGGGTTTGTAAAAATACATGACGAAAATGAATTTTACTTACAACGGATTGACGAGAACGACGAAAGGAGCGCTATGGAACAAAAATAGTTGAAAACGGATGACAAACGGAGCATCAGTATCAATTTTGAAGATCAAAATTAAAACGAAGGAAAAGAAGAACAAAGAAGAACAAAGGGAGGAAGAAGACGTGAAGGGATGAAGAAATGAGGCAGCAGCCTGCCAGCCTGCTATTTATTATACGTACGTTTCTTCGTCGTTAAGAAACTTCGATCGTTATTAAAACCGTTTCGAGTTAAATTTAACCGATTTAAGTAAAAGTTTCATAAATAAAACTAATCAATAATAAATAAATTTAATGAGTGAAAATAAAATAAACTCAGCTAGTTAACGTAAATAATACAATATCAGCTTGAATCGGAATTATTAGCGATTTTTACAAAACTAACGGATATTAATAAAAATTGCTAATTTAGTGAAATAAGCTCAAAATAGCTAATTGGACGGTTTTGTTCCCAAAATCCATCTCGGGTTTACTTAAAACAACTTTCATTGTGACACCCTCATTTTTAGCGTAAAATAAACACGTAAAATTTTACGGAAAAACTGACAGGATATGTTTGTAATTGGTTCAACCAGATAAAACCTGTAATTTTAAAAACTTTTCTAAACCAACCACAAACACTTCCAAATGAAGAGTGCCAAAACCTACAAATACTAACACCCTAATTTACATAACATGCTAAAGTCGCGAGAATAAAGTGATACAAACCAAAATAAGAGAGGGAGACATATGTCCCTTCAAAATATAAACACAACCAAATGTTTAAAGGTTTACTACAAAATAGCCAAACTAAGTCCAAGGTTCTTTTGCTCACTAGCTGGTCTGTGACCCCATCTAATCATCATCAACCTGTCAATCGCATTTTATACAAACACGAAAGCCACAATTCAGTGGGGAGTAACTTCGAGTCCTCCCAGCCACGAAATGTCATATTTAATGTAACATGTAACGTAACATGTAAACCACATCACAAATAATCTAGATATCAAATATTCTAACAAGTGAACTCTAAACTGACCAAATTAAACTATCATGTGAAACATATAACAAGCAGTAATCCAAACTTTATCAATTGTAACCGGCTTGCATCTCACCTATTACAATTCATAAAATCACCAAACAAGAAAGGACAATATATGAAAGACAGGCATAAGTTCTTAGTACGGTCAATAGTCACTCTGTAACTCGAGTCTATACCACGAGGTAGGGAAGGTAATCGAACCGGTATCATGGCTCAGAGGTTCTATCAAAACATGGCCAAGACACAACACAACCCTAGCCTAAAATCTGCGCAGACCTAGACATGCGGATACACACCACCGCACCCAAGACCCACAATTTTTCTAAAACAAAGTGAGTACCCTAAGGAGTCCACCAAAGGGTTGGCTAGTACTTAAGCTGACCACTTACTATCAAAATAAGTAACGAGGTCATGCCCCAACTTCGATATAAACCCACCAAGTCAAGAACACAGAGGCTATCAAGCAGTGAACATACACTCGTCAAGGACTATAATGGCCTATCTATGATGAAGGCCGAAATACTCACCTAGGACCTAAATAAAACCAATCTAGGTCCCAGCTTAAATACTTTAGCCCACACCACACAAGACAAGTAGGACACCCAATTAACCAAAAGAGAGGCAAAGAGTCCAAACTTGACAATATTAAAGGTTTCAAGGAATCTAGGGCCGTTTCTACAACATAAGAAACCATTCAAATCAACCAACAACATATGTGAAATAAAAACATAATAAATGGCCTAAAACAAGAGTAAGGCCAATTATCCAATTTACACAATAATTTCATCCAACCGAATTTTTACTCGCAACCCCAGCCACCTGCGATGTGCGGTTCAATCGCGGTGACCAATCACACAATTGATCGACATCGATTCAGTCAAAGGGACTAAGGCTCAGTTTTCGGCATAATCATCCAAACATTACAATTATCGCTATAAAATTCATTTTAAGCCTATTCATTACAATTTCATATTATAACCTATCCTAACATGTGCAAACTACTAATATAAGCATAATTTTACCAACATCATTATATCCACTACTAACATAATTCATTTCATATGATTACCCATTTACTACTTATACTAAATATAACATTAATTAACCCGAAACGACGAACAACGCATGAAAAACCGCGAATCAAAACGGGCCGACCCGGGCCAACCCCAAGGCGCCGTGGGCTGCTCGGGCTGCCGGGCTCTTGGGCCTAGTGGGCCGCCACCCCAAACCCTCCATTTCTCCATTTTTGTTCAGTTTAACATCGTCTGAAGCATCAATTAGTCATTCCCAATTCATTCCCATACTAATATGTGAACTTAAACATACAAAAGACATGAATTAGACATGAATTTAACCCATATTATCATGTGAAATAAACCACTCAATTAACAATCACAAAATCATACAAAAAGCAAAGAATGTGACATTTAATCGTCGAGTAACTCGAAATATGTTACCTTAAGCTAGAAAAAGGCAAATAACCCTTGAGAAAACCCTAAAAACAGTAGCTACCCATCATCCTCTACTACATAGGAGTCCCCTATATCATCCTCATAATCTTCACCTATTAAAAACAACAAAAACACAACAATAATCACTAAAACCGAAATTATGCCCCAAAATCATCTTAAATCAACATAATGAAAACTGAAATTAAAACATACTAGGATGTAGATCTTGAAGAGAGGATTCCGAAAATATAAATTTTGCGAAAATCGGACTAGAAACGAAGAAATTATGATGAAATTACGATTGTAAGATTATCTTATTATTTTTTTTTGTGGATTTCGGTCAAGAGGCACAAAAGAAGAACAAAGGAAGTCCTAGGAAGGAATGGGAAGGAGGAAGAGGAGGTGTGCCGAGAAAGGAGAAAGAGGAGCGGGATTTGGCGGAATTTCATTAGTCGGTTTTGGCTCGATTCGACGATAATTAGAACCGTTTGTCAAATACAAATTCCGACAAGGCCAAAGTTCTTAAACACGAGATTACAAGAAGATTGAGTACTCATATGACCCATTTCCAAAACCGTTTACCCAATTTTCACAGAGTTGCCATTTTTCCCGATATGCCCTTATTTCGAAATAAAAGGTTTTTACACGGTTTAAACTATTTTTAAACATTTCGAAACTATCAAAATAAATACTTTACTTCAAAATATAATAGAATTATTTTTCTTTGAATTATTTTTACTTCAAATACATTAATATTAATTTCAACTTTACTAATAAATTACTTCCGCAATATCATAACGGTCCGAAATTACGGGGTGTTACAATCACCCCTCCTTTTAAAAAGTTTCGTCCTCGAAACTTAGAGGAGAAATTATAGTAAACAACATCTTAATAATATAGTCATAAGAAAAGTATAGGTATCTTTCCAATGAAACGGTGATACTCTTGTTGATCAGACAAGAACATCCACACTTCATATCAAGATATAAAAACATTTCTACACCAATAAATGAGAAAACCCATTATTGGGACGTCTCCAATAACGAGATTTAACACTCATTAATGTTAAAATCATTAAAAATCATAAAAGTATTTTCAAAATTCTAGTTCAAAGTTTTATTATGAGGGACAAATCAAAATACGAAATCATTCGCCGATAAGTGCAGAACTAGTTACTAGACATCTCTAATAACGAATCCTGACAACGAATCAACGCCAAAACAAAATGAAAGCGAAAGGTTAAATGCAATTGTTATAGAAAAATGGTAAATCATTTTTCAAACTTTCCAAAAGTCAAGTTTTCCAAATCTAATACAAAGTTTAACAATGAATTGAAAAGTTAACTCACATTGGTCCGAACTTGCACAAAACGAGAAATAGCTTAGGTATCAAATCGAACACTAAAGTTGAAAGAGAGTGAGGAATCATTTTCAAATGTTATAGAAAGAGGTCAATTTGTAGATTTAACTCCCAATTCAAAATATTGAACCAAAAGTTTACTCAAACTAGATAGAATCTATGCAAGATGGAAAACCACTCGGGAACGCGGAGTGCAACTCGCGATAGGGAACTCACAACCAACGGATCGGGAACCGAACTCTTGAAGGTGGAATTTTTGGATGAAGTCAACAAAGATGTCAATGAACAAGACGCTTTACTCAGAAAGTCAAATGAGTTCCAAAAACGCGAACCCAACGGAACAAGCCAGAATAGCAAGAATGACAATTGTCGGAGATCGGAATTAGGAAGATCGGTGCCTCGAGAAAGGTTCACTCAATTTCCAACCACAGAGTCATCCTACTAGGTCCTCCGAACATCAACAGGGCAACAACCAGAGGCCACACTAATCCAAAGAGCCATCAGAACCACTCAACGACAAGTCTACTTATAAGCTAATCTTTGAGACAATCATATCCTCTACAATTATAACTTAACAATTTCCCAATCAAAATGTTTCCACCAATATCCTCCACCGAACAAAATCAAAATCCAAAGTCGAAACTAGTAACAATATTATACCCTTACCAAGATTCAACATTCCGAAACGCATTCCTACTTGAAACCAACCCGCAAGCAACAATTTGCACTATCCGATCCATAATTAGCACTAACTATAATATAAATGGGTTCATCACACAAATCATCTGATCAGTTTACTCAAGATTCACTATCCTACTTCCCAACAATATTCCAATTCCAATAGAAAGATTCCTCAAAGAATTAAATATAAGGTCCAAACTTACAATAACATTCCACTAACTTAGCTATCAATCCCCAATACCGTAAAGTAAGGCTCAGATGACAAACGAACAATCCCCGAACGAACAATGCCCAAAACAAATCCAAAATAACCGTAAGAATACTCCACCAAGGTAAACTAATCCCATTAGTCTCATCATCAAATCGAAACCAAAGTGAGTCTTATACCACCAAATAACGCGAACCTCAAATCGCAAGGAGACTACAACATTGCCATCATAAGAGTTCCATCAAAAATCTAGCTCTCATATTACATGGTCAAATACAGACACAAACTCCTACACCAATTCCCGACAAAAACCAAAAACCAAAAATCCTCAAATCACATCCCACTAACTCTGTAAACATGGTCAACAAGGTACCAACTATACTAAGTAGATAAGGAGTGATAACGGAATAGAGAAACGGTAAAATATTTTCGAAGGGTACATGAGCATGACAAGTTAGGAAACTAGGGAGTCGGACCGTAAAGATAATGGTTGACAGAAATAAGAGGTACTCGAGTTAAGAAGATATCTCGGGCAAGAAGAAGATACGTAAACTTTGGCATAAATACAGGGTTCAACGAACGCTAAAGAGAAGGAGAGGAGAACAGAAGCGGCATAATGAAAGGATTACCGCTTAACCAAGCGCTCCTCAGAGCTTATGATCAAGGACGAAGGGAATTTAGACAACACTCAAAACGGTTCCAAAAACTTCCTAACAACAAAACTCATAACCACATCACTCCCAAGGGTTTCCTCAATCGCTCATGTTACCTCATCCTAATCTATTCCCTGAAATAAGGTACTCCACTATAAGTGTGATCTCATCTCTCCAAATCCTCAAACATACAGAAACAATTTCACAAGCCTAAGGTCAAGGCTTCCAACAAAGCTATATTCGTATCCAACTAGGGTCAATTATGGGTTCCTCAAATATTCCCCAAAGTTCTCCTTTCAAAACAAGGTAGTAACATACCAACCCAAAATCTGAAAAATCAATAGGATCTCAAGTTTCTCTATCCTTTTACTTATTAAGGATTCCCAAAAGCGGAACTACACTCAGCTACAACATCATCACATCATCTCAAGTACCCAACGCGACCTCAAGGTCTATAAAACTATAGGGTTAACAAATTCTTCTCCATACTAAGTCTCTCTCAACTCAAGAACTCTCAAGAGCCAACTAATACCAGATCACATCACCAATCCATTATGGTCATCAACATCCTAAAGAGTATTCTTTCACATTTGACATCTTAAAACTTACTTACCATCAAATTCCTCAAGAAACAAGGGCTTAAATGTAACAACACTTTATCACCTCAAAATTCCTAAAACCATAAATTGAAACTATGTTCTTTAACCTAATAAGTGGTGACAACCATACCTCAAGTAGTAATCAATACCACTCGCTAAAACCAACTAATAATCCCACATTTAACATTTCTCCCATGGTAACTTATACATTATCAAACCCTCATATCCAAAGTGATTTTGGAAGCCAACCACAACCTCGACTAGTCAGTCAATCCTATATCCTCAAATTCACCATTCAGTTTCATACATTTAAAGTTAAGTACTAAGCACTAGTATCCCAAACATAAACAACAATGTCATGTTCCATAACCTTAGTAACCAATGCAACTCACACTTGGCACACAAAATCCACCAATCCAACGCACTCACTTTATCAAGGATCTATGGGTTTAAGAACCATCAAGTATGTCTCATCACACTACCTAAGTCTTTCCAACATCAAATCCTCTCAAAACCAGGAAAGGGTCAAACACCAACAAACTCCTCAAAGATCAAATTTCGAACCAAGGTCAACATTCCTCAAAAGAAAGAGTACCATCAAAAGGCGTTAAGGGAGGATAAGCAAGGAACAAAGGACAAGTTAGAGAATATAAAAGTGACTTACAAGGAATAAGAAAAGAGGATTTAGAAGAAGGAGTAGGCATTAAGAAGTAAAGAACGGGGCAAGGTACACAAAGAATGAGAAACATCTTCGAGGAAGTAGAAACATTCTTCAAAGTTGAACAAATCTTCAATCCTCAAAGAATAGGCACCAAATCTTGATCACCACATTGTTAAGCTCACAAATCATTGATACAAGGACACAACACTCATTAAATGACAATCAACAAACATGTTAGAACCTACCAAAGAGCAATCACAAAGAGACTACAACATAAAATCCTAAATCTACCCATCCTACCCATCTCTCAAGTTTATTATTTTAAGGTCAAATTATTTATATTGGGGTGCACAAACGTGCGTCGGAGCAACAAGCTCGATACCAATCGTGACACCCTCATTTTTAGCGTAAAATAAACACGTAAAATTTTACGGAAAAAGCGACGGGATATGTTTGTAATTGGTTCAACCGGATAAAACCTGTAATTTTAAAAACTTTTCTAAACCAACCACAAACACTTCCAAATGAAGAGTGCCAAAACCTGCAAATACTAACACCCTAATTTACATAACATGCTAAAGTCGCGAGAATAAAGTGATACAAACCAAAATAAGAGAGGGAGACATATGTCCCTTCAAAATATAAACACAACCAAATGTTTAAAGGTTTACTACAAAATAGCCAAACTAAGTCCAAGGTTCTTTTGCTCACTAGCTCGTCTGTGACCCCATCTAATCATCATCAACCTGTCAATCGCATTTTATACAAACACGAAAGCCACAATTCAGTGGGGAGTAACTTGAGTCCTCCCGCCACGAAATGTCATATTTAATGTAACATGTAACGTAACATGTAAACCACATCACAAATAATCTAGATATCAAATATTCTAACAAGTGAACTCTAAACTGACCAAATTAAACTATCATGTGAAACATATAACAAGCAGTAATCCAAACTTTATCAATTGTAACCGGCTTGCATCTCACCTATTGCAATTCATAAAATCACCAAACAAGAAAGGACAATATATCAAAGACAGGGCATAAGTTCTTAGTACGGTCAATAGTCACTCAGAACTCGAGTCTCTACCACGAGGTAGGGAAGGTAATCGAACCGGTATCTTGGCTCGGAGGTTCTATCAAAACATGGCCAAGACACAACACAACCCTAGCCTAAAATCTGCGCAGACCTAGACATGCGGATACACACCACCGCACCCAAGACCCACAATTTTTCTAAAACAAAGTGAGTACCTTAAGGAGTCCACCAAAGGGTTGGCTAGTACTTAAGCTGACCACTTACTATCAAAATAAGTAACGAGGTCATGCCCCAACTTGGATATAAACCCACCAAGTCAGGAACACAGAGGCTATCAAGCAGTGAACATACACTCGTCAAGGACTATAATGGCCTATCTATGATGAAGGCCGAAATACTCACCTAGGACCTAAATAAAACAAATCTAGGTCCCAGCTTGAATACTTTAGCCCACACCACACAAGACAAGTAGGACACCCAATTAACCAAAAGAGAGACAAAGAGTCCAAACTTGACAATATTAAAGGTTTCAGGGAATCTAGGGCCGTTTCTACAACATAAGAAACCATTCAAATCAACCAACAACATATGTGAAATAAAAACATAATAAATGGCCTAAAACAAGAGTAAGGCCAATTATCCAATTTACACAATAATTTCATCCAACCGAATTTTTACCCGCAACCCCACCTGCGGCGACAGCGGGTTCAATCGCGGTGACCAATCACACAGTTGATTGACATCGATTCAGTCAAAGGGACTAAGGCTCAGTTTTCGGCATAATCATCCAAACATTACAATTATCGCTATAAAATTCATTTTAAGCCTATTCATTACAATTTCATATTATAACCTATCCTAACATGTGCAAACTACTAATATAAGCATAATTTTACCAACATCATTATATCCACTACTAACATTATTCATTTCATATGATTACCCATTTACTACTTATACTAAATATAACATTAATTAACCCGAAACGACGAACAACGCATGAAAAACCGCGAATCAAGCAACGGGCCGACCGGGCCAACCCCAAGGCAGCCGTGGGCCTGCACGGGCCTGCCGGCTTTCTTTGGGCCTAGTGGGCCGCCACCCCAAACCCTCCTTTTCTCCATTTTTGTTCGCTTTAACATCGTCTGAAGCATCAATTAGTCATTCCCAATTCATTCCCATACTAATATGTGAACTTAAACATACAAAAGACATGAATTAGACATGAATTTAACCCATATTATCATGTGAAATAAACCACTCAATTAACAATCACAAAATCATACAAAAAGCAAAGAATGTGACATTTAATCGTCGAGTAACTCGAAATATGTTACCTTAAGCTAGAAAAAGGCAAATAACCCTTGAGAAAACCCTAAAAACAGTAGCTACCCATTATCCTCTACTACATAGGAGTCCCCTATATCATCCTCATAATCTTCACCTATTAAAAACAACAAAAACACAACAATAATCACTAAAACCGAAATTATGCCCCAAAATCATCTTAAATCAACATAATGAAAACTGAAATTAAAACATACTAGGATGTAGATCTTGAAGAGAGGATTCCGAAAATATAAATTTTGCGAAAATCGGACTAGAAACGAAGAAATTATGATGAAATTACGATTGTAAGATTATCTTATTATTTTTTTTTTGTGTGGATTTCGGTCAAGAGGCACAAAAGAAGAACAAAGGAAGTCCTAGGAAGGAATGGGAAGGAGGAAGAGGAGGTGTGCCGAGAAAGGAGAAAGAGGAGCGGGATTTGGCGGAATTTCATTAGTCGGTTTTGGTTCGATTCGACGATAATTAGAACCGTTTGTCAAATACAAATTCCGACAAGGCCAAAGTTGTTAAACACGAGATTACAAGAAGATTGAGTACTCATATGACCCATTTCCAAAACTGTTTACCCAATTTTCACAGAGTTGCCATTTTTCCCGATATGCCCTTATTTCGAAATAAAAGGTTTTTACACGGTTTAAACTATTTTTAAACATTTCGAAACTATCAAAATAAATACTTTACTTCAAAATATAATAGAATTATATTTCTTTGAATTATTTTTACTTCAAATACATTAATATTAATTTCAACTTGACTAATAAATTACTTCCGCAATATCATAACGGTCCGAAATTACGGGGTGTTACATTCATAAGGACTCGTAAAGAAACGGAAATTATTAAATAAATAAACTCGAACTAAATTCAATAAACTCGAACTAACTTTAAATAAACTTATTAATGATTATTAAAATTAACGTATCGAATTATGATGAAATTAATTAATTTGCTAAGCATAAATATATAAATCGTTAAATGATGTAATTAAATTCAAAATAGCAATTAAAAGAATTTTATCCAACTTAATAAAATACGGGGTGTTACAATCACCCCATGTTTTTAAAAAGTTTCGTCCTCGAAACTTGAAAGTATAAATGAAAGGTTATAAAAATAAAACTGAAATTGGAATCGGTAACCAAAACATTTAAAAGGTCACTTATCGTAAGAATCAAAATTCTTTCAAAAGTTTCAAATAAAATTTTCCGACAGAACCAGATTCTCATCAGAGGAACGGAAGTGTTCTCGTTGCGCATTCAAGAACATCACATTCCAAACCCAAGATAAGGTCAAAGGCAAATCATTTGTATAAATCGAAAATCAAAATACTTTCAGAAACATTAATGAAAAGTTTTCAAATGTATAAGTCTCATTCATGGAACGAAATTGCCCTTGTCGTGCACACAAGAGCGCTAACTTTCCATGTCAAAGACAGATTTAAAATAAAAATCATTCGCCGATAAGCGCAGGGCAAGTTATTAGACGCCTTTAATAACGAGTCCTAACATCCCATCAACGTTAAAATCAAAATAAGGGAAAGGTAATCTACTCAAATTTTCTTTTGCAAAAAGCCAAAATAGAAATAAAGGTTTCACCTTTAAACTAAAAGGGGAGTTAAATTCCTGAAATATAATATTAAACTTTAACAAAGGCATCATGATTAGATCAAAGTGAATAGAAATTGGATAAAATTTACAAAAATCTCAGGTTTAGCAACTCAAAACCATGATAAAGAAGTCTATACTCAAAGAACAATTAGAGAATTAAATCGAATTTTCATTTTCAATCTTTAAAATAGGTTAGGTTTGCAGAAGTGACATAAACTTTTAAAAAATGAATCAAAACTGGTAGCTTGAAAGTTTAGAAGTTGTACAAAAAGGAAAGTAACTTAGATAGCATAAAAACAAAGTATGTTAAGAGAGCTCAAACTTAAGCCTCAAGAGAGCTATAATGAATTTCATAGGGTAGAAATTGAAGTCAAAATTACAAGGATGTCAAAGATAGAGTTTCACAAGATACAAGTGTCAAACTTAAAGGAGGAGCAAGATGAAGCGAGGAAATGAGGTATGAACGGTAACGCTTATGATCAAGGAGAAAGGAAAATTAGACAACAAGGAAACTTAAGCAACATGTCAGGGTGTGAGACTAAAAGAGTCTAATCATAAAGATAACTAGTTAACAACCAGTAAGAGATATTAGAATTAGGGAGGTATTCAAGACAAGGAAATAACGAGTAAACTTTTATACTTAAGAATCAAATCCAACCAAAGTATGAACGAAAGGGAGGAAAACGATTAATGGTATGAAAGAGGATTTTAAGGCTTAATCCATACGCTTCCTAAAACTTAAGGTTCTTTCTAACAAGGTCACGCCTATTATGGTATTGTACCTTCATGACAAAACGACCAAATCCCAAACAAGGGTCAAGGTAAAATAAACGCTCGTTTAAGAGGTGATAAATCGGTTAGATACTTCTTCCACCTATCTTATCACATATTAGGATTTCCCTAAAGCAAATCTACCACTCAAGTATAAAAGCATCTCTTTATCTCAAGCACTCAACACAACCTCAATGTTTTAAAAATCAAAGAATAAATTGACAAAGACTTCTCAACAAAGTTCTCAAGAAACAACTAACACCAAATCACATTCCCAATCTATACGGGATTTTTAACATCTAAAAATGGGTTTTCTTCCAAATTCAAATTCTAAACTTATCTCATGTTTACTCCTAAGGCGACGACGCTCAACCTACTAAGCTTTCAAATCCCAAACATAAACAACAAAGCTAAGTTCTATAACTTTAGTAACATAGGCAACTCATTCCTAACACAAAGAATCCACCAATCGATTATACTCACTTTGTCAAGGAACTAGGTATAAGAATCACTAAGTATGTCTCATCACATTACCTAAGTCTTTCTAACATCACGACTTCTCAAAGCCAGGGTTAAGGGTCAGACACAAACAATCTCCTCAAAAGTCGAATTTTCCAACCCAGGTCAACATTCCTCACAAGAAAGAGTACTATCATATGGCGTTAAGGGAGGATAAGCAAGGAACAAAAGACAAGTTAGGAGTACAAGCTTAGCTTATAAAGTAAAACAGAAGGGAGTTTAGAAGGAGGATAAGCACCAAGAGATTAAGAATAAGGCGAGATGCAAAAAGAACGAGAAACATCTTCAAGGAAGTAGAAGCATTCTTCAAAGGTTTGAACAAATCTTCAATCCTCAGCAATAGGCACTAAATCTTGATCTTCTTAAAATATAAGTGTCCTTTCAATGGAACGGAGATACTCTTGGCGATCACTCAAGAACATCAATATTCCAATTCAAAGACATAAAAATACATTTTTACACCAACAAATGATAAAACTAATTATCAGACGTCTCCAATAACAAGCTTTAACACTAATTGACGTTAAAACCAGTGAAAAACATTAAAATATTTTCAAAACCTTTAGTTCAATTTTTTTTTTTTTTAATAAGGGTAATAACTCCATTAGCTATAGATAAGCTCACGGTCATTGATCCAAGAATGCAACAATTATCAAATGACAATCAACAAACAGGTTAGTACCTAACAAAGAGCAAACACAAAGAGACTACAACATAAGGTCCTAAGTCTACCCATCTTACCCATCTCTCAAGTTTATTATTTTAAGGTCAAGTTATTTATATTGGGGTGCACAAACGTGCGTCGGGAGCAAATATGCTCTGATACCAACTGTGACACCCTCAATTATCGCGGAAAAGTAAACACGTAATTCTAGAATAAAACTGCATGGATATGTTTGTAATAGGTTCAATTGGGTAAAAACCCGTAATTTTAAAACTGAACTCGTTATAAAGATATCCAAATTGGAAGGTGTCAAACATACAAGGTCTAACTAGAAGTTTCATAACATAACCATCGCTAAAGTCGCGAATAGCAAATTATACAACCAATGTAAAGAGGGAGACATATGTCTCTAAAATGTATGTGACATAAAAAGTGTTTAAGGGTCACCATAAAATAAAGCCAATCTAGGTCCCAAGGTTACTTTGCTCGCTAGCTCGTCCATGTACCCCATATATGCATCACCTACCTGTCATTCGCATTTTATACAAATACGAAAGCCACGAGTCGATGGGGGAGTAACTCCAGTTCTCCTGACCCACGAAATGTCATAATTAATATAACATGTAAACATAAGAATATGAATACGAATCACACACTGCCTTAGCATATAGATGCTAGACAATCGTGCTTATCATGTGAACAACAATATAACGCCACATAGTCCTAGCATGTGAATACTAGACCGACTCATACTACACTATCATGTGAATCACATAACATCCAGGAATCCAAACTCTATCAACCATAGCCGGCTTGCATCTCACCTTCTATGATTCATAGAATCATCAAACAAGAAAGGACAATATATCAAAGACAGGCATAAGTTCTTAGTCCCGTCAATAGTCACTCTGTAAATCGAGTCTATACCACGAGGTAGGGAAGGTAATCGAACCGGTATCTTGGCTCAGAGGTTCTATCAAAACATGGCTAAGACACAACACAACCCTAGCCTAAAATCTGCGTAGACCTAGACATGCGGATACACACCACTGCACCCAAGACCCACAATTTTTCTAAAACAAAGTGAGTACCCTAAGGAGTCCACCAAAGGGTTGGCTAGTACTTAAGCTGACCACTTACTCTCAAAATAAGTAACGAGGTCATGCCCCAGCTTGGATATAAACCCACTAAGTCAGGAACACAGAGGCTATTAAGCAGTGAACATACACTCGTCAAAGACTATAATGGCCTATCTATGATGAAGGCCGAAATACTCACCTAGGACCTAGTCCCTGCTAGTCCCAGCTTGAATACTTTAGCCCACACCACACAAGACAAGTAGCATACCCAATTAACCATAAGAGGGGCAAAGAGTCCAACTTACCAACATAAATGCTAACATTCTATCATGTGAAAAGCTATATAAATGTCCATTCAAATGAGACAATCCAACAATATCTCCAATATCAATAATAATCCAAATTCCAACTAACCGTTAATTTCATAATTCATGAGAACAAGCTAAAATGGCAAAGAGGCAACAAGACTGAAGTATAAGGCAAAATATTTCATCCAACAACCAACATGTGAAATGATAATTACAAATATCAAGACATAACATAAAATTTCCAATAACAACCAATCTCACCTCAAAGACAAACCCTAGACCCGAGTCCCGCGACGGGTCATCGGTCAAATCGAGGCCGATGGTTTAAACCTAGTTTGACCAAACTCGTTCGGTCAATCTGCCCAACTCGAGTCTTGGCCTGCTTTGGCCCAAATTACAAATTTTATCGCAATATTATTCTAATGCTATTTCTAATTTCTATCATGTGAAAAACGAAAGTAACACATTATCAATCACCTAAACACTTATCAAACAACAAGCACACATTAACTACTAATGTGACATTAATTCGTCGAGTAACTCGGAATAGTTACCTTACGCTAGCAAAGAGACAAGTAATAACTTGAGAAAGCTTCTAAAACCCAAAATTACTCTTCATCTTCAACCACATATGAGCCACCTAAAAATAATTATGTGAAAGGACGATATTAACGAATTATCTTTATATAAAATATGAGACGGAAATTAATTTAATTATATTTTAAATAAACCAAACTAGCGTCAAAACAAATTATAGACACAGCTCTAAAATTATTATGACAACCTCAAACTCGGCCTAACCACCAACTACACATGGCCTCAAACTCGTGACTTAGTTAGGCCACGGCCGGGCAGCACTAGGCCACTTTGGGAGTCCGACACGACCACCACCCGACTACCCATAGTCACCCTTCACCCTACTTCATAACCTGACCCAAAAAATCAGTCCAAAACAGAACCCAAAAGATGCCTAAGTTCGACCCCAACTCCAGTCCTCAAATGCAAAGTGAAAACCCACGATGACAGCTCTCGTCCCCGCCCAAAACAGTAGTACCAATCGTCCCCTTAAGACTCCATTCTCGCGCCTAAAAACAGTCCCTAATCGAGGCAACTAAGTCCGCATTTAAAACGGTTTTAGAGCGGAAATCCACAAGTATAAAGCAACTCAAAAAATGACCCTAAAAGACTACAAAAATCGCCCCAACACAGAGTCCAAATTAGTCCAAAACAATCCCTACATGTCAGTATACACCGTCTCAACTATAAAACACACCAATTATCACCCAAAACAATCCATACATGTCAGCATACACCGTCTTAAATATACCACTTACTAGCTAGCATCCCAAATGATCCCTGGAGGTCAGTATACACCGTCTCAATCATCTCCACATATCAGTATACACCGTCTCAACTATACATCTGACTAATTAACATCCATAAGGATCCCTATATATAATTATACACCGTCTTAATTATAAAACAGACTAACCAAAGATTCGAAATAAACATATTTTACAAGTAAAATCGAGTAATCCGTTATCGTTACCTTTTTAATCTTCTACTGCACCGTCTATTTTAGTACATACAACCGTCTTATCATAAATAAAGCTGAAAATATAAATGGGTTTGTAAAAATACATGACGAAAATGAATTTTACTTACAACGGATTGACGAGAACGACGAAAGGAGCGCTATGGAACAAAAATAGTTGAAAACGGATGACAAACGGAGATCGATCAATTTTGAAGATCAAAATTAAAACGAAGGAAAAGAAGAACAAAGAAGAACAAAGGGAGGAAGAAGACATAAAGGGATGAAGAAATGAGGCAGCAGCCTGCCAGCCTGCTATTTATTATACGTACGTTTCTTCGTCGTTAAGAAACTTCGATCGTTATTAAAACCGTTTCGAGTTAAATTTAACCGATTTAAGTAAAAGTTTCAGTAATAAAACGGAATCAATAATAAATAAATTTATTGAGTGAAAATAAAATAAACTCAGCTAGTTAACGTAAATAATACAATATCAGCTTGAATCGGAATTATTAGCGATTTTTACAAAACTAACGGATATTAATAAAAATTGCTAATTTAGTGAAATAAGCTCAAAATAGCTAATTGGACGGTTTTGTTCCCAAAATCCATCTCGGGTTTACTTAAAACAACTTTCATAAGGACTCGTAAAGAAACGGAAATTATTAAATAAATAAACTCGAACTAATTTCAATAAACTCGAACTAACTTTAAATAAACTTATTAATGATTATTAAAATTAACGTATCGAATTATGATGAAATTAATTAATTAGCTAAGCATAAATATATAAATCGTTAAATGATGTAATTAAATTCAAAATAGCAATTAAAAGAATTTTATCCAACTTAATAAAATACGGGGTGTTACATTCTCCGTCCTAAAAGCCAAATCATCATATAAAGGGTACTTGGTGGAAAAGCTCAAGAAAAAACTTGCAAATGAACTTACTTGTGGAGATTTGGCACCCACAATTCCAACTCCAAAGGTACCCCATCATCAATGCCATGAGAATTCTCCTTCTACTCTTGAAGGATTGACAAATTCAAATCCTATCATCATCACCGAAATTAAAGAAGAAGGTGGTGAGTGGAAGTCTTCGGACGAATATGAACCATACTTCATACCTAGTGTTGACGAGAATCATGGGCTTATTGGTTTGAAGCATTGGGAAAGCTCTAGTGCCAAGGATAAGGTGAAAGAAAGGATATGTGACAAACTTCCTTGGCCAAATTTCATGTTCAAATGGAGCAACCCATACTTATGCTTATTTGGAACTTGTTCGCAAGCTTTTGATCTTCTTCTAAGATCCTTGAGCTCTATGGACAAAGCAAAAGAACTTCAACAATTCAAACTAGTTTGGTGGAGTCTTATCTCAAACCACCATTTGTTAGATACCCTTTCCTTCGACTTTGCATTACATTTACACTTGCATTTAGTTACATACATATACATATAGCTAGCATTTGTATCATATTTCATATTGCGTTTACCTTAGTTAGTTCATATAGTATAGTTGCATTGTAATATATCTAACATGACTTATGTAGATAGTTGCATATAGACTAGAATTCATGCATTGCCACTAATGGCCAAACCTATTCATTTCTACACTAGAAATAGAGTTTAAATCGGTTTCGGGAGGTTTGATCATAGGTGACCATAGTTTACTAGCAATCATGCATCATAAAGTTTAGATTGCATTTATTTGTTATATATCTCATATAGAATTACATTTAGTTAAAGCATGCATTCATTCATATCATATCATTGCATTTGTACTTCAATTTCCATAAAACCAAAAATCCAAGAACATGTATTTTTTTTTCATTCCTACTCCTACATGTACATTGAGGATAATGTCTAAAATAAAGTGGGGGATGGGAATTTATATTCCAAAAATATATAAAAATTGAAAAATTTCGAAAAAAACCCAAAAATATGTTCTTTTAATTTCAAAAAATCAAAAACCATAAAAAATTTGAAAATTTTAAAAAACCAAAAAACATGTTAATTCCTTTTTAGTGTAGAATTGTATATATTGTATATACTTGTTTGCTTGTTTGTCTATCCTTTTTCACATTGATCGACTACGCCACATCCGAAACATGAGGATATTGAAGACCGCATGGTATGATCTTTCCAATCTCCTTTTTCCTCTTTATGTTAATGACTATGTGGCTTTATTTTGATTGATGCTGTATAAAAAATGTGACTATAGGACTTGCATTTAGATTATTTGGCATACTAGTTGGTAGAAGCATATGCATTAGAGATGTATATATGTTAGTTGCATCATGTCATATCGTTGCATGTTAGGAAAATTTTTGTGAAACTGTCTATTTGAGAAGCTTGACAAGTGTATATAAGGCCCTTGTAGATACTTTTTCTTCTTAAGACTTTGCTTGTTAGAATACTTGTAAAACACCCTAGGATGTGTCATGCTAGTATACTTTGACCCATGGATTAAGGCCTAGTCAAGAGTAACTTGTGGTGTGATAACTCCTTAGCTACCGGTTATTCCAATGTGGCCCTTGAAACCATTCAACCATCATCCATATTCTACCACATTTTGTCATCAAAGGGAATGGGCACAAAAATTGTTCAAAAATTTGAGTTCAAGAATTGAAATGAAAAGTCAAAGAATTTGCAAATTGCATCAAATGAAAAGAGGAGCAAAAATAGACTCCTAATGCTTCAAATATAAGAACCCTCACTACAAATGGGGTGATTTTAAAAAAGTTCAAAAAGAAATGCAAAGAAATGTTGAAATTGTCAAGTATTGAAATGCCAAACATCAAAAGAAATGGCAAAAAGAAAGTGTTCTCAAATGTTATATGCCAAAAGAAATTGGGGGGAAAACAACAACAAAAGCAAACTCCCAAATTAAACTCAAATACTATTGATCCCTTTTCTATCGTATCCATTTTTGTGCATGGTAGAGAGGGGACGACCCTTCTTCTTGTCTAGGCAAGAAGAGGAATTCCGCGATCCTCCAGTGTTTCTAACACCATAGGGAGTCTACTCTTGACGAAAGCATTTAACGATTGAGGACAAAGGTACCCTAGCTTGACACAACTTGGAGGTGATTTATTGGTATCCTTCTAGGCTTAGTGGTTTGAAGAAACCGTATCTATGATGGAATGTGTACCCTTAAATTGCTTCCCCTTTAGATAATTTTCGCCACTTGGATGAGGAAAGTGGCTATTCATTTTTGTTGATGCATCCATTACTTGATCTTGTGTGCTTTAATGCTTGGATGTATCGCCATTTTGACAAAATCCACCTTGCCTTGCAAGAAGGCACCCTACCTCATGGATGTCTTGTTGTGAGTTGAAAGGGCAGAGTGAGACCCGCTAATTGTCTCATATCAGTTATATTACTGGGATAGTTTAAATAAAGGTCTAGTTTTAGTCACCTCTTTACTCGGGACGAGTCAAGGTTCGGTTTGGGGATATTTTATGTGACTCATAATTGCGCACATTGAGTCCCCTAATTGAGCCTATTTTGCATACTAATATAGCATTCCATAGCCAGTTTATCCGTCAAATGCCTTCTATTTTGCATTCCTAGTGCCTTTCGTATGTTTTGTAGGAAAGAAGGAAATAAGGCAAAATTCCCGCTTCTCGTGCTTATTTAGAAGGTCATTTATGATATTGGGTGAAAGAGTATGGAAGGGGAGGCAAGAACTAAGATCAACAATGCAAGAATAAGAAGTATGTGAAAGGAAGAAGCAAAGCATTCTGAAGGACAATCCGAGCGTTCTAACTTCAAGACGCTCGGCGCCCCCTCAAGCAATCCGAGCGTCCCATGCTTAATCCGTACGTCTCCCCCTGCTACAGTCCGAGCGTCCCGACCCCCAATCCGCTCGAATTCCTCTCCAGTTTAGACCGTCCCTCAGTCAAGCCGCTCGGGACGAGCATACTCTATGAAGATCACCAAAACGGAGATGAGCATCTCCTTGGAGAGGAGCACTTCCTCAACTCAACAATCAGCATTGTTAATTACTAATTTAGCCTTATTTAACCTAATCACTACTATAAATACCCCATTTGGTAATAAGGATAGAGAGAGGTTCCATAGTAGGAAATTCTCTTAGATTAGATTAGGAGTAGATTAGAATAAATTACTCTTTAATCATTCCATAAATCACACATTAATCTTTGCTTAATTATTGTTCGAGTTTATTATTGGGCAATTGAAGACTATTAGGTTATATTGGAGGATTGACAATCCTTCATCAATCAATCGAGTTCTCTTCTTTTATTCTTGCTTTATTATTTGGATCATCTCAAGTTTGGTATAATTCCTTTATCCTTTACTCTTTATTGTTTATTTCCTTAAAGCTCTTATCATGTTTACCCTTGTTGTGATGATTGACACCATTAATGACATGCTTCCCATGATAATGGGTGAGTAGTTTCGTTAACTAGGATTAGTGGGTAATTAAAAGAAGTAGACATGGGGAATAATCATGCTTAATCCAATATGTTTCCATAATTAATTTGCTTGCTTGTTGTGATGTCAACCTATGCACATGTTATGTTCGATGAAATGCTAAGCCTATGAATCCTTGCATTTACAACCATCTCTTATCTATTCAACTTGACTTGTAAGATATAAACCAACTCGAGTCTAGTTAGACCATTCATAGAAGTGATTAGAAGGAAAGTAAGTCGACTTGTAGGTGTTGTACAATCTAATCGATTCGGCTCCGGGACCCAACTCTTCCTAAGAACCGTAAAACATACACCAACTCGGTTCCTTTACAACGTTAATTGCTTGCAACTTTGTGAACATGTTTGTATGGTTAACTCCCATGAATCCCCTATGAACGCATGATATCCTAGTACTTTTAATCATTTGTTTACATCCTTCGTTTTATTGCTTGTTTTACTTTATTGCTTGCATTAGTCTAGAATACAACTACAAACCCAAACAAATTCTGACATTAGCATCAATTGAGATAGATAGACTTAGAACCCAAAGCCCACCGTCCCATGGATCGACCTCGACTTAACCACTAACAAGTTGTTTTGTTGAGAATATAAATGTGTTTGATTGGATGTGTGACGACCAAATCTTGTCCATCAGCCATTCGGGCTAATCAATGCCGGGGCTACGTACCAACGCACTGCGACTACTTTGCTACATGACATGATGAATAAAGAAGTGGAGGTTTACGTGGACGATATAATCGTCAAATCTAAGGATAGGAATGTAACGCCCCTCATATTCGACTAATTAAAATTTAACTATAACATTCAAAACGCGCCAAAATATAGGTATATTATAATTAATATACAAAGTCTCTTGTTACAAATCTCTTTTACACAATAAATTATAAAATAAACAAAACTTTTACAACACTCTAAATTAAATCTTGTCTTGAAATAAAATTCTTTTTGAACAGCAGCGGAAGACCTGAAAGCAAAACCAGAAGACAGAATGGACTACCCCCATGACGAGTAGCCCAGAATGGAGAAAACACGTCAGCCGGAAAGCTGAGTAACAGATAATACCCAAATAGAAGCAGAATAATTTTGGTCATAGCGTGGAAACACAGACATGTAAAAATAAAAATAAACAGAGAGAATAATAAAAACACTCCCCGTTAACTCATCTCATACTCAAATCTACTCCATGATATAATACACTCTCTTGTCCCAATAATTAACCAAGTTTCATCTCATTACTCCGTCTCACGAATTACTCCGTCTCATAATATAATACTCCAAATTAACCAGATATCGTATTCTCATCGTCGATCCTAAGACCAGGACAAGGGGTGAGTGAACTGGCGGAATAAACCACAAAACAACATTTCCTTCTCAATATCGATTCCAAACAGTATAACTAACTCAATAACCATGGTCGCACTGGACCGTAAAACATAACTCAGCACAACGGCCCCAATAACTTAATACCAGTAACCAATTTTCATCTCAATTTCAATATCGGTATTGTCAAAGGTTCAAAGAACCGTGATCAAAACTAAAAGTATAAACTCTAAGCTACTCACCCACGAGCCGAAGTCATAGAATACAACAATTAAAACACAATACAAAAATCAATAATCTCAATCTCAAACCAATGTCAAGTATTAACCCATAACGATATCATGCGCAATACTAACGATGCACTCAACATTAATAACAATCAGCCCATGATACTATTACCCAAATCTCACGTACACTTAAACTATTTCAACTACACTAATCTTTACCTTTTACTCATAATAATAATCCAGTTCCACTATAAATCGACAAATCATTCAAGTCAGTAGCCCTTTTCATGTCCACACACAATTCTAACTCACTCGTCTTTAACCCATATCTCAAACAGTTAACTTAAACGATATCAAATAAAATAGCTACTAGTATATAACATAATGTATAGAACATAGGCAATTATCACATACCACCATCAATGATCTATTTATCACATGTAACATGTACGACAAATATAAATTCATACAACCACGAACAATAATAATAATATTAGGATCGGTAAAATCGTGTTACCTCATATTGCATAACCAGTCCTAAACTCGTTTATCGATAAAAAAAAACAGACGCCCACCATGAATAAATAAAGGAGAAAAGACGATCGAGGATGAACTTGTTCTAGTGAAGGTAAGATAGCTCACAACGACGAATATAAAAAACAAGGCTGATTCAAATTCACGGGATAGTGAAAACATAATCAGAAACATGGAAATTACAGTGGAACATTATTATGATGATGATAGTGATTAAGATAGTTTAAACAACCAAAATAATGATTAATAGTAGCCCTAATATAGACCTTCTGATTTGTAAATCATGAGAAACAAAAGTGGTAAGATGGAAGTTTTTGGCAGAGAGAACGACAAAAGAGAATAAATAATAATTAGGATTTATATTTGTGGTAACTAAAAACAAAATAGAGGTTAACTCGTCTTAATAAGAGTATAGGTTATAAAAGTAAGTTTAAATTAGGATAATAAAGTATTTAGGAAATTATGGACAATTACAATCTCCCCTTCTTAAAAATGAACTTCGTCCACGAAGTTCAAGTTAGAAAATAAAACAAGTTAAAAATTTGACTGGTATTACAATCCACCCATCTGAAAGAAATGTTCGTCCTCGAAAATTAAAAATTCAAAACAGTTTGCCTCAAAAGTTCAAGAAAAGTTTTAAAAAGTGAAAACGAGCGGTGCTAAGATGTGACGATCTCAACACTCAACCAAGAAAGAACCCGCTCTGATACCAATTATAACAACCTGATCTGCCACCGTCATAACACAACCCCAATAAGATGAGATGTGTACCTTTGGGCCTATTATTTGTCCTCACTTACGCCCAAAAGCTCAAGGCCTTGTTACTAAGTGGTCGGTGGAAGCCCTTATACATATCTCATAAGCCACTCAATTTCCCGATGTGGGACAGCTTCCCACTCAATCTCTTAGGGTGTTACAAAATCCCCCACGTAAATAACACAACGTCCCCATTGTGTCCGGAGGCTGACAGCAGCCAAGCCCATAATCCTCCCCCGCTAGGTGGGTGACCCGGGTACTCCTGACCACAGGTTCACCACACGGTCACAGGGTTGCTCTGATACCATTTATAACAACTCGTCCCACCACGGTCGTAACACAACCCCAATAATATGGGATGTGTACCTTTGGTCCAATTATGTGTCCTCACTTAAGCTCAAAAGCACAAGGCCTTGTTACTAAGTGGTCGGTAGAATCCTTTATAAACATATCATAAGCTTTTTACTTTCCCGATGTGGGACAATTCTCTTCTCAAACTCTTGGGGTGTTACAAACTCCCCACTATAGGAAGATTTAGGTCCCGGAGCCGAGTCAATAAAGACTTTACAACACCTACAAGTCGACTTAGTCTCTTCCTATTCAACTATATGCATGGTCTAACAAGGCTTGAGTTGGCTTATATCTTACAAGCCTCATTGAAAATGTAAGAGATGTATAAATGTAAGGTTTTATAGTCTAGCATTTCATCAAGCATAACATGTGCATAAGTTGAAATCACAACAAGCAAGCATTTAATTATGAAAGCATATTAATTTAAGCATAGATCTAATCGCATAATTGATTCCCCTAATTTCCCATTAACCCTAGCTAAGAGACTACTCACTCATGGTCAAGTATAACATGCTAATAAGGATGTCAATCATATTAACAAAGCAAAACATGATGAATAAGTAATGTAATTAACAATAATTAAACAAAGGTAAAAGGGATTATACCTATTTGAGATGATCCAAATAATTAAGCAAAGAATAATAGCAGGAAACTTGATGATTGATGGAGAGTTGTCATTCCTCCAATAAACCCCAAATAATCTTCTTATTACCCACCTAAAACTAAGAACAATTGAGAGATTAAGGAAAGATTAAGATGTGATTAACATTAAAATGTGAATTACAACTTGGATTAAGACTAAATTAAGAGAGGTTAATACTTCATTATAAGAAGTTTGACGATTTGCAAGTCGAGCTGAATAGGAGGTCCCTCAGGGACATGCGTG
Source organism: Silene latifolia (assembly GCF_048544455.1). NCBI lineage: Eukaryota > Viridiplantae > Streptophyta > Magnoliopsida > Caryophyllales > Caryophyllaceae > Silene > Silene latifolia. Next base: position 233,583,744 of record NC_133537.1, read on the forward strand.
TCCTGGCTGAAGAATCCTTGGGACTGCTTCACAATCCGCTCGAGCCGAGCCTTGGGACGCCCGGATCCTGGTCCTGGACGTTCGTCCTGATCTTGGGACGCCCGGATCCTGGGAAAGGGTTCCTTTTCCATTCTTGACTGCCTAACAATCTGTGGGGACTGACATAGGGTCGTGGGGATCTTCATCATTGCGCAATTCTCTTGATTTATTTTCTTAAGCCTTTAGTATTGGTCTCCTCTTCGATGCTTGGTTGTTAGATGTGATCCATTTTGCTCCATAAATGCAAGGCTAGCAATCCTCTCCTAGCAAGGACACAAAACCTCAAAGAATATGCAAAATGGGGAACTAAAGATAAGAAATTACCCTAATAGTCGCTAGAAAGCATGGGACTGAGGTTAATTCAGGGACTAAATGTGCACAAATATGGGTCACATCACCAACCTTCGCAAATTCTTCCTCAGATTGCGCAAATACAACATGAGGCTCAACCCTCAGAAATGTGGATTCGGAGTAACGTCAGGCAAGCTTCTGGGATACGTTGTTAGCCAGAGGGGAATAGAAATTGATCCATCCAAGATCAAAGCCTTAATCGATATGCCACAACCCCCAACAGAAAAAGAGGTTAGAGGATTCCTGGGCAAAGTGCAGTACATAAGTCGATTCATATCGAAACTCACTATGATCTGCGAACCTATCTTCAAAAAGCTTAAGAAAACGGACCATACCATATGGGACGAAGACTGTCAAAAGGCATTTGACAGGATGAAGGAGATATTGGCCAAACCACCAGTGCTAATGCCTCCCCAACAAGATCAACATCTTGGTTTATATTTGACAGTTACTGAAACAGCCATTGAGGCTATGCTCGCGCAAACCGATGGAAAAAGAAGAAAGGGTCATCTACTACCTTAGTAACAAGATTTTGGAGTACGAGAGTAAGTATACACCTCTCGAGAAGACATGCCTCGCTCTTGTGTGGGCAACAAAGAAGCTGCGCCATTACATGCCTAGATACTCGGTTAAAGTGTATTCTAAAATGGATCCCGTCAAATACCTCTTCGAGAAACCCGTCCTCAATGGACGCTTGGCAAGATGGACCCTAATGTTCTCAGAGTTCGATCTCAAATACGTACCTTTAAAAGTCATAAAGGATGCGTCGTGGCCGAATTCTTCTCAGATAATCCTATCAATGACCCGCAAGCAATAGACATGTGGTTGTTTCCAGATGAGGACATTTTACAAACGAGTATGGATTCTTGGGATCTTTACTTTGTTGGGGCATCTAATTTGAGAAGATTTGGAATAGGAGTGTTGCTCATTTCTCCTGAAGACGAGCATACACCACTTTCTCTTAAACTCAACTTTGAGGTGACAAACAATGCAGTAGAGTACGAAGCTTGCCTCAATTGTCTACAAGCAGCAGTGAGTTTAGGCATCAAGAACCTTCAAGTTCACGGAGACTCGTCTTTAATCATTAACCAAATCACTGCATCCTGGAAAATCCGAAGTGAAAGTCTAGCACCCTATCAGGCTAGGATAGATCAGATTGCTCAATTCTTCGATCAGGTTACTTATTTACACCAGCCTCGCGAAGAAAATCAGGTTGCGGACGCTCTTGCAAAACTCGCATCCTTGATTAATATGCCAGACAACATGGTTGAAATGCCCTTGTGCATCGAACGGCGGTCGGAGCCAGCCTATGTATTCTTCCTTGCAGATGAAGAGGAAAACAGTGACACCCTCATTTATTGTGGAAAAGTAAACACGTAATTCTAGAATAAAACTGCATGGATATGTTTGTAATAGGTTCATTATAGTAAAAACCTGTAATTTTTAAAACCTGAACCTGTTATAAAGATATCCAAAAGGGAAGGTGTCAAACATGCAAGGTCCAAAATAAATCTCATGAATGAAATATCGCTAAAGTCGCGAAACAAAGTTATACAAACCAAATATGAGAAAGGGAGACATATGTCCCTAAAATGTATGTGACATAAAAAGGGTTTAAGGGTCACAATAAAATAAAACCAGTCTAGGTCCCAAGGTTACTTTGCTCGCTAGCTCGTCCATGTACCCCATATATGCATCACCTACCTGTCATTCGCATTTTATACAAATACGAAAGCCACAGTCAATGGGGAGTAACTCCGAGTTCTCCCAGCCACGAAATGTCATAATTAATATAACATGTAAACATAAGAATATGAATATGAATAACACATAGCCTTAGCATATAGATGCTAGACAATCGTGCTTATCATGTGAACAACAATATAACAACACATAGTCCTAGCCAGTGAATACTAGACCGACTCATACTACACTATCATGTGAATCACATAACATCCAGGAATCCAAACTCTATCAACCATAGCCGGCTTGCATCTCACCTTCTATGATTCATAGAATCATCAAACAAGAAAGGGCAATATATCAAAGACAGGCATAAGTTCTTAGTCCCGTCAATAGTCACTCTGTAACTCGAGTCTATACCACGAGGTAGGGAAGGTAATCGAACCGGTATCTTGGCTCAGAGGTTCTATCAAAACATGGCCAAGACACAACACAACCCTAGCCTAAAATCTGCGCAGACCTAGACATGCGGATACACACCACCGCACCCAAGACCCACAATTTTTCTAAAACAAAGTGAGTACCCTAAGGAGTCCACCAAAGGGTTGGCTAGTACTTAAGCTGACCACTTACTATCAAAATAAGTAACGAGGTTATGCCCCAACTTGGATATAAAACCACCAAGTCAGGAACACAGAGGCTATCAAGCAGTGAACATACACTCGTCAAAGACTATAATGACCTATCTATGATGAAGGCCGAAATACTCACCTAGGACCTAGTCCCAACTTGAATATTTTAGCCCACACCACACAAGACAAGTAGGATACCCAATTCAGTTGACAATCCAACAATATCTCCATTATCAATAATAATCCAAATTCCATTAACCGTTAATTTCATAATTCATGAGAACCAAATAAAATGGCAAAGAGGCAATAAGACTGAAGTATAAGGCAGCCAATTCATCCAACAACCAACATGTGAAATGATAATTACAAATATCAAGACATAACATAAAATTTCCAATAATAACTAATCTCACCTCAAAGACAAACCCTCGACCCGAGTCCCGCGACGGGTCATCGGTCAAATCGAGGTGACCGGTTTAAACCTAGTTTGACCAAACTCGTTTGGTCAATCCCCCACTTCGAGTCTTTGCCTACTTTGGCCCAAATCATAAAATTTATCACAATATAATTCTCATGCTATATTCCAATTTCTATCATGTGAAAAACGAAAGTAAAACATTATCAATCACCTAAACACTTATCAAACAACAACACAACATCAACTACTAATGTGACATTAATTCGTCGAGTAACTCGGAATAGTTACCTTACGCTAGCAAAGAGACAAGTAATAACTTGAGAAAGCTTCTAAAACCCAAAATTACTCTTCATCTTCAACCACATATGAGCCACCTAAAATAATTATGTGAAAGGACGATATTAACGAATTATCTTTATATAAAATATGAGACGGAAATTAATTTAATTATATTTTAAATAAACCAAACTAGCGTCAAAATAATTTATGGACACGGCTCAAAAGTTATTATGACAACCTCAAACTCGGCCTAACCACTAACTACACATGGCCTCAAACTCGTGACTTAGCTAGGCCACGGCCAGGCCACAGCTAGGCCACAGGGAGTCCGACACGACCACCACCCGACTACCCATAGCCACCCTTCACCCTACTTCATAACCTGACCCAAAAATCAGTCCAAAACAGAACCCAAAAGATGCCTAAGTTCGACCCCAACTCCAGTCCTCAAATGCAAAGTGAAAACCCACGATGACGCTCTCGTCCCGCCCAAAACAGAGTACCAATCGTCCCCTTAAGACTCCATTCTCGCGCCTAAAAAACAGTCCTAGGCGAGCCAACTAAGTCGGCATTTAAAACGGTTTTAGAGCGGAAATCCACAAGTATAAAGCAACACAAAAACAGACCCTAAAGACTACAAAAATCGCCCCAACACAGAGTCCAAATCAGTCCAAAACAATCCCTACATCTCAGTATACACCGTCTCAACTATAAAACACACCAATTATCACCCAAAACAATCCATACATGTCAGCATACACCGTCTTAAATATACCACTTACTAGCTAGCATCCCAAATGATCCCTAGAGGTCGGTATACACCGTCTCAATCATCTCCACATATCGGTATACACCGTCTCAACTATACAACTGACTAATTAACATCCATAAGGATCCCTATATATAATTATTCACCGTCTCAATTATAAAACAGACTAACCAAAGATTCGAAATAAACATATTTTACAAGTAATATCGAGTAATGCATTATCGTTACCTTTTTAATCTTCTACCGATACCGTCTATTTTAGTACATACAACCGTCTTATCATAAATAAAGCTGAAAATATAAATGGGTTTGTAAAAATACATGACGAAAATGAATTTTACTTACAACGGATTGACGAAAACGACGAAAGGAGCGCTATGGAACAAAAATAGTTGAAAACGGATGACAAGCGAGATCGATATCAATTTTGAAGATCAAAATTAAAACGAAGGAAAAGAAGAACAAAGAAGGGAAGAAGAAGACGTGAAGGGATGAAGAAATGAGGCGTGACTTGACTGCTATTTATTATACGTACGTTTCTTCGTCGTTAAGAAACTTCGATCGTTATTAAAACCGTTTGAGTTAAATTTAACCGATTTAAGTAAAAGTTTCGAAATAAAACGGAATCAATAATAAATAAATTTAATGAGTGAAAATAAAATAAACTCAGCTAGTTAACGTAAATAATACAATATCAGCTTGAATCGGAATTATTAGCGATTTTTACAAAACTAACGGATATTAATAAAAATTGCTAATTTAGTGAAATAAGCTCAAAATAGCTAATTGGACGGTTTTGTTCCCAAAATCCATCTCGGGTTCACTTAAAACAACTTTCATAAGGACTCGTAAAGAAACGGAAATTATTAAATAAATAAACTCGAACTAATTTCAATAAACTCGAACTAACTTTAAATAAACTTATTAATGATTATTAAAATTAACGTATCGAATTATGATGAAATTAATTAATTAGCTAAGCATAAATATATAAATCGTTAAATGATGTAATTAAATTCAAAATAGCAATTAAAAGAATTTTATCCAACTTAATAAAATACGGGGTGTTACAATCACCCCATGTTTTTTAAAAAGTTTCGTCCTCGAAACTTGAAAGTATAAATGAAAGGTTATAAAAATAAAACTGAAATTGGAATCGGTAACCAAAACATTTAAAAGGTCACTTATCGTAAGAATCAAAATTCTTTCAAAAGTTTCAAATAAAATTTTCCGAAAACCGATTCTCATCAGAGGAACGGAAGTGTTCTTGTTGCGCATTCAAGAACATCACATTCCAAATCCAAGATAAGGTCAAAGGCAAATCATTTGTATAAATCGAAAATCAAAATACTTTCAGAAACATTAATGAAAAGTTTTCAAATGTATAAGTCTCATTCATGGAACGAAATTGCCCTTGTCGTGCACACAAGAGCGCTAACTTTCCATGTCAAAGAGAGATTTAAAATAAAAATCATTCGCCGATAAGCGCAGGGCAAGTTATTAGACGCCTTTAATAATGAGTCCTAACATCCCATCAACGTTAAAATCAAAATAAGAGAAAGGTAATCTACTCAAATTTTCTTTTGCAAAAAGCCAAAATAGAAATAAAGGTTTCACCTTTAAACTAAAAGGGGAGTTAAATTCCTGAAATATAATATTAAACTTTAACAAAGGCATCATGATTAGATCAAAGTGAATAGAAATTGGATAAAATTTACAAAAATCTCAGGTTTAGCAACTCAAAACCATGATAAAGAAGTCTATACTCAAAGAACAATTAGAGAATTAAATCGTTTTCATTTTCAAATTTTTAAAATAGGTTAGGTTTGCAGAAGTGACATAAACTTTTAAAAATGAATCGAAACTGGTAGCTTGAAAGTTTAGAAGTTGTACAAAAAGGAAAGTAACTTAGATAGCATAAAAACAAAGTATGTTAAGAGAGCTCAAACTTAACCAACAAGAGAGCTATAATGAATTTCATAGGGTAAAAATTGAAGTCAAATTTACAAAGTTGTCAAAGATAGAGTTTCACAAGATACGAGTGTCAAACTTAAAGGAGGAGCAAGATGAAGCGAGGAAATGAGGTATGAACGGTAACGCTTATGATCAAGGAGAAAGGGAAATTAGACAACAAGGAAACGCCAGATACTCAAATCTCAAACAACAATGTCATCACTCCCAAGGGTTTCCTCAATCGCTTATGTTACCTCATCCTAATCTATTCCCTAAAACAAGGTACTCCACTATAAGTGTGATCTCATCGCTCCAAATCCTCAAACATCCAGAAACAACTTTCACAAGCCTAAGGTCAAGGTTTTCGACAAAGTTATATTCGTATCCAACTAGTGTCAACTATGGGTTCCTTAAAAAAAATAAACCTTCAATCAAGAATCCCAATACCAAGCTCTAAACTCCAAGAGAAGGTTCCTCAAATATTCCACAAGGTTCTCATTTCAAAACAAGGTAGTAACATACCAACCCCAAAATCTGAAAAATCAATAGGATCTCAAGTTTCTCTATCCTTTTACTTATCAAGGATTCCCAAAAGCGGAACTACACTCAGCTACACTCAGCTACGACATCATCCCATCATCTCAAGTACTCAATGCGACCTCAAGGTCTATAAAACTATAGGGTTAACAAATTCTTCTCAATACTAAGACTCTCTCAACTCAAGACCCTTAAGAGCCAACTAATACCAAATCACATCACCAATCCATTATGGTCATCAACATCCCAAGGAGTATTCTTTCAAATTTGACATCCTAACACTTACTTACCATCAAATTCCCAAGAAACAAGGTCTTAATTGTAACAACACTTCATCACCTCAAAGTTCATAAAACCATAAATTGAAACTATGTTCTTTAACCTAACAATTGGTGTCAACCATACCGTTACCCTTTCTAGTTATTAAAACAAGTGCTGAAACTTCCCAATAATGTAGCTTACTCTCACTCTCATACCATACCTCAAATAGTAATCAATATCACTCACTAAAACCAACTAATAATCCCACCATTAGCTTTTCTCATATGGTCATACACATTATCAAACTCTCATGTCCAAAGTGATTATGGAAGCCAATCACAACTCGACTTACCTAGTCAATCCTATATCCTCAAACCCTCCATTCAGTTTCATCCATTTTAAGTCAAGTACTAAGCACTAGTATCCCAAACATAAACAACAATGCCATGTTCCATAACCTTAGTAACCAATGAAACTCACTTTATCAAGGATCTATAGGTATAAGAATCATCAAGTATGTCTCATCACACTACCTAAGTCTTTCTAACATCAAATCCTCTCAAAACCAGGAAAGGTTCAAGCACAAACAATCCCTTCAAAAGTCGAATTTTCCAACCCAGGTCAACATTCCTCACAAGAAAGAGTACTATCATATGGCGTTAAGGGAGGATAAGCAAGGAACAAAAGACAAGTTAGGAGTACAAGCTTAGCTTATAAAGTAAAACAGAAGGTAGTTTAGAAGGAGGATAAGCACCAAGAGATTAAGAATAAGGCGAGATACAAAAAGAACGAGAAACATCTTCAAGGAAGTAGAAGCATTCTTCAAAGGTTGAACAAATCTTTAATCCTCAGCAATAGGCACTAAATCTTGATCTTCTTAAAATATAAGTGTCCTTTCAATGGAACGGAGATACTCTTGGCGATCACTCAAGAACATCAATATTCCAATTCAAAGACATAAAAATACATTTTTACACCAACAAATGATAAAACTAATTATCAGACGTCTCCAATAACAAGCTTTAACACTAATTGACATTAAAACCAGTGAAAAACATTAAAATATTTTCAAAACCTTTAGTTCAAATTTTTTTTTTTTTATAATAAGGGTAATAACTCCATTAGCTATAGATAAGCTCACGGTCATTGATCCAAGAACGCAGCAATTATTAAATGACAATCAACAAACAGGTTAGTACCTAACAAAGAGCAAACACAAAGAGACTACAACATAAGGTCCTAAGTCTACCCATCTTACCCATCTCTCAAGTTTATTATTTTAAGGGCAAGTTATTTATATTGGGGTGCACAAACGTGCGTCGGGAGCAAATATGCTCTGATACCAACTAGTGACACCCTCATTTATTGTGGAAAAGTAAACACGTAATTCTAGAATAAAACTGCATGGATATGTTTGTAATAGGTTCATTATTGTAAAAACCTGTAATTTTTAAAACCTGAACCTGTTATAAAGATATCCAAAAGGGAAGGTGTCAAACATGCAAGGTCCAAAATAAATCTCATGAATGAAGTATCGCTAAAGTCGCGAAACAAAGTTATACAAACCAAATATGGGAAAGGGAGACATATGTCCCTAAAATGTATGTGACATAAAAAGGGTTTAAGGGTCACAATAAAATAAAACCAGTCTAGGTCCCAAGGTTACTTTGCTCGCTAGCTCGTCCATGTACCCCATATATGCATCACCTACCTGTCATTCGCATTTTATACAAATACGAAAGCCACAGTCAGTGGGGAGTAACTCCGAGTTCTCCCAGCCACGAAATGTCATAATTAATATAACATGTAAACATAAGAATATGAATATGAATAACACATAGCCTTAGCATATAGATGCTAGACAATCGTGCTTATCATGTGAACAACAATATAACAACACATAGTCCTAGCCAGAATACTAGACCGACTCATACTACACTATCATGTGAATCACATAACATCCAGGAATCCAAACTCTATCAACCATAGCCGGCTTGCATCTCACCTTCTATGATTCATAGAATCATCAAACAAGAAAGGGCAATATATCAAAGACAGGCATAAGTTCTTAGTCCCGTCAATAGTCACTCTGTAACTCGAGTCTATACCACGAGGTAGGGAAGGTAATCGAACCGGTATCTTGGCTCAGAGGTTCTATCAAAACATGGCCAAGACACAACACAACCCTAGCCTAAAATCTGCCCAGACCTAGACATGCGGATACACACCACCGCACCCAAGACCCACAATTTTTCTAAAACAAAGTGAGTACCCTAAGGAGTCCACCAAAGGGTTGGCTAGTACTTAAGCTGACCACTTACTATCAAAATAAGTAACGAGGTCATGCCCCAACTTGGATATAAAACCACCAAGTCAGGAACACAGAGGCTATCAAGCAGTGAACATACACTCGTCAAAGACTATAATGACCTATCTATGATGAAGGCCGAAATACTCACCTAGGACCTAGTCCCAGCTTGAATATTTTAGCCCACATCACACAAGACAAGTAGGATACCCAATTCAGCTGACAATCCAACAATATCTCCATTATCAATAATAATCCAAATTCCAGCTAACCGTTAATTTCATAATTCATGAGAACCAGCTAAAATGGCAAAGAGGCAATAAGACTAAAGTATAAGTAAGCCAATTCATCCAACAACCAACATGTGAAATGATAATTACAAATATCAAGACATAACATAAAATTTCCAATAATAACTAATCTCACCTCAAAGACAAACCCTCGACCCGAGTCCCGCGACGGGTCATCGGTCAAATCGAGGCTGACCGGTTTAAACCTAGTTTGACCAAACTCGTTTGGTCAATCTGGCCCAGCTCAGAGTCTTTGCCTACTTTGGCCCAAATCATAAAATTTATCACAATATAATTCTCATGCTATATTCCAATTTCTATCATGTGAAAAACGAAAGTAAAACATTATCAATCACCTAAACACTTATCAAACAACAACACAACATCAACTACTAATGTGACATTAATTCGTCGAGTAACTCGGAATAGTTACCTTACGCTAGCAAAGAGACAAGTAATAACTTGAGAAAGCTTCTAAAACCCAAAATTACTCTTCATCTTCAACCACATATGAGCCACCTAAAATAATTATGTGAAAGGACGATATTAACGAATTATCTTTATATAAAATATGAGACGGAAATTAATTTAATTATATTTTAAATAAACCAAACTAGCGTCAAAACAATTTATGGACACGGCTCAAAAGTTATTATGACAACCTCAAACTCGGCCTAACCACTAACTACACATGGCCTCAAACTCGTGACTTAGCTAGGCCACGGCCAAAGCCACGGCTAGGCCACTGGGAGTCCGACACGACCACCACCCGACTACCCATAGCCACCCTTCACCCTACTTCATAACCTGACCCAAAAATCAGTCCAAAACAGAACCCAAAAGATGCCTAAGTTCGACCCCAACTCCAGTCCTCAAATGCAAAGTGAAAACCCACGATGACGGCTCTCGTCCCCCCCAAAACAGCAGTACCAATCGTCCCCTTAAGACTCCATTCTCGCGCCTAAAAACAGTCCTAGCTGAGCCAACTAAGTCAGCATTTAAAACGGTTTTAGAGCGGAAATCCACAAGTATAAAGCAACACAAAAACAGACCCTAAAGACTACAAAAATCGCCCCAACACAGAGTCCAAATCAGTCCAAAACAATCCCTACATCTCAGTATACACCGTCTCAACTATAAAACACACCAATTATCACCCAAAACAATCCATACATGTCAGCATACACCGTCTTAAATATACCACTTACTAGCTAGCATCCCAAATGATCCCTAGAGGTCAGTATACACCGTCTCAATCATCTCCACATATCAGTATACACCGTCTCAACTATACAACTGACTAATTAACATCCATAAGGATCCCTATATATAATTATACACCGTCTCAATTATAAAACAGACTAACCAGCATTCGAAATAAACATATTTTACAAGTAATATCGAGTAATCCGTTATCGTTACCTTTTTAATCTTCTACCAGACCGTCTATTTTAGTACATACAACCGTCTTATCATAAATAAAGCTGAAAATAAAAATTGGTTTGTAAAAATACATGACAAAAATGAATTTTACTTACAACGGATTGACGAGAACGACGAAAGGAGCGCTATGGAACAAAAATAGTTGAAAACGGATGACAAACGGAGCATCAGTATCAATTTTGAAGATCAAAATTAAAACGAAGGAAAAGAAGAACAAAGAAGGGAAGAAGAAGACGTGAAGGGATGAACAAATGAGGCAAAGACCGCTGACCGCTGCCGCTATTTATTATACGTACGTTTCTTCGTCGTTAAGAAACTTCGATCGTTATTAAAACCGTTTCGAGTTAAATTTAACCGATTTAAGTAAAAGTTTCAGTAATAAAACGGAATCAATAATAACTAAATTTAATGAGTGAAAATAAAATAAACTCAGCTAGTTAACGTAAATAATACAATATCAGCTTGAATCGGAATTATTAGCGATTTTTACAAAACTAACGGATATTAATAAAAATTGCTAATTTAGTGAAATAAGCTCAAAATAGCTAATTGACTCGGTTTTTGTTCCCAAAATCCATCTCGGGTTCACTTAAAACAACATTCATAAGGACTCGTAAAGAAACGGAAATTATTAAATAAATAAACTCGAACTAATTTCAATAAACTCGAACTAACTTTAAATAAACTTATTAATGATTATTAAAATTAACGTATCGAATTATGATGAAATTAATTAATTAGCTAAGCATAAATATATAAATCGTTAAATGATGTAATTAAATTCAAAATAGCAATTAAAAGAATTTTATCCAACTTAATAAAATACGGGGTGTTACAAAAACCCAGAAGAACCTTAGTTCCAGGCCATTCTAAATTTTAAGCTTAATGGTACATATCCACCAGATATGGATAAGAGGGGACAACGCGCCATACACCTACTTGCCTCTCAATACCTCCTCATGCAGGGAGAGTTGTACAAAAGAACACCACTTGGTGTCCTCTTGCGTTGCCTTGATCATTCACAGTAACACAAAGTGATGGAAGAAGTTCACGATGTAGAATGCGGTCCTCACATGAATGGACCTATGATGGCAAAGAAGATTACGCGTCTAGGGTATTACTGGACGAAAATGGAATTAAATTACATCAAATATGTCAAGCACTGTCACAATTGCCAGATCTTCGGGAATGTGCAACATGTTCCTCCCTCAATGCTATATACCATGACATCTCCTTGGCCAATTTTATGCTTGGGGAATAGACATCATCGGGAAAATCACTCTAGCTAGGACAGGAGGCCATTGTTACATTCTAGTGGCTATCGACTATTTTACTCAATAGGTCGAGGCAGCATCTTATACTAGTCTCACAACCAAACATGTGGCAAAGTTCATACAAACCAATATCATCTGTCGATATGGTTGCCCATTTGAAATCATCAGTGACAACGGGTCACACTTTCCGGCCGAAGCTGCACAGTTGCTAGCCAAATATAAGATCAAGCATCACCATTCCTCACCATATAGAACTCAAACTAATGGCACGGTAGAGGCAGCTAACAAAAATGTCGTCAGAATCCTCACGAAAATGATCGACAATTATCGCGATTGGCCTAGCAAAATACCCTTTGCATTATGGGGATATCGCACATCAGTCAGGACGCCCAGGCCACTGGGGCTAATCCTTTCTATTTGACTTTCGGCATGGAAGCTGTGCAACCTGTAGAGCTAGAGATCCCATCTCTATGCATTCTACTCGAAAGTCAAATTCCATAAGCTGAATGGAAGAGGGATAGGTATGATAAACTCGTCCTCTTGGACGAACGGAGGCTACGCGCATTACATAATGTGCAGACATATTAGGCGCACATCAAACGAGCCTTTAATAAACGGATCAAACCCATAAATATCAAGGAAGGGGATTTAGTACTCAAGTCAGTCAGAGCTCTCTTACTTGTCGATCCACGGGGAAAATTTAAACCCAAGTGGGCAGGACCATTTTGGTCAAGTCCGTACTTTCGGGGGGTGCGGTTAAGATCACAGACCTAGACGCGAACTAGTTTTCTAATCCAAATAACGTAGACCAATTGAAAAGGTACTACCCTTAGAAATAGGATAAAACGCGCCTCGCTTAACCCACGTGCCGCTCTTGCGACACGAAATAAAAACGGCCCCTCGCCCGCTAAAAAGCTTATGACATTTCGCTCTTGCGTCTTGACATTTTTGACATCCCCATATCATCAAATAAGTTGAATTGCATTTTCTTAGGAGTTAGTAAAGCACACGCTTATTTTTTCTAAGTTCATTACAAGCTCTTGCTTCGAACATTAATTCTTTTACATTTTTTCGAACTACGTACAGGGTTTGATTTCAATTTTTCTTATGAATACGAAGTCAATCCTTTACAGGATACAACCCGTCATTTCAAGATGTGAATAGAAGGACATTTGCATGTTGCATTTGAAATTCGACAAGAATAAAGGAAGAAAATTTGTGAAAGTTTCTTAACTAATAAATCTTTTATGCATTATTCCTTAAATAATAATAATACGCCAAATACGTATAAATTTAAGATACTAAAAATTAAAATGCTAGGCTAGGATTCTAAAAACCCCGCCATTTATAACAACTCAAAAAATAAAAAAATATTATAAAAATGATTAAGGCTACTCTTCAATTTTCCTCTTGCCTTTGTCACCCTTGTCAAATTCCTTGTCTCGACCACGAGCGGGACGCTCTTGCGCTATTTTCAACCTAATAACCAACGGTCATTCTCGCGGTCTAGCTTTCCCATTTCGATCCACCACCATCTTCTCGGCAGGAGCATTCTTTGGTTTCTTCGATGGACGAACGACCCGATATCCGGCTTCTTCTTCCTCCTCAGTTAAGTACTTTTGGTTCTCCTTCGCAACCTCGCGGATCTTATAGTCTACGGGCTCGTGCTTCCTTAGCTTTTCACGCTCCTCTGGACTGCTAGCTTTCCTCCACTGTAGATATGAGTCAGATACCCATAACGAGACAACCGGAACGGGTATGAACCACATATTCCTTTGGACCCAGCGAATAGGCCACTCTCGACAAGACTCCGAAGTATACGCCAAGGCAGTTTGAGGGACGGTATCTAGCTTCGGAATTTTCTGTCTTAGGCCCACTTGCCTCATAAATCTCTCCGGAAAGGTATGGACCATGAATTCTAAGCCAGGAACGCGAATCGACCGTGTCAGATCCAAGGACGATACTCAAGTCACCGATCTAAGATGCCACTAAGGAACTATCCACCTGATCAAGGGCCGACCTTCACTCTTCAATTTATTTTCCCAATAGTTGCATACTCGCGTGAAGTCCACCATGTATAGCCTCGTTCTCATCGGAATTGATCGGGAGCGATATCCTATCATGTCAACTGGGGGCTCGATCAACCGCAGCCTTTCCATCAGCCAGATCTGCAAAAAGGGGACTGGGGTTAAATGTCCAAACCGGTCGGAAAAAAAATGAAAAAATAAGCAAAAAACGGCCGAATCAAACAAGAAAAACGGGTTCTTACATGTAAAATGATAGGACTCCCAAGATAAGGATGCTCGCAGTTCGCCTTCCTGTTGTCTAATCCCAGAATGGTCTCCCCTAGAGCTAAACACGCTGGGCTCCTACGCAGTTCCATTTGCTCCACTATGCCTAAAAATCGAGGGTCACCCCTCATTTCTTGGTCCACATGCCCCCGCAGAACATAGCAATGACGAATGCAAAATCCATAAGCTCTACGCCTCGCCAGGTAAGAGATAGTAGGGTCCTCCCTATTTATAAATCGATCGACAAATTCAAACATACGGACACCTTTTGAAGTCACAAGACGGTCTACCTCAGCCTTGGTCAATCCAAGCAAGTCCCTGAATTTATTTTTATATCCTTGAGAGCCAAGGGGTATAGCCGGAACACTTTCTGCATCCCATCCTCCAATTGCAGCAATTTCTTCAGGAAAGGGACAAATTTCACCTCCCGGAAAGGCAAATACATGGAAATTCGGGTCCCAATATTCAAGACAAGTATCCAAAAAGGGCCTAATTACCTTCACCTGCTTCAAACTTGTGATTGATCCTAAATTAAGAGCACCCATGTCATGTTTCTCCACATTCGTAAATTCATTCGTCCACTCCTTAATGCGATTTTCAAAGGCATCCATTTTTTGTTGGAAAATTTGAGAAGATATATGAGGTTTTATAAAAGACGAAGTCAAGGAAGGGAGAATTGTGAGAATAGAAGCTCAACCAAGGTCTCTATATATACTTTTCGCTGTTTCCTAATTTCAGATGAGGACGGACTAACTGGAGAAAAGACGCAGCAGTTGCTGCGCCTCTTCGAAGGGTCGCAGCTACTGCTGCCCCTCTTCCCCAGGCTCCTTTCCTCGTTTGACAGCCATGGGATCTTTCCTAATCCGTTTTAGGTAAAGTTTCCTATTCCTATAGAACTTATTTTGGTAATTTCGATTAATTACCAAATTTGTGTTTCCTAATCTGTTACGGGTTCGCTTTTCGAGGTAAAATCGACATTTTCACCGGCCAAGCACACTTATTCGTTTTTTTTTTGGGGAATAATTTCACTCCCTCTTTTCAAAAATGCTTCTGATACACTTAGACATTTCATTTAAATTTTTTTTTTTAGGGAGTAGCCCTCCCTACCGTGTGGTCGCGTCATTTTGCCCATTTTCGGGCACTTTTTTTATTTTTTTCATTTTGTCCATTTTTTTTGGGCACGTTTTTGCATTTTCTTTTCTTTTTCGCGCTAATTTAGGCCATTCTAATTTTCTACGTTAATTCGTTTTGCTATACGTCTTGGTTGTGATTTTCCTATGTGAATTTCGGCAGCCTGACGGCGCAAAACGTCACATGCCAAACCTGTTGTTTTTCAAAGCTAACCTATAGATACAGCAAACACCCAGCAGCAAAGGCACGCAGGCCATCGTATATACAACCAAAATGCAAAATGTACATCAAAATACGGGCTCCTGCCCAAAATGACATCAAAAATGTACAAATATACAAACAGTCAGCAAACTAGTCCTGACGACCCCTCAGCTCAGCCACTATCGCCTCGAGGGCGGCGATCTCAGCATCCCTGACCTCGAGCTCTCGCAGCAAGCGGGCCGTCTCTTCCTGGGACTGCGCCAGCTCACGCTCCCTCTACACACAAAGAAATGAGAGATACTTCACTTCACTTCACCAAATTGGAAGTGATAAAAATAAATAAAGACAGGTAAAAAAGGTTCATACCTGCCGCCCCGAGCCACCTGTAAGGGCCTCAATGGCTGTAGCTCGCAGCCGGTTGGCCATCCTCCACAGCTCCACGTGCCTGGACGGTGTCACCTTCATTCAAATACAGAGAAGGTTCAAGCAAATGCATTCCTATGTAATGAAGCATAAATTACAAAAGACAGCCAAAGCTAGGGGCTTACCCTCCTAACGACGTGCTGCCACTCGTCCAAGCCAGCGTCAGTCACCGCCTCACTGAAATCCCGGATCTCCGAGATCACCATCATGCCCAGCGAGTCAGTGTACTCCAACGTCTCTGGAAAAGCAGGGGGGTCGACGCCCGCCACCTCGATCTCCTACAAAACTCAAATGGCTCATTATTTTGTTGATCATTCATCATTTATCAGATTTATGAAAGACAAGTAAACGGTAATATGCTTACCACGATCGGCCAGTACGCCAGCCTCCGGCGAACAAACTCAGCGTACTCCTCACCAGGTAGAAGGAGAGCGTCACCACTCGCACCAGCTAGGTCAGTCGTCCTCTAAGCCTCTGAAGGCTCCCTAAACATCTTCCATGGAGGGTTGATGAGAACCGTAAAAGTGTCGTGGGAGCACTGTCGAGTCAAACGCTCGCCCAAGTACCACACGGGTCCCATCGGCGTCGTCAACAGCAACCTGCTCAAACTCCAGGTACGGAGAACCTCATCCACAAAGGCTGGAGCCCCAGAGTAGCTCTCCTAGCGCCGGGGCACCCACTAAAGCAAGAAAATGAGGGGTCATTACTACGATCATCTCTAAGTAAATAAAAGATAAAATGAAGATCAAAGACACTTACGCTGTCTAAACTCATGGCATTCACACCCCTCCGACAAATATCGTAAGAAGATCGTTGGCTCTTCCGACGACACACTATCTAGTCCCTCACGACGGGGTACGCTCTCGGTACATCCGCCGCCCTCGTGGGCGCGAAACAAAGAAAGTAAGAGTACACCCACGCCTACAGGCAAAATATTAATGATTACTCTACAAAGATGATCTTTCATATTTTCAAAGATGATCTTTCATATTTTCAAAAAATGATCTTTCATATTTATTTCAAGAAAGGTTCATACCTCCAAGAGAAGTCCAGGACCGACAGTGGCAGAAGAAGTCCCCTTCTCCATCAGCTCCGGACAAACTATGGCCCTCATGTAGTGCATGAGGACCGCAAAGCTAGGAGTAACCCAGTCCTAACGACCTAGGCTACTCAAGTCAGAAAGGAACGGAAGAAGCTTTGTCGATAGCCTCTCCCCCTTGTCTCCGAGGTAAATTAAAGACAAGAACCACCACAACCACAGACGAGCCCGCTGCTCAGCGATACAAGGTGGTGGAGGCACCATGCGTCCATTTATCCCCACTCTCGCCGAAACCCTACCGCCGAAGTAGTCCCTGACGTAGGTACTCGACACCAAACCAGGAACCTGGGCCGCACTCGTAGCCAGGTTCCGGCCTATCAGACTCCTCGCCTCGGCCGAGTCTACTCCCGTGGCCATCGACGGGCACACCAACTGCTCCTCTACACACGGCAGACCCGAGATCATGCCATAGTTCTCCAAGGTGACCCCGATCTCTCCAAAAGGCTTATGGAAAGTCGAGGACGTGTCCCAGAATCGATCAAGAAAGGCTCGAATCAGGCTGAGGTTAGCCCGAATCTTTCTCTCCCTGATCTACCTCCAGCTTCGTACCAAGGCACCAAAGGCTCCCTGCTCGATGATAGCCTTCTCCTCCTCCGACAACTTCCCGAAGGCATCCATCATCGTCGTGTAACTAGAGAAGGACCTCATGTACCCAGCCTCATGCGTCAATTCAAAAGAAAGCTTTCTTAAGCATAGAAATGTGTAAGAATAAATAAGCATAGAAATGTCCAAGAAATAAATAAGTAAAGGAAATGACAAGCTGAAGGCTTACCATGCTCCTCGATGTCCAGTACGATAGGTGGCTCTCCGCCGCCCAAATGAGATGTCTGCCACCCCATTTCTCGGCCCACTCAGGTGGTCATGCGAGCTGACGGCCGCCTCGTCCCACATTGGCCCTCCGCGCGGCCTCCTCCTCTATATCCTCCTCCATCTCCTAGGTCACTCCCAGAGTAATAGAAGGGTCAACGTTGGTGTTCATGGGGTCTCTCCCCAACGCAGAAGGCATATCCTCATCTAATCGAAGTGAACAAAGCAATGTGAAGCGTTTTCAAAAATTTTCAAGCATTTCAAAATGGCATTTCTAGTCATCTTTGTCCGGGATTTTCCAGCCTCGGCCACACATGTGGTAGGTTAAGTCAAGACAAGTCTAAGTTCAAGCCTAGTTGCGGGTTTGAGTCAAAAATTCGGCAGCATTTCGCTATAATAGTAGTTATTCCCTACAAAAGTGTCCCGGAGGAGCCATCACAAATTGAAAATCCGGCATGATAGCGAGTTTACCAATTACTCAAGGGTTCCAAAAACTAAGTTTCATCAAAAATGGACTAGCATAGGGCCATTTTCGAAGTGTTTTGCTGTTTAGTAGAGAGACCGTCACATTTCGCCCAAATCCTTAATACTTGACGAAAATTCGAAAGAGATACATGGCTATGTTCCTAACATGATCAATTACACATTTTTAATGTTAATTTCATGAGACAAATCAATTTGAGACGAAATCCCCAAATTTTCGAAATAAATGGGTATATAAACCCTAATTTTTGACCCAAAATCGAAGCTCAAATGCAAAATAAAGCAAGTACAGACACAAACCTTGATTATTCATCGTCTATGGCAGGTGTTGATCAAATTTTGACGAGATTTGGTTGAGTTTTTGTGAAGAAATGAAATGTTTTGTGTTTTGAAATGAAAAACAAAACATGGTTTGAGTCGAGTTTTTACCTAGACAGGGACGAACCCGGGAAAGGACGCAGCACTTGCTGCGCCTCTTCTAAAGGTCGCAGCTTTTGCTGGGCCTTTTCCTCAGCGAGTCTCCTCAAAATTTTGATAAAATTCGTTATAAGTTTGTTATTTGTGGGTCCGGGCTTCATGCGCCTCTTCCTCAACATGTGGCTTTTTTTGGGTGTTCTCTTCGTCCGAATCGGCATTTTCTCTTCAGCAGACGGCAGACAACCGCGACATTTTGCTTCCCGCGAGAGTTCATGATCGCTAAGTGCAGTTCATGGGTTTCTCCTTTTATCGGAATTTCGCTTACGTTGACCCGAGCGGATTTTCTCCCCAGCAGTGCCAAGGGCGTGTCGTTGTCGATTAGACCCTTTTCTTCAATTATGCCAAGGGCGCGTCATTGTCGATCTATTTTTTTCCTCCTCAGCGGTGCCAAGGGCGTGCCGTTGTGGATTAAACACTTTTCCTCAACGATGTCAAGGGCGCGTCATTGTCGATCTATTATTCTCTCCTCAGTGGTGCCAAGGGCGCGCCATTGTCGACTCAACATATGATTCTTCCCCAGCTGAATCATCAATAGGTTCTCCAGTGAGAGTTCGTTGCCACTTATAGCCCTCATATGGTTTCCTACGGAGTTCGAGAGAAACAACTCCCGAAGAGTTCTTAATCCTTTAGATTTTTCAGAAACTTGCCTTAATCCTTCAGATTTTTCAGAAACTTTCCTTAATCCTTCAGACCTTTCAGATGCTTGCCTTTATCGCTTCAGATAACCCCTTTTTCATAAATTCCAGAATTTCCTTCAGACAACCCTCAGATAATCCTTTCAGAAACCTTCAGATACCTCATTTTCAGTAAATTCCAGAAGTTCTTTTCAGTTAAGTCCTCATGTTCAGTCCTTCAGAGAGTTGTCCTTCAACCTTTCCTTTGGAGATAGCTTTCATAGTTAGCCTTCAGAAGTGTTCATAAATTTCTTAAGAAGCCATGTAACCCCGAATGCCTTCAGACACCAAGTTATCTTCAGATCAAAGCGTTTCGCCGAAGCTCCTTCAGTCCCGTTTCACCAAGGGGTGTCTCGGGTATGATTTCTTCTTATGGTTGGCGAGCTTCCATATGTAGTCTAATGGACTTTAAACGGCCCTCCCCGATAGTCGACAGACTCAAAAATGTTCTCGACGACAGGTCCTTGGCTCAGACCCCTTGAGCCGCCTCGCGTCGCCATAGTCGCCAGGTTATAATATTCGATTGCCCTGATGGCTATACTTTGACTTTCGCCTTGTCCAAGGCTCAGTCAAAGTGGGGGCTCTGTAGATACCTCATTTCTACACCTCCCGCCAACCACCCAGTGATGATTGGGCCGCGTGTTTGATACGCGGAACGATTTTATGACAATCCGTAAGTTCATTGTCAAGTGATAGCTCAAACACTTGATTCAACCCCTTGGTCATCATCTACGCACCGATACGGTCATTTTGACAGTAATTAGAGTTCATTTGGAGTCCGGGTAAAAAAACCGCTCCATTTTCTAAAAACCATTTAAATGCCGAGTCGGAACATTCCGGAATGTTCTAGAGTTCTCTGGATAATTATTCCTAATTAAATTTAATATTTTAAGGAAATATATTCCCCAATATTGTGTTTTACAAAATAAGGAAGTGTATATCTACCGAAACTCCATAAAAAGCGCGGAAAATTTTCTTGCTGAGGAGGAAACCTCTGGGGATAGGACGCAGCAGGTGCTACGCCTCTTCCAAGGATCGCAGTAGCTGCTGCACCTCTTCTCCAGCCCTCTTTTCATGCTTTTCAGAATATTTCCGTGAGTTGTTTTCAAATCCGTGTCATTACTAAACTCCACGTAAGCTCAGATCATTCTCAGTACCAGTCACGTTTGCATGACCGACCAATTTGACCACTACACAATCAATTAAATCAATTTGTTTTAAATCCTTTTTCAAGGGCGCTTTCATATTTGCATAGATCGAGTCGAGTTACCACTAAAAACCGATTTCGTTAAATCTCGCGACGCTAACATTTAAGTCTAAGGGTGTAAAATCCCATCGTAATTCTGTATTTATATTCTGTATTATAATTAATGTAAGAATTTATGTCATAAGCATGCTCAAAACCGTTTTTTAATCACTTTTTAAAACCCTTTGATGGAAACAGCAGAGAAACGACGTGGGGAAGAATCGCATCAACTGATGCGCCTTGTGGAAAGACCTCGGCATGTGGAAAGTGTAGACACCTCGTTTCTGCACCTCCCGCAAACCACCCGGTGATAATATGGCCGCATGTTTGATTCGCGGAACGATTTGTGACAGTTCGTAAGATTATCGTCAAGTGATTGCTCAAATATTAATGTCAACCTCTTAGTTGTCATCTACGTCCTGATACGGTCGTTTTGGCAGTAATTAGAGTACATTCGGAGTCCGGGTCAAAAACCGTCTCCATTTTCTGATAACTGTTAAATCCCGAGTCAGAATGTTCTGGAATGTTCCGGATATTTCTATTCCATATTTCACAAATTTTATCTTTTGGCAAACAATATCCCGTAATATTCATAAGATAATCGAATTATTTCCGTCCTACCATAACTCAAACGCGGAAATCTTTCTTCAAAAGAGGAAACCTCTCACGAAATAGACGCAGCAGCGCCGCGCCTCTTCCCAAGGGACGCAGATGGTGCTGCGCCTCTTCCCGAGCCCTTCTTTGCATGATTTACGTATCTTTTTTATATCTTTCCGAGATTCACTTCCAAAGAGTCTCCGAAACCCTATTCCTTCACGTGATTAGTATAAATAGGAGCCTTCGTTCCTCATATTTCTCACGCGAGTGTCCGCCCTTCTCTTCGCCCTTTGCATTCTAGACTTCGTTCTTACTAATTGGCGCCTACGTGCTTGGACTTCCGACCACGTAAGCTCGGATCTTTCCGGGTACCAGCCTCTCCGTTGCATGACCGACCAATTTGACCAACTACACTCAATCAATTTAAATTAATCAATCGTTTTCCTCTTACGAGGGCACTCTCTTTGCATTCGCGTCGAGCATTCACTAATCGTTATCTTAGTTCATCTCGTTCCGTCAACATGTAAGTCTGAGGGTGTATAATCCTCTTTTATTTATTGTATTTTTGTACTTTACCGTATCACTCATTGTAAGATTTATGTCGAAAACACCGTTAAAATCGATTTCTAAAACCGTCTTTCAAACCTCTTTTACGGATTTCCAGTAGACTGACAGTCGAGAAAAGATGCAGCAACTGCTGCGCCTCTTCGAAGGAGCGCAGTTCCTGCTGCGCCTCTTCGTGAGGCTGCCGCAGTTCCTGCTTCTTTTCTTCTTCCTCGTCCTCTGTAATTCGTCTTTGTTTATTTGTTTTTCACTTGTTTTCTTAAATTCTTCGTTCATCATCATTAATATTCACATGTATATTGTATCACATAATTCCTTCATCATTAACATGTTTTAATCATCATAAATCCGACTTAAATCCCTAATAATCCAATATTCGCGGGTTTTCGTCATTAATATTCAAATCCGGGTTGTAGAGATTCAATTTTGTTCATATTGAGTTTCTGGAATTCTAGCTTTGATATATTTGCATCCATGTTCATTGTATATTCGTCATATATCGTCATATCTAACCTAGTTAATTGATTTCAATAGAGGACTCATTCATTAACATCGCTCCTTCATATAATTAATCCGTTTGCATCCGTCTCATCCATGTTTACTGTTTTTATGACTAATTCACATGTTAAATAATCTATTAATCACTTTCATCCGAGTAAATATTTCAATCCATCATTAAATTCATCAATTCAAATTAACGATTTGCAGTTCCGGCTTCACAGCCAGAACTCACCCTTGGAACAGACGCAGCAACTGCTGCGCCTCTTCCAGAGGGCGCAGTCCTGCTGCGCCTGTTCCAGGATGAGTTCTGTCTCTGAACTCCTTTTCTGCCTTGACCTAGTTTAATTAGGTTACGTATTAATTGACTATTATCCGTATTATCACTTTCTGTTTCGTTCGTTAATTTATTAATTTTATTCTTTTATTCTTTTTTTCTCAAATTATCCATTTTAAAGGTATTTTCGACATAAATCGCCTATTCCAATGTAATTGATGTAATTTTCATTGTTGTATTTCTTTTATCATTTGTATGCTTTCACATGTAATTGAACATTAAATCTTACTTCGACCCAATTGTATGTTAAACTAATTGTTCACCGACTTAGTTTATTCTTCACATGTTAGGATTAATCTAATGGATGTTGCATTGCATGCATATAGCCGACGATATATCAAGTACGAATAACTTCCCTAATCATTAGTAGAGGCCGCTATCGAGGCGGGCGGGATTAGGTGTTCGATCAAAAGAGCTTCCTAATACGTACCCTCACCCCTTACTCCAGATCTCCGTGAGCACCCGTGTTCATTGGCATCCACGAGAGTCATTCTAGACATAGAATGCTAAGGGTAACGATTGCTTAGTGTTCATGTCTTTACTTTGTGTCTTGACATGACACGAGGTATTCGAACGGTTCCAATTTCCCATAAAAATTGGTGGCGACTCCATACAAAATGCAAACGCTTGTTCCCCGTTTCTCACCAAGCGCCCCCGTGGGCGGCCCGCTGTCCACATTTTGGCGACTCCGCTGGGGAAATACACTTACGTGTAGCAAGGGTGAAACTTGAACAAGGTTAGGGAATAAGTTTGTACAAGACAATTGTCGGTTTTCATAACTCGGTCTTCCTAGACCGTTTATTCGGCCTTCCTAGGCCCAACCCAACCCATTCGACCAATCGTCCCGTCCAAACGGTCCTAATTCTTATTTGGGCCTAAGGATGGATAGCGATTGACGTCATCCATACCATGATGCTTACTCTTGTTTGTATCAAGGGCCTTCACTACTTGAGGAAATGGACTAGGAATCGGCCTTACTCTTGTTTGGCACGAGCCTCTCCACAGACTTCGGGTTTGATGGTTCGGTATGACAACCCACCTTTTAAACCAAATCCCTTTTAAATGCACTCAGCATCCCGTTATAATGCTTGTATAAATGTGTAAACCTTACGTGATCACCACTTCTAAACAAAACCATGACGAATTTTCAAAAAATCAAAATCCTCATTTTCAAACAAGAATTTCGAAAAAATAGGCCTTTAATTAGCGCAAAATCCGGTCAAGACTCTGTCCGTTTGTCGCGTCAAAATTCGGGCCACAAGCCCATTTCAAAACCTCACTTCGAGTCCACTCCTACAACTACACTACAGTTGGCTAGGACACACATTTTCAAAGACCTTGTCTTTCTTCAAAACTCACTCAACACAAGTGGCACACACCCACTTCACGAGTCAAAGCTTTTCCTCTTTTAGCAAGTGTGATAGAATGGTCGATCGTGTTTTGATTCGTCGCCAATCTCTTATCCAGTTTCCAAGATGCCTGGGTCAAGTGATGAAACAAACCTCCAGCAAATTCAAGAAAGTAATGATCGAATCCTAGCCGCGATAACCCAAATGCAAATCACTCAAGAACAAACCTATGACCGCCTTGAACTTATCGAAGGCCGTATCTTTGATGTAGAGGGAAGGCTGCCTCCCCTTAAAGGTGAAGTACTACAATTTTCCGATGACGAGTCTAAAGATGAGAATCCTGTCCTAGGGACAACCGCAGCTGAGAAGAGACTCCAATACCTAGAGGAGCAGTTGATGTACCTTAAGGGGGATGACATCTATAGGGAAAACAATCACAAGTATGAAGCCGTCAATTCCAAATTGCCCACTAACTTTAGCATGACGGATATCCCTAAGTTTAAAGGACATGAGAACCCTTTGAACCACATCCGTGCCTTCAAGGACTACATGTCTATCAAAGGCATCAAACCCGAGATGTTCTTAAGGATCTTTCCTTCATCTCTTGACACCATTCCGAAGCAATGGTTCTACACTTTAGATCACAAAAAGGTCGCTACTTGGGAAGACGCCGCAATCGAGTTCTCGAAACAATACGCGGATAATGCCGAGATCCAAGTCAACATGCGTACTCTAGAGGTTCTTACCCAAAATGACAAAGAAGGATTCACCGACTTCCTAAGTAGGTGGAGGAAGACTAGCACTCAACTAGTTGAACGCCCGGATGAGGCTACTCTCGTGGAAAAGTTCGTGGATAATCTCAAACCCATATATGCCAGTCACTTGAGATATCAAAACATCAAGACTTTCAAGGACTTAACCGTACTAGGGACACGAATTGAAGATGACATCCGTAAAGGACTCTTGTCCAAAACGGTAGGTCGAGGATATCAAGGGTCCACAAGTCGTTCTTACGGCTCTACTAGCAAGACCGACGAAGTTAACCTTCTCGAGCCATCCAAGAAAACTAGCCCACCAAGGAAGTTCACAAACCTCGGGGATACGTACTCCAACGCCCTAAAAAGGCTAATGAAGCAAGGTAAACTCCAACCCATTGGACCTACTCCCGAACCCGAAAAGAAGTCCAAGTTCTGGGATGAAAACTCCTACTGTGAATACCATAGGGGCAAAGGGCACGACACAGAAAAATGCTACAAGTTGAAACACGTGCTTCAAGATATGATTGAAGATGGTCGACTTCCAATTCCACCAGGAGGTAAGCCCAACAACACTCAGAATCCTCTTGGAGTTTTAGTGATTACAAGTGACGAATCTACCTTAGATTGCTCACACCTCATTTCTCCCACCGAAAATGAAATTCATGCAATTGAGAAAGAAAGGCTCTACTCTACCATCTCCCCTACCATTTCCGACTTCATCGCATGGGCAAGGAGTGTAGATAGACAAGTGTGGGAACTAGAAAACATGGTAACGGCCTTGAGCCATCCCAATGCAATGCCTAAGGAACGTGTACCATTGATCTTCTCTCAAAATGCCACTATGCAAGAAGTAGTCACCGTGGTCGATAAACTAGTCGATCAAATCATACGACTAGAAAGTGATATCATGAGAATGAAGGAACTAGCTGCAGTCAATGGGATTTGGGCCGATGATGATGAAGACGAATATCTCATTGAAAACTCCTTGGTCAAGGAAATAGTCCAAAATGGTGAAGACCAGGATGTGGATCACCTAACTCGTTCGGGTCGCCCATATCAAAGCACTACTCAAAACGGTCCAACCAACGTCATCACACCAAATGACAACGAAGATGACCCTACTGATCATTTGCTCAAGCAATTACAAAAGACCAAGGCTGATCTTTCAGTCTGGCAACTAGTGGCAAGCTCATTTCCACATCGCCAAGCTTTACTGCAAGCTTTGGCCAAGCTAAATGTAGCACATAACTCCACTCCTGAAGATGTAGTCAACTTGGTCTTCCAAGAATCACCGAGGCTAAGTAATCCTATTACTTTCTCAGATGAAGACTTGCCACCTTTTGGCGCTAGTCACAACCTTGCTCTATACATCACTGTCATTTGTCTAAAGAAGACCGTGCCAGTGACTTTGGTAGATGATGGCTCCGCAGTCAACGTCATACCCCTCAAAACGGCATACAAGCTAGGCATGAAGGAGTCGGATTGGACTCCTACAAATCAGGGTGTACGTGCATATGACGGTACACGACGAAAAGTGGTTGGACTTGCTAGCCTAACCATAGCCACGGGACCAATCGAACGAAAAGTTAACTTCCAAATAGTTGACATCGAAGCTTCATTCAACATACTTCTGGGAAGGCCTTGGATTCACGCTTCCAAAGCGGTAACATCCACCCTTCATCAAAAGATCAAGATCCCACTAAATGGCAAAGTTGTGACAATCACTTCGTCACCCATCAAGGCAATAATCGAAAAGCAATCAAACAATCAAGTCCTTGCGGATCCCATATACGAACTTGGGGGCTTCCAAAGTGTGAATGTCATAGAAAGTGAGTTGGCACCCTTATACTATAATCCCTACTCTAACTTGGTGGTCAACCACATACTCAAATCTCAGGGATACTTCCCTGGAATGCCTTTGAACCCAATGCGGAAGAACACCTTCGCACCATACAAGAAAGGCAACTCGACAAGGATACCACTTGGACTAGGATACAAACCCACAAAAGAAGAAGTTCTCGAGATGCTCGCTCAAGTCCAAAATCGCAAGCACGTGGGAGTCCAAATGAGACCGTATCTCCCCACTTTAAATGGATACTTCGTTCAAGAAGGAAGTTCAGAACTCTTCCATGGATTTCCCGAACCTTGGCATTATCTTGAGAGGAAGTTAGCCGGAATCGAGATCTTTCATGATTGCTACTTCATTCCTCCCGAAACGGTTCCTACCGTCAAAACCCGTCAAGCACCTTGCTTCGACGAACAAGCTGTTAGCCTATTGTTTGGAGAGGACCGATTCATTAGGGCCGCGCAGGATGAGATCATTACTATGATACTTCAGGACGATCGCTTCAACCCCACCGCATTGATCACGAAATCGACACAAAGCGGAAAAAGGATGGAGAAAATCTATCAAATGAACCAACAACCAAGGAAGGCTCTTCAAGCTCACTACTGGAGAAGGAGAGATGTTCAAAGGAGAACCAGAAGACGACGAGTTCGAGTCGGAGTCGGAGTCGGAGTCAGAGTCGGAGTCTAGAGAAGTCATTAGAGAGTCTACTCCTGTTGTCATCCCCACTCCCTTCGTTTCTCCTAGCTTAGCCTCAAGTAGTCACGGTAGTTCGGAAATGCCCCACCATCGTTCCTTTGCCGCCACTGACCATGGATCAGTTGGCTTCTTTGTTTCAACTTTACTCAAATCTTAATATGAATAAATCAGGTTCTGCTTACTCTCTGTGTTCTTTCGAGTGCAATTCTGTTTACGATGATACTGAAGATGACCAAGACCCAGACTTGACCGAAATACCTCCCGACGTAGCCAAAGAAATATTACAGGAAGGGGAAGGGGGACCAGTAATAGAAGATACTGAACCCATCAATGTATGAACCGAATTAGAACCCAAAGAACTTAGGATAGGGACTACCTTGAGCTCTACCGAAAGGGCCGATTTCATAGACCTCCTAAATGAATTCAAAGACGTTTTCGCTTGGTCCTACAAAGACATGCCAGGGATCGACAGGGATATCGCCGAACATAGGATTCCGATTAAGCCGGGTTTCAAACCTGTGAAACAGAAGCTTCGACGAATGAGAACAGAATGGGCTCTAAAGATTAAGGAAGAAGTTGATAAGCAATTCAAAGCCGGGTTCATCAAAGTTTCCGAGTACTCTGACTGGGTAGCTAACATAGTACCTGTGCCCAAAAAGGACGGGAGAATCCGTGTTTGTGTTGAATTTAGGGACTTAAACAAAGCAAGTCCAAAAGATGACTTCCCTCTACCTCACATTGACATATTAGTGGACAATACTGCAGACCACGCATTACTATCCTTCATGGATGGATATGCGGGTTATAACCAAATCAAGATGGCCATGGAAGATATGCACAAGACCGCATTCGTCACCCAATGGGGAACATATTGCTATACAGTAATGCCATTCGGATTGATCAACGCCGGAGCTACATACCAACGCACCGCAACTACACTCCTACATGACATGATGCATAAACAAGTTGAGGTATACGTAGATGACATGATCGTCAAATCCAAGGAAAGAGAGGGACACATTACAAACCTTCGCAAGTTCTTAGCAAGGCTACGAAAGTACAACATGAGGCTCAATCCTCAGAAATGCACATTTGGGGTAACATCCGGAAAACTCCTGGGATATGTCGTCAGCCAACGCGGTATAGAAATAGATCCCTTAAAAATCAAAGCTCTGATCGAAATGCCACAACCTCAAACAGAAAAAGAAGTCAGAGGATTCCTGGGAAAGGTACAATATATAAGTCGATTCATATCGAAACTTACCATGATTTGCGAGCCTATCTTCAAGAAACTCAAGAAAACAGACCACACCATGTGGGATGATGATTGTCAAAAGGCGTTTGACCGAATCAAGGAGATATTGGCTAAACCACCAGTGCTCATGCCGCCACAACGAGATCAACCTCTTGGTTTATATCTCACAAGAATCGAAATCGCCATGGGTGCTATCTTTGGCTCAAAATCAGGAAAGTGAAGAAAGAGCTATTTACTATCTAAGTAAGAAGTTCTTGGAATATGAGTTCAAATACTCGCAACTCGAAAAGACATGCCTCGCTCTTGTGTGGGCAACGAAGAAGCTACGTCACTACATGCTTAGCTACTCCGTCAAGATATATTCCAAAATGGATCCAACAAATACCTCTTGAGAAACCCGTCCTCAACGGACGTCTTGCAAGGTGGACCTTGATGCTCTCAGAATTCGACCTCAAATATGTGCCACTAAAAGTCATAAAAGGTCGCGCCGTCGCCGAATTCTTCGCGGAAAATCCTATCAACGACGCACAAACCATAGACACATGGTCATTTCCCGACGAGGATATACTTCAAACAGACGTAGACTCTTGGGATCTATACTTTGATGGAGCATCAAATTTAAGAGGATTCGGAATAGGAGTGTTGCTCATTTCTCCTGAAGGTGAGCATACACCGATTGCCGTCAAACTCGACTTCGAGGTGACAAACAACGCTGCAGAGTATGAAGCTTGTCTCATTGGACTACAAGCGGCAGTAAGCTTAGGCATCAAAAACCTCCGAGTACATGGGGATTCATCACTGATCATCAACCAAGTTACAGGATCCTGGAAAATCTGAAGCAAAAGCCTCGCACCCTATCAAGCTAGGATAGACCAAGTGGATCAATTCTTTGATCACGTAACCTACTTACACCTACCTCGAGAGGAAAATCAATTTGCAGACGCTCTTGCAAAACTTGCATCTTTGATAAATATGCCAGATCACATGGTAGAAATGCCTTTGTGTATCGAACGACGATCAGAACCGGCTTATGTCCACCAAATCACCGATGAAGAAGAAATCGGACAGGAACCCTGGTTCCAAGCGATCCTGAATTTCAAGCTCAATGGTACCTATCCACCCGATATGGACAAAAGGGGACAACGTGCTATACGCCTATTAGCTTCCCAATACATTCTGATGCAAGGAGAGTTATACAAAAGAACACCTCTTGGTGTAGTCCTACGTTGCCTTGATCATTCACAGGCACGAAAGGTGATGGAAGAAGTCCACGACGGAGAATGCGGTCCTCACATGAGTGGGCCCATGATGGCAAAGAAAATCACACGCTTAGGGTATTATTGGACCACCATGGAATCTGATTGCATCAAATACGTGAGACATTGCCACAATTGCCAAATCTTCGGGAATGTACAACATGTCCCTCCTTCGTTGCTATACACGATGACATCTCCTTGGCCATTCTCCGCATGGGGAATTGACATAATCGGGAAAATAACCCCAGCCGGAACAGGAGGTCACTGTTTCATTCTAGTGGCAATTGACTACTTCACCAAGTGGGTAGAAGCGGCTTCCTACACTGCTCTTACGGCTAAAAATGTGGAAAAATTCATACAAAACAACATCATCTGTCGATATGGTTGCCCACATGAGATCATCAGCGATAATGGGTCACACTTCCAAGCTGAAACCGAGCAATTACTAGCCAAATACAAAATTAAGCATCACCACTCTTCGCCCTACAGACCACAGACTAACGGCGCGGTAGAAGCGGCAAACAAGAACGTTGTCACAATTCTCAAGAAAATGACTGACAACTATAGAGATTGGCCAAGTAAGATACCCTTTGCTTTATGGGGGTATCGTACATCAGTCAGGACGCCCACTGGGGCTAGTCCTTTCTATTTGACCTACGGCATGGAAGCCGTACAACCAGTCGAACTAGAAATACCATCCTTGCGTATTCTACTAGAAAGCCAAATCCCTGAGGCCGATTGGAAGAGGGATAGATATGAAGAACTCATCCTCCTGGATGAACGTAGGCTACGCGCCTTACATAATGTCCAAACATATCAAGCCCGTATCAAACGAGCTTTCAACAAAAGAGTTAGGCCAAGAAACATCAAAGAAGGAGACTTAGTACTCAAATCGGTTAGAGCTATTTTACCTGTTGACCCAAGGGGAAAATTCAAACCTAATTGGGCCGGACCATACCTAGTCAAATCCATACTTCCAGGGGGTGCGGTTAGGATCACAGACCTAGATGGGAATGAGTTTTCAAACCCCACAAACCTTGACCAACTGAAACGATACTATGCCTAGAATAGGACAAAAACGCGCCTCACGTAAACCCATGTGTCGCTCTTGTGGCACTAAATAAACGGCCCCTGGCCAAGCTGAAATAAGCTAAGTGTCACTATGCTCTTGCATTCCGACAAAATTGTCGTCCTCATATCATCAAATAAACTAAATTCGCACCTTGAGAACAAGCAAAAGCTCATGCTTATTTTCTATGTTCATTACAAGCTCTTGCTTCGAACAATTATTCTTTTACATTTACTCGAACTACGCGCAAGGGTTTGATTTCGCTTTTTTTAAGTGAATACGTAGGCAATCCTTCACGGGATTCAACCCAATATACCTAAAATGTAAATAGAAGGACATTTGCATTGCATTTGAAATTCGACAAGAATAACAAAAGAAAATCACGGCGGTTTCTTAACCATTTAACCTTTTTTATTCCATTCGCTTTCTAATAATAGTACATTACATAATAAAAATAGAATAGGCTAGGATTCTAAAAATCCCTCCTTTTTATTACAACAATAATAATAATAATAATCAAATAATAAATAAGGACTCGGGCTATTCCTCCATCTTCCCCTTGCCCTTGTCATTCTTGTCATATTTCTTGTCACGACCTCGAGCCGGGCGCTCTTGCACCACTTCAGACCTAATCACCAACGGTCTTTCTCGAGGCCTGACTCTTCCATTCTTGCCAACCACCATTTCCGCAACAGGAGTAGTCTTTGATTTCTTTGAAGGACGAATGACCTGAAATCCAGCTTCTTCTTCTCCTTCTGTCAGATGCTTCTCCTTCTCTTTCTCTCCCTCGCGCACCTTGTAGTCAACGGCTCGCGTTTCCTCGATCTCTCGCGTTCTTCCGAAGTTGCAGCCTTTCTCCACCTCAGATAGGAATCCGACACCCACAAAGCATTGGCGGAGAAGCTCAAGAACCACATGTTCCTTTGGGCCCATTTGATAGCCCACTCTCTTCGGCTCTCGGTGGTAAGCGCTACAGCAGTCTGCGGAACGGTATCAAGCCGCGGGATAGTCTGCTTCAAACCAACTTGCCTCATCAATCTTTCCGGAAAAATGCATACTTCGGGACTCCCCAAAAATGGAAGATCGCGGTTGGATTTCCTATTATCCAAACCCAAGATAATCTCCCCTAAGCATAAACAAGTGGGCTCCTGCGCAGCTCCATTTGCTCGATAAGACCCAAAAGACGGGGATCACCTCGCAAATCTTCATCAACGTGTCCATGGAAGACATACACATGCAGCAAACAAAAGCCAAATGCTCTCCTCCTAGCAACATAAGAGACAGTGGGGTCAGCCCTGTTAATGAATCGGTCTACGAAGTCCAGCATTCTCACGCCTTTCGGGGTAACTAAGCGATCCACCTCAAGTCTAGTCAATCCGAGCAGGTCTCTGAATTTGGTCTTATACCCTTGTGAAGTGGAAGGAATGGCAGGTAGATGCTCGGGGTCCCACCCGCCAATAGCAGCAATTTCCTCCGGAAAAGGACAAATATCACCACCTGGGAACGCAAAAACATGATAATTTGGGTCCCAATAGTCAAGGCAAGCATCCAAGAACGGTTTTACAACCTTAATGAGTTTCAAACTCAACAAAGACCCAAGGTTATGAGCACCCATGTCGTGCTTCTCAATATTCGAGAATTCATTAGTCCATTCCTTCAAGCGGATCTCCAAAGTATTCATGATGACAATTTTCTCTTGAAAATTTATTTTGGGAGTTTTTATGTGGATTAACGGAGAAGAGACGGAAGAATTATATGATTTAAAGCTTCGTCGACGCTTCTATTTATACTAATTGCTGTTTCCAAAAATCCGCTAGAAGAGACAAGCTTGGGAACAGGCGCAGCTCCTGCTGCGCCTATTCAAAGTGACGCAGCTCATGCTGCGCCTCTTCCCCAGACTAACTTTCTGTGATTTCCACGTTTGGATCTTTCCTAATTCTATAACGAATAATTTCCTATTCCTACGAGATTTTATTTTGGTAAATACGAGCAATTTACCATGTTTCATGTTTCCTAAATTCGCGGGCACGCATTTCGAGGCGACGTCGACACATTCGCCATTTTCATCGTACTTAATTCTTCCTTTTGTTATTATTTTAATTCATTTATTTATTTCATTTTTTTTAGGAAGTAAATTTCTTTTTAGGAAATAATTTTCTTTTGTTTTCATTTCAACATTCTCATTTCTACACTTACAGATTTCTATTTTTTCTTTTTTTAGGGGGTAACCCTCCCCACCGTCCGGTCATTTCCGACAAAATTTTTGCATTTTTGTCCTTTTGAGTCTCATTTTTGCGCTAATTAAGGCCATATGTATATAAAATGTATGCTTTGGCGTGATTTCTATGTGAATTTCGGCAGCATGACGGCGTAAACCGTTGTCTACCAAACCTGTTCAAGAACTAACCTGCAGGTACAAGCAACACAACCCAGCAGCAAAGGCACTCAGGCCATCATATATACAAATGTACAAGCAAACTGGGGGCTTGCGCCCCGAACAAAGTTCAAAAGTCCAAGCAAACTGGGGGCTTCCGCCCCAAACAAGTCCAAAAATGTTCAAAATCGGATGTACAAGTCTACAAAACTACGCCAAACTACTGCTGGACACCCTCCAACTCAGCAACCCTCGCCGTAAGAGCAGCAATCTCGGCGTCCCGAAACTCGAGCTCCCTCGACAAGCGAGCCGTCTCCTCCCGAGACTGGGTCAGCTCTCGCTCCAACTCACGACCAGCCTGTGGACAAAAATAAATTGGCTCATGTCAATCAACTCAAATAAAACTGAAAACCAAAAAATCAAAAGAAATCAAATGAGGTTCATACCTGACGATCTCGACCACCGACGAGTGCCTCGATGGCGGTAGCTCGTAGCCGGTTGGCCACCCTCCATAGTGCCACGAACCGAGATGGCGCAACCTGCATTTCAAAAAAGAAATTCTCAGTAAAGTGAACAAGTTCAAATCAAATGTGTTCTTACACGAAAGGTATATAAGCTGGAGGCTCACCCTCCGAATCGATCTTGCCCGGTCGTCTAGGCCGATCCGTCACGCCTACGTCAAAGTCACGCAACTCGGAGATCGTCGTCCTCCCAGTCGCGTCAGTGTACTCATGGGTCTCGGGGTACACTGGGGGCTCGATGCCCGCCGCCTCAACCTCCTGCAAAGACAAACAGCTCTCATTAATCGATGATCTTTCATCGTAATTCCCGAAATCAAATCAAGAAAATAAAGGATACTCACCACTATTGGCCGACGCCAACCTCCCGTAAAGGAACGCCGAGTAGTCCTCGCCGGGCGGAAGAAGGTCGTCGCCACATCGGCACCGCCAAGTCCGCCTCCCTCTCGCCTCGGTGGCTCCCCGAACATCGTCCTCGGAGGGTCAATAGGAACCGTCAACGCGCCCGAGAGCACCGACGAGCCAAACGCTCGCCCGATACCACACAGACCCATCGACGTCCACAACAAAGAAAGCTCGGACTCCTAGGTCGAAGGACCTCGGAATAAAAGGAGGCGCTCCAGCGTACTCCGCCCAAGGTCCGGCACCCACTCGCGACAAGATAAGACAAAGATCATTCCTATGATCAATTAAAAGCAAAGGACAAGAATATAAATGAATACGAGTGGGATACTCACGCGCTTTCACCAAGGGCGTTCACATCCCGCCGGTAGACGTTGTGAGAAGAACGCTTGCTCTTCGTCCCGCACATCACCCAATCCCTCACCACGGGATAGGCCTTCTCCAAATGACTCTGTCCTCTTGGGCGCGAGACTCGGGAAGTAAGAATACACCCAGGCCTATAAAACAGAATAATCAATAACGATCTTTTCGTAATTCGATAAAGAAAAGAATTTACTTTGGTCTAAAGGAAGGTTCATACCTCCAACAAAAAGAGTCCAGTCCGACGCGCCGGGGGAAGTCCCCTTCTCCATCAACTCCGGACGAACCATGGCCCTCATGAAGCGGATGAGGACCGCAAAACCAGCAGTGACCCAGTCCCAGCGTCCTAGGGAACTCAGGTCAGAAAGAAAGGGAAGAAGCTTCGTCGATAGCCTCTCGCCCTTGTCTCCGAGGTAAATCGAAGACAGGGAACCACCAAAGCCACGGAGACGAGCCCTCTTCTCGGTCATGCGGGGAGGAGGAGGAGCGATCTCCCTCCCATCGATCGTCACCCGGCTCCGGGTCTTCCCGCAATGTAGTCTCGGACATAGGCACTGGTACCAAGCCCGGATCGCAACACCTTCGGCGACAAGTTCCGGCCGATCAACCTCCTCGCCTCGGCCGAATCCGCCCTCATAGCAGCCTCCGGCCACACCATCTCCTCGGTCCCCACACGGCGGACCGAGAAATCATGCCGTAATCCTCCGTAGTAACTCCCACCTCGCCGAAAGGCAGGTGAAACGTGGAAGTCGTATCCCAGAATCGATCCAAGAAAGCGCGGACCAGGCTAAGGTTAGCCCGCAACTTCCTCTTCACGATATCCCTCCAGACCTGAACCAGAGGACCAAACGCTCCACGCTCGATCATGGCCCTCTCCTCCGCCGACAGCCGCTCGTAGTGCTCCATCGCTGTCGTGTAACCCGAGAACGACCTGATGTTCCCGGCCTCCTATTATGATTTGAAACAAAGCTATCTTTAGTTTTGAATGAAATTTGCAAGAAGTTTGGACAAAAAGAATGAAAGAGAATAGGTAATGAGTAGTGAATTCTTATTTACCAAGCTCTTCACCGTCCTGTAGGACAGGTGACCCTCTGCAGCCCACACGAGGTGCCTACTCTCCCAGGTCTCGGCCCACGCAGGAGCTCCCCTCAGCTAACGACCTCCTCGCCTGACGTTGGCCCGTCTCGGGGCCTCCTCCTCCTCCTCGACGGCCTCCTCCTCGTGAGCCTCGTCTCCAGTAGCCATCACCGCATCGGTGAAGACCTGCTCCAAAGCCTCCTCAACAGCAGCGTCTACCTCCATGGGAGTCCTCCCAGAAGTAGAAGCCTCATCACCTGCAACATTAAAGTAAATTTAGGCCGCGTCACATGACGACAAGCCTTTGTTAAGGAGTTTTCGGGCCTCCAGAGCCCTGAAAACTGCCCTTTCCAGGCCATCTTTGGCCATATTCCCGCCAACCTGATCACTCATGTGATAAATTGGGTCAATTTAAGCCCAAGTCAAAGCCTAGTTCCGGGTTCAAGCCGAAAATTCGGCAGCATTTCGTTATAACGGCGATTATGCCCTAGAAAGGTGCCCCGAAAAAGTTGTCACAAACCAAAATTCTGAGATGGTAGGAAGTTTACCCATCATCCAAGGATCCCAAATATCAAATTTCATCGCCAATGGGCAATCCTAAGGCTATTTTCGAAGCAATTTACGGTTCAGCTGTGAAACCGTCTCAAAATTCGCTCAAGGGCTCAAAACTCGATGAAAATTCAAAGCAAATACATGGTTATGTTCCTAACATTGCCTACTATCCATTTCTAGTATCAATTTGGCAAAACAAATCCATTTGGGGGAAAAGCCCCAAATTTTCGATCAAAAGGGTCGAAAACCCTAATTCTCGCGGCTCAAAATTCGACAAATGTAAATGATTAATGCAAGATTGGGACACATACCTCGATTAGTCATGTTTAATGCAAGCTTTTGAATCAAACCTCGACGGAAATGGTGAAGATTTGAGAGAGAAATTGAAGGAAATGTGTTTCGAAATAATGAAGTATAACCCGTCTGATTTCGCGTTTTACACCTTAAAAATAGCCAAATTGGGAAAAGACGCAAGAGGCCTGCGCCTCTTCCAAGAGACGCAGCTCTTGCTGCGCCTCTTCCTTGTGTTCCCTCCATACGAATTTTCAAAAATTCGTTATGAGTTCGTTATTAGTGGGCCCATCTTTGGTGCGCCTCTTCTTCAATGCTATTATATTCTTTTGGTCCGTTTCGACGATTTTCTTTCGTTCCGGCCTGCATTTTATCCCGCGCGACAGTATTTTGCAGTATTGTCCAAGATCATTTTATCCCGCGCAGCAGTATTTTGCAGTATTGCTCAAATCATTTTATCCGCGAGAGTATTTTGCGATCGCTCACTCAAGATTCTTTCATGACGATCAAGATGTTCCTAGTCGTCCTGTCCCAGTAGAGTATTTTGCAAAGATCGCTCACTCGAGATTTCTTCCGCGACGATCCAGATGTTCCTAGTCGTCACAATATTTCACCAGCAAGAGTTTGTTTGAGACCGACGCAAGCAGATTCAACCTCAAGTTTCGCCAGAGTTCGCTTGAGACCGACGCAAGCGGATTCCCCAGCAGTTTCTACCGACGACCTGCTGCTTTCAATATTTCTTGTTTCCCCGCGAAGTTCGATTAAGTCTCAGGTATGATCTCTCCTTATGGCTGATGAGCTTCCTTACGTAGTCTAATGGACTTTAAACGACCCTCCCCAATAGTCGACAGACTCTAAAATGTTCCCGACGATAGGTCCTTGGCTCAGACCCCTTGAGCCGCCTCGCGTCGCCATAGTCGTCAGGTTGTAATCTTCGATTGACCTGATGGCTATACTTTGACTTTCGCCTTATCCAAGCCTCAGTCAAAGTGGGGGCTCTGTACACACCTCGTTTCTGCACCTCACGCAAACCACCCGGTGATAATTGGGCCGCATGTTTGATTCGCGGAACGATTTGTGACAGTTCGTAAGATTATCGTCAAGTGATTGCTCAAATATTAATGTCAACCTCTTAGTTGTCATCTACGTCCCGATACGGTCGTTTTGGCAAAGAATTAGAGTACATTCGGAGTCCGGGTCAAAAACGTCTCCATTTTCTCGATAATCTGTAAATCCCGAGTCGAATGTTCTGGAATGTTCCGGATATTTCTATTCCATATTTCACAAATTTTATCTTTTGGCAAACAATATCCCGTAATATTCATAAGATAATCGAATTATTTCCGTCCTACCATAACTCAAACGCGAAATCTTTCTTCAAAGAGGAAAACCTCCTCGGAATAGACGCAAGCAGCGCCGCGCCTCTTCCAAGGGACGCAGATGGGCGCCGCGCCTCTTCCCAGGCCCTTCTTTGCATGATTTACGTATCTTTTTTATATCTTTCCGAGATTCACTTCCAAAGAGTCTCCGAAACCCTATTCCTTCACGTGATTAGTATAAATAGGAGCCTTCGTTCCTCATATTTCTCACGCGAGTGTCCGCGCTTCTCTTCTCCCTTTGCATTCTAGACTTCGTTCTTACTAATTGGCGCCTACGTGCTTGGACTTCCGACCACGTAAGCTCGGATCTTTCCGGGTACCAGCCTCTCCGTTGCATGACCGACCAATTTGATCAACTACACTCAATCAATTTAAATTAATCAATCGTTTTCCTCTTACGAGGGCACTCTCTTTGCATTCGCGTCGAGCATTCACTAATCGTTATCTTAGTTCATCTCGTTCCGTCAACATGTAAGTCTGAGGGTGTATAATCCTCTTTTATTTATTGTATTTTTGTACTTTACCGTATCACTCATTGTAAGATTTATGTCGAAAACACCGTTAAAATCGATTTCTAAAACCGTCTTTCAAACCTCTTTTACGGATTTCCAGTAGACTGACAGTCGAGAAAAGACGCAGCAACTGCTGCGCCTCTTCGAAGGAGCGCAGCTCGCGCGCCTCTTCGTGAGGGGCCGCCGCAGCCTCTGCTTCTTTTCTTCTTCCTCGTCCTCTGTAATTCGTCTTTGTTTATTTGTTTTTCACTTGTTTTCTTAAATTCTTCGTTCATCATCATTAATATTCACATGTATATTGTATCACATAATTCCTTCATCATTAACATGTTTTAATCATCATAAATCCGACTTAAATCCCTAATAATCCAATATTCGCGGGTTTTCGTCATTAATATTCAAATCCGGGTTGTAGAGATTCAATTTTGTTCATATTGAGTTTCTGGAATTCATCCTTTGATATATTTGCATCCATGTTCATTGTATATTCGTCATATATCGTCATATCTAACCTAGTTAATTGATTTCAATAGAGGACTCATTCATTAACATCGCTCCTTCATATAATTAATCCGTTTGCATCCGTCTCATCCATGTTTACTGTTTTTATGACTAATTCACATGTTAAATAATCTATTAATCACTTTCATCCAAGTAAATATTTCAATCCATCATTAAATTCATCAATTCAAATTAACGATTTGCGTTAAAACTCACGGCCAGAACTCACCCTTGGACTGAACAGACGCAAGAATCGCTGCGCCTCTTCCGGGGCGCGATCTCCGCTGCGCTGTTCCAGGATGAGTTCTGTCTCTGAACTCCTTTTCTGCCTTGACCTAGTTTAATTAGGTTACGTATTAATTGACTATTATCCGTATTATCACTTTCTGTTTCGTTCGTTAATTTATTAATTTTATTCTTTTTTTCTCAAATTATCCATTTTAAAGGTATTTTCGACATAAATCGCCTATTCCAATGTAATTGATGTAATTTTCATTGTTGTATTTCTTTTATCATTTGTATGCTTTCACATGTAATTGAACATTAAATCTTACTTCGACCCAATTGTATGTTAAACTAATTGTTCACCGACTTAGTTAATTCTTCACATGTTAGGATTAATCTAATGGATGTTGCATTGCATGCATATAGCCGACGATATATCAAGTACGAATAACTTCCCTAATCATTAGTAGAGGCCGCTATCGAGGCGGGCGGGATTAGGTGTTCGATCAAAAGAGCTTCCTAATACGTACCCTCACCCCTTACTCCAGATCTCCGTGAGCACCCGTGTTCATTGGCATCCACGAGAGTCATTCTAGACATAGAATGCTAAGGGTAACGATTGCTTAGTGTTCATGTCTTTACTTTGTGTCTTGACATGACACGAGGTATTCGAACGGTTCCAATTTCCCATAAAAAGTGGTGGCGACTCCATACAAAATGCAAACGCTTGTTCCCCGTTTCTCACCAAGCGCCCCCGTGGGCGGCCCGCTGTCCACAGAAAGACCGTTTTTTTAATCACTTTTTAAAACCCTTTGATGGAAAGGGTGCCTTCAGTTGCTACACTTCTTCTTCTTCCTCGAGTTTTTGTTCCTTTCGTCTTTTATTTTTCTTTCTTCGTTCTTTCCCTTATTTCACCTAATAACTTTAAAATTAGTTTTTATAAATCTTTTTCAACCTTTTTTCAGCTTAATTACCTTATAATTAATATTTGAGTGTTTTCGTCACAAATTCAAACCCGGATTTAAGAGACTCGATTTATCCATATCAAGTCCCTGGAATTCGTCTTTTGTACATATTTCTCTTTATTTTTCAGACATTGTTCCTTTTCGCTTTCAACCGTTATTAATTCAAGCTTTTTATATAAATCAATTCCGACATTGTAGAATAACCATAACTTGTAAATGTTTCGTTCGTCTTTTATCGCTTTATGACGGTTCCATGTGCATGTAATATGATTAAATCACTTCTACTCGAGTTATATACCAATAATTGACATTAAATAACTAACAAACATTAATAACATGCGGGTTTGACTTTCACAGTCAGAACCTAGCTCTAGAACAGACGCATGAAGTGTTGCGCCTCTTCCATATGACGCAGCAGATGTTGCGCGTGTTCTGGGCTGGTTTCTGTCTCTTAACTCTTTCTCGCTTTGACGTAGCCTCTAATTATGGTTTGAATCAACTATTTTCCGTATTATCACCTCTAATCTGCCATATTTTCGTATTTAAATTCTATGTTTTTATTTTCTTCTTTGAAATCCCGTCTTTGAGTGTGGTTTTGACGTAGATCAAATAAGCTTGTAACTTTAATTATTTTATTTCATTTATCGTAATTATTTTTACGTATGATTTAATTGTATGGCATTCACATGTAATTAATCTAACTTCCTACTTCGACCCCAAATTGTTTGCTAAATCACGTGTTAACCGACATAGTCTAATTTCACATGCTAGGATTAATCTATGTTATTTGCATTGCATGCATTACATCGACGACATAAAAAATATGAACAATTTCC
This sequence comes from Silene latifolia, assembly GCF_048544455.1. NCBI lineage: Eukaryota > Viridiplantae > Streptophyta > Magnoliopsida > Caryophyllales > Caryophyllaceae > Silene > Silene latifolia. The sequence goes on from NC_133537.1 coordinate 233,625,033, forward strand.
TTAATCATTAGTAGAGGCCGCTATCGAGGCGGGCGGGATTAGGTGTTCGAATTAAAGAGCTTCCTAATACGTACCCTCACCCCTTACTCCAGTTATCTCTGGACATCCATGTCCATTGGCATCTTTGAGAGTCATTCTAGACATAGAATGCTAAGGGTAACGAGTTCTTAGTATTCATGTCATTATTTTGTGTCTTGATATGACCTGAGGTATTTGAACGGTTTCCAATTTTTCCACCGTAAATTGGTGGCGACTCCACAAATGCAGGCTTATTCAACCTTACACCGGTTTCAATGCCTCACCAATCGGTAACGGCCCATGACGTGCTTTGGCAAACCAAGGTTCCATGGGAGAAGTGTCGCCGCCTCGAAACCAACGCAAGGATGCACGTGGCAAGCGTGGCCCATGTCCACTCTTACTCAGAACCTTTGGATAGTGTATGGCCTTATCCAGGGCGTACGAGAGTCATTTTAATGATGAGATGCTAAAGGGGGACGAGTTCTTATCTTTAGTACCTATGTCAAACACCGCTTTTTGCCTTGGTTCACCTAGGTATAAAGTGGATTCGAACGGGTTCCAAGCATCCCACAAATGCTTGGTGGCGACTCTGAACAACTCTACATCATTTCGAGACCTTTGTCGAGACAAAACCAACCGATCTAAAACGATCCGATCGAAAATATTTTTACGCCACCGAGCGTGTCTTTCAAAAGACCGCTGCATGTCCGCAGTTTGGCTTGGCATGCAGGTGGCCCATGTCCACACCCCGTTGTCGCCAACACACTAAACATCACCAATCAAAATACAAAGCCAGCACAAAAAATACCCGTAACATCACCGACCAGTACCGAAATCGCCGACCACATCACCCAACTTTACTTCTACTTCCACCAACGGTGAGTCTCCACCATACGGCCAAGTGGTTGCTTCCGTCCTGATTTGTTCTGGTCTATCTTACTCGGTTTGCGAATTTGAGATCTAATGGCCGATTTTTTTAAACCGAAGTCGAAATTTAAAAAGTAATTGTGATTATCGGAAAATATAGTGGCAGATATTGGTCCTCATCGGCGTTGTCGTTAAATTTGAGGTATCGTCACCGGTGGTGAATGGAAGTGCGACGGAAGGCAAAAAGTAAAGGAGAGAGAAGAGGAAAGGAAAATAAAAGTAAATGTGAAGAACTCCGGCGGGACACCGACATAAATAACTCGCCGGCGTCAAATATGTCGCCAATGATGGTGGGTGGTCGTCGGAACTCAGGTGGGGTTATGACAATTAGAATAATAGAAAATAAGTGGAAGAGAGTGGTTACGTTGAAATGATGAGAGTCAATTGGTTATTCGGTTTTAAACGTGACTAGTTCGCACGAGATCCTAATTATATATATATATATATATATATATATATATATATATATATAGAGTCAATTGGGATCCGGCGAGAACCACCAACATAATGAGAACCATGAGAACTCCATCTTACGGACCTTTTTTAAAAAAATTGTTGACATATTTGGATTGGGCATCGAATTTTATGGCTAGATAACATATTTATTGGTCTAGAAAATTTATAGTTGTGACGGAAATCGAGGCGAGATACATTTTATTAATTTTCATGCACCTACTACCGACTTTTATGTATCTAACATTTTTTATGCACCTAGAACTTGTTTTTGAAAGATCATAGATCCATATTAGACTCTCTAAGAAAATTAATTTATCTCATAAATTATCATTTAGGTGATCTATGTAACATGCATGCTAATATGAAAGCATAAAAATGAAAGTATATGGAAAAACAATTTCCTTACATTGATTTTGTGGTAAAAAGGGCACTAACTAGTTCACCTCACTAGTTTGTTCTTGAGCTATATGAATATGGAAGATCCTCCAAAAACCAACCTCCAAAGTAGAAGGTCGCCTTCCTTAATCCACCCAAGAACTAACACCCAAATAATTTTACAAGCATTAACTAGATACTAGTAAAATTTAACCCTTGATAATATGTTAATAATACTAACACTCTTAGTATTATTTTGTTTACTAACAACTTAGTAAAAAGATGCTTATTATTTTAGAGAGATGTTGGAGGAAAAAGTTCACATGCATAAGTGTTGTGTGTAGTAAGGTTTAGTGAAAATTGAACAATTGATGAAGTGAAGTTGAAGGGAAAGTGGCGGGTGGAGGAGTGTGTTAGTGGACAATTTTGGCTTACATTTTTATCTTACATCACATGCAAAATCTTGTATAAGATTAATTATGGTAGTATACAAAATAAGGTGAAATAATTATGTGAGTAATCATCCACTACTCTTATTTTACACGGTCCATTTGCCCATTTACGGGTCCATGTTGGTTCTTATATTTGTCTCACAAATCCGTTTAATTTTTATTTTAAACATCCTATCATGTTTAAATACTTCCATAATTAATTCGTCCAATTCACTCCATAAATATACGTGTACCACTACACATATTATTTACGTACTAATATTAATCACATTAATCAATTAGTACAATTTTAGTAAATTAACAGTTAATTAACTAAAACCCGTCTCCCAAAACTTACTATTCAATTATCGCATAATTAAATAATAACTGTCGCTCCTCGAGTTCGCAACTCGAAATCTCTCTAAAAATAATCGACTAACCTCTTAGTCTATAAATCAAGGGACTAAACAAATTGTATCCCATACAATTAATTAGTTATCAATTGGGGTTCATTCCTTTAGGTGTGACCGAAAGGGGTCAATTGATCACCGCCGTCTCACGACAATAACGTCAAACTCTAGTCAGCCAGCCGTTATCGATTTACGTTAATCAACTGACGAGGATCAAATAAATAAATATCTGATGATATTCCATTAATGAGATTTATTATGTTAACGCACTATTGTGGAGGACACTAACTCCAACAATCTCCCACTTGTCCGACACAAGGTGCGCGCTACCAATTCTCTTGTCCGTTTTAATCTCCCACTCAATGCAAGGTGTCTTTCAGGTCGCACTTGCACATGAACACATCGCGAGTGGTTTTCTCGATCGGGAGTGTGACTACCTGACCGGAAAAATCTCTCACAGATTACTTCCGAGCCTGGCCACGCATTTGTAGTCATTAACTCCTCGAGTGGCCTTGAGATATAGTTACCCAACGTGGGTGGACAATTCCTGTATGCCCTATCTATCCTATTACATAATACAGCTCACCATGACCTAGTAAATGCCCTTTTGGCCTCCTTTCACGGCACGACCTAGGACAAAAACCAAAGTCACTCGGAAACTGCACCTGCTCAGATAATAGTCTCCAGTCAAAAGAATCGACTCATTAGAACATCTTAGAGATCCCCGCCACGACCAGGCGTCTATAATAGAACTTAGATACTCTCTAAATGGTCACTGTCCGGAAAAAGTGTCACACACTCTGCCTATGTAATCGACCAGTCATCACATATGACCTTATGGTGTTGAACAACCATCAATCGACTTACAATCTAGTCACTCCGAGACGTCAGCTCATTAAGTGACTAGGGACAAAATACAATGTTCATCTTATTCACTTGAATATTGTTCAACATTGTCTCCACAACTTATTCAGATAAACAAGGTATTTAATGTTTTCAGTCAAACTGAATAATTGAGTTCTTAAAGAAACTCTAACAATGAATGCAATCATCACTTATATAAATATCAATACTCTATCCAATATTTACATAACGATCTTCAGCAATTAAGGTATACTGCTCAATCACATTGAGATGACATAACCATCATGTCAACCTTATGCCAATGGCTTCGGTTAGAGGATTAGCAACAGTTGCATCACTCTAATTTTCATTGCAATTTTCCTTTGTTCTATGCAATCTTTTCATCACATAGAGCCTTTCTAAGTACATGTCTAAACAAGTTTTTAGACTCTGGTTCTAAAGCCAGTCAAACACTCCCACTATTTTCACACTCTATCGGGAGATGATATTCGGCTAACGGAATTACTGTAGTTCCATTAAATTCCGGTTATCAACTATCTCTTTTACAACATCGGATGCTGTAATGTACTTAGCTTTTCGTTCATGATTTGTACGTATAACACTTATACATACACATCCTTCATATGACATCTTTTATGTATGACTCCTCATATATGTTTGCTTTATACATGTATAACTTCTTATACATATTATTCTTTATGCACATAGCACTCTTATATGCTAACCATTCCTTAACAAGGCTCATAACATCTTATAAGCATAGGAATGTAATCGTATAACCTCTTAGACGAAATTCATTAATTCCTCCAAACTACAAGAGTAAATCCTCAGTGCTTCTCAAGTACTCAAGGATGCTCTTGATAATCATCTAGTGACACTCACTAGAAAATGATTGGTAATGACTTCTCATATTCTCAACATGATAAGTCCCGATAAGAGAAGCTTTTAGCATATTTAATAGATCCTGCAGCGGAAGCACAAGAGATCATATTAATTGTTCAACAACTTGAACGAGTCAAGAATCTTATCACATAAGTCTCTTGACTATAATGCTAATATCCATAGAGATCTATCTCATTAGATCCAGATATTTAATATGCGCCATGCTAATCTCAAGTATTCACCCGAGAATATTTCTAGTCACTAATATGTCAAACACTTATTTTAGACTAAGAAATATCACCTCAGCTACATTTTTAGTCAATAATATGTCAAGCACATATTTTAGACTAAGAAACTCACTTTAGCTCCCACTAAACTCCATGTATCATCATGTTATCTCGACACTCGAGTAATACCGTTTTGATAGACTACACGATTGAACCCAAAGTTCTAACTGTTTGACGTATATAGATCACAAAAGGGATCTTTCAAGCATGCTAGGCGTCTTAGCATTGACAACATCAACAAAACTTCTCCCAAGGAGAAAGTTTCATTATTCATTTGCCGAATCTCATCCTCATGAGAAGCTATATTGCTAAGAACATACGAATTGATAAAGGCATTTGGGTTGTCACAAAACTCTCTATAACAAACCCAAATTTTAAACATCTTATGTAACCTCTACGACAAGATCAAGGTAACCAACCAATGTATTCACCTTAAATCAAGTCTCGAAAACATCCCGTGTTTCCTTCCTTATAGCATCATGTGTAAGGAGATCAATTCGAATTGCATGGTGACACGCCATCATATAGAGTTCATACTATAGAAAAGCCTTTGATGAGGGTTTATGATTCGTCACTTTTTTAAAAAATAACGCAATAATATCTCAAAATTATCTCCTTATAACCACTGAGCCACAATAAAAAATGTCATCTTGCATTGTACTCAGTTTGTGGGTCTTGGACTTCCGCAAGTTAAAACTTTCGCCCACTCTGTCTTCCGGAAAATGAAAATCTTTCTGGAAAGACAGTATTATGAGCCACAAACTCTTTGTTCTCGTTTTGGAGGAGTAAAAACCATGTGGTTTAATTTTGGATAACCCTCACAGATACACAAATTGGTTCTGAACATAAACATTTATGATCCAAAATTTATAAAAAGACAAGTTAGGGACTCTCCCTATCCATATCTCATATGGAGTCATTAAGGCTATCATAGTTGGGTTTTAAACTTTTAGTGAGAAAATAGCTTACAAAATTGCGAAATACCTCAAACTGTATCTCATAAAGTTCGGTTTATATACTTGACTACACCATACTCTATGGTGTCCCAAGGAGAAGGTATTATGTGAACTGGTTCACAACCTTCTTAGTGATTATCAAGATCATTACTTGATATTACCCATTTGATCTTCAAAGTCATTACTTTGAAACTTCCGATCAACATCTTGATCTTGACGTGCTTTTGGTTTACTACTTCATTTTGAAAATATTTCACATTTCAAAAATCACTTTTATGTCTTATTAAATAGATACGAGGTTTTCATATCTACTTAACAATACGGTAAAAGTAACCAAGTATGTATATTACCAACTATCGGCCTTACATATCCGTATGTATATGGTCAATCACCTCACTATTTGTGTTTCTTTTCTACAAAAGAAAACATAATACATGCACACATACCATAAGTCTCACAATCAAATGGTTGTTCGATGTGCTTATCGTTTATACGTGAAACGAATTTACTTGAGGATTGATCAATTTGGGTTCACTTGAGTAGAGACTTTAAAATTTACAAGATAGTATAATATTTAGTTTTCGTGAAGAATGTAAAATTCCTCTAACTTGAGTGGTCTAAACCAACCACCAAGTTATCATAGGAGTAGATACAACATTTTGTTTTAAATCACATAAGTGATGCCTTCTATGTATAAACATAGATGATTACATTCTTTTAAAACCAAATTTAGGTACATTTGTCCCTATCGAAATCATTGCTAATCTAGCATCATTTCGATACAAAAATGTCATATGCTAGACGTCTTACGTTTTATCAATTCATGTAAACTTCTTTACAAAGAAATGACCCGTACTTGTTATCTCATACCAAGATAGTGGAACTAGCCTATCCATTGAGTAGATGTCTCTTTCAACTTTGTTCTATCGCATACATCTAGGGTTGATTCTTCTTAACTCCCACTCACTTTCACATTCTTCTTTGCTTCAATCAAGCAAAAATGAATCTCATGAAGACCGCTCTTCAAGTCATTCGTGATATTTTATACACTTAGTAAGAGTGAATTACTATAAAGTGAGTGCAACATGTAGCAAAATCTCAACTTCTTGCGAAATTGGACTACCTAACCGTTCAATTGTCATCATATGCCTAAACTTCTTTAGCGCAAAAACAATCGATTTGGCCTTTCTCGAATTGAGCCATTTGACGGTATTATATTGGAGTATTATTTGTGTTTTTGAAAACTCTTTTCGCAAACTTTTGAATTACACTTGAGTAATTAAAACTAATACGTCATCTTCATGACGGGGGTGTCACTTCCGAAATCAAGACTCTCTTGATAAAATGTGACTTCTTTTTAAACTCATAATATGAGTTTGCAACATGAAAACCCCTTTTAAATATGTATGGATGTTAAGTTGTATAATAATCGCAAAAATCGTTGTAAGCTTATGTAGGTGAATTTGTAAATCATGTTATCAATCATTAATTCCTTCAAAGAAACCGCTTCCTATGAAAGAACGAAACGATTACAATAATAAATAGAGGATGAAAGGAGGATGAAGTGCGCGATGTCATAGTAAATTTATTAATAAAAAAGTAACGAAAAATAGGAAAAATTAACATTCAATGTTTTAAAAAATACTTGTGAAAAACATGTTCAATAAGTTTTAACATTTATATAATTATCTCCCACTAAATTATATAAATGATTCCAAGTCCCAAATATTAAACAAAAATGAGCATCGCTTGGGCGAAACATCCCATAATTGTGTAAATTCGGTAAGTCACATTGACTAATTCTACCTCTAGAACTCTTGGTCGGCGAATTTCCTTAAATCCATCTACTAGCCCCGGAACACAAGACCGTCTTATATCCCGTTGAGTCCAACCAATTTTGGCGTGTGATAACCGCTTACCACCCTACTTACCCAAGGTAAAAAGAGAACACCCCGCTTGGGCGAACGTGGCTCTAATGAACAAGAGATTCATAGGTGTTACTAATTGGTAAGGCTAATCTCAATTTTAGTTATGTGAGAGATCTTGTCAATTTAGTCATAAATTCCTTATAAGTGAATTAATTCGGTGAATGTAAATGACGTGAATTGACAACGGCGAAAATAAAATGCATGTGAATGGCGATTTTGGCATGCGCGAAAATAATACAAGCAAACATGTAAGCATATGAATAAATCCTAGTATGGCCACCTAGTTAATAAAAACAAGTCTATTACATTTCGGAAACCAACTCCTTGGTCCCTTGCCTCTTCATTCCATAAGTGGCTCTTCTTTGTGGGATTTGGAACACCTTCCAAAAATAGACTCCGTCTCGTTGTAGATGTCTTTTGGAAACGCCGGTAAAATAACTATTACAATTAAATTACATAGCTATTCCTATTATACATTAATTAATAAAATAAATAAAACTATTAATTAATTACAAACCGACGATACGAGATCGTATTTAATTACAAACAAATCGATATTCCCATTCATTTCGGGTAATAACGATAAAAATTAACTAGGCCATACTAGGTACAACAAGATAAATACTTTAAATAAATGACAATCATTCATTCAACTTAAATAAATATGCTTAAAATGCTGTAAAATGATGCCAAAATCGCCCTATCTATCATTCGTTGGTATCCATCTCGGTTTTTGTGGATTTAATCGATTTTTAACATGTAAAAATCAATAATTAACTCTTAAATCTCATTTAAGTCCAAACTAATTGTCCAAACTATTTTGAACCTCAAAATTAGTCCTCAATAATTTTATGATAAATTATTAGTTTGATTTTGTGATAATTTGCAAATTTAATCGATAAAATCATAATATTTGAGTAAAAATCCAAAATAATGGAAAAATTATCCAAAAATTAAAACAAAAATTTTTAGTATTCTAAAACACTCCCAAGAACACCAAAAAGTCAGGAAAAATTGCCCAAACATTCCGGATAAATGTTGTGAAGAAAAAGATCGATATTTATCGGTTTTTAACCACTAAAACCAATAAACATCAAAACAAAGTGAAAACACACATGCAAAATCACTTTTGACATTTAAATAATATTCTTAAATGTATATAAATTTATCATGGGCAGAATAAAAAGTTTCGAAATTATGATTAATTAATTTGACTTTTATCGACTTTTATCTCATAAAATCAATAAACATGCAAAAAATTCGAACCAACCTTCAACCTTTTGCATTCAATCAGTAGAAAACATGCATGACTACCATAAAAAATCCATGCACCGAATCAACATTTAACTAATTTTAGTCAATTTTTAACTAAAATACGGCATTTTGACTCGGTTTTCTACCAAAAAACATTAAAAATAGCAAAATAACTTCAAAAATCGCCAAAAAATTCCACAAACATTTTGAGATCAGTAGGTAAGCATGTCCCAAAAATTTCGTGCAAAAACCTCTTCTAACACAATTTTTGAGTTTTTATAAATTATCACATAATTCATTAAAATGCTTAAAATCAACATGCAAATTACAAGCCTAAGCTCTGATGCCACTTGAAATATTATAGATCCATATTAGACTCTCTAACAAAATTAATTTATCTCATAAATTATCATTTAGGTGATCTATGTAACATGCATGCTAATATGAAAGCATAAAAATGAAAGTATAAAAATGAAAGTATAAGGAAAAACAATTTCCTTACATTGATTTTGTGGTAAAAAGGGCACAAACTAGTTCACCTCACTAGTTTGTTGTTGAGCTATATGAATATGGAAGATCCTCCAAAAACCAACTTCCAAAGTAGAAGGTCTCCTTCCTTAATCCACCCAAGAACTAACACCCAAATAATTTTACAAGTATTAACTAGATACTAGTAAAATTTAACCCTTGATAATATGTTAATAATACTAACACTCTTAGTATTAATTTTGTTTTACTAACAACTTAGTAAAAAGATGCTTATTATTTTAGAGAGATGTTGGAGGAAAAAGTTCACATGCATAAGTGTTGTGTGTAGTAGTAAGGTTTAGTGAAAATGTGAACAATTGATGGAGTGAATTAGAAAGGAAAGTGGCGGGTGGAGGAGTGTGTTAGTGGACAATTTTGACTTACATTTTTATCTTACATCACATGCAAAATCTTGTATAAGATAAATTATGGTAGTATAGAAAATAAGGTGAAATGATTATGTGAGTAATCATCCACTACTCTTATTTTACACGGTCCATTTGCCCATTTACGGGTCCATGTTGGTTCTTATATTTGTCGCAAAAATCCGTGTAATTTTTATTTTAAACATCGTATCATGTTTAAATACTTCCATAATTAATTCGTCCAATTCACTCCGTAAATATACGTGTACCACTACACATATTATTTACGTACTAATATTAATCACATTAATCAATTAGTACAGTTTTAGTAAATTAACAGTTAATTAACTAAAACCCGTCTCCCAAAACTTACTATTCAATTATCGCATAATTAAATAATAATTGTCGCTCCTCGAGTTCGCAACTCGAAATCTCTCTAAAAATAATCGACTAACCTCTTAGTCTATAAATCAAGAGACTAAACAAATTGTATCTCATACAATTAATTAGTTATCAATTGGGGTTCGTTCCTTTAGGTGTGACCGAAAGGGGTCAGTTGATCACCGCCGTCTCACGACAATAACGTCAAACTCTAGTCAGCCAACCGTTATCGATTTACGTTAATCAACAGACGAGGATCAAATAAATAAATATCTGATGATATTCCATTAATGAGATTTATTATGTTACCGCACTATTCTGGAGGACATTAACTCCAACAGTTTTCGTGCACCTAGAGCCTGTTATTTCATGCTCCTAGTAATCATTTTCATGTGTGTAACATTTTTCATGCACATAGTAGTCGTTTTCGTGCATCTATAGCCGTTTTAATATACCTAATTGTCTTTTTGAACATTAAGTTGATATTTTGTTTATAAAATCAATAAATTTTGTTTAGTGGTACTAAACAATGTGTTTGAATAATCTAAACAAATAGTAAATGAGCCATCAAATCTTTCGGAATAATATTTAGTGGAGATTTAGTGAGGGTTCTCACGGTTCTCATTATATGGGTGGTTCTCACCGGATCTCAACCCTATATATATATATATATATATATATATATATATATATATATATATATATATATATATATATATATATATATATATATATATATATATATATATAATCGGGATCCCGTGAGAACTCCTAAATATTTGAGGATTGAGTAACGAATGAAATATCACTCATTCTTCTAAACAATATCAGTCGCTGATAAGTGTAAAATAACACACTCAGCCTTGATAAAAAAAACATAACGCATAAAATTTTATTTTCACTCTACACTTTCTCTCTCTAAAATTAAACCAAAAACGAAGTGACCGAGGGATTAGATTGGCGAATCACTCAAAATTATGAAGCAATACCGATCATTCTTCAATATAATTGCGTTTTGAGCAAAATTCAGGTACAATTTTTGCCGTAATGCTCTCAAATTTTTGAATTTAGGTATAATATAGTGAAATAATTGCTAAAATCGAGTAATTATTCAATAAATGTTGTATTATTGTTTTTAATCTGCAATATAATAAAAAAATTAGGTATAATTATGAGAAATTGTGCAATTATTTTCAGATTTTGATTCAGCTTTTTTCAAATTAGGTATACCTGCAATCTAGTATAATAATATGTATCTGACTCTTAGCTTTGTTTCACGCACATGCGTCCGAGTCGAAGTAACATAAAGTGTTCGATACTATGCTTTCTTGTTGCATGCACAGATGTTTAATCTTTGTTTTGATATAATGTTACGTTTCCTGTGTAAATATTGTCCATCTTGAATATTTTTGCATATTGTTATTTCATCATATCCTTTTTTATTTGTTGGCCTGGTGAAAAACAACAGCAGTGTTGGTATACTGGATTACTTGTATAGGCATATTAATTGGGATTTATATATTTGTACTTAGACTTAGATCTATCCAAATTACTGATTTCGGAAATGAACATCCCGCATAATTCAAACCTAATTTGACTTTGTAAAAAACATTTGACTTAAAAACAACTCGATCAAGCTTCATTATTGTTCTTAAGTGCACTGGTTAAGAGTTGTCTTTGCTTTTACTTCAGGATGTGTCATCGAAAATCATGTCATTTTCTGAACATGGTCCAAGGTGTAGATACCTCAATTCTGCACCTCCCGCAAACCACCTGGTGATGATTGGGCCGCATGTTTGGTACGCGGAACGATTTGTGACAATTCGTAAGTTTATCGTCAAGTGATTGCTCAAACATTGATGTCTACCTCTTAATTGTCATCTACGCACCGATACGGTCGTTTTGACAGTAATTAGAGTACATTTGGAGTCCAGGCCTAAAACCGTCTTTATTTTCTGATAACTGCTAAATCCCGAGTCAGAATGTTCTGGAATGTTCCGGATATTTCGATTCCATATTTTATAAATCTTTCATAATCTTTTATTCTTTGGTAAAGAATTTCCCGTAATATTCATACAAAACATTAAGGAAAATAAGATTAATCCGTTATTCCATAAACCAAACACGAAAATCTTTCTTCCGCAGGAGGAAACCACCTGGGAACAGACGCAGCAGGTGCTGCGCCTCTTCCAAGAGACGCAGTGACTGTTGCGCCTCTTCCAAAGTCCTTTTCTGCGTATTTTTCGTATCTTTTCATATCTTTTCGAGATTCACTTCCAAAGTTTCTCCGAAAACCCTATTCCTTCACGTGATTAGTATAAATAGGAGCCTTCGCTCCTCATATTTCTCACGCGAGTGTCCGCCCTTCTCTTCTCCCTTTGCATTCTAGACCAAGTTCTTACTTTTTGGCGTCTACGTGCTTGAACATTCGACCACGTAAGCTCGGATCCTTCTGAGTACCAGCCTCGTTTGCATGACCGACCAATTTGACCAACTCCACATCAATCAACTTAATTAATCTTAATCGTTTTCCTCTTACGAGGGCACTTTCGTTACATTCGAGTCGAGCATCACTAATCATAAACTTAGTTCATCTCGTTTCGTCAAACATGTAAGTCTGAGGGTGTAAATCCTTCTTTATTTATTGTTATTTACTTTTTGTATCATTAATGTAAGGTTTATGTCGAAAATACTTCTTAAAACCGATTTATAAAACCACGCTTTGAAACCCTTTTTACGGATTACCAGAAGATGACCGTCGAGAAAGGATGCAAAGAATCGCCGCGCCTCTTGAAGGGACGCAGCACTGCCGCGCCTCTTCGTGAGGCCGCCGCAGCTCGCTTCCTTTCTTCTTCCTTCGTCCTCTGTCAATTCGTCGTTCGTTATTTGTTTCGTTTGTTCTTCAATTCTTTGACATAATAGCACAATAATTTCACATGTATATTATTTATCATCATTAATACGTATAATTCATCATTAAATCCCGACTTAAATCCCAAGTAATCCAATATTTGCGGGTTTTCGTCATTAAAATCAATCCGGGTTGTAGAGATTCAATTCTTTCATATTGAGTTTCTGGAATTCGACCTTTGATATATTTCCATCTGTCTTTTCGTCATTAATTTGTCATATTTAACCTATTTAGTTCACCTATGTCACTAATCAATCTTTCATTTATGTAATTAATTCGTTTACGTTCGTCTCATCCATGTTTTATTGCTTTTATGACTCATTTACATGTAATTAATCTGTTAAATCACTTCCATCGGAGTCGAATATCATAATTAATCCTTAAATTCACCAATTAACATTAACGACTTGCAGTTCCGGCTTCACAGCCAGAACTCACCCTTGGAATAGACGCAGCAACTGTTGCGCCTCTTCTAGAGGGCGCAGCTCTGCTGCGCCTGTTCCAGGTTGATTTATGTCTCTGAACTTCCGTTCTGCCTTGACCTAGTTTAATTAGCTTACGTATTTAATTAACTATTAATCGTATTATCGCCTAATTCCTGTTCGCTTATTTGTTTATTTTGTTCTTTCTCAATTTATCCGTTTTGGAAGTATTTACGACATAAATTAATTGAATCCATTGTAATTATTGTAATTTTCATTATTGTATTTTATTGTATTTCTTTTATTGTATCATTTGTATGCCTTCACATATAATTGAGCTTAAATCCCTACTTTGACATTTATTGTATGCTAAATTAATTGTTCACCGACTTAGTCTAATTCTTCACATGTTAGGATTAAAACTTGGATGTTGCATTGCATGCATATAATCCACAATACATCGAGTATATATAACTTCCCTAATCATTAGTAGAGGCTGCTATCGAGGCGGGCGGGATTAGGTGTTCGATCAAAAGAGCTTCCTAATACGCACCCTCACCCCTTACTCCAGATCTCTGTGAACATCCGTGTTCATTGGCATCCACGAGTGTCATTCTAGATATAATGCTAAGGGTGACGACTTCTTGGTGTTCATGTCACTACTTTGTGTCTTGACGTGGCACGAGGTATTCGAACTGTTTCCAATTTTTCACAATAAATTGCTGGCGACTCCACAATTGCAAACGCTTGTTCCCAAGCGTCCCCGTGGCCCCATGTCCACAGTTTGGCGACTCCACTGGGGATAATACACTTACGTGTAGCCAAAAGGGTGAAACTTGAAGAAGGTTAGGGAATAGTTTGTACAAGACAATTGTCGGTTTTCATAACTCGGTCTTCCTAGATCGTTTCATTCGGGCTTCCTAGGCCCAACCCAGCCCATTCGACCAATCGTCCCGTCTAAACGGTCCTAATTCTTATTTGGGCCTAAGGATGGATAATGATTGACGTCATCCATACCATGGTACTTACTCTTGTTTGTATCAAGGACTTTCACTACTTGAGGAAATGGACTAGGAATCGGCCTTACTCTTGTTTGGTACGAGCCTCTCCACAGACTTCGGGTTTGATCGTTCGGTATGGCAACCCACCCTTTAAACCAAAACCCGTTTAAATGCACTCAGCATCCCGTTATAATGCTTGTATAAATGTCTGTACCTTACGTGATCACCATTTCTAAACGAAACCATGACGATTTTTGTAAAATCAAAATCCCTTTTAAAATGTAAATTTCGAAAAAGGCCAATGATTAGCGCAAAAACAAGTCAAAACTCTGTCCATTTATCGAGTCAAATTTGGGCCCAAGCCCATTTCAAAACCTCACTTCGAGTCCACTCCTACAACTACACTAAAGTTGACTAGGACCAACATTTTTCAAATCTTGTCATTTCTTCAAAAGCTCACTGACACATGTGGCACACACCCACTTCACGAGTCAAAACATTTCCTCCTTAGTAAGTGTGCTAGAATGGTCGATCGTGTTTTGATTCGTCGTCGATCTCTTATCCAGTTTCCAAGATGCCTGAAACAAGCGACGTGAACTTCAATCAACTCCAAGATGGTAATGATCGAATCCTAACCGCGCTAGCTCAACTCCAAGTTACCCAAGACCAAGTGTATGATCGCCTTGACACCATCGAGGGCCGGATCTATGCCGTAGAAGCAAGGTTGCCTCCTCGAGAAAGTGAAATCGTGGATGACTTCGTGAATGATTTCAGGGACGAAAACCCTCCCATGGGTATGACTGCAGCTGAGAAACGACTCCAATACTTAGAGGAGCAATTGATGTATCTTAAAGAGGATGACATTTACAGGGAGAATAATCGCAAGTATGAGGCCGTGAGTTCCAAGTTGCCAACCAACTTCAACATGACAGATATCCCTAAATTCAAGGGGCATGAAAACCCTTTGAACCACATCCGTGCTTTCAAGGACTATATGTCTATCAAAGGCATCAAACCCGAGATGTTCTTAAGGATCTTTCCTTCATCTCTTGACACCATCCCAAAGCAATGGTTCTGCTCTCTAGAACACAAGAAGATCGCTACTTGGGAAGACGCCGCGGTCGAGTTTGCTAAGCAATATGCGGATAATGCTGAGATCCAAGTTAACATGCGCACTTTAGAGGTTCTTACCTAAAATGACAAAGAAGGTTTCACCGACTTCCTAAGTAGGTGGAGGAAGACTAGTACCCAACTAGTTGAACGCCCGGATGAGGCTACCCTCGTGGAGAAATTCGTGGACAACTTAAAGCCCATCTATGCTAATCATTTGAGGTACCAAAACATTAAAACTTTCAAGGACTTAACCGTACTAGGAACAAGGATCGAAGATGACATCCGTAAAAGGCTCTTGTCCAAAATGGTAGGTCGAGGATATCAAGGCTCAACAAGTCGTTCTTATGGCTCCACTAGCAAGACCGATGAAGTTAACCTCCTCGAGCCATCCAAGATGAGTGCCCCACCAAGGAAATTTACAAATCTTGGGGACACTTACTCTAATGCTCTAAAAAGGCTAATGAAACAAGGCAAACTCCAACCCATAGGACCTACGCCTGAACCTGAAAAGAAGTCCAAGTTCTGGGACGAGAACTCATACTGCGAATATCATAGGGGTAAGGGGCATGACACAAAAAAATGCTGCAAATTGAAAAATGTGCTTCAAGACATGATCGAGGATGGTCGACTACCAATACCGCCGGAAGGTAAGCCCAACAACACTCAGAATCCTCTTGGAATTCTAGTGATCACAAGTGAAGAATCTACCTTAGATTGTTCACACCTCATTTCTCCAGTCGAAGACAAGATCCACGCGATCGAGAATGAAGGGTTCTTTTCTACCATTTCCCCTACCATTTCCGACTTCATCGCATGGGCAAGAAGTGTGGATAGGCAAGTTTGGGAATTGGAAAATGTGGTTACAACTTGACATGACCCCAATGCGACACCTAAAGAACATGCGCCACTAATCTTTTCTCAAAATGCCACTATACAAGAAATATTCGCCGTGGTTGATAAACTAGTCAACCAAATCACACAATTAGAGGATGAGATCATGAGAATGAGGGAACTAGCTACAGTCAATGGAGTTTGGGCCGATGACGATGAAGACGAGTATCTCATTGAACACTCCCTAGTCAAGGAAATAGTCCAAAATGGTGAAGACCAAGATGTGGACCACCTAACTCGTTCGGGGCGTCCATATCAAAGTACTACTCAAAATAGTCCAACCAACGTTATCACACCAAATGATAATGAAGATGACTCTACTGATCATTTGCTCCAGCAATTACAGAAGACAAAGGCTGGTCTTTCAGTCTGGCAATTAGTAGCAAGCTCATTCACACATCGCCAAGCTTTACTGCAAGCTTTGGCCAAGCTAAATTTATCACATAACTCCACACCCGACGATGTAGTCAACTTGGTCTTCCAAGAATCACCGAAGCTAAGTAATCCTATTACTTTCTCAGATGAAGATTTTCCACCCTTTGGCGCTAGTCACAACTTGGCTCTTTACATCACTGTCATTTGCTTAAAGAAGAATGTGCCAATGACCTTGGTAGATGATGGCTCCGCGGTCAACGTCATACCCCTGAAAACGACATACAAACTAGGCATGAAAGAGTCGGATGGACCCCTACCAATCAAGATGTTCGTGCATATGATGGTACACGACGAAAGGTCGTAGGACTCGTAAACCTAACCATAGCCACAAGGCCAATTGAGCGAAAGGTTAACTTCCAAATAGTGGACATCGAAGCTTCCTTCAACATACTTCTGGGAAGACCTTGGATTCACGCTTCCTAAGCGGTAACATCCACCCTTCACCAAAAGATCAAAATTCCACTAAATGGAAAAGTGGTGACGATCACTTCGTCGCCCATCAAGGCTATAATTGAAAAGAAGTCAAATAATCAAGTCCTTGCGGATCCAGTACATGAACTTGGGGGCTTTCAAAGCATAAGTGTCATAGAAAGCGAATTGACACCCCTATACTACGATCCCTACTCCAACTTGGTGGTCAACCACATACTCAAATCCCAGGGATACTTCCCTGGAATGCCTTTGAACCCTGTCCGAAGAAACACCTTCGCACCTTACAAGGAAGGCAACTCAAAAAGGATACCACTTGGCCTAGGATACAAACCCACTAAAGAGGAAGTTCTCGAGATGCTCGCTCAAGTTCGAAACCGAAAGCATGTAGGAGTCCAAATGCGACCATATTTCCCTACCCTAAATGGATACTTTGTTAGGGAAGGAAGTCAAGAACTCTTTCACGGATTTCCCGAACCTTGGCACCACCTCGGAAGGAAGCTAGTCGGAATCGAGATCTTTCATGATTGCTACTTCATTCCTCCAAAAACGGTTCCTACCGTCAAAGCACGTCAAGCACCTTGCTTAGACGAACAAGTTGTTAGTCTACTGTTTGGAGAAGATCGATTTGTTAGAGCCGCGCAGGATGAGATCATTACCATGATACTTCAAGACAACCACTTAAACCCTACAGCGTTAATCACAGAAACAAACGCGAATCAGCAGAAAGGATGGAGAAAATCAATCAAGTGGACCAACAATCAAGGAAGACTCTTCAAGCTCACCACTGGAGAAGGAGAGATGTTCAAAGGAGAACCAGAAGACGATGATTTCGAGTTAGAGTCAGAGTCGGAGTCTAGAGAAGTCACTAAGGAGTCTCCTCCTGTCGTCACCTCCATTCCCTTTATTTCTCCTAGCTTAGCCTCAAATAGTAACAGTAGTTCGGGAAATGCCCCAACAACTGTCCCTTTACCGCCGACCACGGATCGATGGCTTCTTTGTTTCAACTTTTCTCAAACTTTAATATGAATAAATCGGGTTAATGCTCTTTGTGTTATCTTGAATGCAATTCTGTTTATGATGATACTGGGGATGACCCAGACCCAGACTCAATTGAGATACCTCCCTACATAGCCAAGGAAATACTACAAGAGGGGGAAGAGGGACCAGTAATAGAGAACACTGAACCCATCAACGTAGGAACCGAACTAGAACCCCAAGAACTTAGGATAGGGACAACCCTGAACCCCACCGAAAGGGCCAGTTTCATAGACCTCCTACACGAGTTCAAAGACGTTTTCGCTTGGTCCTAAAAAGTTATGCCAGGAATCGACAGGGATATCGCCGAACATAGAATCCCAATTAAGCCAGGTTTCAAGCCCGTAAAACAGAAGCTTCGTAGAATGAGGATAGAATGGGCTCTCAAGATTAAGGAAGAAGTCGATAAGCAATTCAAAGCCGGGTTCATCAAAGTTTCCGAGTACTCTGACTGGGTAGCCAACATAGTACCCGTACCAAAAAAGGATGGGAGAATCCGTGTTTGTGTTGATTTTAGAGACTTAAACAAAGCAAGTCCTAAAGATGACTTTCCTCTACCACATATCGACATATTGGTGGACAATACCGCAGATCACATGTTACTATCCTTCATGGATGGGTACGCGGGTTACAACCAAATCAAGATAGCCATAGAAGACATGCATAAGACCGCCTTTGTCACTCAATGGGGAACCTATTGCTATACGGTTATGCCGTTTGGGTTAATCAACGCCGGAGCTACATATCAACGCACCGCAACCACACTCCTACATGACATGATGCACAAAGAAGTTGAGGTGTACGTAGACGACATGATTGTCAAATCCAAGGATAGAGAGGGGCATATTGCGAACCTTCGCAAATTCTTCTTAAGGCTACGAAAGTACAACATGAGGCTCAATACTCAGAAGTGCGCATTTGGAGTAACATCTAGCAAACTCCTGGGATACGTCGTTAGCCAACGAGGTATAGAAATAGACCCTTCCAAAATCAAAGCTCTGATCGAAATGCCGCAACCTCAAACGGAGAAAGAAGTCAGAGGAATCCTGGGAAAAGTGCAATATATAAGTCGATTCATATCGAAACTCACCATGATATGTGAACCTATCTTCAAAAAGCTCAAGAAAACAGATCACACCATGTGGGATGATGACTGTCAAAAGACGTTCGACCGAATCAAGGAGATATTAGCTAAACCACCCGTGCTCATGCCACCTCAACGAGATCAACCTCTTGGTTTATATCTCACAGTGACCGAAACAGCCATGGGCGCCATGCTAGCTCAAACCGTAGGAAAAGAGGAAAGGGCTATCTACTACCTTAGTAAGAAGTTCTTGGAGTACGAGTGCAAATACTCACAACTCGAAAAGACATGCCTCGCTCTTGTGTGGGCAACGAAGAAGCTACGCCATTACATGCTTAGCTACTCCGTCAAAACATACTCCAAAATGGATCCAGTCAAATACCTCTTCGAGAAACCCGTCCTCAACTGACGATTAGCAAGATGGACATTGATGCTCTCAGAGTTCGATCTCAAATACGTGCCCCTGAAAGTTATAAAAGGGCGCGCCGTTGCAGAATTCTTTGCAGAAAACCCCATCAATGATGCACAAACAATAGATACGTGGTCATTTCCAGACGAGGATATACTCCAAACCGATGTGGACTTCTGGGACCTCTACTTTGATGGAGCATCAAACTTAAGAGGATTTGGAATAGGAGTGTTACTCATTTCTTCTGAAGGTGAGCATACACCGATCTCTGTCAAACGCGACTTCGAGGTGATGAACAATGCTGCAGAATACGAAGCTTGTCTCATTGGACTACAGGCGGCAGTAATCTTAGGCATTAAAAACCTCCAAGTGCATGGGGATTCGTCCCTCATCATCAATCAAGTTACAGGATCTTGGAAAATCCGAAGCGAAAGCTTAGAACCTTATTAAGCTAGAATAGACCAAGTCGCCCAATTCTTTGATCACGTGACCTATCTACACCTACATCGGGAAGAAAATCAATTTGCGGATGCTCTTTCAAAACTCGCATCTTTGATTAATATGCCAGATGACATGGTGGAAACTCCTTTGTGTATCGAACGACGATCAGAGCCAGCTTATGTCCACCAAATCACCGATGAAGAGAAAATCACAGAGGAGCCTTGGTTCCAAGCAATCCTAAATTTTAAACTCAACGGTACCTATCCACCAGATATGGACAAAAGGGGACAACGCGCTATACGCCTACTAGCTTCCCAATACGTTCTCATGCAAGGAGAGTTATACAAAAGAACACCTCTTGGTGTAATCCTACGTTGCCTCGATCATTCACAGGCGCGGAAAGTAATGGAAGAGGTTCATGATGGAGAATGCGGTCCTCACCTGAGTGGGCCCATGATGGAGAAGAAAATCACACGTTTGGGGTATTATTGGACCACAATAGAATCCGATTGCATCAAATACGTAAGACATTGCCACAACTGCCAAATCTTCGGGAATGTACAGCATGTCCCTCCTTCATTGCTCTATACGATGACATCTCCTTGGCCATTTTCTTCCTGGGGAATTGATATAATCGGGAAGATAACTCCGGCCGGAACAGAAGGTCACTGTTTTATATTGGTGGCAATCGACTATTTCACCAAATGGGTAGAAGCAGCTTCCTACACTAGTCTCACAGCTAAAAACGTGGTAAAGTTCATACAAAACAACATCATATTTCGATACGGTTGCCCACATGAGATCATTAGTGATAATGGATCACATTTCCAAGCCGAGACTGAGAAATTGCTAGCCAAGTACAAAATTAGGCATCACCACTCATCGCCATATAGACCACAGACTAATGGCGCGGTAGAGGCGGCAAACAAGAACGTTGTCACAATTCTCAAGAAAATGATTGACAACTATCGAGATTGGCCAAGCAAAATACCCTTTGCTTGTGGGGATATCGCACCTCAGTTAGGACGCCCACTGGGGCCACCCCTTTCTATTTGACCTACGGTATGGAAGTTGTATAGCCAGTCGAGTTAGAAATACCATCATTGCGTATCTTACTCGAAAGTCAAATCCCGGAAGCCGATTGGAAGAGGGATAACTACGAAGAACTCATCCTCCTGGATGAACGTAGGCTACGCGCCTTACATAATGTCCAAACATATCAAGCACGCATCAAATGAGCCTTCAACAAAAGGGTCAAGCCAAGGAACATCAAGGAAGGAGATTTGGTACTCAAGTCGGTTAAAGCTCTTTTACATGTCGATTCACGGGGAAAATTCAAACCTAATTGGGCTGGGCCATTTCTAGTCAAGTCCATACTTCCAGGGGGTGCGGTTAGAATCACAGACCTAGATGGGAATGAATTTTCCAACCCGACAAACCTTGACCAACTAAAGCGGTATTATGCCTAGAATAAAACGCGCCTCGCGTAACCTCACGTGCCGCTCTTGTGGCACTAAATAAACGCCCCCTAGCCAAGCTAAAATAAGTTAATGTCACTCTGCTCTTGCATTTTGACAATTTGTCATCCTCATATCATCAAATAAACTAAATTGCACCTTAAGAGTAAGTAAAAAGCTCATGCTTATCTTCTAAGTTCATTACAAGCTCTTGCTTAGAATAATTATTCTTTTATATTTACTCGAACTACAAGCAAGGGTTTGATTTCATTTTTAAATGAATACGTAGGCAATCCTTCACAGGATACAACCCATTAATTTCAAAATGTAAATAGAAGGACATCTGCAATTGCATTTGGAATTCGGCAAGAATAGTAAATAGAAAATCACAACGGTTTCATAACCAATTAACCTCTTTTATTTCATTCATTTCTAATAATAATAATAATACGTTACATAATAATAATAATGCTAAAACAAAAATAAAAATATGCTAGGATTCTAAAAACCCCACCTTCTTATTACAATAATAATAATAAATAATAATAAAGACTTGGGCTATTCCTCCATCTTCCCTTTGCCCTTGTCATTTTTGTCATATTTCTTGTCACGACCTCGAGTCCGACGCTCCTGCGCCACTTCGGACCTAATCACCAACAGTATTTCTCAAGGCCTAGCCTTCCCATTCCTGTTAATCACTTTGTCCACGACAGGAGAGGTCTTCGGTTTCTTCGAAGGATGAACAACTCGAAACCCGGCTTCCTCCTCTCCCTCAGTCAGATGCTTTTCTTACTCCTTTTCCACTTTGATACCCGTCGTTGTGAGTACCAAAGATAAAATTTATAATTTCCTATTAAGACTAACCTAGGCTAGTGGTAACAGGGTCGAACCACAAGGAGGCAGTTGTAAATTCTAGTTGTTTTATGATCAGTCAAAGGTAACAATTATGGGGGTTGGTTTGAATTGGTCTAAGACTAAAAGCAAACAAAGATAATAAACTAAAAATACGAATTTAACAGATAAAAGAAAGGCACTAGGATGGTCGGGTCATTATAGCTTCGGCGGCAACAAACTAAGTCGGTCTGAATCAAACTTAGGTAAGGTGGGAAACAAAGAGGTCCTCTCGGTCCGCTCTTTAACAAATAGCATCTCTCGATCTCGCTATAGGTCCCTAATGTCACTAATTCTAACTTTCGTCCTGAAAAGCGACTAATGGTCTAAACTATACCTATCTTTCGATCTTAGCACAGTCTAGTCGATTTAATTGATGGTCAAATAACTTTCCCTATC
Source organism: Silene latifolia (assembly GCF_048544455.1). Lineage (NCBI taxonomy): Eukaryota > Viridiplantae > Streptophyta > Magnoliopsida > Caryophyllales > Caryophyllaceae > Silene > Silene latifolia. Next base: position 233,648,016 of record NC_133537.1, read on the forward strand.
TTTCGATCTAATGGGTCGATCCACGAAATAGGTATCTAATCGGTCGCATGCATTCAACTCGTCAAATACAAGATTAAATTCAATTAAAACGAGTAAAACCCCACGAGGTCGGTCGATCGATGCAATGTCGATCGATCGACCAACACGCGAGAAAGATCTCCCTAATTTAATGCCGCCTACGCCATAATTCGCCTACATCCTAGCACTAAAGATTTAGCTACTCATGGTGAAGGTAAAAACAACAAATAAATCGACAACGATTCATCGTATTCATGCTTAATGTAAATAACAACAACGAAAATATGATAATTGGCTTTGGGGCACTAACTATCAATTCTATACTAATAATGAAAGCGAAACAATAAACTAAGATTAGGGCGTAATCAATACAGAATTCGGAGGAAAGATTAAGAACAAAGGTAGAATTCTAATGCTAAAATCGATATCCCAAACCCTAGTTACTCGGAAATAAACTAAAACTTAAAGTACTGTATTGTGATGTAAAACTTAGATGAAAACTTCATATCAAACTTGATGTTCTCTGTTACGTTATATAGCAATCAACGCAACAACTTATTTCCTAAACCTAGACTTCACGGGCTTCAAGATTCACGGTCATCTAATTCTCGTCTGAAATAGAAATCCGGTCGATCGACTGAAAAGGCTGGTCGATCGATCGCTCCTCGACAACAAGAGCTTCGGAACCGAGCATTGGTCGATCGATGACAAGGCTGGTCGATCGATCGGTTGAGTTAGTGCTACTTGACTTCTTTTAACTCGTGGACTTGTCTTTTGGGCCTTGGATTGCGCACCAAGCTCGTTCCTTAAGCAATTCCTTTACGTCATTTGCAATGCAGGTCACTCGGGGACGGATTTGGCTTGATTTCCCATTAAATTCTTCACATTTCTGCAATAAAGTACAAAAACACGAAAGTAGAAGAAAATAGGGAAATATAGGCATATATTGCACATCTGAGCTCTGAAATGCGTGTAGAAAAGAGTGTGAAACATCGTATTTTAGACACGCATCAAATCTCCCCAAACCAAACCTTGCTTGTCCCCAAGCAAGAACTAGACTCGATCTAATGACCTAATGGAACGAGTTCAATCTCAGAGCGAAATGCAACAAGTAAAGCCTAAGCCAATTTAATGCACAACTAACAATTAATCAGGAATGTGAATCATGCAAACGAATTATAAAGTCGTTAAAAATATTGCTGAACCGTTGACTATAGAGACTTATCAAATTGGACTCTCGCGGGTCGCTCAAATCACTCAAGTGAGCACAGGTGATATATATGTAAGATAGGAGGAATTAATTTGTAGAGACTCTCACCTAACTACCACCTATGAAAACATGCCAGCAATAAAATATGAAAGTGATCTCTACGACCGTACATACGCATTCCAACCAAACAGATGACCAATGACACATGACGAGGTATATATGGGATATGTGAGGTATGGGTAAGAAGAGGCAAACATTTCACGGTAAAGTGGAGGTACAGGTGATCAAGCTAGTACCAAAACGGAACCAAGTGGCAACATCCAACTTCTTGCTCAATATCAAACGAAACGGTGCTATAACAAGCACAAAACTCACAATCTCCAAACTATCAAATCAATAAAACTCCCCATAAGATATAAATGAAACATGGGAGCAAAAAACGCCAAAAGATAAGGATTAAATTATGCGAATTGACTTTTTCTTTTTCTCTTCGAACTTCAGTCGATCGACTATATTGGGCAGTCGATCGACTGCCTTGAACAGTACATAACTCTTTTTTTTTTTTTTTTTTTTTTTTTTTTTTTTTTTTTTTTTTTTTCGAATCATTTTTTCATCTTTTTCATTTTTCTTTTCTTTTTATTTCTTTCTTTCCTTCTTTTCATCTTCCCAACTTCATCTCAAAAGAGCAATGGCTACCAAAAACGAGTAACAATCCCAAAAACCAGACTACTAGCTTGACAGAGGTAGGCTATATGTAGGATGTAGCAAATGGGACAAAAAAGGATATTTTTGGCAGTGTGGAGCTTATGGGCAAAATGAGAAAAGGAAACCTCTACCACATGTGTCGACAAACCACAGACCGAATGCATACAGGTATTAAGTAGATCAAATTCATATTCATGCAAATTAAGGAAACATGTCTCATAAGGAGTACTACTCACGTTCCTAGATAAACCGGTCATGAATGTCACCGATTATAGGCTCTAAAACTCAGAAAAATGATGTAGCTTGCCAATAATCTAAGTCAAGTCTAAAGTTCAGCAAATAAATCAACGAAAACTCGTAGATATGCATTTACGATTCTACTAATAACATGTTAATCTAGCCAGGCTTAGGCGAGACAGGTGCAAAAGCAAAATCATCATAGAAATACTACCGTTCCGACTCGACCTATATGCTAAAATAAACGTGCATTTTATGGAAATTTTCAAATTTTTTTTTTCAATTTTGAATTTTCTTGTATATATGAGAAATGAAATAAACGATGCAAGGCAAGAAAGTAAACGTGAATGCAAGCAAATATGCGACGCAAAACCCTTCCCCAAACCAAATCGCACAATGTCCCCATTGTGCAAAATCATGTGATGAAGAAAAGAGAAGCGGGAATTTGCGAGAAAGTAAATAAGCAAGACACAAAGGAAAGATATGGAACTCACAAGACTTTAGGCGCAGCAAAGGAAACCTCCCCAAACCAGCGTGAGCTAGGAGGTTTCGAGAGCAGCAGATGCTACCAATAAGAGTGCACGAAAGACAATCAAAACAACGCATAAGACCGAAGGAAACAATTTGGAAGGGTAAAACTGTGCACAATTGAGAAAATGGAAGAAATAAATAATTGTGACGGAAATTAAAGTGGAGTAGAAAACTCCCTTAAGTCCGCAAATCGACCAAACACAGCAGGGGAGAGGTCGTGAACAGGTACAGCAGCAGAAGTGGTCGATCGACCTATAGGGGTAGTCGACCGACCGTGTGAACAGGATCGAAGCTCCTGGAAAGCGCAACTCGCCGATCGACCACGATGGCGGTCGATCGACGGAAGTATCTTCTTTGTACTTCTTATTTCTTCGTAATTTCTCAATGAGTAGAGCTAACAAGCCCTAAATACCGCAAATGCACAATAGTACGCGCCCAAAATTGCGAAAACCCAGAACGAAGTTTAATGTACTTGAAAATCCTAAGCAAACAAAATAAAAGCGAAGTTTTCGCGCACACAAAAAGCAATAAAAAAGTCTTAACAAAGCAAAAAGAATGAAGTTTATAACGAGCATGATCAACTAATAGTTGATCAAGAAGGACCACGGTATGGCCCATTTCGTCGGCTTATGGCTACTAGAGGTAGCCTCAATGGTGCTCATCTTATCAGTTGCACCCTTCTTAGCGTCGACAGTCAGAGAACTCAGCTGATCAGCTTCGTCATCTCCCCAATCAAGGACTCCCTCGGAATCGTCGGAGTCCAAATCAGCCCATCTCACCTTGGGCGGCTCATCCTCCACTTCCTCATCGGTCCCATAGCTTAAGCGTCCCAAGGCCTCCTCTTTGAATGATCGGTGGCTTTACAGTTGGCGTAACTTGTAGTACTCCCTTCCCAAACCAGCTCCTGCATTATCTAAAACAACAGATTCTTCCTCCATCTTGCTCCCAATCCGGGCGGAGGGGTTAACACAAAGAGAGTAATAGGGATAGTCGATTCGGGAAGCACAAAGTACGATCTCTTTTCAGAGACCGTATTACAAGTGACGGGCCACATGGGATCCTTTTTCTTAGCCGGCTGGGCAAAGACAATAGAGTGCTTTCCCACTTTGAAAGTCAAGGTTCCTAGACCGACATCAATAATCGCACCGGCGTGTGCGAAATGGCCTACCCAAAATGATGGGAATATGGTCATCCTCGGGCATGTCAAGGACAACAAAGTCAACAGGGAAGAAAAACTTCCCTATTCGGACGGGTATGTCCTCTAGGACTCCTATAGGCTCGACCGCAGATCGGTCGACCATCCGAACGATCATCTCGATTATTGCAAACCTGGTCAACTTAAGCTTCCTAGCTAGACTCAAGGGCATGACACTTATGCTATCTCCTAAGTCACATAATGCCTTTTCGATAGAAATGGTACCTATGCTACAAGGAACTGAAAAACTGCCCGGGTCTTCTAACTTATGGGGCGCAGTGTGAGACAAGTAGGAGCAAGACTCTTTAGTTAACGCAACAGTGTGAACATGTTCAAGCGAGTTTTTCTTTGACAACAACTGTTTCATGAATTTAGTGTATGCTGGCACTTGGTTAACTAACTCAAGGAAGGGGACTTGCACATTTAGACTACGGATAACTTTCTCAAACTTACTGAAAGATACCTGTTCTTTGGTTGGCACGAGTCTCTCCGGATATGGGGCTGTAAGGAGTACCTTAGCCCTCTCCTCTAAGTCGCGTGTGCCGGTATCCTTGGACTTAGGCTGAAAGTCCGTCACCTTTTCTTTGTTGAAGCTAGACCCCTCCTCAAACCGTCTCAAATGAGAACCATTGACCGTCATCGGATCGAACTTGGAGCCGGGATCGACCCATCAAGACACTCGGTCCGCCCCAAAATTTTCGGGACGGTGGTTCCCCGAAACAAGTGGTCTCGTAGACTATTTGGCATTAAAGGACGAAACTCTTCAACATCAGCAGTGATATTGGTCGATCGACCCACCTCCTCAGTCGATCAAGGTTGCCTGATTCGAGCTCCCGAACCCGTGTTTCGATCGATCGACTAGGTACTTCGATCGATCGACTGAAATGCCTGGCAGACGTGTTTTTCTTTGATTTGTTCGTTGAAGCTTTCTCTTGACTTATTTCTGGCTCATCTTTCTCGACAGCATCCTCAACCATGGCAGGACCATCAAGGGTGGACCCGCTCCTCAAAGTGATGGCATTTAGGGTCTCCTTTTGTTCGGGTTGAGTGGGTAAGTGTCCGGGAGCTCGAGTGTTACTTTTACTAGCCAGTTGAGCAATTTGGCTCTCAAGTAACTTCATCCCGGCCTCTCTTGCTTGGGACTTCTTTAGCAACAGATTCTTAAGCTCGGAGAACTCAGAATTCTGTGATTGTTGTTGCTGCGGCACATAAGGAGGTTTCTGATATTGTTGTTGCTTTTGATGAGGCGGCACATATGGTTGTTGCTGCTGCGGATGTTGGGTTGGATTTTGGACATTTTGACTCCTCCAACTCAAGTTTGGGTGGCTTGGCTCGTAGTATGTGTTTGTCTGCCTATAGTGTTGAAAGGCAGCACAAGATTCAAAAGGGCTAGGGCAATTTTTCGAGACATGGCCCTCAACTCCACACCTTTCACAGACGAAAGGACCGTCCGAAACAGCGTTGACTTGGTACATCCCACCCTTAGAGGCTCCTCCTAGCTCATACTTGTCAAATCTCGCGGTGAGAGCCTCAAGTGCAGCAACAGAAGAGGATTCAGCAGCTCTTCTCTGGTTTCCCCTCGAATTCCCATACTCGGCCTTGTGGGTAGCTAGATCGTCAATGATCTTCCACCCCTTAGTTGCTCCCAAATTTTCAGCGAATCTTCCATTGGTCATGATCCAAAATGGCCCTCTGATCGTCCTACAACCCATTGTAGAAATGATTGCACAAACTCCACTTTTCGAACCCATGATGCGGTATGGTTCGCACTAACTTCTTGAATCGGACCCATGCCTCGTGGAAATTCTCATCTGGCCCTTGTTTAAAGCCCGTGATTTGAGCTCTAATAGCGATCGTCCTTGAAGCAGAGAAGTACTTCTTGTAGAACGCCAATGCCAATATATTCCAATCAGTGATCTCCAGAGCGGTCCGGTCCAAATCTTTATACCACTCCCTTGCAGCATCACGAAGGGAGAAGATGAACATGGTCTCTTTGATTTGATCCTGGGTCACGCCAGCTGGTGGGGGAATGGAGCAGCAGTAGTCAATAAAGGTCTCCATATGCCTTGCTGCATCTTCATTTGCAGCTCCCCCAAACTGATTTCTCTCGACCATGGTAATGTAAGCAGGCTTTGGTTCGAACTTCCCGGCATCTCCGTAGTTCGAACCCCTTATATAAGTTATCGGCTGTCGGCTCAGAATAACTAGCTATACTTGCTTCCTCGGCCATGACTGGGATTTCCGAGAAGTAACTGTCTCGGTGAAGAAGTGGAAACAGTGAAGATCAGTGGGTCTTCTTGAATGGTCGTTCTCGTGATAGCTTGACAGAGTACTCGGCTCTTCCTCTCGTCGGTAATACTCTTTGTGTTCGCCTCAACTCGCGCAAGGATCTCTCAAGCTCAGGGTTCAACGGTACTAATTCTCCACCCTGTGACCTGCGCATAAGATGAAACTACAAAAAGAATATAAGAAAAGTTTAAGGAACGGATGTCCCTTAAACTAAGAAAGACCAAAAAATAAAACAACTAAAATTAGGACTATTGCCTCCCCGAACAACGCGCAAAAATTTGATACCCGTCGTTGTGAGTACCAAAGATAAAATTTATAATTTCCTATTAAGACTAACCTAGGCTAGTGGTAACAGTGGTCGAACCACAAGGAGGCAGTTGTAAATTCTAGTTGTTTTATGATCGTCAAAGGTAACAATTATGGGGGTTGGTTTGAATTGGTCTAAGACTAAAAGCAAACAAAGATAATAAACTAAAAATACGAATTTAATGAGATAAAAGAAAGGCACTAGGATGGTCGGGTCATTATAGCTTCGGCGGCAGCAAACTAAGTCGGTCTGAATCAAACTTAGGTAAGGCGGGAAACAAAGAGGTCCTCTCGGTCCGCTCTTTAACAAATAGCATCTCTCGATCTCGCTATAGGTCCCTAATGTCACTAATTCTAACTTTCGTCCTGAAAAGCGACTAATGGTCTAAACTATACCTATCTTTCGATCTTAGCACAGTCTAGTCGATTTAATTGATGGTCAAATAACTTTCCCTATCTTTCGATCTAATGCGTCGATCCACGAAATAGGTATCTAATCGGTCGCATGCATTCAACTCGTCAAATACAAGATTAAATTCAATTAAAACGAGTAAAACCCCACGAGGTCGGGCGATCGACCGGCAATGTCGATCGATCGACCAACACGCGAGACAGATCTCCCTAATTTAATGCCGCCTACGCCATAATTCGCCTACATCCTAGCACTAAAGATTTAGCTACTCATGGTGAAGGTAAAAACAACAAATAAATCGACAACGACATCGTATTCATGCTTAATGTAAATAACAACAACGAAAATATGATAATTGGCTTTGGGGCACTAACTATCAATTCTATACTAATAATGAAAGCGAAACAATAAACTAAGATTAGGCGAATCAATACCGAGAATTCAGAGGAAAGATTAAGAACAAAGGCAGAATTCCAATGCTAAAATCGATATCCCAAACCCTAGTTACTCGGAAATAAACTAAAACTTAAAATCTTGTATTGTGATGTAAAACTTAGATGAAAACTTCATATCAAACTTGATGTTCTCTCACATTACGTTATATAGCAATCAACGCAACAACTTATTTCCTAAACCTAGACTTCACGGGCTTCAAGATTCACGGTCATCTAATTCTCGTCAAATAGAAATCCGGTCGATCGATCGAAAAGGCTGGTCGATCGATCGCTCCTCAAAGAAACAAGAGCTTCGAACCCGAGCATTGGTCGATCGACTGACAAGGCTGGTCGATCGGCTGGCTGAGCTGCTACTTGACTTCTTTTAACTCGTGGACTTGTCTTTTGGGCCTTGGATTGCGCACCAAGCTCGTTCCTTAAGCAATTCCTTTACGTCATTTGCAATGCAGGTCACTCGGGGACGGATTTGGCTTGATTTCCCGTTGAATTCTTCACATTTCTGCAATAAAGTACAAAAACACGAAAGTAGAAGAAAATAGGGAAATATAGGCATATATTGCACATCTGAGCTCCGAAATGCGTGTAGAAAAGAGTGTGAAACATCGTATTTTAGACACGCATCACACTTCACGCACCTTGTAGTCAACGGGCTCGCGCTTCCTCAATCCTCACGCTCCTCTGGAGTAGTAACTTTCCTCCACCGCAGATAGGAGTCCGACACCCATAAGGCACTAACAGAAGAGTTCAAGAACCACACGTTCCTTTGAGCCCATTTAATGGCCCACTCCCTTCGGCTCTCAGTAGTAAGCGCCACGGCAGTCAGCGGGACAGTGTAAAGCTTTGGGATCATCTACTTCAGTCCAACCTGTCTCATCAGCCTCTCCGGGAAGATGCATACCATGAATTCCAAGCCAGGGATGCGCACAGATCGAGTAGAATCCAAGGAAGATACTCAAGTGACGGATTTGAGATGCCACCACGGTACAACCCATCTAATCAAGGGGTCATCGTCACTCTTCAGTTTGTTTTCCCAGTAATTGCAGACCCGAGTGAAGTCCACCATGTAAAGCCTGGTCCTCATTGCAATCGAGCGAGCATGATAAGAAGGAACATGAACTGGGGGCTCGATCAATCGAAGGCGCTCCATAAGCCAGGCCTACCAAAAGCGGGTATTAGAAAAAAAAAACGACGTAAAAAAATGAAAAAAAAAACAAAAAAAAAACGACGAAAAAAAAACGAAACAAAAGGAAAGAAAAAGAAATAGAGAAAAAGAAAAGTGTTCTTTTACCTGCAGAATAACGGGACTTCCCAAATAAGGTAGGTCGCAATTGGCTTTCCTGTTATCCAAACCCAATAAGATCTCTCCTAAGCATAAACAGGCTGGGCTCCTGCGCAGTTCCATTTGTTCAACTAGGCCCAGGAGACGGGGATCACCTCTCAAATCTTCATCAACATGCCCTTAAAGGACATATACATGTAAGAAGCAAAACCCAAAAGCCCTTCGTCTGGCAACATAAGAGACGGTGGGGTCGGCCTTGTTAATGAATCGGTCAATAAAGTCCAACATTCGCACTCCTTTCGAGGTCACTAGACGGTCCACATCAATTCTTGTCAATCCAAGCAAGTCTCTAAATTGGTTCTTATACCCTTGTGAAGTAGAAGGAATAACAGGCAAGTGTTCTGGGTCCCACCCACCTATCGCGGCAATTTCTTCAGGAAACGGGCAAATGTCACCTCCCGGGAAAGCAAAAACATGATAATTCGGGTCCCAATAATCAAGACAAGCATCTAGGAATGGTTTGACCACCTTGATAAGCTTCAAGCTCAATAATGATCCAAGATTATAAGCACCCATGTCGTGTTTCTCCATGTTGGAAAACTCGTTGGTCCACTCTTTTAGACGAATCTCCAAATTATTCATGATGAAGGATTATTTTGAGGACTTTATGTAATAAGACGAGGAAGAGACGGAAGAATTGTGTGAATAAAACCTCTATCGACATCTCTATTTATACTAAAATCTGTTTCCTAAAATCCGCCAGGATGGAAACACCGGGGAACAGGCGCAGCACCTGCTGCGCCTCTTCAAAGGGACGCAGCTCCTGCTGCGCCTCTTCCTCAGCATTGTTTCTGTAAATTTCCACGTTGGATCTTTCCTAAATTCCTTAACGAATAATTTCCTATTCATACGGGTTATTATTTTGGCAAATACGTGAAAATGACCATAGTTCGTGTTTCCTAATTTCGCGGATGCGTATTTCGAGGCAATATCAGCATTTTCCGTCATTTTAACACACTTACATATTTCTTTCTATTTTCTTCCTTTTTAGGAAATCAAACTTACGTGCTTCTCTTTATTTATTTCTTTTTCCGGGAATCATTTCGCTCCCGTCCCACGTTACATTTCTAACTTATAGATTTCTATTTTTTTCATTTTTTTTGGGGGTAACCCTCCCTGCCGTCCGGTCATTTCCGGCAAATTTTTTGCATTTTTTTGCATTTTTTTGCACTTTTGAGTCAGTCGTTTTGCGCTAATTTAGGCCATACATCATCAAATGTATGTTTTACGTGAACTTCTATATATATTTTGGCAGCATGACGGCGTAAACCATCATCTACCAAACATGTTCAAAGCTAACCTGCAGGTACAAGCAACACAACCCAGCAGCAAAGGCACTCAGGCCATCATATACAACCAAAAAAGGGATATGTACAACAATCTGGGGGCTCGAGCCCCAAGCAAAATCCAAAATGTCCAAAATGTAGGTCCTAAAATGTACAAATGTGCAAGATACAGCCAACAAAAACAAACAACAACAAAGCTACTACTGGTCGCCACCTAACTCCGCAACTCTCGCCTCGAGAGCAGCAAACTCAGCGTCGCGAACCTCGAGCTCCCTAAGCAAACGAGCTGTCTCCTCCCGAGACTGGGCAAGCTCTCGCTCCAGCTCTCACGCTCCCTCTGCAAGCAACAAAATTGGCTCATGTCAATCATTTCAAACAATCATAAGAAAATAAGAAAATTCAAAAATGACGAAAGGTTCATACCTGACGACCTCGACCGCCGACAAGTGCCTCGACGGCAGTAGCTCGCAGCCGATTGGCCACCCTCCATAACGCCACAAACCGGTACGGCGCAACCTGCATTTTCAAAAAAAGAAGTTCTTAATAATTGGGTAAGTTCAATCAAACGTGTTCTTACACGAAAAATCATACAAATTAGAGGCTCACCCTCCGAATCAGATGCTGCCACTCATCCAAGCCAGCATCCGTCACAGCCACGTCAAAGTCACGCAGCTCGGAGATCGTCGTCCTCCCGGTCGCGGCAGTGTAATTGAGGGTCTCGGGGTACTCTAGGGGCTCGATGGGCGCCGCCTCGACCTCCTGCAAAGCCAAAAGATTCTCATTAATCGGTGATCTTTCATCTTATTCTCAAAAATCAAAAATGAAGAAGGATAAAAGAACTTACCACAACCGGCCAATACGCCAACCTCCCGTAGAGGAACGCCGAGTAGTCCTCGCCAGGAAGAAGGAGGGCGTCACCACCGACACCAGCCAATTCAGCCTCCCTCTCAGCCTAAGAAGGCTCCCTGAACATCGTCCTAGGAGGATCGATGGGAACCGTCAAGACATCCCGAGATCACTGACGAGCCAAGCGCTCACCCAAGTACCACACAAGACCCATCGACGTCCTCAACAGCAACCGACTCGAGCTCCTAGGTCGAAGGACCTCAGCCACAAAGGGAGGAGCGCCAACGTACTCCGCCCAAGGCCTGGGCACCCACTGGGAAAAGACAAGCAAGAAATCATTCTTATGATCGGTAAAAAGTAATAAAGAAACAAAACGAATATAAGTGAGATGCTCACACTGTCCAGCTGAAGATCGTTCACGTCCCGCCGGTAGACACCGTGGGAGGAGCACTTGCTCCTCGTACGACACATCACCCAATCCCTCACAAGAGATAAGCCTTCTCCAGCGGCTCCGTCCTCTTGGGCGAGAGGCTCGGAAAGTAGGAGTACACCCACGCCTGTGACGCAAGATAGTCAATAACGATCTTTCGTAATTCGATAAGGAAAGGAAGTGATTATTAGTCCAAATGAAGGTTCATACCTCCAACAGTAGTCCAGGGCCGACAGCACCAGAAGAAGTCCTCTTCTCCCATCAAATCCGGACGAACCATGGCCCTCATAAAGCGGATCAGGACCGCAAAACCAGCAATGACCCAGTCCCAACGCCCTAGGGAGCTCAGGTCAGAAAGAAAGGGTAGAAGCTTCGTCGACAGCCTCTATCCCTTGTCTCCGAGGTAGATTGAAGATAGAAACCACCAAAGCCACAAGCGGGCCCTCTGCTCAGCTGTACAGGGAGGAGCAGCCGTCTCTCTCCCGTCGATCACAACCAGCGCCGGGGTCTTCCCCGCAAAGTAGTCTCGGACATAAGAAATAGGCACCAAACCAGGCACTATAACAGCCTTCGGCGCCAAGTTCCAGCCGATCAACCTCCTAGCCTCGGCCGCGTCCACCCTCATAGCAGTCTTCGGCCACTCCACCACCTCAGTCCCACACGGCAGCCCAGATATCATGCCGTAGTCCTCCAACGTGACTCCCACCTCACCAAAAGGCATGTGAAAAGTGGAAGCCGTATCCCAGAATCAGTCCAAGAAAGCGCGGACCAGGCTAAGGTTAGCCCGCAGCCTCCTCTTCGCGATATCCCTCCAAGCCTGCACCAGGGCGCCAAACGCTCCCCGCTCGATCATGGCTCACTCCTCCGCCGACAGCCTCTCGTAGCACTCCATAGCCGTCATGTAGCCCGAGAACGATCTGATGTTCCCAGCCTCCTATTGTGATTTGAAACAAAAGCTATCTTTAGTTTGAATGAAATTGGAATTGGAGCAAATGAAATGAAAGAATATGAGTGATGAGTAATGAATTCAAGGTTACCAAGCTCTTCACCTTCCTATAGGACAGGTGACCCTCCGCAGCCCAAAGCAAGTGCCTGCTGACCCAGGTCTCAGCCCACGCATGTGCTCCCCTTAGCTGGCGACCTCCTCGCCCCACGTTGGCCCGTCTCGGGGCCTCCTCCTCCTCAGCAACCTCCTCCTCGAGGATCTCGTCCTCAGCAACCTCCCCGGCTGCCCTAGCCGCAGCAAAAGCCTCCTCGAGAGCACGAGAAGCATCAACAGCAGTGTCTATCTCCATGGGAGCTCTCCCAGAAGTAGAAGCCTCTTCACCTACAAAATTAAGGCATATTTAGGCCGCGTCAAGTGACGACAAGCTTTGATTAGGGGATTTTCGAGTTTTTTAGAAGCCCGAAGTCGCTTTTTTCTCGCCATCTTTGGTCGTATTCCCACAAACCCGATCACTCATGTGGTAATTTGGGTTAACTCAAGCCTAAGTTGAAGCCTAGTCATGGTTTCGAGTCGAAATTTCGGCAGCATTTCGTTATAACGGCGATTATGCCCTACAAAAGTGTCCTGAAAAAGCCGTCACAAACCAAAATTCCGAGATGGTAGGATGTTTACCCATCATTCAAGGATTCCAAATGTCAAGTTTCATCGCAAATGGGCAAGCCTAAGGCCATTTTCAAAGCAATTTACGGTTTAGTTGTGAAACCGTCTCAATTTTACTCAAATGCTCAAAACTCAACAAAAATTCGAAACAAATACATGGTTATGATCCTTATACTAGCAGTTAGCCATTTACATGGTCAATTTTACAAGGCAAGATCATTTGGGGGAAAAGCCCCAAATTTTCGACATTTTAGGGTTGAAAACCCTAAATTTTGTCGATCCAATTCGTCCGTTATAGAAGATTAATGCAAGAATGATATACATACCTCGATTAGTCATGGCGAATGCAAGATTTTGGATCAAATTTTGGCGGAAATTGTTGAAGTTTGAGAGAGAAATTGATGAATTTTGTTTCGAAACAAATGAAGTGAACTCCCTGCTTCATCTCGTTTTTACGCAGAAAAGACACCTCCAGGAATAGACGCAGCAGGTGCTGCGTCTCTTCCAAGAGACATAGCTCTTACTGCGTCTCTTCCTTAGCTTCCCTTCATGCGAATTTTCAAAAATTCGTTATGAGTTCGTTATTTGTGGGCCCATCTTTGGTGCGCCTCTTCCCCGATGCCATTTTATCTTTTTCGGTCTGTTTGACGATAATTCTTCGTTCAGACCCGCAAATCTAAGCCAACTGCAGACTGTTATACATTATTTATTGCTTCCAAGACCTTGCTTATCACAACGAGCAGGTATTCTTTGACAGGTGTTTCGACACGCCTTCATTATATTCCCCCAGCGAGAGTAAGCGGATAGACAATCCCTCTCGAGACATGGAGATAAATTCCTGATAAGGTTTTCCCCAACGAGAGTTCGCGACATACAATCGTCCTTCTCGAGTTCTTCCGAAGTTTGTTTGAAGACGACCCGAGCAGATTTCTCCCAGCAGTTCCCGCCTTTGTCCTGCTACCCACAATATTTCCTGTTTCCCCACGGAGTGCGATAAAAGTGTCGTTCTCCAGAGGTTCCCAGACCGGCAGGGTTCTTACACTCAAGCCTTAGTTACCCCTCAGTTTGAAATATATTTTGGGCCTCCTTCCCGTTGATGCTTTCCTTTAGGGTCCCACACCCTAGCACAGTCCTTACTTATCTTTTAGGTCTTATCCTTGAGCTCCTAGGCTTATCCTTTAGCTCCTACGCTTACCCTTAACTCCTATGCACCTCCGGAAACGTCTCTCAAGAAGTTTCAGGCATGGTCTCTTCTTATGGTTGGCGAGCCTCCTTACGTAGTCTAATGGACTTTAAACGACCCTCCCCGATAGTCGACAGACTCTAAAATGTTCCCGACGACAGGTCCTTGGTTCAGACCCCTTGAACCGCCTCGCGTCGCCATAGTCGTCAGGTTGTAATCTTCAATTGACCTGATGGCTATACTTTGACTTTTGCCTTGTCCAAGCCTCAGTCAACGTGGGGGCTCTATAGATACCTCATTTCTGCACCTCCCGCAAACCACCCGGTGATGATTGGACCGCATGTTTGGTACGCGGAACGATTTGTGACAATTCGTAAGTTTATCGTCAAGTGATTGCTCAAACATTGATGTCTACCTCTTAATTGTCATCTACGCGCCGATACGGTCATTTTGACAGTAATTAGAGTACATTTGGAGTCCGGGCCTAAAACCGTCTTCATTTTCTCGATAATCATAAATCCCGAGTCGAATGTTCGAATGTTCCGGATATTTCTATTCCATATTTTATAAATCTTTCACAATCTTTTATTCTTTGGTAAATAATTTCCCGTAATATTCATACAAAACATTAAGGAAAATAAGATTAATTCGTTATTCCATAAACCAAACACAGAAATCTTTCTTCCGCAGGAGGAAACCACCTGGGAACAGACGCAGCAGGTGTTGCGCCTCTTCCAGGAGACGCAGTGACTGCTGCGCCTCTTCCCAGGTCCTTTTCTGCGTATTTTTCGTATCTTTTCATATCTTTTCGAGATTCACTTCCAAAGTTTCTCCGAAAACCCTATTCCGTCACGTGATTAGTATAAATAGGAGCCTTCAGTCCTCATATTTCTCACGCGAGTGTCCGCCCTTCTCTTCTCCCTTTGCATTCTAGACCACGTTCTTACTTTTTGGCGTCTACGTGCTTGAACATTCGACCACGTAAGCTCGGATCCTTCTGAGTACCAGCCTCGTTTGCATGACTGACCAATTTGACCAACTCCACATCAATCAACTTAATTAATCTTAATCGTTTTCCTCTTACGAGGGCACTTTCGTTACATTCGAGTCGAGCATCACTAATCATAAACTTAGTTCATCTCGTTTCGTCAAACATGTAAGTCTGAGGGTGTAAATCCTTCTTTATTTATTGTTATTTACTTTTTGTATCATTAATGTAAGGTTTATGTCGAAAATACTTCTTAAAATCGATTTATAAAACCACGCTTTGAAACCCTTTTTACGGATTACCAGAAGATGACCGTTGCGCCTCTTCGAAGGGACGCAGCACCTACTGCGCCTCTTCGTGAGGCTGCCGCAGTTCCCGCTTCCTTTCTTCTTCCTTCGTCCTTCGTCCTCTGTCAATTCGTCGTTCGTTATTTGTTTTCGTTTGTTCTTCAATTCTTTGACATAATAGCACAATAATTTCACATGTATATTATTTATCATCATTAATACGTATAATTCATCATTACATCCCGACTTAAATCCCAAGTAATCCAATATTTGCGGGTTTTCGTCATTAAAATCAATCCGGGTTGTAGAGATTCAATTCTTTCATATTGAGTTTCTGGAATTCGACCTTTGATATATTTCCATCTGTCTTTTCGTCATTAATTCGTCATTAATTTGTCATATTTAACCTATTTAGTTCACCTATGTCACTAATCAATCTTTCATTCATGTAATTAATTCGTTTACGTTCGTCTCATCCATGTTTTATTGCTTTTATTACTCATTTGCATTTAATTAATCTGTTAAATCACTTCCATTCGAGTCGAATATCATAATTAATCCTTAAATTCACCAATTAACATTAATGATTTGTAGTTCCGGCTGCACAGCCAGAACTCACCCTTGGAACAGACGCAAAGAATCGCGCTTTCTTCTAGAGGGCGCAGCTACTGCTGCTGCTCCAGTTGTTGATTTCTGTCTCAACTTCCGTTCGCCTTGACCTAGTTTAATTAGCTTACGTATTTAATTAACTATTAATCGTATTATCGCCTAATTCCTGTTCGCTTATTTGTTTATTTTGTTCTTTCTCAAATTATCCGTTTTGGAAGTATTTTCGACATAAATCAATTGAATGCATTGTAATTATTGTAATTTTCATTATTGTATTTTATTGTATTTATTTTATTGTATCATTTGTATGCCTTCACATATAATTGAGCTTAAATCCCTACTTTGACATTTATTGTATGCTAAATTAATTGTTCACCGACTTAGTCTAATTCTTCACATGTTAGGATTAAAACTTGGATGTTGCATTGCATGCATATAATCGACAATACATCGAGTATAGAAAACTTCCCTAATCATTAGTAGAGGCCGCTATCGAGGCGGGCGGGATTAGGTGTTCGATCAAAAGAGCTTCCTAATACGTACCCTCACCCCTTACTCCAAATCTCTGTGAACATCCGTGTTCATTGGCATCCACGAGAGTCATTCTAGACATAGAATGCTAAGGGTGACGAGTTCTTGGTGTTCATGTCACTACTTTGTGTCTTGACGTGGCACGAGGTATTCGAACGGTTTCCAATTTTCCACAATAAATTGGTGGCGACTCCACAAATGCAAACGCTTGTTCCCAAGCGCCCCCGTGGCCCCATGTCCACACAAGGGCAATCTTTATTTTTTCTGCAAATGGTAAAATATCAAGCGTGACTCTTCGTTAGTCAGTTACGTACTTCGGGTGGCTCTGTGACATATGAGGTTTGTGGCAGATTTTATGTTTTTATTGCGTAAGAGTACAGGAAGAAAGGCCCCCAGGAAGCAATTGGCCACAAAGGCAGCACGTAAGTTGGCACCGACAACTGGTGGAGTGAAGAAGCCACACAGGTACATGCTAGGAATTGTGGCACTTCATGAAATTAGGAAGTACCAGAAAAGCACTGAGTTGTTGATCAAGAAGCTGCCATTCCAGAGGCTGGTTCGTGAATTTGCACAGGATTTCAAGACTGATTTGCGATCTCAGAGTCATGTTGTGTTGGCTCTACAGGAGGCTGCGGAAGGTACCTTGTTGGTTTGTTTGAGGATGCTAACTTGAGTGCCATCCATGCCAAGTGGGTTACCATCATGCCCAAGGATATTCAGCTTGCTACGAGGATCATAGGCGAACGTGCTTAAGCGGGTTATGCCATGATGTGATATACGTACTAGTGTTTGCTTATAGGTTATATTAGTTGTGCTAATATCGAGTAGGATCGTGGTGTTTTGTTGGCAACTCTTGACATTGTGGTACTTCATGTTTGATGATATTTTAGGATGTCACACTGATTTTGTGTGAAGCATTAATTAATTCAGATATGTAATTTTGTTCTGACACTATACAAGATCAGGTTCAATAATATCACTATTTAACAAGTGCTTTAAAGACTCTCTAATTTTGTGATATTGTTTCACAATATCAGAACCATTAAGATAAAATACCACAAGTCCTTAGAAACAATATCACAGTTTCGTTATTAATGTGTTAAATTTACTACTGACATTATTTCTTTTTTTTTTAGTTTCTTCACTTACGGATGTTGATTAAGAGCTTCTGTGCATGCTGAGAAAGTCTATATTACATCATCAACTAAGCAAAATCGTCTCTTTCACTCATTATACTGTGGGGTAATATCCGTATACTACCCTATAAAATTAGGATTATAACGCAAATTTTACATGTAATTTATAGTCATAAAACGAAAAACATAATGAAACGATAAAGATCAAGGAATAACCTTCGGTCCTAGTGCAATAAGGCAATGAGAGATCAAAGTAGACCTCCTCCTAAATGATGCACCCAAGATAGTCCGAGAAATGCCCTTGTGCTAGATCGAATCCTCTAATTGCCTTGCAATATTGAGAGGATTAATTTTGTGAGTTTTTGCTTAGATGAGAGATCTAGGTTTTAGAGAGAAAATGATCTCCAAAACCCTAATTTAATTTTGCAAATGACAATTAGGTTAAACAAGAGGAGAAGCTCTCCTTTTGTCTATGAAGGGCTCGGCCAAACCGAGTGAGAGGAGAGCTCGTGGGCTTTTTAATTTCCTCTTCACTTAAACTCGTGGTACGACCCGAAATGCGCTAAATGTATATGACACGGTTTCATTATAAACTGTCATCGGTTATCGGATATTAAAGCATCAACTAATAATACGGATTAGTTGAATTATTAATACATGTCCGACAAAGACAATATTGTATAATTATATTCAATATACATTTAATTAAATATAAAACGTTTATATTCAATTTACGAATTAACTGCTTAATTCGCCTTAGCCATTATTATTTAATCCGTATTAAATAAAATATCTCAACATCACATTTTGACTTACTATTAGTCAAATAACTCGACTAATCAAGTTAGTCAATTTTGGCATCTACATGACCGTATTTTCATACCGTCACATCTCTCAAACGTATCCTATAGGTGTGACTTTTAGGGACCAGTTGATCACCGCCATCTGTATGACAATAACGTCAAACTTATCTAGCAAGCCAACCGTTATTGATAAACGTGGATCAACTGATAATAATACCAAAAGTATGCCCTTTGATCCTTTTAGAGATTTATAAGTCCTTGCACTAACTGTTAAGGACACCAACCCCAACAAGCTCCCACTTGTCCGTACAAGTGTATGTGCAATGACGTTATCCGCACTAACTGGAGGACACAAACAACAAACTCCCACTTGTCCGTACAAGTGTATGTGCGATAACCGATTCTCATATTCATTTAAAATTTCTCCCACTCAATGTAAAACAATTTGCAGATCTGGATCCACAAAGATCGTATTTTACAATCGATCTGGATCAAGAGTGGTTTCCCCGACTAGAGAGTAACTTAACTGATAAAACGAATCCGTATCCGAGCATGGCCATGCATTTCAGTTACCGCTCCTCGAGTGGCCCTGAGAAATATCTAGTACCTGATAAAGGCTGAATATTTTCTTCAACTCGAACTCCTTCCGATCTAAGCACAAAGATGAAATGACCTTAAAAAATCTACTTGGCCCCCTGTTACGGATGACCGTGAGAAAGAAACCAAAGTCACCCAAAATCTGCCTTAGTCTCAAGAGACAGTCGATAGTCAAAAGAATCGACTCTTAGGATCACCATGGAGGTCCTATCCACGACCGGGCACCGAATGTTGTAAAACATTTAGGACTCCACGTTGATGTCACAATTGTGTCCTACGAGATATCCGTATAAATCGCCTCTGTGATTGGTCAGTCAACCTGTTGACTTATGGCTAGTTGAACCCACCATCAACCAACGTCACAAAATAATTGCGAGAGTTAACAGCTCATGTGGGCAATTAAGGACTGAAAAATATAATGTTCGTTCAGTTCACTTTGTGGTGTTCAAAATTTGTCGTACAAATCCACATGAAAAACAAAATATATAAATATCAAAACGATGATGTTGTATAGAGTACAAAAGCGAATGAATCTAATCCATAAAAGAGTACTACAACTTAGGAACACGTTTAATTCCCATGGAATTAACATGCCCTTCATGCTTATCTTGTCGTAATGCTTTAGTGAGAGGATCTGCTATGTTATCATCGGTAGCAATCTTGTCTATCACTACTTCCTTTTGCTCCACGTAATCTCGGATTAGATGAGCTTTCCGTTGTACATGTCTAGACTTGCTGCTAGACTTAGGCTCCTTAGCTTGGAAGATGGCACCACTATTGTCGCAATAGATGGTGATCGGGTCATTCGAACTAGGCACTACAGATAGCCCATGTAAGAATTGACGCATCCATATCGCTTCCTTTGTAGCTTCATACGCGGCATAGTACTCGGACTCGGTCGTAGAATCTGCTTGTAACAGTTTGTTTCGAACTCTTCCACCGATGCAGCGCCATTAAGAGTAAAAACGAATCCAGACTGAGATTTCGAGTCATCACGATCCGTTTGGAAGCTAGCATCTGCGTAACCGGTTGCGCATAGGTTTTGAGAGCCTCCATAAGTCAATGCCCAATCTTTAGTCCTCCGTAGGTACTTAAGAATGTTCTTGACAGCCAGCCAATGTGATTCACCTGGATGCTGTTGGAATCGACTTGTCATACTCAATGCATATGCCACGTCCGGACGTGTGCATATCATGGCATACATGATAGATCCTATTGTCGAGGCATAAGGTATCCGTGCCATGCGCTCTTTCTCTTCTGGTGTCTCTGGTGCCTGAGACTTGCTCAAATGCACCCCTGGAGACATAGGAAGGAACCCCTTCTTGGAGTTAGTCATGCTGAATCTCTCAAGGACTTTGTCTATGTAAGACTCCGATCGAGAGATAGCATCCGTCGTGATCTATCTCGATAGATACGGATGCCTAGAATTCTTTGTGCCTCTCCCAGATCTTTCATCTGAAATGGTTTTTCAACCATACTTTCACCGAAGTTAAGAGAGGTATGTCATTCCCAATCAGGAGTATGTCGTCAACATACAATATTAGGAAGACAATCTTGCTCCCACTCGACTTGATATATAGACATGGTTCCTCGACCGATCGAGTAAATCCATTTTCTTTTATCACTTGGTCGAAGCGATGATTCCAACTCCTTGATGCTTGCTTAAGTCCATAAATGGAACGCTTAAGCTTGCACACTTTCTTAGGATGTGCTGGATCGATGAAACCTTCGGGTTGTACCATGTACAACTCTTCCTCCAAAAAGCCGTTTAAGAAGGCGGTTTTCACGTCCATTTGCCAAATTTCATAGTCATGAAAAGCGGCAATCGCTAAGATAATCCGAATGGAACGCAGCATGACTACGGGTGCAAAAATTTCATCGTAGTGCAAACCTGCCACTTGGGTGAAACCTTTACCAACTAGTCGTGCTTTGTAGATATCTTGTTGACCTTCCACAGAATGCTTTATCTTGTAAAGCCATTTGCATTGAAGGGGACGAACCTTAGCAGGTAAGTCAACAAGATCCCACACGTTGTTCTCATACATAGAGTCCATCTCGGATTGCATGGCCTCAAGCCATAGCTTTGAGTCAGAACTAGTCATGGCACCTTTATAGGTTGCGGGTTCACTACTCGTTAGGAGTAGAACGTCATCTATGTCATGTTCCTCGACCATACCAATGTATCTGTCCGGAGGAATAGAGACTCTTCCCGACCTCCTAGGTTCCTCAGGAATGTTAACCGCAGCCGGGATTGAAGGAATAGGTTCCTCCAATAGTTGCTCGGTACTTGGTTCTTGTATCTCCGACAGTTCGAAGGTTCTATCACTCTTTGCATTCTCGAGAAATTCCTTCTCTAAGAATGTCGCACTAGCCGCAACAAAAACACGTTGTTCGGTTGGCGAATAAAAGTAATGACCAAGCGTTCCTTTAGGATAACCTATAAACACTACAAGACTGACGGAATTTCCGTCAGTACAGGTATTTTACTGACGAAATAAGCTGACCCCTGGTTACTGACGGAATTTCCGTCAGGAAAGGGAAATACCGACGGAAAAGCCGTCAGTATGGGCTTTATTTTTCCGTCAGTTTCCCGCGTTTTTCCTGTAGTGAAAGTACGTCTTGACCGATCACGGGCCGAGCTTATCCTCGTGTCTCCACTTGACATGAGCCTCGCAGCCCCAAACCCGTATAAAGGACAAGTTAGGGACCGTTCCCTTCCATAGTTCATATGGAGTCTTGTCAATGACTTTAGACGGACTTGGTTAAGTATTAGAGCAAATTTAAGAAGAGCATAACCCCACAATGAGTCAAGCAACACGGTGTGACTCATCATGGATCGAACCATATCAAGTAGTGTTCGATTTCTCCGTTCGGACACACCATTCAAATTTGAGGTGTTCCAGTGGAGTTAATCGTAAGGCAATCCCACCGTCTTTGAGGTGTTGATCAAACTCGTGAGAAAGATACTCGCCACCACGATCTGAACGTAGTGTTTTAATCTTTCTACCCAACAGGTTCTGTACCCTATTCTGGTATTCTTTGAATTTCTCAAAGGATTCACTTTTGTGCTTCATTAAGTAGACATAGCCATATCTACTTAAATCATCCGTGAAAGTGATGAAATACCTATAGCCTTCTCGTGCGGTGATTGACATAGGTCCACATACATCCGTGTGTATGAGTCCTAATAGGTCAGCAGCGCGCATTCCAACACCTTTGAAGGAAATCCGAGTCATCTTGCCGATGAGACATGATTCACACGTGCCAAATGATTGAAAATCAAAGGCCGAGATAACTCCATTTTTGATGAGCTGTTTAACGCGTTTCTCATTAATGTGTCCCATACGGCAGTGCCATAGATACGTTTGATCTTTATCACCAACCTTTAACTTTTTATTCATTACGTGTAATATTTCTGGTCGTCGATCTAAAACATAAATTCCGTTCATGGAGACCGCCTTGCCATAAATCATATCGTGTAATGAGAAAATGCAAGTATTATTCTCTATTACAAATGAAAAACCAAGTTTGTCAAGTGCGAAACAAAATAATGTTTTTGGAAAGACTGGGTACATAATAGCAGTCATATAATGACAACTCAAATCGCTTTAGGAAGCGGATCACATATGTCCCCTTTGAGACGGCAGCCACTCTTGCTCCATTCCCAACACGTTGTGTCCACCTCACCCTTTACGAGGGGTTCGATGTTTCGGAGCCCCCGCACATGATTACACAGATGAGAACCACAACCAGTATCAAGTACCCAAGTTCCGTAACTTGCGTGGTTAATCTCAATCATATGAATAAAAGTAGAAGAGAGAGAAGACATACCAACAGGTTTAACACGACCTGCCTTTAAGTCCTCATGATAAACAGGACATGTACGCCTCCAATGCCCAGTCTTGTGGCAATGATGGCATTCCATGTTTTCATTCTTGCTCTTTGTCGCGCCTGATGAGGTGCTCGACTCACCAGGCCCACTCTTACCTGAACCCGACTTCTTGAACTTCGGTTTACCTCTTTGTTAGGTTTGCCGGAGCTTTGCCCTTACCTTTCCCTTTGTTGGACACAACGAGAACATCCTGTTTGCTCCCACTGAACTTCATGTCCTTCTCGGTGCGTACGAGAAGGGAGTGCAGTTCATGTGGGGTTTTCTTCAAATCATTCATATAGTAATTCGCTCTAAATTGCGAAAAACCATCGTGGAGTGAATGAAGCATGCGGTCGATAACAATGTTCTCGCTGATGTTACAATTAAAGGTCTCCAGCTTCTCGACATTCTCAATCATGCTGAGAATGTGTGGGCTAACTGGTTGGCCCTTCTGGAGTCTCGCATCAAAGAAGCGAGTGGTATGCTCATAGGTCACGATTCTCGGTGCTTTCGAGAATTCCTTAGTGAGCGTGGTGAAAATCTTGTTTGCACCATGGGCTATGAAGCGTTTCTGCAAATTGGATTCCATTGCAAAAATGAGTTCGTTTTTAATCGCACCCGCTTCCATACGAAATCATTAAACTTGGTGATTTCAAAGGCTCTAGCCGTGGGACCTGGGTTTGCCGGGAGGGGCTCTAATAGATATTTGAGCTTCCGTCGCAGCGGCAAAGATTCCGTAATGCCGCCTCCCGGTCCGCGAAGTTTGATCCATCATTCTTCATCGAGTAGACTCGATTCATCCGATTCATGAAGATCCGAAGCCGGGACTCACGGTCCAATGTGGCACTTGGCATTGGGTTGTCGGTAGAACCAGCCATTTGTTATTAGCAGATTTAAATTAACGTGATCTACACTTTGAAAAAGAAAGAAAAACAAAAACGAAATAAGCAACTCATCGAGGTGATTTAAGTCTATTAAAATTCATTTTAATCGTGTAGACTCATTGCACTTGCATAATTGATCTCCCTCAAGAATGATACAAGTGATCCCAAGATTCAATTTCTGTAAATTGATAAGCCAACTGTTTAGCTAATTCTTCCGGAAGAACTCTTGGTCGATAGATTTCCGTAAATCCTATCTATAGTCCACCATAGTCACAGGATCGTACGAGTGACCATAGTGTTGAGATAAAATAGGTCAATCGGTTCCAACTTACCCGACGTAGAAGGGGTCATATTATGCCTACCGACGAAGAAGGGACTCATTGGAGTTTGACCTATAAAGACCGTTCTCAATTTTTGTTTATACGAGGAAGATCCCATCAACTGAATTATAATTCATATTAAGTGAACGAATAACTAGCGTCTGCGTGAATGAATTAAATTTGGGTGATGGCTTAAAAATCGTGTGACATGAGAATGTCAATGAAAACTAACTCGTGACCTCTATATGTGTCAGTTTTCATGCAATAATTAGGTGGTTTGGTTTTTAGGCGGAATATGATGCATATTATCGTTACGAAAAATAAATAAATGAATGCAATACGTAAAAATAAATTCCTAGTGTGGCCTATCCTAATAAAAAGAACATAAAACAACTTTGGAATCCACCGTTGGACCCGAGAAGCTTGTCTTGATGTTCCATCTTGATCCAAGTAGCGGGAGTGAGCATCCGGTCTCCGTCTTTAGTCTTCTCAAAATTACAATTAAAATTTACAAATATAAACCTATTTACATTCTAAATAAAAACTGTAATTGAAAGAAATAAAATGGAGATACGAGATCTCAAAATACAACCAAGACCGTGTTCCATCATTACGGTAACACGTTCTACTAAGGCCACACTAAGTTACAACCGTTTGCAAAAATAAATGAATACGTAATTAAAAGCATTCAAATTAAACAAGAACGATAAATTAAAATGCATCAACTAAAAATTAAATTTATTCGTGACATAATTCCGTAATTATGTTAAATTTATCCAAACCACCAAAGATAATTAAAATTATGTGACAAAACCACTTCATCAACTTAATTTTAATTCGTGATAATCCGTTACTTTAAATCGTTTTAAAGTAACTTAATTTTACGTGGGTGAACCGTTTCACTATCGAGCGAGAGCATAAAAACCGTTTTATGCATTAAAAAGGGCCGAAAAAAAAAAGGAATTTTTTTTTTTTTTTTTCCTTCTGTACTGCTGTACGTGAACAGTACCAGTACCACAAAAATTTTTTTTTTTTTTTTAAATACTGTAAAAACCGAGAGCATAAAAAAAGGCAAAAAAAATTTATACGGCTCAAAATCGTGAGCAACAAAAGATCAAAACAAAACGGTTTGATAAAACACAATTGCAATTTTAATCTAATCCGTATAGAAATGAAACTACAATTGACATGGTCTCAACATATTGTTATCATTATCGTTTATAATAACAATATGCAAAGAACAAAAAGAAAACGAAACAAGAGATCGTCTGATCTAGCAATAACTGTGAGGCACGCATTTCAAAGCAAAAAACAGAAACAGGCCGTGTAAAAACAGCAATGGCTGCACGGTTTTCAAGAAAATTTTCGAGACAAAATTTGTGCCACACGAAATTATATGCAATCATTTTGATGGATCTTACGCATGTTGCAATGAATATCGATTACAAAACATTATGCAAAGATCTAAATGAAAAAAAAAAAAAAAAACAACCAACGCCGTGTATACAAGACACGGTTCCCAATGAACCAAAAAACGCAGCAAAAAAAAAAAATTTCTGCCGTGTAAAAAATTGTGGCTGCCGAGACAATTTTTTTTGAACAAAAATCATCGATTCATATCGTTTAATGAAAATTACATAGAAAAATTTACGTGGCCTCGCTCTGATACCACTTGTGGGGTAATATCCGTATACTACCCTATAAAATTAGGATTATAACGCAAATTTTACATGTAATTTATAGTCATAAAACGAAAAACATAATGAAACGATAAAGATCAAGGAATAACCTTCGGTCCTAGTGCAATAAGGCAATGAGAGATCAAAGTAGACCTCCTCCTAAATGATGCACCCAAGATAGTCCGAGAAATGCCCTTGTGCTAGATCGAATCCTCTAATTGCCTTGCAATATTGAGAGGATTAATTTTGTGAGTTTTTGCTTAGATGAGAGATCTAGGTTTTAGAGAGAAAATGATCTCCAAAACCCTAATTTAATTTTGCAAATGACAATTAGGTTAAACAAGAGGAGAAGCTCTCCTTTTGTCTATGAAGGGCTCGGCCAAACCGAGTGAGAGGAGAGCTCGTGGGCTTTTTAATTTCCTCTTCACTTAAACTCGTGGTACGACCCGAAATGCGCTAAATGTATATGACACGGTTTCATTATAAACTGTCATCGGTTATCGGATATTAAAGCATCAACTAATAATACGGATTAGTTGAATTATTAATACATGTCCGACAAAGACAATATTGTATAATTATATTCAATATACATTTAATTAAATATAAAACGTTTATATTCAATTTTACGAATTAATCGCTTAATTCGCCTTAGCCATTATTATTTAATCCGTATTAAATAAAATATCTCAACATCACATTTTGACTTATTATTAGTCAAATAACTCGGACTAACTGGTTAGTCAATTTTGGCATCTACATGACTGTATTTTCATACCGTCACATCTCTCAAACGTATCCTATAGGTGTGACTTTTAGGGACCAGTTGATCACCGCCATCTGTATGACAATAACGTCAAACTTATCTAGCAAGCCAACCGTTATTGATAAACGTGGATCAACTGATAATAATACCAAAAGTATGCCCTTTGATCCTTTTAGAGATTTATAAGTCCTTGCACTAACTGTTAAGGACACCAACCCCAACATATACTCACATATACAAATTCTTTTATGCTTAGATGTAATTCCAAATGGCAACAATTTCGTATTCTTTCTCCATTTTTGGTTAACAATGTCAGAAAACCTCATAATCAAAAAAATGTAGTGTTACCAAGATTTGCCTTTGGTATTTTACAATGTCACACGTTATTGTAAACAATATCACACTTCATTTGAAACAATATCATCATTCTTCTGAAACAATATCATCACATCACGCTTAATTGTAGACAATTCCCCTTGTGTAATATTGTTATACAATACCACATGTAATTATTAAAAATATCACTCTGTATACAAAATAATATCACGGTTAAAAGTATTATAAAAGAAGTCTTCAATTTGTGCTACTGTGAAACAATAGCACAATCAGTAAAATAAAATATCACAATTCATTAGAAGTAATATCACACTGTATGTAAAATAATATCACACTATACACAAAACAATATTGAACTAAAAAGGATTTTTAAATCCCTATCCACTTTTGTTATACGAGAAACAATATCACAATCATTAAAGTAAAATATCACATTATATTTAAAACAATATCACACACTTAGACCATAATTAAAGAGTTTAGCCGCAAAAAGAAAGATCACCTGACACGATATCATATGCTTATTGATGTGACCATAATTGGCGCATATTTAGCCCCCGAATTAGCCTTGTTTCCATGCTTTTTAGTGCTTATTTGGGTCATTTCTTATCTTTAGTTCTTTGTTTTGCATATTCTTTGAGATTTTGATCCCTTGGTAGGAAAGGAGTAAGAATCTTGCATTTTCATGGCAAAACGAGACTAAATTGATCGAATTCAATGACCAAGCATCAAGGAGAGACAAGATTATAAGGCCTTTGTACATATCATAGTAGAAGAGCAATGTTGAGAAATGATCCTTGAGTCCCCAAGGGAATCCCCAAGGAATTTATGAAGAAAAGGGAAGAAAAGAAGAAGATTTGTTGCTGACTGACAATCCGAGCGGATTGTCACCAATCCGTCCGTCCCGCAGCAGCACAATCCGAGCGGCTTTGCCACAATCCGCTCGGATTCCCCCTCCACAATCCGCCCGGATTCCCCTTAATCCGCTCGGATTCCAACGCCAGAATCCGCCCGTCCCGACCCTATTCCGCCCGGATTCTAGCACAGCACGGATTGCCTTCTCCAAGCTACGAAGAAAGAAGCCCTTCTCTCAGAAAATACCGGCTCCTCCTTGCTCAACTTAAAAAGTGTAATTACTAGTTTAGCCCTTAGTTAACCCTAATGCATCCTCCCTAATATCCACTATAAATACCCCATTAGTCTAATTAGAGGAGCATGTTCTTCTTATCAATAATTAGTGTAGTTAATATCAATCAAATCTCTCTTTAATATTGTAATCAAGTATTAATCAAGTTTTAATCCAAGTTTTAGTTCTTTAATCTCTCTTTTGTTCATCCTTTATTTTGGGTAATTGAAGATTATTTGGGTTATTGTTGGGAGATTGACAACCTCTCAATCAAGCATTCAAGTACTTCTTTTATCTTTGCTTTATTATTGGAATCATTAGTAGGTATAATCTCTTAATCCCTTTTTAATTATTGTTAATTACTTTCATTTATTCATCATGTTTCATATTGTTGGTATGATTGACAACCTTGCTAGCATGATCAACATGATAATGAGTGAGTAGTCTCTTAGCTAGGGTTAATGGGTGATTAGGGGAAACCAACATGGGGAATGATTCATGCTTAAATTAATATGCTTTCATGTTTTATTTGCTTGCTTGTTTTGATCTCAACTCATGCACATGTTATATTTGATGAAATGCTAAGCCTATGAATCCTTGCATTTACTATCATCTTCTATCTTTTCAATGAGACTTGTAAGACATAACCCAACTCGAGTCTCATTAGACCATGCATGTTTTTGAGTAGGGAAGATTAAGTCGACTTGTAGGTGTTGTACAATCTAATCGATTCGGCTCCGGGACCCAAACTTTCCTAGGATTGTAAGATATAACCCAACTCATCCATCACAACAATAATTGATTGCTTATAATTTGAGAACATGTTTGTATGATCATATCCCATGATTCCCCTATGATCCCATGACACCCTAGTGCCTTTAATCAATTGTTTACACCCCTTTAATTCATCTTGCTTGTTTATTTTCATTGCTATTTCAGTTTAGTAACCTTCTACATCAACCCAATTTGTGACACCCCTTAGACACCACTAGTTACAATAGAAATCTCATTTCAACTCCCGTCCCTTGGGATCCGACCTTTACTTGCCTCTTTACTAATTGTAGAGTTGTTTGTGGAGCTATAAATTGTGTTTTGATTCGACCGTGACCAACGACCACATCTTAAATTGTGAACACTTAGCGGGATCGCATCAAAAATGGCGCCGTTGCCGGGGACGGTGTTTGTTTGATTTAGATTTTTTTTTATTGTTATTAGTTGTGTCTTTCTTCGCCTTGAGGAAGTAAAACTCCTCAAGGTTTGTTCTAATTGTTTTCGAGTTGTTTGATATTTTGCATGTCTAGAAGGTTACAAAGTGATTTGTTACCTTTTGACCGTGAAATCGAAAGAACCTTGACGAACAATAGGAGAGTTGTTAGGACGAATTTAAGAGGTATTAGTGAAGTTGTCCAACCCACTAGTGAGTTTGTCAATCCTTTCGCAATAGAAGGAGAAGAGAACCCATTACACAATACCCCACAAAATCCACCTACAATGCCAAAATTCTCGTCACACTCCGTACCCACCGAGGAGAATCTACCAAATAGTACTCCTACACCGCAACATCTCACCGGAAATTTTATTGCCAAGTCCGCCTTCATCCAATTAGTTGAGAGGAGCCAATTCGGGGGGATGCCTAGTGAGGACCCTCATTCTCATATGGAAACCTTTTGCGACTATTGTGATGCTATCTCTTAAACGGGCATGACTCAAGACCAAATTAGATGGGTCTTATTTCCTTTTTCCTTAATCGGCACCGTGAAGCAATGGTTGAAGGGCCTTGATAAGGCCACCCTTGGAATAGATTCTTGGAAGAAGTTGGCTCTAGCTTTCTACAAAAAATTCTACCCACCGGAAAAGACTAACATGCTAAGAGCTCAAATTACGGGTTTTAAGCAAAGGGATGAAGAGTCTTTGTATGAAGCTTGGGAGCGGTTCAAGGGAATTTGTCGCTCATGTCCTCACCATGGACTTAGCGAATGGTTTTTGGTACAACAATTTTGGAATGGTTTATATGAAGATTCTAGGAACATTCTCAATATGGGATCGAATGGAATGTTCACCGAAGTTGATGACAATCAAACATGGAACAAGATTGAGGAAATGGCGGTCCATAACTCACAATATAGTAGACCTCGCAAGGCTACTAGAGGAGGAAAGCATGAAGCGGACTCCGTTACTCAATTGGGTGCTCAACTTAGTGCTCACATTGACACAATCAACTTGAAGTTTGAACAAGCTATGGCTAGACTTGAGGAAAACTCAAAATCATCGAAGCATCATGTTAATGCCATGACGGCATCCTCATCAATCCCAAGTGGGATATGTGAGAATTGTGGAACTTTGGGACATGACCAAGGTGAATGTAGGGGAACAAATGAACAAGTGAATGCTTTCCAAGCATACAAGAGTGGTACCCCTTATTCCAACTTTTACAATGAAAACATCAAATTCCATCCAAATCTCTCATACAAAAGCCAAAATGTTCAAAACCCTCAAACAACATACACTCCACCACCCATGAGAAACCAAAATCAAAGACCCTTTTACAATCAAAACCAAGGTTACCAAAATCAAAATCCATACAATCACCAAAATGACCAAGGTTTTGATGTCCAAAAAGCGGTCCTCCAAATGCAAAAGAATCAACAAGAATTTTTCACTCAAATGCAAAAAGATAGCCAAGCAAAGGAAACCACCATCAACAACATTCTAGCTCACACCAAGATGTTGGAAACACAATTGACTCAACTAGCATCTTCAAGCTCACAAAGACAAAAGGGGCAATTACCACCTCAAAGTAATCCCCCTAGACATGAAACGGTTAGTGCCATTCATTTGAGAAGTGGTACAAGGTAAGAAGCACCGAAGAAGCAAGTTCAGGATGAAGTTGTGGAAGCTAGTGAAAAGGAAGAAATTGTGCAAAACTCCAAAGATGGAGAATCATCAAAAGAAGAAAGTTCAAAGAAAAATGAAGACAAGGCCAAGGAGAAGGAGCCCATTGTGATTAGACTTCCTTTTCCAAGTCGTCAAGCCAAGCCCAAATTTGATGATCAACTTGGAAAATTCATGGAAATTGTGAAGAATTTGGAAGTCTCAATTCCTTTCACGGAATTAATCAATCACGTTCCGGCCTATGCGAAATACATGAAAGATATCCTCACAAAGAAGAAGTCGATCCGGAAGCTTGAGACTATCGCCTTCACTAAGGTGAGTAGTGCAATACTTCAAGGGAGTTCACCTCCAAAGTTAAAGGATCCAGGAAGCTTCTCAATACCGTGTACCATTGGCAACACGACGATCAACAAAGCCTTATGTGATCTAGGGGCTAGTGTGAGTGTCATGCCGTACTCGGTGAGTAAAAGGTTGGGGATGGGAGAGCTTAAATGCACCAATATCACACTCCAAATGGCCGATAGATCGACGAAGACACCATTAGGGATATGGGAAGATGTCCCCGTGCGAATTGGGAAGTTTTTCATCCCGGTGGACTTTGTCATTGTTGATATGGAGGAGGATTCCAACATTCCAATCATCCTAGGAAGACCTTTCCTACACACCGCCGGTGCGGTGATTGATGTGAAACATGGTGAGCTCACTCTAGAAGTGGGAGATGAAAGCATAACTTTTAATCTTGACAAGACTATGAGAGCTCCTCGTTTGCATGAGCCATGTTTCATGATTGATCATTATAGCCGAAAGGATGGAAGGAAGAAATCGGAAATCCAATGGAAGAAGAAAGTAGAAGATGCTCCATTCAAAGAGCAAGTGAATTGTGACAAGGAGAGCTTGCAAAGCTCATCAAAATCAACCAAGGAAGAAGAGGATGGCCTCATTGGCCAAGAGAAGAAATTGGAAGAGTTGTCTCCATCTAAGCAAGAGATTTTCAATGATCAACTCAATGAAGTTTGTGGTCTTTGGGACGACGAGTTTGAAGGGATTTTTAATCCCTACATTGGTAATGCCATCAATCAAGACCAATAACAAGGGCCACGGTCTATTGAGAACCTCTACCATGATAATGAACAAGCTTTTGATTACTTCTTCATGGTGTTGAGCAACATCAACAACACCTTGGACATGCCCCCTTGACATCTCATCAAGAATGAGAGTTTGGCGGAGTCCTCCCTAAACCACCACTTGTAAATATTTCTAACTTCCTAACTTACATTTCAATTCTTGTATTGCATTTTTGTCATCTTTGGATTTTTATTTACTTTGATCAAAATAATTGTCATGTTTGAGAGAAAGTGAGGGAGGGACTAACGATTTCAATTGATGTGTAGTGCTTTTAGCTTAGTGTGGGGATGGCAATTGCCTAGGCTATCCATGCCTTAGTAGTGCCCCCACAAACGACGAACACAAGACTTGAAGAAAGAATGGAAGAACGGTATGGAAAATGCAGTGTGCACGGATGGAACTGAATCCGTGTACACAGGGGAAGAATCCGAGCGTATTCCAGAGAATCCGCCCGTCTTGAAGAATCCGAGCGTATTCCAGAGAATCCGCCCGTCTTGAACTTAGCTGAATTTTGGAAATTTCTTGACTGTGACTGAATCCGGGCGTCCTGTGAAGAATCCGCCCGTCTTGAAGAATCCGTCCGTCTTGTAAGAAAGACGTCCGTCTTTGAAGCTGAGGAAAACAAACAAAATTTTCTGGACTGAAATCCGTCCGTCTTCAAGCAAATTCGCCCGTCCCGTGTTCAGCAAATCCGAGCAGATTGTCACAAATCCGCCCGTCTTTAGGCGAGTTTTGCAAAGTTCAGAAGAAGCAGAATCCGCACGAATTGGGCAGAATCCGCACGGATTGCCCCTGCAGATTCGAAAATTTCGGTCTCTTTAAAACCCCTCCCACCTTCATTCATTCATTCATTCATTCATAAACACTACCCACAACATCAAAACCCTCATCTTCTCCATCACAAAAACAAAAACCCTCAACAACATTCACCAAAATCAAATCAAACCATCCTTCCAACAACAAATTAATCACTCCTTCCTCAACAAAAATCAAAACCAAGCACAAAATCTTCAACCTTTGAGTCAATTTTTGTTTTCATAAAGGCAAAGCCTTTCACCTTCAAATCGATTTGGGCATACTACAAATTGAAGATTTTTCATTCTTTTCTTGGTTAGTTCATCAATGGCAAGGACTAAGGGAGCAACAAAGGCAACAAAGGCACCAAAGGCTAAGGCACTCTCACAAAGGCAAAAGGCTCTTCAAACAAAGAAAGCATTGGCTATGGTGGTAGCAACACTAAACTTGGAAGTGCAACAACAACAACAACCTTCTATGGGAGCAACAACACCTTCTACTCCGGTAATTGATCAACTTTTGCATTATCCGGAGGTAACTTTTATTTCCGATACTTTAACTCATACTCGGACTAAACTAGTTTCATAGTTAATTTAAACGATAAATAAAAGCGATAAACAAACAAAAACAAACTATAAAAGAACAAACATAAAAACGAAATAAAAAAAGGAGAAAGAGGAGGATTTGATGCACCCTCAACCTACATGTATCGTTGACACCGTCTTGGGTCGTAATCGATGGTAGATTTTATCTCGAGAGGCCGTCGTCGACGAAGAAACAAAGCAAACACGCGTTTTTGGCAAATCTGGACAGCAACTTTCAAACAATGATTTCTCCCTCGTTTCACGATGAAAATTCGATTTAAAAGATGTTTTGAAAACTAGAAAGAGAGGAGAACAGAGATCTTAAAGCAACCCCCACTCGTTTTGAGTTATTGGGCACGAAAAACGAGCGCAAACAGAACTGGACAGACAGAACAAACAAACAAAAAAGAGTGTATAACACTGCTTTTTTTGAGGGATTTCGTGTACTCTCAAGGGCAATTTGGCTCGTAAATCTTTGTCTAATGTGTATATGGATGTTATGTGGTTAATTAGGAAAAAGAAAATCGAGTTTCGATGGAGGTTTGAGGGAGGAACGAATTGTTTTTCGAGGAGGACACACAAACAGTTTCAGTTTGTATGTCGGTTTTGTGGAGGGTTTTTGAGAGGCAATTAGGGTTTGTTTCTGAGTTTTAAAGCTTGTGAGTGATAGTAGTATGTGGGGAGAACTTAGAGGAATGAATGTATGGTGAAGGGTGGGTATTTATAAGGAGTTAAAGTAGGGTAAAAGAGAGGAGAGGCAGACGGGCTCGGCTGAGCATAGCTGCTGTCCAGCAGCTTTTGGGGGGTTTTCTAGGGTTCGTTTGGGGGATTTTCTTGGTGTTTAAGGTAAGGTAATATGGGTAGGATATTAGGGTATGGGTTAGGGTTAATGGGCACGGGTTTTGGTGGTGTTTGGAGCGGGTTTTGGGCTCGGGATTTGAGCTGAACGAAAACAGGGGGCTGTTTGTGTCGTGTTGTTTGGGGCCTGTTTTGGAGTGGGATTTGGGCCGTGGTTAAGGGGTTCGAACTGGGGTTGGATGGGTAGAGGTCTAGGTTGGTTAGTTTACTCGAGATTCGTGCCAACTCGTAAAGAAAACGGGCTCAAAAACCGAGCTATAATCGAGCTCCAAAACACGTGTTTAAAACAAGTTTTTTCGATTTTTAAATAGATTTTTCAAATCGATTAACACATTAAAATAAATGACTTTTCAAATCAAATATACTCATAAAATGATTTTTCAAATCAAATATTTATTTTATTTTCAATAAAATAAACTTGAGAAAATAAATTCAAAATAAAGCAATAAAATGAATTCACTTAAAAAACTTTAATTTAAATATCATTTAAATTAAAATACTCCGTCGACAACGCTCATTCTACATCGTAAAACGAACCCAAATAATGACAATGACAACTAAATAAATACATGTGTCCTATCATCATCGGGTGTTTGTCGGGTTCTCTATAAATTCCAATATCGACGGATACGGGTATCTACAGAGCCCCCACTTTGACTGAGGCTTGGACAAGGCGAAAGTCAAAGTATACCCCAGGTCCCTCTCGACCTGAGGATTCTGCGGGTCGTTTATAGTCCATTAGACTTGCGTATATAAGCTCGCCAGCTATAAGAAGAGATCATACCTGAAACTTCGTTGGGGATTGACTCTTGCTTCTGCTGTGTCAAATTATCCTCGTTGGTCGTCGACCCATAAAATGCATATATGGTGGGTTGAGCCTTATCCTCGGGCGCCTACGTATCCGTTTCTGACGGAATCAAACCCGCGTCGTAGTTCGGCAGCTGCTGACACTTGCCCAAAGTTTATCATCTGCTGGCATTTGTCCGAAATTCGTATCTGCTGACACTTGCCCAAAGCTTATCATCTGCTAGCAGGTGCCTAAATGGGACGGGACTTTCCGAGGAGGTTGCCGCCACTTTCATCATTTGCTTTCAGCTATGGAATTCTTCCATTTCATACTCTTGTATTGAATTGAATTCTGAGTGGATGTCATCCTTTACATCTTGATAATGGTCTCTCAAGCCAACGGCCAGAGCCCCGATTTGCAATGGCTCTAAAGTCGAAGACTTTAGAGCCCCCAGTTGAAGCATATCCTGCTATATTTGAAACATAGAAAATGTACTAGCAATAATCATCACATAAGCACATTTTGATCATCGATCCTAAAATTGGATCATTTGAAAGATTGGGTCATCGACCCGAAAATTGAATTTGAAAATTTTGAATAATTGGGCCATCGACCCGACGTTTGAATTTGACATCAATGGGAATGTTGGGCCATCGACCCGAAATTTGAATTTGAAAGACTGGATCATCGACCCGAAATTTGAACATGTTGAAAATTTTGAATAATTGGGCTATCGACCCAAATTTTGAATTTGAAATGAATCACTTGGATGCTGGGTCGTCGACCCAAAAAGTTTTTGAAATTTCAGAATTATGAAATCTTTGGCATTTTGAAATCGAACCTTGACGGGTGAGCACGAAATACGACTCAGACACTCTGTATGACTCGTAAACAACGTGGGCGTAGCCCGCTACCGTAAAACAAAAAAAAGAAAATAAAACCGTAAGTGTGCCCGGGTTTTAATTCAATTATTGACTTGTTCGGGGTAGAAAGGTAAATTGGCCAATCCGGCGCACCCGAAAGATGACAAACGGGAATCACAAGGCCATCGGACTTGAGACACAGATATCGTATGGCATGGGCGTGCTCCCAAGGGCACATGGGAATCAAGATCACTTGGCATTGACAAGGTGGATTAAACTCACGGAGCAACAACGTTAGCCTCGCCTAGACACTAAACACAGACTGATTTTATGAGAACAGTTGGACAT
This sequence comes from Silene latifolia, assembly GCF_048544455.1. Lineage (NCBI taxonomy): Eukaryota > Viridiplantae > Streptophyta > Magnoliopsida > Caryophyllales > Caryophyllaceae > Silene > Silene latifolia. Next base: position 233,684,249 of record NC_133537.1, read on the forward strand.
CACACATCACTCTTGTTGGGAACATTCTCGCCACTCTTCTCCTCGCCTCCTTTCTTTTCAAATAGTATTCATCATTTCTTGCCACCGCCTTCTTTCTTTTTCAAATGGGCTTTTACTATTTTTCTTCCACGCCTTCTTTCTTTTCAGCGGGTTTTTCATATTTTCTGTTCCCAACAAAAACCCACATCTATTTGACTCAGCATCTTTGCCTACACCATTCGATAAAACTCATTCTGAGACTTGACACTATTCATCTGAACCTATATCCTTATCCTAGCTTACATCGAGTACTAAGACAGATTGAAACAAAGGTGGCTTCATTTGGACTTGGTTAAGACCCATAAGAAACCTACAAGATGACAACTTGGTTGATGAGTGGATTGAATCCCTTATTCTGAAGGACTGCCTACGTATTCGCGTGGAGCGAAATCAAATCCAACGTAGTTCGATCAAGGTGCATTAAATTGGCATTTTGATTGTGTGTACACACTCGAAGGTTTCACCTAAGGTATCATATCATATCCCATTCTAGCATGTAAGGTACTGTTAAATCCCGTATCTAGGGTAGGTACAAAAGGTTTTGATTCTTTGGGATGTGGAGCTTGGTAAAAACAAGTTGGAATGGTTAACCATCATTCTGAAGGTTTGTTTTGTGGTGCTAAGGCCAAGGGCTATGGCTGCTAATGTGGTTGGAATGGGTGTCTCGGGTTTGATGAACCACGAGTGCAAATGGGTTGAAAAATTATGTGGGTTCAAATTTCCATGTCTGGACCCTAAAGGTTGGGTGTAACAACACAAGCGGAATGATTCTCAAAATTCCCGACTTTCTCCTTGTAACTGTCTCAGGAAGGACTTAGGGGTAAAGAGGTTACTACTTACGCTTTTGGGCTTTGCCCATTGAACTTCAACTATGGGTACTTGACTTGAATTCTGGCTTCCGTAACTTCGAAATTCAACAAAAAAGCATTCCGCAATAACTTCAACATCTTTTTTCTTTTTTTCTTTTTCTTTCATCTTTTTTCATTTTTCTTTTTTTTTTCATTTTTTTTCATTTTTCCAATTTTTCTCTTTTTCTCATTTTTCATTCTTTTTCATCTTTTTTTTTTCTCTCTTTGAAAATGATCTTCTATTCATTCTCTTAGTCATAAATGGATACACCTTGAAAACTGGGCTTCGCCAACTAATTTGGGTAAGAACTAACAATTCCTTGTTAGAACGGGTTGATATCTTCTCTCTTCGAGATGGGATGATTTTGTTGGGGAAAAGGCTTGCCTTCCGTCATCGATAGGGGAAACAAGGAGCTAGTCCGGGTTTGTCATAGAATCATCTAAAAGCTTGTCACAAACATTGGTTCAGATGGAGGTTTTCTACCACCAGACATGGAATAGGTAAAGGAATCAAACACAGGATCCTAGTGTACCTTACATTTTGAAACGGGACATATTTCTACCCCAGGGATGCCTTTGAGTGTGTTGTGAATTTTATCATGTTTCCGGAATGATTGAGGATTGGAAATAAGACATATTTGGAAACGAAACTGGAACTTTTTATTGGAAAGACAAATGCTTAACAGACTCGAAGGAACGACTCCTAGGACACACGCTAGGTCATCGCAGAACAAACGACTCAACTTCAGGAAAAGAAAGTCCTAGACTCGACTCGACTAAGGAAAGAAAACAGATCCCGACTCATAATTTTTCAAATCTGGTCTTGAGCTTTCCCTTGTTCAGCTGTCAGCTTAGATGCTCGGTTCTAGTCCTTGATCCCTTTGATGGTCTGTCTCCATCCTGACGTAGTCCTCTGAGGATCTACGCCAGTGATGAAGGTTGGTGAATCGAATTGTCCTTTATTAACTTCGTTAACGAGAGGAGTACATTCTAGAGCGAGACTCCCGATTTGAATTTCATTCTTCGGGTTTGGCAAGAATTCAAAGCAATCCACAAATATCTTCCCGATAAACACCCCTTTCAAGTGACATGGGTGGATAAGATGGGAATAATCGACATTGTCTTCGACATAAACAAAGTTGGCTTGATCGCCAAATGGATTGGTGATGTTATTGGGTTTAACAGTTGGGATCGGGAGTGTTCCATTCTCAATCATGTCTTGGATTTCGTGCTTCAGTCTAAAGCACTTTTCAGTATCGTGTCCCTTCCCTTGATGGAAAGCACAGTAGGCATTTGGTTTATACCATTTACCTTGTTGATCAGCGGGAGGGTCCGGAGTTGGACCAATAGGTTTCAGCTTTCCTTGGGCTATGAGCCTTTGGAGAGCGTATGTATAAGTGCATCCGATATCGGTGAATGCCCTAGGTGTTTGGCGCTGCGACTTCTTCGATTGCCCTTCTAAGAGATTGATGGCTTCATCAATATGGGCCGTTGTTGGGGCCTTGCCCTTAGACGATGAGGCCCCTTGGTACCCTTTCGGCTTTTCAGCCTCTGCCCTTATGACATCATCTTCTACCTTTATCCCGATTCTTATCAATTCTTTGAAAGAGCCAAAATTCTGGTATTTCAGAGCATTGCGGTAAATAGGTCGTAGATTCTTTACGAACTTATCTACCATTTCAACTTCAAAGCTTCTTGGCTAATTTCACGCTTTCAGTAGCGCCATCTTGCGAGGAATTCAGGAAAGCCCTCTTTTTCCTTTTGTGTCATAACCTCCAAAGTTCTTATGTTGGTTTGAATCTCGACGTTGTCGACATAGTGCTTAGAACTCCACCGTAATATCTTCGAAAGTGGGGAAGTTCTTAAGGTCCAGATTATAGAACCACGCCTTCGGTGTTCATCCGAGAGATTGAGCGAAAATTTCGAGAGCATGTCGGCGGTACTCCCTTCATGCTAAGTACCCCTTATAGGCCTTAACATGGTGGACTGGATCCTCTGTGCCCTTAAACTTTGGGATGTCAGTGAGTACCATGTTCGTGGGCAACTTATCCTGAACTGGGGCATAGGCCCTAGCATTCTCATAGTGAATGTTCTTCCCCTGGGAGAGTTTCAAACGGTCTACGATGAACTTGAACCGTTTCTCCAGATCAGTCAGAGGTGGAGGGGAATCTTCACCTAGCTTAGATTCGATTGCATCCATTCGGGTCATCATGAGGTTCACGGCCTCAGTAAGCTTGTTAACAGCATCTTCCATTGCTTGACGTCGGGTTTTTGGCGGCCTTTCTACAAGAAAACCCCGCACTGAGTCAATACTTAAAGTAAGAGCCCCTGCACACTTAAGGACACGACCCCAACTTAACTCAAACAAAGACTCGACTTGAGATTGACTAAACAAGGGTTCGACTCACGGTTTGATTTAGACCTTGGTTCATTTTAGACTCGACAAAACGATATGACTCAAACTGTCATAACTCGATTCTAAACTGGACTTGGTGTGACTAAACCCGTGATTGGGCTAACATAGCCCATGGGTTCATATGAAACGTCCATAATGGCCTAGCTTGGACGTTTCTGTGGACTATCCTAGACAAACGGTGGACCGACATGATTCGAATCCCACGAGGTGAGCTTGGGTGACCCAACAAGGTCGTGTTCTAGACTCTTAGAACGAAACACACCCGGCCTAACACGGCCATGACCTGGACACGACTTGACGCATTTCATGCTTGGTTGAGGTTCGAGAGGCATTTTGGATTGATTTTGAAAAACGAAAGATTGATTCGAAAATGAGATTTGAAATGGGCAGCATGCCGGCTATAAAAGCTCATTTTGGGCCGAAAATTCTAGTCCTATTTGGGCAAAGATTCCGCGTTTTTAAAACCACGCTATTTTGAAAGTAAGTTGTTCAAAAGTTCGGTTTCGAAAAGGACATGGAAAATTTCGAAAAGACTCGGGAAAACAATTTGCACATTGTCATTCTCATGTTATAAGGATGTATGCTCCTAGACATCTCTAAGTCTCGGCAAGTCTTCTACAAGAAGGTCTATGCCCTCCATCCTTTTGCGGTCTTATAGAGCAAGGTGTCTTAAGGTAGAGTACCTAGAAGATCGTCCCCACCATCAAGAACCACGCGAGGTAAAGTGGAAGCGAGCAATGTGCAGCTTCCTAGCATAGTGGGACGTCGCCCCCCACGCATCACGAAGAAACGCTGGGACGGCCCGGGCAAGTCCTTAAGGGTTTATGCATGAATCGTAGCACTATGAGTAATGTTTTACTTTCCAACACTTTCTTTTCAAGTTTCACCTCGGAGGAAAAGACCCTAGAAACAAAGTGTAACTAGTCCTCTTTTCCCAAATGAGTCGCCAAATGTGGACAAGGCCCTCGGGAACTGCGTCCGCGGGATCCACACCAGGCATAATCGACTCGAGGTTCTTTCGAATCGAATTAAGACATATTAGAGTCGCCACCAAGTTTTTTGGGGAACTTGGAACCGTTCAAGTCAACTTTACACCTTTCATCGAAAAGCATAAAGCCAATCGACTATGAGTGATTAAAGATAAAGACTTGTACCCTATATCACTCGATTTGAAAGACTCTCGTAATCCAATGGTATTTAGACGGATCCATAAACCATAGATCTTGAGTAAGGGGTGAGGGTACGTGTTAGGAAGCCCATAAGGACACCTAACCCCGCCCGTCAATAACGGCCTCTACTAAGTCAAGTATGGATTTCAAACAAGGTCATAGCTACTACGATATATGATATGCAAACATCGTTTTAAACCCTAACATGTGACAACAATTTCTATGTCGTTTTAGATGCAACTAAACTAACTTTGTCAAAGTTGTAATTTAGCATGTGGGTTGATTGATCTAACAACATACAAAACAAAGCAAACAAGGCTTAAGGAGGAATGGGGGAGCCGTTGGGATCTACCTATTACAAACCAAGCATTTCATGCCGACACAACAATAAATTAAAGATACAACTCGATCTAAATACAATTGCTACATACAACACTATACCCGACAACACACACGGCCAATCGGCCTAGAAAAGCGTGCACAAGAGGGGTGGCCCACGGCTTACATGACTCACGGCCTTAGGTCACTCCTCGTGACGTGTGCTTTCGCTCAATCTCATCGAATTAGACATAGGGCCGCACACCAAAGCATGCATTAGCATAAATCGGGCCATGTTGCTTTAAACAACATGCGATTTACTACGCTCTTACAAGCATTGGGGCACAACCATCTAACCAAACAAGACTAAGGTTTTTTGAAAGAGGTTTTGACTCGATAAAAGAAAACTAACTTGAAAATTACAACCAAACTAACAAACACGACTCGATAAACAAAGTAATTACAAGATACGAAATAACGAGATAAAGATGAGAAAAAAAACGAGAAAAGGGACTACAAGGACACGGCCAAACACGGCCCACACGATCTAGCATACCCTAATTATTAGGTTAGATTCATTAGGTTAGATCGATGATTGCGAAACGGGTTAGGAACGAATTAGAAAACAAGTTAGAAACGACGTTGATCGATTGAAAAGAGGTCTTGCAATTATGTATTCTACACGGCTCAAAAGGGGTCAAATTAGGTCAAGTTCGCTAATTAATTTAACTCATCGAGTGTTAATAAGAAGGTGCTAATCACGCACTCTTATACTAGCGAGAAATTAGGTGAAAGAGAGAGATGCGTTCATTAAGTTACAGAATTGTTAGTTGATTTTTAAAGCTATGTCGATGTACCCTAAAGTGTCTAATTAGGTTATTAAATTGATCTAATGTCATCTAAATAAGTCATATGTTAACAATCAGAGGTCATACTAACATGCAACGGGTCCTAAGGTGGGTCGAATTGGCCGAGACAACAAAGGGTCAAAAGCGAGGAACGGATGTTAGAAATTCGTTTTATTTATGCCCTACCTTGAACACGAGGATATGTAAATGAGACGGGGGTGTACGACCGACTGATGTAGCGGTTTCTTTTCCCATCTCAAGTCAACGCGGGTGTTCATGGTGGTACTTTAACTCATACTCGGACTAAACTAGTTTCATAGTTAATTTAAACGATAAATAAAAGCGATAAACAAACAAAAACAAACTATAAAAGAACAAACATAAAAACGAAATAAAAAAGGAGAAAGAGGAGGATTTGATGCACCCTCAACCTACATGTATCGTTGACACCGTCTTGGGTCGTAATCGATGGTAGATTTTATCTCGAGAGGCCGTCGTCGACGAAGAAACAAAGCAAACACGCGTTTTTGGCAAATCTGGACAGCAACTTTCAAACAATGATTTCTCCCTCGTTTCACGATGAAAATTCGATTTAAAAGATGTTTTGAAAACTAGAAAGAGAGGAGAACAGAGATCTTAAAGCAACCCCCGCTCGTTTTGAGTTATTGGGCACGAAAAACGAGCGCAAACAGAACTGGACAGACAGGAACAAACCGCGAAAACAGAGTGTATAACACTCTGTTTTTCGAGGGATTTCGTGTACTCTCAAGGGCAATTTGGCTCGTAAATCTTTGTCTAATGTGTATATGGATGTTATGTGGTTAATTAGGAACAAGAAAATCGAGTTTTGATGGAGGTTTGAGGGAGGAACGAATTGTTTTTCGAGGAGGACACACAAACAGTTTTAGTTTGTATGTCGGTTTTGTGGAGGGTTTTTGAGAGGCAATTAGGGTTTGTTTCTGAGTTTTAAAGCTTGTGAGTGATGGTAGGATGTGGGGAGAACTTAGAGGAATGAATGTATGGTGAAGGGTGGGTATTTATAAGGAGTTAAAGTAGGGTAAAAGAGAGGAGAGGCAGACGGGCTCGGCTGAGCATAGCTGCTGTCCAGCAGCTTTTGGGGGGTTTTCTAGGGTTCGTTTGGGGGATTTTCTTGGTGGTTAAGGTAAGGTAATATGGGTAGGATATTAGGGTATGGGTTAGGGTTAATGGGCACGGGTTTTGGTGGTGTTTGGAGCGGGTTTTGGGCTCGGGATTTGAGCTGAACAACAGGGGCTTTTGTGTCGTGTTGTTTGGGGCCTGTTTTGGAGTGGGATTTGGGCCGTGGTTAAGGGGTTCGAACTGGGGTTGGATGGGTAGAGGTCTAGGTTGGTTAGTGTACTCGAGATTCGTGCCAACTCGTAAAGAAAACGGGCTCAAAAACCGAGCTATAATCGAGCTCCAAAACACGTGTTTAAAACAAGTTTTTTCGATTTTTAAATCGATTTGTCAAATCGATTAACACATTAAAATAAATGACTTTTCAAATCAAATATACTCATAAAATGATTTTTCAAATCAAATATTTATTTTATTTTCAATAAAATAAACTTGAGAAAATAAATTCAAAATAAAGCAATAAAATGAATTCACTTAAAAAACTTTAATTTAAATATCATTTAAATTAAAATACTCCGTCGACAACGCTCATTCTACATCGTAAAACGAACCCAAATAATGACAATGACAACTAAATAAATACATGTGTCCTATCATCATCGGGTGTTTGTCGGGTTCTCTATAAATTCCAATATCGACGGATACGGGTATCTACAGACTCACTTGTTCCTTCTTCTATATAGAGAGGAGTTCTAATGAGTCCAACATGTGTCATTTAGTCCACAAGTCCCTCAAAGGGCCATTTGATGGACTCAATGGATGGTTGAGATGAATTTGATTAAGGGCTATTAAAAAGAAAAGGTAAAAAATGTGGATGGGTGGATTGAGATGGGTGGTTGAGATTGAAAATTACCAAAAAAAATTACCATTAATCAAATTTCTATACACTAATTAATTTTTCTTTCTCTCTCTAGCCCCTAATTAATCAGTTTTGAGTTTCAGATTTCAGAAGTGTAAATGTAATGTTGTATGAGTTTTACAAGTGTAAATGTGATGTTTTACGAGTGTAAATGTAACATTTTAAGAGTGTAAATTTGATTTTTTGTGACGGAAATTTTGAATTTATATAATTTTAACATTTTACATGTGTAAATTTGATGTTTTACGAATGTAAATGTAACATTTTAAGAGTGTAAATTTGATTTTTTGTGACGGAAATTTTGAATTTATATAATTTTAACATTTTACAAGTGTTAATTTGATATTTTACGAGTGTAAATGTATCATTTTAAGAGTGTAAATTTGATTTTTTGTGACCGATATTTTGAATTTATATAATTTTAACATTTTACAAGTGTAAATTTGATGTTTTACGAGTGTAAATGTAACATTTTAAGAGTGTAAATTTGATTTTTTGTTGCGGAAATTTTGAATTTATATAATTTTACCATTTTACAAGTGTAAATTTGATGTTTTACGAGTGTAAATGTAACATTTTAAGAGTGTAAATTTGATTTTTTGGTACGGAAATTTTGAATTTATATAATTTTAACATTTTACAAGTGTAAATTTGATGTTTTACGAGTGTAAATGTAACATTTTAAGAGTGCAAGTTTGATTTTCTAGTCAATTTGAAGGTTTTAGAGTGTAACTTTTGTCCTTTGAGTGTGAATTTGGTCCTTTATAAATGTAACTTTGTCCTTTACGAGTAAAATTTTACTCCAACTATCAAAAAACGCCACCATCACCGTCCTTCCTCACCAACTCATATCCACAAAAAATATGAGTGCAAATTTATACAATTTTAACGAGTGTAAATGTAAAGAAATACGAGTGTAAATGTAAAGAAATAAGAGTGTAAATTTAAATAAAACGAGTGTAAATGTTAGGAAATATAAGTGTAAATTTAAAGAATTATGAGTGTAAATATCCACAAAAATTTTATTTTTTAGTCAATTCATATCAACCACCATGTAGTACAACTTTGGTAAAGAAATACAAGTGTAAATGTAAAGAAATACGAGTGTAAATGTTAAGAAATACGACTGTAAATGTTAAGAAATATGAGTGTAAATTTAAAGAAATACGAGTTTAAATGTGAGGAGATACAAGTGTAAATTTAAGAGAAATACGAGTGTAAATGTGAGGAGATACAAATGTAAATTTAAATAAAAACGAGTGTAAATGTGAGGAAATACAAGTGTAAATTTAATGAATTAAGAGTGTAAATCTGATAAAAATGTATAGAATACGAGTGTAAATCTGAAAATAAATATATTTATTAGATCTAATAATAAAAAACATGACAATATGATTATTTTTCAATAATCTACTATATATTTTTTTAGATCTAAGAATAAAATGTGGCAATTGTCTTTAAACACAAATAACCCATTTCCCCATCAACAATAACAACCATCACAACCTTCCAATTAAAAAAAAATGATTAAAGTAATTGTTTCTCTACTCTGCGGCTATAATAAGCATTTAAGATTAAAAACTTGAATGTACTAATCCTAGAATCCAATCAAGAAAGCACTAAACAACCCATCCATACTAGACACAAAATCCATCTTGGAATAAGGGATTATATATCAGAAAAAATTTGACAAAGGAAATCAGAAAAAATTCAATGGTGGAAAACCTTTGACTATCATGTAACTACATGATAATGGTAAACATGGTGGATAAAGTGTAAAAATTCGAAAATAGAAAAAAAAAGCAAAAGACATTAAAAACTCAGATCTGGAACCAGGGAGAGAGGAGGGTGGTGGCCGTTGGTGTTGCTGTGGGTGGTGGTTGGAGTAGGCGACGACATCAGCGTAGGTGGGTGTTGTGGGGGCAGGCGTGGTGTTGCTGTGGTGGTGTCGAGGTGGTGTGTGGTGGTGTCGTGGTGGTCTCAGATCTGGAAAAAAAGGAGAAGGGGAAGGAGGTGGATGTGGATGTGGTCATTTGGTGGGTGGTTGGAGGGTTGAGGCCGAGTAGAAGGAGAGAGTGATGCGGGTTGTGGTTGTTTGTTGTGGGTGGTTGTCGGTTTGTCGTTGTTCTTGTGGATGTTGGTGGTGGTGAGTGATGGTGGTGAGCTCGGATCTGGCCAAAAAGGGAAAAAAGGAGGGAGGTGGCAGGCTGATGGTGGAGAGGAAATAGTGGGATGGTGGAGACGAGGGAGGTCGGGGTGGGGTGGTGGTGGCGGACAGGTCGGGGTAGGGTGGGGTGGTTGTTGGGGGTGAGGATGAGAAGAGTGGATTTTTTTATTTTTTTTGATTTTTTGAATTTTTTGGTTTTTGGAATTGTTTTGGTTTTTTGGGTTTTTAGAGAGATGAGGGGAATGATATTTGTGTGATATGAGAGAGAAGTGAGGGAAAGTGATTAATTAGTATCAATCCCCTCCATTTAGCATTAATCCCTCCTTTTTCCCCTTCAATCTCAGCCTCCCATCTCATCTTTTCAATGGTCCTAAAGAGGACTTATGGACTCAAGGATTTTTGGTGGACTCACTTGATCCTTCTTCTATATATATATATATATATATATATATATATATATATATATATATATATAGAGAGAGAGAGAGAGAGAGAGAGAGAGAGAGATAGAGAGAGAGAGAGAGAGGGGTAAGATCCGGTGAGTCCACCTATATTTTTGAGTCCCATGAGTCCACTTATATATCACACATTGTACACAAGAATATTTCTAGTTTAAAAGGCATATTGGTTATATCGATTACTTTTCCGGGTATACTAGGAAATACAGAGTAAATATGTTTTATTCTGTAAAAAATACTCAATGTACATATGATTTTAATGACAGTGGTACATTTTACATTACTGCAAGCTTTTGGTAAACTGATATGAGTTTGGAGGTCAATCTAATGAGTTTAACGATGACTTCGTCTGTAAGCCGTAGCAGAATGTTATCTTATGCTTTACAATTTTGATCTAAGTTTCAGTATCGACCAAAAAGAAACATACTCCGTATGTCCCAAGACTGAATGGTAATGGCATTAGCATCAAGGAGAGATGGTAAAAGATGGTAATAGCATTGACAAGAAGGAGACAAATCAATAATCCGTCTTCCTTTCTGAGTTACAGAATTTAGACATATGGAATTGTGCTTACTTGACATCTCTTCCAAGTTCCAAACTGCTCCGGACTGAAGCAACGTTTCTCGTGGAAATTCCGGGAAAGACTGAGAATGACAACTTATCCCATATTTTCTCTCCTCTTCATCCCTTCTTCATCCTTATTACGATTGCTTCCATCAATGACGCCATCACCACCGTGATTCCTTCACCATCCAAGGGTTCAATCTCTCCATTAAGGCATTTAGATCTCAAATTTCCAGCCATTAAGGTATTTAGATCTCGATTTTTCTCTCGACGACAGTGATGTTGCAGGTAGTCAGAGGCAAGGCGGCTATGCAAATAGTCGACGAAGTGCAACACGTATAATGCTTATTATGGTGGTTATTTAGATCTCAAATGATATTTTATTCTAAAAAATTACTGTAAAATTTATCAAAATCATTTAAGATGCTCACAAATTTCCATTGTACCGCTGTAAAATGATATAGCGTGCAAGCTTTAGAGAAGTAGTTTGGCGTATTTTAGGTTCAGTGGTGTGATATTGTATAATATAACCCGTGATATTGTTTAGTACAATCAGTGATATTGTTTATTGTAAGGTGTGATATTGTTTTGTATAACTCGTGATACTCTTTTACTGGATTCACAGACTCAGATACAATATCACAGGTTATACTAAACAATATCACAGTTTAGATTTTTTATAAAAAAATATTAAAAATTTAAAATTTGTATTATTTTATTTTATTTTATTTTTAAAAAAAATGTGATATTTTTGTGTACAAAGTGTGATACATGAGTCCACCCTATCTTTTTGAGTGCGTGAGGCCATGATACAATATCACATGTTATATTAAACAATATCACAACTTAAACTTAAAAAAAAAAAAATCGAATTTTTTTTTTCGATTTTTTTTTTTATATATAATGTAAGCTATGATATTGCTTAGTATAACGTGTGATATTGTTTTGTAAAATTCATATTATTCTGTTCTATCACCTACATGGAACAAAAGCGGTATACCTAGAACGGATATGCCCGTCTTAAGAGAAACCAATTGAATTAACAATGGTCCGTTCGGTAGTTTGATTGTCTAATTCAACACTTCTTTACAATACCAAAATCATGTAAACAAAACCAATTCAACGCATCAATAATTCAAAAACTATAATGAACTACAATACCAAAAACTATAATGAAATGCCGATTTCAAAACTCTTAACAGGTTTCCTGAAGTAGCAGAGCTAAATTCTGTTTCCTGGCCCGAAGTCAGGGGAAAAATGAAAGCATCTATACTCTCTCCAGATACAACTTACGCTGCATACCTCGTCTTCAGAATGGCAGAAGCAGCATACGGCTTCTATTCCCCAGCATAAGTTACAGTTAAAAATCCTGGAGGCAAATCAGAAACCAGGAAAGTATATTTGCAATATGAGGACCAGCGGCACCAATCTGCACCAAGGCGTAGGATTCTCTTAAGCGGGTTTCAGGCTCCTATACTTGAGGCTCCACCGCCTGCTGAAATGCTCCCGAGGGGGAGAGGAGACGGGTGGCTCGAGGTGGAGATCGGAGATTTGTTTACACGGGTGGCCGAAGATGGGGAAATCGAGATGTATGTAAGAGAGGTGGCTGGGAACTGGAAGAGGGGGTTGATTGTTGAAGGAATTGAGGTTAGGCCTAAAGTGGTTTTGAAGTAAACTAGAGTCGAGCTTTCAGAAGCTACCGTGGTGTTCCTGCCTTTTGTGTTAAGTAGTACTTGTTTGTAGTTCGAGACGTAATTGATTGGTTTTTTTTTTTCATTTCCGTTCAAGCAAGTAGCATTTGTTTTGTTTTCGCTATATCAGAGCCCGAGGTTCATTTGATGCCAAAGGTTTGAGCTTGTTGAATTTCTCCAAAGGGAGAGAAGAGACGGGCGGCTCGAACTGTAGTATGCTACGTATTTGAAAATCATGCAGGAGAACAATGTGTTTGTATCACCCATTCGTATTAAGCTTGATATCCGTACATCGTACATCTGATCTTTCAGGCCTCCAGAGTCAAATGAAATAGATAAAAATAAAAAATAAAAAAATAAAAATCACGCGGTATAAAACCATCTTGCGCCTACTAGTCTCATTTCGTAATGTATTACTCTATTTTTCTGGTAAATGGAGAACAATTTATCAAAAACCGTGAAAAATCAGCTAATTCAATCTTAATAACTTATGCAAATGCTGAAACATCGAGTTACAAAATCGTCAATCAAGAAACAATCTGCTCGATTCTTGGATAGCGTGTGTTCCCTTATGAAGGGCAGCAACTAGCTGAGCTGCAGATGGAGAGCAGTTTTATAAGCATAGCGAAGTAAGTCGGCATTTCACCACTTCTCAGGATTTTAGCAAGTACGTCTCTATCTCGCCCGTTCGTCTTCATCTTTATCCAAGGAAAACGATAAAAAGCTGATAATGAATGCATCAAGATCGCCATCAAGAGCGGAATCAGGATCTGATGTCTCATAGTTTGTGCGAGTGTCTTTCACCATTCGATAAGGCTGCAATGTCATTGTCCTTTACAGTTAACTACGGAGTATTATATAGCTCAGACATTGTTAGCAGCTTTGGCTTTTTGCTCAATTCTCATGACCTTCCTTTTCATAAGGAGGCCAGGTCATCACTTTCATTCGCCTTTTAAACACCACCCAAGTCGGCCAACAAGTCGAGCGAGCCATTGGCCTGATTAAGCCTTCTTGAGTTGCTTTCCTTAACTACATTAGAAACAAGATTCGTGATATTGTATAGTGTAAGTTGTGATATTGTTTCGTGTAATCTGTGATATTGTACAGCTTACACTAAAAAAAAATCAAAAAAAAAAATTAAAAAAAGAAATTCGAAAAAAAAAAATATCCGTGATATTGTTATATATAGTACGTGATACATAAGTGGACTCATGTGACTCAAATATATAGGTGGACTCACCGGATCTTGCCTCTATATATATATATATATATATATATATAAATATAAATATATATATATATATATATATATATATAGACGGGATTCGGTGAGTCCACCTAAATATTTGAGTCCATGAGTCCATCGACAATATCACGAGTAAGGCAAAACAATATCACGCTTAAAGTTGACAGAAAATAAGGCGCTTAACCTTCTAAAAATAAGAAAACCGTTCATTTTTAAAAAAAATTGTCTCTCTCTCTAAAAAACCCAAAAAAACAAATACTCCCTAAAAATCTCACTGAAAATCCGCAAAAACCTAAAGATTCAAAGACGATATCAACTGAGTTTCAACAATATAGATTCAGTCGTTCAATTCTTTGCATAATATCAGTTGAATTTCAAAATTACATTGAAGAATCGTTGAGGTACGCTCTAATCTCTTTCTATTACATTTCTGCGATTTTTGTTCATCTTATGCAGTTTTAATTTCATTATACATATTGATTTTGTTCTTAATTACTGTAATCAAGTTCAAATATATGATAAAAATAGCATTTAAGCACTAATTTTTGACTTGTTAATGAGTTTAAACGGTTATTTTCAAGTTGTTGGTGTAAATTTATACAATGTCTTAGTTGTTAATGAGTTTAAACAGTATTTTGTTGATTACATGGACACCTTGAACAAAAAACTATGATCGATTGTAGTTGTAGATGTTTATTAGTTGTTTTGTTTGTTTCAATCGCAAAAAATAGGGCTACCTATTGTTCGATTGTGAAATTTAATGTTAACCAGTAAATTTCGACTTGTTAATGACGAATTTCTTGTTTTCTGTTGATATAAGTGTGATACTATTAAGAGTAGGTAGTGATACTATTAAAATTTGATAGTTTAGGTCACTTGAGAAACATTTCTTTAACCAGTGATACAGTTAAGTATAACGTGTGACACTGTTAAGGATAGGTTGTGATACTATACTAAAACGTTACACTGTTGTTTATATGATCTAATACTATTAAGCACAGAATGTGATACTATTAAAATTTTAAATGCAGATAGTAACTAGCAAGAAAATGGAGCTGACAGTTACAGATGAACCTAACACAACCATTGGGGAAAAGAGGCTAATAGCAGCAATTGATAATGTTGAACAAACAGCAGCTAAGAAGTATAAACGTAGGAAAAAAAAAAAGAATAACAAAGAAGACAATATTATGGAACTGGTGGAACAAAACACAAACAAAGAAGTCGCAATTGAAGAAGTTAAGCAGCCTAAGGTTCACAAAAAGAAGGGAACTGAATTTCAGACTAAGTGCAGGCCAAAAAAGTTGGTTGAGTTGGTTAAGAACTTAAATGAAGAACAACAGAAGGCTGTAATAGATATTGGATTTGGGGGTTTGTTGGAGTTAAAAGTAACTCAACTACGACATGGAATCCTGAATCGGGTCTTGAAAGCATATGACTGTTCTAGCAATATGTTTAGAACAAAAAAGTTGGATTTTCTACTGTCAAAGCATGATGTCCATGACATGTTTCTACTTCCTAGGACAGATAATAAAGTAACCACCGCAAAAAGAGGAAATACCACTACTCCGACCGACACCAAAATGAAAAATGATTGGAGGCTGAAGTTTGGTGTGAAAGGTACTTCTGCTCCAATTAATGTGAAGGATGTGCATGATAGATTGATGGCGTGTACTGAGACTGGTGATGAGTTTAAGAGAATGTTTGTTCTATACAACATGTCCATTTTCCTAGCGCCCAATACAAATAAAACCCTAGATTTAAAACTTGTTAAGTCTGTTGCAGATGTGACTAAAATTAGAGAATATGATTAATGTGATTATATCTTTGAAGAGATGACTGCTAGTATTAAAGGATGGAAAGAAAAAAAGAAGTCAAATATCACCGGGTGCCTACTAGTGATTATGCTAGCCTCCTTCCATAGGTTCAATTTTAAGGGCAAGGCTATGAAATACACTCTACCGCTAATCCAACATTGGATGATCTGAATCTGACATCAAGAGTTGAAGATGAGAACAAAACAACAATATTGGGGAATGCACCAATTTCGAAAATTGAGTACCCAATCTGTTTATCACAACAAGGTCAGGAGAAAATACAACATTCCTATGTATATTTGTCATTAAGTACTCAAACTGTTACAGTATGTTTCTTTGCATCTTTGATAGAGATAAAATTTCAGTGGCTAACAAGTGATGATAAAGTTTTCAGAAGAACCGGAGATGAGAGTTACCTAAACCTCTTAGAAAGACGGTGATGAAGCTGAACCTGAAGCAAAAGAGGGCTACATCATGATTAGGCTGCCTAAAGGAGTTGAAACTGATAAAGAAATCAAAGCAAGAGCAATGGATGTAAGTACTAATGTCTTTTTGTCGTCCTTAAACTTACATTTATTGCTTTTCTTCTTACTTTGATATTGTTTTGTACACATTGTGATACTTTTGTGTACCCAAGTTGATATTCTTTTACAATTAATTAAAAACTGCCAAGGGAGAATAAATTTTGTTAATAATAATGATATTTTATCAAACTGTGATATTGTTTATTACGAGCTGTGATATTTTATGTTGGCTATTTTTGATATTGTTTCATAATAGCAACCAATTGTAATGCTTCTGATATTGATTCATAGTAGGACAAATAGAGTGATATTGTGTCACATGAAGTGTGATATTGTAAACCAATATCATCACACAAATAGGTAACATCTACAAGCAAGTGTAATGTTGTGATATTATTAAAGAATTATGGTGATATTTTTTCAGTAAATTATGATATTTATGTGATTAAATATTTAATACTCTTGTTATTGTATGACATTGCCTTATTTTCGCATTAGGTAATAGTGTATGTATGTTTAATATTTTTGTTATATTATTTAGCATAGTGCTCATGAAACTTATCTGGGTATAAAGAGGGGCAACGAGTTGTTCTTTTCAAGATTTGTACATAACATGAAGAAGTTCATCAATATGAAACCCAAAAATTCAATGGATGAAACAACTATCTCTACCCAACCTGCTGCCACAAAAGTCTGTACTAAAGATGTTGAAACTGAAAAAGAAGCTGCTGAAGAAAACACTGATAATTGTGATACATCAGAGAAGCAAGATCAAGATACTCCCAATACACAAACTTTGCCTTTCATGAAAGATACTAGTTTGAATGCACGTGCGTTGCAACGGGGTAATTAACTTATTTATAATGCAAAAAAAAACTTTATAAGGGTTTAATGTTTACATTCTATGTCTAATGATTTGTTTACATATTATTAAAATATCTCTTTCAAAAAAATAAAAGATTAATATATACGTGGGTTAACTCTTATTTATAATCATATAATCACCCCACCTTATACTAATCTTTCGATTTGGGACAATTCTACTATTTATAAGTAATATATTCACCAAACTTGGATTTTTTTTCTGATGTGGGACAATTCTACTATTTATACGTAATATATATTCATCAAACCTGCATTGTTTTTCAATGTGGGACAAATAACATACTTAGAATTACATCATCTTTTTTGCACTTAGTTCGACATCCAACCAGATCTCGAATACCGAATACAGTCAATTGCTATTCATTATATCTAATAGTTATATTTAAATTTAATAATATGATCACGTACTCTCCATTAATATTTGTATGTTGTTTTTCTTCAAAAAAAATTTAACATAATTTAGATACAGAAATTTTCCGTGTTACCCCTTAATTTTGTCAGATTTTCTATGTTACCCCTACTTTTAAGAATATGCCTATGGTACCCTTGAGGTTCCATTTTTTTGCCCATGGTACCCCCTAATGTAAGGCTGTTAAATGAACGTTAAGTTTGATGGCGTGTCAATAAAATAACAATTAAAAAATAATACCCCCTTTATTATTTTATTGGTACGGATATCTTTCTCTTTTAAATGAAAATTTAATTAACTATATCATTATAATATTTGAAAATTTCTCATGGTAACCTCTTTGATAGATTACACATGCTACCATGGACGTTTGTTTTCTATTTTTTTTTATCATAATTAAAATATGTGCAAATGATAGGAACCTATACTCTATTGATAGAATATTTTTTAACACAAGTCTAATTATATTATTTAAACGTAGTATATTTACCACACCTACATTATTTTTCAATATGGGACATATAAAATCTATAGGTAGAAAATATAATGATATGAACTTTTAAGAGTTCTCCAAGACAATACTTAAGAGACTAAAAAGATTTTGGGTTGATGCCTAAGTTCCAAGGATGCCTCTTATTTATAATCATAGAATCACCCACCTTATGCTATATTCGATGTGGGAAAATTCTATTTTTTATATGTATATTTATCACACCTATATTATTTTTCAATGTGGGACATATAACATACTATGAAATACACCATGTTTAATATGTGAAAGTTATATGAAATCTATATATACTCTAATGATAGCATTTCTTACCATGAATCTAATAATATTATTTTCATAATTTGTTTACCGACATTATTTTGCCAAATGAAATGTAAAAGTTTTTATATAAAAATTAGAAACATCACTTGAATATAAAATAAGAAATACAGAGTATATATTATAATAACTAAAAGATTTTCCCAAGATTAACTTAGGTTACAAATCATTATTGTAGAAACAGTAATACAAACTCTTTTAAGAGCTCTCTCTGACAATACTTAAGAGAATCAAAAGATTTTGGGTTATGACTTCTATTTATAATCATAAGATCACCATGCGTTATTGTAATCTTCCGATGTGGGACAATTCTAATATTTATACATAGTATATTTACCAGACTTACATTACTTTTCAATGTAGGGCAAATAATATACTAAGTACACCATTTTTTTTTGCACCTACTTTGACATCAACCCGATTTAATAATGAGAAAATACAATACAATACAATCTACACTCTAATGATAACATTTTTTTTGTCACAATCTAATTATATAACTTTCAAACGATACTTTTTTGTCAAATGAAATATAAAGTTTTTATATCAAAATTATAAACATCACTTTAATATAATATAGAAAATGTATATATATGGGACAATTATATTATTTATACATAATATATTCATCACACCTACATTATTTTTCAATGTTGGACATATAACATACTAAAAATTACATATCTTTTATATCAAAAAAATTTGGGTTAATACCTAAGTTTCAAGGATGCCTCCTATTTATATTTATAGAATCACCCTACTGTATACTATTATTTTAATGTGAGATACATAATTTAATTATTTAGAAGTAGTATGTTCATCATGCCTACATTATTTTTCAATGTGAAAGATATAACATACCAAGAAATACATGTCTCTTCTTAAAAAAAGCTACTATTGTATACATATTATTTTTCTTTGAAGGTAAAACCACTTAGTCTCGATCATTAGATAGGGATCTCTACATCGTACATATACCGACTCATTAACGTTCTATTACTGCATTCAGAAGACAACCATTAGTAAAATATTTAGTTTTGTACTGTGTCAGGAGACTACCATTCGTAAAACCTTTAGTTTTGTATTTTTTGATTTTCTTGTTCATGTTCTTAACTCTTTCTCGGGTAGTTCCTTGCAACGATTTCCACTTTATTTTTTATATCATATCGTAGATAATGATACAAAATCTTAAGAGCTCTTTAAAACAATATTTATGAGACTCAAATTTTTTTGGTTAGATACATAAGTTCCAAATATGCCTCCTATTTATAATCATAGGATCACATCACCTTATACTAATCTTTCGATGTGGGACAATTCTATTATTTATATATAGTATATTCACCACTCCTACTTATTTTCCAATGTGGGATAAAACATACTAAAAAGTACACCATCTTTAATTTGCACAGCAAATAATATGAAATCTATACTCTAATGATAGCATTTTTTTCCACAAAGCTAATTATATTATTTTCATAATTTTTTTAACGATATTTTTTTGCCAAATGAAATGTAAAAGTTTGGTATAAAAATTGGAAATATCACTTGAATATAATTTAGGAAATATACATATTATAATAATTAAAAGATTTTCCACTTTATTTTTTACATAAAAAATTATACTTTCCTAAATTGATTTTTGATGATGTGGACGCTCTCGGATCGCTCGAAAAAACTCTCTTATATATATATATAGATTGGATATCATGCCTTTACAGATGGGTTGATAGCAAGGTCTTATGAAAGGGTGAAAGCAAGAGAAGGGCTGCCCTCGTTTGATGTATTGACTGATATGTTAAAAATTCAGTACGCGGAATTGAACAAAAAATATGGAGGATGTATAGACCCAGATCTTCAAATGAGCAGTGATCACGAGGAAGAATGTGAAGAAATTAATGATATTACAAACTTGAATAGTGCTGATGATGAAAAAAAAGATGATGAGGATAATGATATGTATTCAAATTTGAATGACATAGTAGAAAATATTGGTTTAGGAGGAAGAAGGGCTAGTGAGGAGGAGTTCTTTGGTGAGGAGATGAATCGTGATACAACTCCTAGAGGCAACACTGAAAGAGAGAATGAAACCATTAATGAGGAGACAAATATTTTGACTCAGTTGAATGAAAACATTAATGAGGAGACAAATGATGGTTTGGGAGTAATGAAGGCTATCTAAGAGGGACACAATGAGGTGGGTAATCATGGTTCAACAAATCAGGATGACATTGATAGAGAGGCTGGAATAAATAACGAGGGTGTTGAAGATGAGATCAATAAGGAGGTTGATATTGCTACAAGAAAAAAAGAACAGAAGGAGAAGGCCAATGAGGTTACCAATGTGGTGACTCAATTGGAGGAGGCTGTTTCAAATGTTGATTTTGGAGTAACACAGCCTGTTGAAGAGAAAACAAATGAAGACGTTAATCATGATACAACAAATCAGCATGGTGTTGAAAAAGAGGCTGAGAAAGAGAAGGCCAATGAGGTTTCCGATGTGGTGACTCAATTGGACAAGGCTGTTAATCATGATACAAGAAATAAGGAGGCTGTTGAAACAAATGTTGTGGTTGAGAAAATGAATGAGGATAGTAATGTGGTGACTAAATTAAAAAAAGTTGTAACAAATGCTGGTTTAGATGCAGCAGGGAAGAGAAGTATCATTGAGTATTTGTTGTACTCAGACAGAGTACCTGCTTCAGCCGATATGGTACCTCACAATTTGGGGTATACTTTCCAATGTGGTTTGCCAGTCAAAGATGATATCCTTTTATCAGAATCAATGTTCAGAAGCAGTAATTTATTTGAACCTGTCTTGAAGATTCAGAAGGATGTCATGGATTATTGCTTCCTTACGGACCATACATTTAGCAAGATGTAAGTCACTCTTTAAACAATTTTTTAAATGTAAGACATGACTTAATTTGCACCATAATAGCACTTTAAAAATAACTAATATGCTAATATTTTTGCAACATGGTATAGAGAAATTGACTGCGACTTTGGAACTTACCATTGTATACAAAGGGAAGATATTGTGTCTTTATTGCCTAACACGAAGATAGAAGCAGTGGTCATTGAGGCATGGGCAATATTGCTCAATGAGTTCCAAATTGCTCAAAAGGGAAACGACAAACCGACAAGAATTTTCTATGGCATTACCCACTCGGTATAGAAACACACAAACGTCAAAAAATTATCATCTTTTAAATTAGGTAGTGTAAAATGTGTGTTTTGGAGACTAATCAGATGCCCTTGTGAACAACAGGGTGATATAGAAAAAAATCTTAAAATTAGATGAAGATAATCTTGATGAATTGGCAAAACTTAAGCAACAAGTATATGACACATGGGATATGTGGTCAGCTCTTTTTAAGTAGCCACTTAATTTGAATTCAGATATGGAAAGACATTTAAAATACTTTAATCAGTGATACTGTTATGTATATAATGTATGATATTGTTAGCAGTTACTATTGATATTGTTCTTAACAACAATTCTTAAATTCAACTGTGATATTGTGCACAATATTGTGTGATATTGTTACTTCTTAATTGTGATATTGTCTCCAAAAAATGGAAATGAATCACTTTTTTTTCTAATATTTAACAGTATGATATTATTATGTACAATGGTTGACATTGTTTTATTGCTTCTAAAAAATAACAACAGTGGATATGGATTTAAAAGTCTTTTAACTTTCATATTGTTTTGGTACAAACTGTGATATTATTGCGCACACTGGTTGATATTATTTAACAACATACAAAAAATTTCAGAGGGACAAAAAATATTATTAAGAATGATATTGTCTAGTATGTACTGTGATATTTTTATTCATATTGTTGTAATATTGTTTCCTAATATTATTGTTTCATCTAAATGTGTTCATACCTATGGTCTATGAAGACCACTACGTTTGTGTCTGTGTTGACTTGAAGAGGCAGAAAATGTTCTATTTGGACAATAGAGAGTATGATGAATTCCAAGACGAGGAGCACGTACACATGGCTCATATGGCTGTAAGTACAATATTGAAAAAAAAAGAACTAATGGTATAATGGTTTGGTTCGATAAGCTTAAAATTGAATAGTTGTTTACATTAATCATATACAGGGGAGTCTTTATGGTGAATACCTCAACACGAAAGGTACTGAAGTGGGCTAAAACTGAAGGACTACGAAATGAGTAATGTGAAGTTTCGTTGGTAATCGAAAGAGTTGAACCTGGACTGTGGCCTATTCATGATGTTTCACATGATGTTCTTTGCTGGTGAGCCTTTTGATTGTGAACTAAGCGATGCAAAGATGAGACAGTTATACAGGGGAGAGATTGCAGCAACGCTCATCTTGAGTGATTTGAATAAAGATAGGAGTCAGGTCTGGAAGAGAGTTACAATACTTAATGCCAGAAAAGGTACACTGTTACCTAAATTGCTGGTAAAAAGGAAAAGAGGAAAAAACAAAGCAAGAGAGGAAGGGGTGGGCAAAACAAAGTTCAGACGCCACTATCAAAAATAAAAGGTTATATTTCTAAACACTGACTTGTACCGTGTACAGTCCTAATTTTTTTGTTGTGTACCTCTTGTTGTGTGAGAAGTTCCAGGTTCACCGGGCCTTGTTGTTGATGTTGTTCCATTATTCCTACACTTTTAAAAGAAGATTATTAGATTAGCATAAAAATAAATGTTCAAATAATAACAAAAAATTATGGTAATAAAAAAAATTAAAGAGAAGTGTAAGTAGTAGAATACCCTTGTGAATTGTTAACTCTCATAGAACAAGTTTTTTTATTGTGGCCTAAACCACGACACAAACTACATGTGACCTTGTTCTTACTCTTCTCATCCATTTCATTAAGAAATCTTTTATTCTTCCATCTTCCTTTTCCCCGTTTATTTTGCTCATCGCACACTATTTTAGGCCCATTGTAAGGACCCCAATAAGCCTCATCTTTCAAAGGGTGAAATTTAGAAGCATATGAAGCTAAGTGTTCTCCGGTAGAATAGGCGATGTCCACAAATTGAGTAGCATTTAAACCCTTCTTTTTACAAATGGCATACACATGTGAACATGGATACTTGTATGTTTGGAACTTGTTACAAGTACATGTCCTCTTGGATAAATCAACGGTGTGCAAATGGTTACCATGTGACATGGGTCGAGAACCTCTACGTGTTGTGACTTGGTACACCCCTCCGACATTGTCAAGACATAAACCAAGGCCAACTATCGGTATTTTCGGCTTCAACAATAGCAAAAGCAACCGGGAAAATTTGATTATTAGCATCAATTGTCATAGCTGTCAAATAGTTCCCTTGAACTTTCCATATAAGTGGGTTCCACCAATGCTTAAAACTGGCCGACAATGTTCAAAGCCATCAATAGATGGTTTAAATGCCCAAAAAACACGCTTGAATTTTTGCACATTTGGGTTCGTTGTTGGTGTTGTATAAAATTGAACAATAGTGCCAGGATTAGATTCTTTTAAGCCTTACATGAAACGAGGTAGCAACTCATATGATTTATCCCAATCTCCAAATATTTCCTCAATTTCTCTTTGTTTTGCATTCCAAGCTTTGGTGTATGAAATTGTGTAACCATACTTATCTAAAATATAAGTAACAACAGAGTTTACTTTATATCCCAAATCTCCCTCAACAAGGTTACGAATCTCATGACTTATGAATGCTCGTTTCAAATTCATGTGGTCTTGAGGTACCATGTCACAAACACAAGACTCATCATGAGGACCTTTGTATGTCACAATGGTAAAAACTTCAGAATGAAAGTCTTTTTGTGTAGCCCTTAACCGCCAATTACATGGTGTAGGAGACCGGCCACATTTGAAGGTAATAGTATTAGGCTTTGATTCGGCAACTTTGAAAAATTTATTTGCTTTAACACAATATGATGTCACCTCATCGCTAAGTGAAGCTTTGTTTGGAACACTTGTCCAACCGCAAACTCTTTCCCATGTTCATATCTTACCATATTTTCCCAAGTTTTCCAGCTATTCAATTCATCCTCATCTAACTGATCAATCTTATTAAACACAACAATGGGAGCACTAGCAAAGACAAGATCATCATCACCATCTTCTTCATTTGCCAACAAATTCTCATCAAGTATTGCCAATTCCTCATCAATCTCATCACCTTCTAAGTTACCATAAAATTCCCTATCATTTACGTCATTAGTTTCAAGTGAAACAAATTGAGCAACATCATCTAGCCTAATACTTGGTGTAGGAGTGACAATTTGACTAGTAGAAACTTCTACAAATATGTCCATTGAAGGAGCATGTGAATGACGAATACTTGCCCATAACGCTTTAAAGGCTCCCTCATTATTAAGGGGTACAATTTTGAAACACCCGACACTTGGAAATTTCATCATTACCTTCAATTGAGTACCCAAACTTTGAACGCCGATTCCCTTATATATCTCTTCAACTAATTCAAGATATGTCATCTTTGTACTAGCTAGAATAAAACATTGATTCCCTCCTCTATAAGTTACACATCCATTTTGCTCCAACACTTCTCCATCCCAATAACAAATAAGAGGAAAATCACAAATTTCCATTACCTAAACAACAATTAAAAATCATAAATCGTTCATCCTACCTAATTAGGGTTTCGAAATTTGGGGTTTTTTTTAAACAACCTTAAATTAACACATATAAGTTGTAGATCTAGGCACAAAACAACATAATTACCAACAATGAAGACAAAATAAGCTAAATCTACATTCAAAAGATGAAATTAAATAAGATAAAAGAATTAGATTACCTTACTAATTAGGTAAAATGTATTTGAAAAGCAAAAACCCAATATAATGCCGGAGACACGCCGGAGATTCGCCGGAGATGAGTGTGAGGTGAAGAAATAAGAAGGGAAGTGAGGTTTGTTGTATCGCACTTGGGGAGTTTGAGAGGCGAAGAAGGTGAATGGTGTGTGTTTTGTGGTAGAAAGTGACGGGGAAAAGAAAGTTGTTAAAAAAAAAAAGGAATCTCAGCAAACACGCCATACGTATTGGCGTGTTTCTTCTATAAGACACGCCATACGTAATGGCGGGTTCACTTTCTTTCCAAAAACACAGCCACTGGACTTGGGCTGGAAAATAGAGCTGCTAAAACCCGCCATACGTAATGGCGTGTTTATTTCATAAGACACGCCATACGTAATGGCGTGTTCCCTTTGTTTCCTTATGTTGCTACTGACTTGGGGTTTGAATTTTGGACTGCCTAAACACGCCATATGTAATGGCGTGTTCTCTTAAGTAAACACGCCAATATGTATGGATTGTTTAAACCCCATACAGGCGCGTCAAAAACGAGCCTACGTGGACACCATTTCGATAATTATTTTCAAAACCGACCCAAAACGACAATTCTTTTATTTTTGAGCATTATTTCAAAAACGAACTCTAAAATATGACATTCAACAATGAA
Source organism: Silene latifolia (assembly GCF_048544455.1). Taxonomy (NCBI): domain Eukaryota; kingdom Viridiplantae; phylum Streptophyta; class Magnoliopsida; order Caryophyllales; family Caryophyllaceae; genus Silene; species Silene latifolia. The sequence continues at coordinate 233,709,950 of NC_133537.1, forward strand.
ATATGCAGCATTATAATATGTATTTATGTGGACATGGGCCCACCTGCATGCCCGGTCGATCTGCGGACGTGCAGCGGTCTTTTGAAAGCCATGCTCGGCGGCGTAAAAAAATGCTTTCGACCGGATCGTTTTAGATCGGTCGGTTTCGTCTCGGTCAGGGTCTCAAAATGATTAAAGATGTTCGGAGTCGCCACCAAGAATTTGTGGGATGCTTTGAACCCGTTCGAATCCACTTTATAACTCGGTCAAACGAAGCACAAAGCAGGGTTTGACATAGGTACTAAAGATAAGGAATCATCCCTCTTTAGCATCCTATCTCTAGAATGACTCTCGTGCGCCCTGGATAAGGTCGTCCACTATCCAAAGTTTCTGAGTAAGAGGTGAAGGTACGTATTGGGAAGCCCTTTAATCAGACACCCAATCCCGCCCGCGGTAGCGGCCTTTACTGATCGATCTTGGTTGGTTGAATGCAAAAGTTGATAAAGCGGTTTAAATGCATGAATGCGCATCCAATAATTTAAACCTAACATGTGAGACCTTTCTAAGTCGGTTGATTTAATCCAAGTATCAAGTATAAGGTGTCGAGTTGGATTTATGGTTGATTTGCATGGAAGACGGAAATTAAACATCTATTTACCATATTAGGTTTATGGTGCATAACTCGATCCATTTGTCTTAGTAAGGCATTTTGCAAATGTGATTTTTAAATGAGCAAATAGTCATCTGATCCGTCCTATATCCGGGTTGGCGGGAGTCGGGATTGTCCAAGACTAATGCTGGGAAGGGAACAGACCCTGTACCAGGCGGCCACATGAGGCGCGAGCCTGTTGGCAGTGCAAGGGGGTCTCCCTAGTTTTGAAAATAAGAAAGAAAAGGCCTGTTTAGGCGCGGGTCAGTCAACGGTATAAGACACATTCTGACCATTGAAAAACGTATATAAAACGTATTGAAAATGGGTATTTGGACCCGTTTTGGTTTGAAAGCACCGTTTAGGTCGCATTTGTGTTGATTTGAGGAACGAGACTTGAATAATCATCATTGTTTTGATGATATTCAATGTCGGGTTCAACTTTATAAGCTTGACATGAATAGTTTTGAAAATAATTATGAACTAATTGTTTTAAGTTCATTTGAATATAATTAGTCGATACTCATCATCGTACCCGGGTTAAAACCCGGCATGGTATGTGGAACCAAGGATGACTTTGTGTTGGTGACTAATATGTTTATTTTGGAAATGTAAAGAAATGATGAAAGGCTTTAAAATACCTCTCAAAATGTAAAGAAATGAAATAAAAGGCTTTAAAATACCTTTTAAATGTTATTAACCAAATATTATCACCGGAACACGGATTAAACCGTCATGGTATTAAGAACCAAGGGTGAAAAATGTTTTATGGTTTAAAACTTGTAAAAATAAATAAAAGGGTTTGAAAACATTCGAAATGGTAAAAACCGATTACAAATATGAAAATAGATTAATGAGGAAGGACGAGAACAAACACGGTTGAGTTCTGACCTGGGCACCCCCATTGAAGCGCGGGCCTCTGTGCAGAACAAGGGGCTTCTGGCTCAGGCCAAAACTCAGTTTTGGCTCGTCTATCCTATGTCTTGGATCGTGTTATGCATGTTTTAGCATGTTATGGTCATAAAACAAGCAAAAACATGATAAAAAATGATTTTTACGCCCTTATACTTATATGTTTGGTTATAGCGAGAAATCGACGTAAGTGTAACAACTCTTTTGGTCGAAAAAGACCAAAAATCAGTTTTGGCGCGGGCTAGTTGGCGACCTAAGGGGCTTCTGCCTCAGACCAAAAATCAGTTTTGGCTCGTTTATTCCATGTTTTGGTTCATGTTATGCATGTTTTAGCATGTTATAGTCATGAAACGAATGAAAACATAATAAAAGAGGATTTTTACACCCTCAACTTACATGTTTGGTTATGGCGAGTGACCGGCGTAAGTGTAATAACTCGTTTGATCAGAAAAAACTTGGTTTAAAACCGTTTTGGTAAGTAAAAAGAGTGTTTTATTAGTGACGGTGTAGTGGTCAAAATGGTCGGTCAAGTGATTTAATGCAAGATGACGGTACCAAACAATGTGTAAGGCTTGTATTTACGATCGGTAGGTCATAAATACGCGTCGGATTGTGACTTAAGAAGTCGAGTCGAGAATTTTATGGGAGAAAATAGGGGGCGGACACTCGCGTAAGTTCTCAAATGGGGGCATTTGAGGGGTATTTATAGGAAAATAAGTGGTTGTGTGAGTTTTTAGCGACGTGGCCACCTGGGATGCTCAAAGAGGCGCGAGCCACGTCGCGTGTCTTCGAGTTGTCCTGTCACTTTCACACAAGCGCAATCATGATTTGTTCTATCCTAGGATTTGTAGTCATATGTTTGGTACTTGACCATTCATGAATCCGGGAAATCTTAATATAGAAAGTTTGAAATGGTTTGTTTTTTGTGGTTGACTCGGTTTGACTCGTTGTTGGAGTCGGGATTTGAATTTTTGAGTCGGTTTTCGGTCCGGTGTCGGTTTTGACTCTGGTTAGTGTCATTGCATACTCGTCGTCGTGCATTAAACACTCCAGGTACTTTTGAAAATTTTTGAAATGTTTTATTTTCGAAATCGTTTTAAGTTTTCCGACGTAAAGTTGTACACGAACTGTCGATCAAACGCCGCGATTCCAAAACATGATGTAGTCCGATACTCATCGGGTGTTTGTTGGAGTCTCAGCAGATACTAGGTATCTACAGAGCCCCCACTTTGACTGAGGCTTGGACAGGGCGAAAGTAAAAGTAGAGCCCCCAGGTCAATGGAAGATTACAACCTGGAGACCCAAACGACGTCGAGGTGGCTCGAATGGATTCGGGCCAAGGACCTGCCGTCGAGAAGGGCGACGCCTAGACGACTCGAGGGTACGAGCCAAGGAACTGTCGTCGGGAACAGTTTAGAGTCTATCGACTGTCCGAGCGGGTCGATTAAAGTCTGTTAGACTACGTACAAAGGCTCGCCAGCCATAAGATGAAGTCATACCTAAGGCATCTTCGGATACGTCTTTGCGTGTTGGTGGATAAAGGCTCGCCAACTGTGGTGCGTACATGAGGAGGGCTCGACATCCGCGATGCGTAGTAAGGCTCGTCAGCCATGGTGCATATATGAGGAGGGCTCGCCAGCCGCGATGCGTAGTAAGGCTCGCCAGCCATGGTGCGTATATGAGGAGGGCTCGCCAGCCGCGATGCGTAGTAAGGCTCGCCAGCCATGGTGCGTATATGAGGAGGGCTCGCCAGCCGCGATGCGTAGTAAGGCTCGCCAGCCATGGTGCGTATATGAGGACGGCTAGCCAGTCACGATGCATAGTAAAGCTCGCCAGCCATGGTGCGTATATAAGGGGGGCTCGAAAGCCGCGATGCGTAGTAAGGCTCGCCAGCTATGGCGCGTATATGAGGAGGGCTCGCCAGCCGCGATGCGTTGTAAGTCTCGCCAGCCATGGTGCGTATATGAGGAGGGCTCGCCAACCGCGATGCGTAGTAAGGCTCGCCAGCCATGGTTTGTATTTGAAGGGGGCTAGCCAGCCGCGATGCGTAGTAAGGCTCGCCAGTCATGGTGCGTATATGAGGAGGGCTCGCCAGCCGCGATGCATAGGAAGGCTCGCCAGCCATGGTGCGTATATGAGGAGGGCTCGAAAGCCGCGATGCGTAGTAAGCTCGCCAGCCATGACGCGTATATGAGGAGGGCTCGCCAGCCGCGATGCGTAGTAAGGCTCGCCAGCCATGGTGCGTATATGAGGAGGGCTCGCCAACCGCGATGCGTAGTAAGGCTCGCCAGCCATGGGGCGGTCGGATAATTGACCAAGAGAATAGCCGCATCGAATGGGCTTGTTTTGAAGATAGCGGACTCATGATGCCGCCGTGGAAATGGTGAATTTTGACTTTCATTATCAATGTTGTTGAAATGAGCGGGTCCCGTAAGGAAGCCCCCCCTGTTGACATTTTGAAGGAATAGTGAATTTTAAATTTCGCTACTCGTTTATTGAATTTGAAGTGGCGGTTTTAATCGCCGTTTGTTTGAATTTTTTGAAGGAAATAGCGAATTTTAAATTTCGCTATTACGTCTGAAGTGACTGTTTATTTGCCGCCCTTGACATGTGAAGGAAATAATGAATTTGGAATCTTCACTATTACGTTTGAAGTAACGGTTTATGTGCCGCCGTTGACATGTGTGGTGAAAATAGTGGAATTTAATTTCCAACTATTATTTTGAAAATGACGGTTTTAATTGCCGTCGTTTGAAATTTGACGAAATAGTGAATTTTAATTTTCACTATTATTTTGAAAATTGACGGTTTTAATTTCCGTCGTTGAAATTTGATGAAATAGTGAATTTGAATTTTCACATTTTTTTTGAAAATTGACGGTTTTAATTGCAGTCGTTGAAATTTGAAGGAAAATAGTGAATTTGAATTTTCACTACTTGCTTTGAAAATTGACGGTTTTAATTGTCGTCATTGAAATTTGAAGGAAAATAGTGAATTTGATTTCACTATTTGTTGTTGTATTTGAAAAAATGACGGTCCTTAATGTCGTCATTGAAAATTTGAAGTTTGTTATGGGAAATTGGGCCAAAGCCTAAAATTTCGCTGAAAGAGCAGGGAGCACCTCATTGAGGCGCGGTCAACCAGGCGAGTCAAGGGAGCTTCCCTATTTTTCTGTAAAAGACGCGAGAATGGCTTGCTCGTTATTCTTTCTTTGTCTTCCTCACACAAACTCGAAAACCCACGAAAAATCGCCATTGTTGGTCTCTAGCTTGCTTCCATTCGTGCCATCATCAACAATGTCATCTCAAGGTATGTATTTCCTCTTGAATCCATTTAAATTTGTTGGTCTTTTAGCTGAATTGAATTAGGGCGAGAATTTTACCCTAGAAAATCGATTTGGGCGTTTTTGATTGAGCCCATTTCGAGTGAAATTGACGATTGCATTAGGTTAGAAACCTATTTAGGAGTATAGGGGTGCTTTTAGTTTGCATTTTGGTCCCTGTTCCCACTCCCTATGCTCGAAAAACGTGAGTGAGGCGAAGGAACCGTCTCATTTCACAATGACAAGTTTATTTGCTTGGGTAGTGGGTCCCACTAGGGTGCATTGTAGTCGGGAAAGATCGTATTTGCCATTGTGGACCTTTGTTGGGTATTGTGGGCAAAATTGGAATTTTTGCCTTTTGTGACGGTCTTATGTCTGATAGAATAAGCGCCTGTTTGAGCTTGAATTGAGTTAGTTTGCCTTATAATGGACCTTATTGGTAGTTTAGGTCGCTTTGAGGCGTGATAAAATCACGTTGTCTCGTCGTGGTCGTATTTTGAATTTTTGACCGGTTTGCGCTCAAATTAGCGTAGAAATTGCCTTTTTGAGCCTGTAGAAAAATACCCCATTGTATCGGGAATGTATTTTGATTTGTTGGCGGACCTTGCATGGGTCTTGGGGTGCCGTTTTTTGTTTTGTGGTTGTTTTGACTCGTCTTTTGCTTGAAAAGAAGGGCGAGTCCTTTTTTTTGCGTTTTTTGTTTTTTTGTGAATTGTTTTTGTTTGGTTGGGTTTGGGCGGGGTTGCCCTTGTTCGGCTTTGCAGGTTTTTTGTTTTGGATTTGTCCAATTTACGCCGTCGTAATGCCGAGATTTCGGCTAACGTTCTTTGTTTGCCTTTGATTGCGGGGTACCATTTGGGACCTATGGGGTCCGTTGTGGAGGCCTTGGAGGAAGAGGATGATCCTAGAGGAGGAGAGGCGACTGTTTTTTGTTACAGGCTTGGTTGTGTTTCTTCCTGGTGGCCTTTGCCTGGCCAATGATCGGGTATCGATCGTTGGTCGTTGTCTGCAGAGGTTCGGATGTCCGATGAGTGGGGTTCAATACGGGCGTGTTATGCCATGTTGCCACTTTTGATCGTTGTCGAGTTCTGGTGATTGGAGGTCAACATCGGGGTAGCGTCCGTTGTCCTGGTCCCCTTTTGCTCTTAAATTCCGATGATTGGAGGTCAACCTCGGGGTAACGTGCTGAGTTACGATCCTCGGTTGTCGTGTCGTCCGAAGTCTGCCATGCATCATTTTTCTTTTTGTCATGGAGGAGGAACGTTGTGTTACCATCATTGTAACCACCTCTGCTTCCGCGGTTTCTCCTATGTTCCTCGTGTTGCTCCTTTTCTTTTCCGATTGGAAGGATAGGGAATGCTTAGTTTGGTAGGTGGCAGGTAGCCTCCAGTTTGTTGTCTTAGGCTAGTGCCTAAATGATAGATGTCTGTACTGGTTCCTGTTTGTATGGTCAGTTGTTCGTATCAAACGTGTGTCGATGTATTTTGCGTGAGGTGGTTTGTATATATGTGTTTTTGGATTGTGGTTCATTTTGTGATTTTTTGGCTTTTTTGTGTTGTGTTTCCGAGGAGCGCTGTCGGCTGTCAATTCTCCTTTTTGCTTCGCACTAGTTCCTGTATCGTTAGTGTAGAAAACAGGCAACAGGTAGCACGTATGCGTAAACGTAAACACGTAAAAGGCACTCGCTTGAAGTCAAAATTTAACCGCGATGACACGAAGTTAAAAATTGAAATTTGAAAATTAAAATTTGAAAATTGAAATGATTTTTTGAAAATTTGCGACAAGTCGTCGCGTTTGGACTCTAAAAGGAATTGATTTGAACATTTGAGCAATTAACTCGTGTCGTTAATTAAATTGCATCGAAATTATTGAAATTGATTTGTGACTCGGACAATTCAAACTCAAACCGTGAGGGAAGAATTTTAGAAAACAAATTTACGAGTATATTTGATTTGGTTTTTGTGAGGTCGTGTTATCAATTCTCGATTTTTATTTTTGCTGCAAAATTGCGAAAAAGCGAAAATTTTTCGAAATTTCGACTGACATGGAAACGATCCGTCGCGGATCGGGGCGACTAGCCCTTCCCCCTTAAAAAAATGAAAGAAAAATCCGTATGTTTAAAGCTGCGTCATGAAAACCGTGTCGGATTTCGTAAAACGCGAAAACAAGGAAATGTGAGTGTGAGGAAACACAAAATGTCCTGGATCATCCCGAAGAGGCGCGAGTGTTCTGGCGGGAGGTTTGAGGCGTCAGGGGAAAACACAACTTGAAAGAGACAAGTCAAAGTGGGAATCCTGGGAGAAGGCCCAAAGAGGCGCGAGCGGCCTGGCGATAGGAGCCAGCTCTCCCCTTTTTCTGAAAAAAGCGCTGATTGTTTTTATATAAATAGTAATGTTTGCGCTTCATTGTTTCATCATCCGAAACACAAAAACATATCTATAAAACCTCTTCTTCTTCTTCCACAAAAATATTTCATGGATGCCTTTGAGAATGCGTTGCGACAATGGTGCTGGGATTTGTCGCCTCCCGAAAAGTATCCACTTATTTGCATGGGAGTTGGTCAATTGTTGGTGCTCCGTCAAGTCAAGGTTCAATCCTCATTTCTGGAAGCATGTTCTCCGTTTCGGGATTCGAAACACCATATTTTCATTTTCCCGAAAGGTGAAATTTGTCCTCTTGTCGAAGAAGTTGGAGCCATTGGTGGGTCGCCGGGTTCTGTTCCGGTGCTTCCTCCGACCCGGTTATGCTACAAGGAGAAATTCCGTTCAATGTTGGGCTTGTCGACAAGTCAAGTCAACTTCCTTCTTGCTCCACATGGTGTGGACATGTTGGCTCTTATCAACATCTTTTCAAACCGATTAGATGCCAATGTTTCGGAGGTGGCTAGGAGAAGGGCTCTTGCCTTTTGCCTTATTCATGCGTACCTCTTTGTTGATGCTTTGAAGAAGGAGGGGCCGAAATGCTATGGTATCATGACCCTTGTTCATGTCGTTGAGCAAATGGAGCATGGTAGAGACCCATCATGGTTGGTGCTTGGCGAGATCATCCAAGCTTTGGACAAGGAAGGCTCTTATGGAGAGGCTCCTTCATTCGGGTCCCCAAGGATCCTTCAAGTGTGGCTATTGGAGAGGCTAAGGTATGTAGAGCCTCCGGTTGATTCTTCTTCTTACTCCTTCCGTCGCCTTACCATGAAGAAGAAATTGTACTCGGATAGCTTTGCTTCCACCGAGGCTTATTGGGCCGCGAGATTGGCGGAGGAGGGTGGTCCTCACGTCCGTTGGGTGGTGCCATGGTGGCACTTGAGGTCCTTCACGGGGTTGCCCGCTTCGGGTGCTAGTCCTCGTTTTTTTATGGTGTTGGGTTTGAAGGTTGCTTCCTTCATTTATCCCGAAAGGCTCATGAGGTAAATGGAGCGTCAACAAAAGGTGCCCGCTCAAGATACCCTTGTCCAAGAGACTGTTTTCCGGAACTCCGAGCTTGTGGAGGTCTTCGAAAGATGGTGGGCCACTCGGCCACTTTGGGAGGTGCCAGACCTCGTTGCCACGACATGGGTGACTCTTGCTTATGTCAAGTGGTCAAGAGCTCCGTCCTTGGAAGAGAGGTCCAAATTCCGTAAGGACGAGGTTGTCGACTTGAAGTATCGAGAGGTTTGCAAGGCCAACCGTGCCTTCTTTGAGGATTATGTTGATGGAGTTAGCCCCGATGTGACGAGACCACCAAAGAGGACAAGCTCGGGTCCCAAAAATGTGGTGGGCCGTGCATGGGCTCGTTTCGGGCCGAACATGGGGTCTTGCACTAGGCCGTTGTCGTTATAGATCTGTTGAGGATCCGTTCTGAAGAGGAAATCCATGCTAGGCGGGCCAACAAGAAGAACAAGGGGAAGATGTACCCCGAGGGAAAAGGCAAGGGTAGAATAGAAGAGTGAAGACCTCCATTACCCACTTTATTATTATGTTGTATTATTGTTGTGAGTTTTTATTATGTTGTATTAGCTATGTTTTGTGTGTTTTGTGCTAGTTTTATTTATGTGAGGTGTTTTGGTCGACCCCTTAGCTTTGACAAGTTGTAGACTCGTCGAGCTTTATCTGTTGTTGGAATTGTAATCCCTCCCATTATTAATTAAATAAGAGGATTGCTTGTGTCAAAAATTGTGAACGCTTATTTCTTCCATCCATTTTGTAAAGGCAATTTGATTTGAATCGTCCTAAACATTTGCATTGGGAAAGTGGGATTTTTGTGGGAAGGGAGAAAGGCTCATTTTTGGTATTTTTTGTGGGGAAAAGGGAATGTTGTTCCCTTTTTTTTTATTGGGATGTTTTTTGTATGTGGGCTTTTTTTATTATGGGGATGGTTGTATCCTTCCTGTGTAGGAAAGGACTGCCTACGTATCCACCTGGAGAGGTGAAATCAAACCATGATCGTAGTTCGAAATGTTCTGTAAATTTGATTGGGTTTTGTGGTTGTATCCCTCACGCATAAGAGGGACTGCCTACGTATCCACCTGAAGAGGTGAAATCAAACCATGCTCGTAGTTGAGGGTGTTTTTTTGAATTTGATTGGGTTTTGTGGTTGTATCCCTCATGCATAAGATGGACTGCCTACGTATCCACCTAAAGAGTCTAAATCAAACCATGCTCGTAGTTCAGGGGTTTTGTTTTAGTGCAAATGGATGTTGCCTTTGACAGATCAAAGGACATTCGAAACGGGAAAGGTGCCGCAACTTAGACTCGATAAAACATGCAATTTCAAATCAGAACGCGTTTGAGGAACTTGACTTGAAAAGGGTTGAGGTGGTTACTAGTTGTAAAACTAGGCTGAGGTCGTTGGTTGCTATGATTCAAGGGTACTATTTCTTGAGTTTGTCTAGGTAAGTCGGGTTTGTAAAATCCTCCCCGTCTAGGTCACTCAGTCTCACTGCGCCCCCGAAAGTATTTTCTTGACCAGGTATGGCCCGGCCCATTTCGGTTTGAATTTTCCCCTCGGATCGACGGGTAGCAGTGCTCGGGCCAACTTGAGGACCAAGTCGCCTTCCTTGACGTTCTTGGGTTTAACCTTCTTGTTGAATGCCCGTTGTATACGTCGTTGGTATAGCTAGACGTTGTGCAAGGCATTGAGTCGCCGCTCGTCTAAAAGAGTGAGTTGCTCGTACCTTTGACGGGTCCATTCCGCCTCAGGACTTGACTCTCTAATAGGATACGTAGAGAAGGGACCTCTAACTCTACCGGTTGAACCGCCTCCATGCCGTATGCTAGGTAGAAGGGTGTGGCGCCTGTCGTTGTTCGAATGGAGGTTCGGTATCCCCAGAGTGCGAATGGGAGTTTGCTCGGCCAATCGCGGTAGTTGTCTTGCATTTTCTTGATAATGGTGACAAGAGTTTTGTTAGCTGCCTCCACCGCTCCATTAGTTTGGGGACGGTAAGGGGATGATCGATGTCGTTTGATCTTGTACTTGCCAGCAAGGCCTGAGTTTCCGCCCGAAAGTGAGAGCCTTGATCGTTGGTGATTTTATAGGGTACCCCATATCTGCAGATAATGTTGCTTTGGATGAACTTGGCCACTTGTTTGGCGGTCAAGACTCCATATGACTGCGCTTCTACCCATTTGGTGAAATAGTCGATGGCGTCGAGAATGAAACAATTCCCCTTGGTGCCTACCGGGTTAACTTTCCCGATGATGTCGATGCCCCAGGTCGAGAAAGGCCAGGGTGATGTAGTGGTTTATAAAAGGGATGGTGGTATGTGCTGTATATAGGCGAAGATTTGGCAATTGTGGCAATTTTTGACGTAGTTACGGCAATCGGCTTCCATGGTGGTCCAGTAGTAACCTAGCCGCATGATTTTTCGGGTAAGCATCATTGCGCTCATGTGAGGGCCACATTCTCCTTCGTAGACCTCTCCCATGAATTTTTTGGCTTTGTGATGGTCAATGCAAAGGAGGAGAATCCCTTGGGGTGTTCTTTTGTGTAGTTGATTTGGTTCATCACGAATTGTGATGCAAGTAAACGGATGGCTCTTTGTCCTCTTGGGTCAGAGTTAGGAGGGAATTCGTTTTTGGTTTTGTAGATTAGGATGGCTTGGTACCAAGGTTCGACATGGCTTTCCTCGTCGTTGTTGATGGCACAAATGTGAGCTGGCTCGCTCCTTCTCTCGATACATAGAGGCATCGATGTCATGTCGTCAGGTATGTTGATGAACGCGGCAAGTTTTGCCAGGGCATCAGTAAATTGATTTTCCTCTCGCGGCAAATGGAAGTACTCGACTTGGTCGAAGAACTCGGCCTCTTGATTGATCTTTGCTCGGTAGAGAGCTAAGCTGTCACTTCGGATTTTCCATGATCCGGACACCTAATTGATGATGAGCAAGGAAGCGCCGTGGACCCTCAGTCTCTTGATGCCAAGTGTGATGGCTGCTTGTAGGCCAATAAGGCATGCTTCATATTCAGCGGCAATGTTAGTGACGGCGAATTCTAGTTTGACCGAGATCGGATTCCTACCCCGAATCCTCTCATATTAGAAGCACCGTCGAAGTACAGGTCCCATGCGTCAGAGTCGGCACAAAGGTTGTCTTCGTCAGGAAGTGACTATGTGTCGGTCGTTGGATCCTCGTTGACGGGATTTTCTGCCAGGAAATCGGCGACTGCTCTTCCCTTGATAACCTTGAGGGGTACAAACTTGAGATCAAACTCGGACAGCATGAGTGTCCACCTAGACAGCCTTCCGTTTAGTAAGGGTTTCTCGAAGATGTATTTGACCGGGTCTATCTTGGAGTAGATGTGGACCGCGTAGCTGAGCATGTAATGTCGTAGCTTCTTTGTTGACCATACTAGGACAAGGCACCTCTTTTCCAGTTGGGTGTACCTTGTCTCGTACTCAATGAACTTTTTGTTGATGTAGTAGATGGCTCGTTCTTCGCCGTCGACTGTTTGTGCTAGCATTGCTCCCATGGCTGTGTCGGTAACAGTCAAGTATAGGGATAACGGAATCCCTGGTTGAGGTGGCATGAGGACAGGAGGCTTGGATAGGATTTCCTTTATCCTGTCGAAGGCTTTTTTACAGTCATCGTCCCAATCGGTATGATCGGAGGCGCGAAGCTTCTTGAATATTGGTTCACAAATCATGCTGAGCTTGGCAATGAAACGGCTGATGTATTGGACCTGAACGAGAAATCCCCGAATCTCCTTCTCGTTCTTAGGCCGTGGCATTTGCTGGAGGGCTTTAATTTTGGTTGGATCAATCTCAATGCCTCTTTTGCTGATGACATATCCCAAGAGTTTTCCGGAGGTGACCCCGAATGCACACTTCTGAGGATTTAGTCTCATGTTATATTTCCGCAGACGAGCGAAGGATCTCCGAAGAGCACCGATGTGGCCGTCCCGTTCTCTTGACTTGACGATCATATTATCGACATATACCTCTACCTCCTTGTGCATCATATCATGTAGGAGAGTGGTAGCGGTTCTTTGATAGGTTGCTCCGGCGTTGATGAGACCGAAAGGCATGACCATGTAGCAATATGTACTCCACTCCGTAGTGAATGCAGTCTTGTGTATGTCTTCCTGAGCCATTTTAATCGGGTTGTACCCAGCATACCCGTCCATGAATGATAGGAGGGCGTGCTCGGCAGTATTGTCCACCAGAATGTCAACATGTGGCAAAGGGGAGTCGTCATTTGGACTCGCCTTGTTCAGATCCCTGAAGTCGACGTAAACCCGAATTCTTCCGTCTTTCTTTGGTACAGGCACAATGTTGGCCACCCAGTCAGAATATTCAGAAACTTTGATGAAACCAGCCTTGAACTGTTTATCCACTTCTTCCTTGATTTTCAGGGCCCATTCAGGACGCATCCGACGCAGCTCCTGCTTCACGGGTTTAGCTCCGGGTTTAATGGGTATCCGGTGCTCCGCAATTTCCCTGTCAATCCCAGGCATATCTCTATTGGACCAGGCGAATACATCTTTGTATTCGTGGAGGAGGTCAGTGAACTGTTGTCTTTCCGAGGGGTCCAGGGTTGTCCCTATCATAAGTTCTTAAGGTGTGTTATCGGTTCTTACGTTAATAGGTTCGGTCTCCTCAATGACAGGGGTTCTGGTTTCCCGTTTGTCAAGTTCTTTGGCTAAGTGAGGCGGGTAGTCACTCAGGTCAAATTCCTCATAGTCATTCAGAATTGCATTGCAGTTAAATTGAGACAAGTCGTAAGCAAACTTAGCGTTCATTAAGTTGACTCGAGCGAAAAGCTCGGAGAGGATAGACATCTAATGATTAGTCAGAGGCGACACAGCTGAGGAGGTGGCCCCTGGAACAGGCTCCAGGTTGTCTGCTTTCATGGGAGTGGGGGTGACCCTAGTAGACTTAGCCTCTGAATCAGCCACGACTTTGTGATTAAACAGCGGGAAGGGGACCTTGACTGGGACATCAAGAGTTTTAGGAGCTATGACAGACTCTGACTCTGACTCAGACTCAGATTCAGATTCTTCTTCACTTCCCTCTTTGAACATAGGACCTTCTCCAGTTGTGATCTTGAGAATACGGCCTCGGCGATCGGTCCACTTGCTGGTCTTCCTCCAGCCTTGTGCAGCTTTCTCTGGGTCAGTGTCGGAGATCAAGGCGGTCAGGTCAAACTGGTTGTCCTTCAGGGCGATGTTGATGATTTCCTCATAGTCGAGGTGCTTGATGTTATCCTCTCCAAAGAGGAGGGTGACAGCTTGTCCATCGAGGCATGACGACGGCTTAGACTCGGTTGATGCAGCTTCGGTGTTGTCGGGGTTGAAATAGCAGTCTTGGAAGACTTCCACACTCGGGTACCTAGTCTTGGCCACAGAGTCATAGATCGGCTCCAGAAAGCCATGATAGAGCTCAGACTCTCCCTCGGAGACAAAGTATCCATTGAGAGTCAGATGATAGGGACGGAGGTATACCCCGTGCTTCTTGCGTTTTCGAACTAGGAGGTTCATCTCCTGGATATCTTCATCGGTAGGTTCATAGCCCAGTCCGAAGGGGATGTTGAGGTCCTTAGCCTGTTTCAAGGGAGGTAAGGTGCTCTTCAGTGGATTGAGGGGCAGACCCAGGAAGTAACCCTGGCGCATCATGATGCGGTTGACTGTGAGGTTGACAAACGGGTCATAATCAAAGGGTGTTGATTCATCAGTTATGGCGTTCATGGCTTGGAATTCCCACATTTCATTATCATCCTCCTCAATGGCTTGGGAGGCTATTCCCTTTCTCATGACGGCTTTGATCGGGGAAGCCGGAACCGTGATCGTTTTCCCGTTGAAGGGGACCCTAATTTTCTGGTGGAGAGTTGAGGTAACTGCCTTGACGGCGTGAATCCAGGGGCGTCCCAGGAGCATATTGAAGGAGGCGTCTATGTCGACCACCTGAAAACTGGTTTGCCTTTCTAGTGGTCTGGTTGCGACAGTTAGAGTGATAAGCTCTACGACCTTGAGACGAGTATCGTCGTAGGTGCGCACTCCTTGATTTGTCGGGATCAAGTCAGCTTCCTTAATACCAAATTTGTGAGCCGTCTTGAGGGGAATGACATTCACTACGGAGCCGTCATCCACAAGGACCATGGGCACAATCTTCTTGAGACATTGTACGGTAATGTACAGGGCAAGATTATGATTGGCTACGAAGGGAGGGATGTCCTCGTCAGAGAAGACGACCGGGTTGTACAAGTCAGGGGCGTCCTTGTCATGTGTGACACTATTTCTTCAGGGCAGGAGGTGGGGGCACAGTTAATTTTTCCAAGGCCTGTAGCAAAGCTTGTCGATGCTCAAAGGATGTCGCGATCAATTCCCTAATTGCGATTTCGGCTTTTGTCTTCTGGAGCTGTTTGAGGATCGAATGCTCGGGTGCCTTTGGTTGAGTGCCCATGTCCGGGACGACTTGGTCATTCGTTGTTGGAACGACCGTTGGATTGTTCGGGTTCTGATAGGGGCGTTCGGATCGGGTAAGGTGACCGATTTCCTTCGCTTGCTTCCCTGGGACGATATAGACATCCTCAAAATCATCTCTCCAGATGCCATTAATTTCCGAATTCCGAGGGTCCCTTGGAGGGGTATTCCTCGGTGGGCAGTTTTTGTGAGGGATATTTTCACGAGGGTGATTTTTGCGAGGGTGATTTTTGCGAGGGTAGTTATTGTGAGGCTGATTATTGTGGGGGTGATTATCATGAGGTGCATGCCATAATGGTCGCGGGAGTAATCCATCCTGGTGAGGGTAGTTTTGGGCGCTCGGGGGACTCTCCCTCGGGCATGGTGGTGGAGGATTGAAGATAAGTTGACGTTAGGCATCGTCAAGTCGGGTGATCCTTTCGGAGAGACTGGCTATATCTTCCTCGACTTGTTGGAACATGGCAAGCATAGTGGCGGCACTGAACACAAATACCCCATCCGAGGGATCTTTCTCCAAGGCATTCACTTCGTCATCAACTGGCAGGATGAGGTGTGAGCAGTCCACGGTCGGCTCATCGTTGGAGATAGCGTGGATTCCCAGAGGGTTTGTTTTGTTGTTTGGCTTAGTTGGCGGGGGTAAAGGCAATTCCCCTTTCTCAATCATGTCTTGGATGATGTGTTTAAGTTTGAAGCAGATTTCCATATAATGCCACTACAAAAAGAATTAAAACAGGCGACTGATTTTGGCGACTGAAATCAGTCGCCAAAATCAATTTGGCGACTGAAATCAGTCGCCAAACGTCAGTCGCGGACCTTAGTCGCCTTTTTTAGCTTTGGCGACTAAAGTCGGTCGCCAAATTTAGCGACTGACAAATCAGTCGCCAAATACCAAAAATGGCGACTGAAAGGGTAGTCGCCAATTTGGCGACTGATGCCAAGGTAGTCGCCAAAATGGCGACTGAAATGCAGTCGCCAAATGCTGGTTCAGTCGCCATTTTTGGGTGACGTAGCCAATTTGACTGAGGCAATTTGGCGATTATTACTGATTTGGCGACTACATTTCGCGCCATTTTGGCGACTACCTTATTATCAGTCGCCAAATTGGCGACTGACTTGCAGTCGCCAAATCGTAATCAATCGCCAAAGCTACTTGTAAGTTTTGGTGGATTTTTTCGTTTTCATTGCTAGCCAAAAATTTACAACCTGCATACAAACCGATGTTCCACAACACCATACATCCCATTTCAACACACACAACACCATACATTTCAACCCAACACCTCCCAATTTCTCAAACTTCATTTCATATATTGAAAATGAAAGTTTTACAAGCTAAACTATTCTAAATGTTCAAGTCTAAATGTTCAAGTCTTACAAGCTTACATGCTAAAATCATCTTACTTGGAAGCCAACACCGGCTCCACTCCCCCCATGTGGACCATGCGGATCATTTGGATCGTAGTTGGATCTATGTCCGGGGTTACAACCTTGCCACCAATCCTCAAACATTTCCATTCTTTCCTTCATTTTCCGGAATTCTTCATCACGTTTGGCAAGTTCTTCATCACGTTTGGCATCACGTTCATCACGCTCTCTTATTTGACTTTGAAGTTGACTAATAATTCCCGGTTGATACGTGTTGCTGGGAATTGTTGAAGTCGATCTCCTACGCGTTTTCTCATAGAAAGCCGGTGTTGAACTTCCGGTACCATACACATTCCCTTTCTTGAAGCCATCCACCAACTTATACCATATGTCATTATCCGGAGTTTCTGGATTGGCGGCTTTTTCTTGTTCAAATGCTTCCTACAATATTAAACAAATGGTTGTAAGTTAATATGGTAACCACCTTATATACGACATTTTAAAAGAGAGTAAATTAACAAAAATTAAGTGTTACGGAAACTTACATATAATTGCTTGTCTTTTGGCTTAGTCCAAATTCTAACCCCTTTGTGGTCAACCCTGGAATGCGTGTCCAGAAACAGTTCTGGTACCGACGCAATCGGCCGTGACTTCTTCTTTCCTCTCGAATGAAAAAAAAAAAAAAACATACATGTTAGAAAATCAACAAAAAATGTAACATAAAATAAACATGTTGCATTGAAAACAAAAAAAAAGTGTGAAATAATGGACAAACTTACCCCCAACATACGATTCCAGAACGATCGTGAACCCGCGAAATGAGTAGGCTCGTTCACGGCGTCTTCCTTTCCTCCTCTTTTGTTGAGGGATGCTTGCTTAGACTTCTTCCTCGAAAAGCGGGAGTTTTGGTATGCTTTATTAAGCCTTCATACTTGTCACCTGCAATTACACATATGAAATCATAACTAATAAGTTACTGATATTATTTATAATATAAGAGAGTATATACTAATTAATACAAATAACAAAACAAGTTAATTAAATACCTTTCATGTGCTCTGGTTCCTTTGGGCGCCTAACTACCTTCCAAATCACGTCCCGATATCGTCGAGTACCGACTTCCTCGTACCTGATACGGACATTCCGTTCTTGAGACGGTGACCAAGCATATGATTGCTACAAAAAAAAAGCGACAAAATTTCATATTAGTATTTATAAAAGTATAACCTTGGTTATTAAAACAAAGAATTACGGAAAATATGTACCCGAAAGTTATTGAACCACGCATCTCTTTGTGCTTGAGAAGCTTGTGTCCACGATGTAGGAATTGGACCCACGAAATTAGTCTTCGTGCTTTTCGTGACACCTCGTATCACGCAATCGTCCATAAACCTGCATTTATTTTGAACATGTAAAATTACAAACAATTATTATTTTAAAAAAAAAAATACAAAAAAAAACAAAATAGTAGACTAATAAAGAATAAACCTTACCATAATCCCGCCGGCTCAAGAATCATCTTATGATCCGAAGTGTACCGTATCGGCACCCGTGGCTCGTCGGTAGCGTCAGTCTCCTCACCGTCACCGTCACCGTCTGTCTGCATCGGATCCTCCTGCACAAACTCCTCCTCCAGCTCCGGACGCGTACTCTGTCCTCCTCCTGAGCCGCCTCCACGCTTCCTACCTCGACTGCTCCACCATCTCAGAATACAAATAAAAATTAACACAAATAATGATAAATGAAAATTATACAGACTTCTAAATTTTAATAATTTACTCTTGAGCAATACAAAATTATACCAATTTAATCATCTTCATCTTCAAACCCCTCGTCCTCATCCTCATCCTCTTCCTCATCGTCATCATCATCATCATAATCATCTTCATCTCCAAACCCCTCGTCCTTCCTCCTTTTCTCCTCCTCCCTTCTCCTCCTCACCTCATCTTCCCCCCTCCTCTCCTCCTCTTCTTCCCTTCTCTCCTCCTCCTCCTCCGCCTCATCATCCTCCCCCGGCAGTCTCTCTTCCACATCATAAAATTCTTCCTCTTCCATGTCTTCACCATCTTTATTCTCATGCTCATAGTTGATTTCATCGGGTGGAGACAAAAGCGTTTCATTTGAAACGTTTTCTTCTTGAAAAAAGTTGTATCAACTTGTGACCGTGCCTTCGTCTTAAAGATTGCACACCACGCATTTTGATTTCTATCATTTGTTGTGCTTGGATAAGTAGCAAAATACACTTGATGAGCCTGATGTGCAAGTATAAATGGATCATACTTAGAGTATGTTCTAGTACGATTCACTTCTACAAGCTTGTATTGTTCATGTACTCTCATTCCAAATGCAGAATTATCCTTCCAGTCAACCTTGAATAAGACAGTTTTATAAGCTCGGTCACGTCCACTATAACTAATTTCAAAGATATCTTCAACTATACCATAGTATTCGTTGTCATCAAGAGAAGAAATAGTAACCCCCCAATTGCACCTAGCCTTAGCTTTACCGTGGTTGAATGTTTGAAAATTAAACCCATTAACCGAGTATCGATTCCACGTTCTTACCATTTTTGAAGGACCAAAAGCCAAACTTCTTATCAAATCATCTTGAATATTCAACTCAATTACATGTTTCTAAAACCATGATGGAAATTGGTCCTCATGTTTGTCCCAAACATCATCCTTACTTATATTAGGATTCCTCTGAATGAAATCATTAACAAACCGTGTTTCGTATGGCTCCAAGAGGTCACAATTAGATAGCACGTAAAGGTGGGCACGATTATACTCTTTATCATCCAAATATCGTGTTTGCCCCTTTGATGAACACCCTTCATCATCTTGAGTTTGAAAAAATTCGGGTAAACTTCCGTCTACTTCATCCGGTTTCTCAACATTCAAGTTTTTTGCTTTGGTTTCTATATGTTTTTCAAAGTAAAGAGAACAAAAGTTTGCAATCTCTTCCGTTAAATAAGCATTGCATATAGAACCTTCCACCCTAGCTTTATTACCAATTTTTTTCTTCAAATGATTAAGAAACCTATAAAAGTTAATGATGAGTTTTATTAATAATAAAGTTAACATATAATAAATAGATTAGTTATTATTATTAATTTTAATTTAAAAGTAGCTAGATTATCTTAATTACCTTTCAAATGGATACATCCACCTATATTTGACGGGTCCCCCAACTTTGGCTTCATATGGCAAATGAACCGGTAGATGCTCCATGGAGTTAAAAAATGCAGGAGGAAAGATCATTTCAAGCTTACACAATATCTGTGGTATTTGCTCTTCCGCATTTAATCATGTCATCAACACATATTGAAGAGGCACATAAATCTCGGAAGAATTGACTAATCTCAACAACTGCATTCCAAACGTTTGTCGGCACGAGGTGTTTCAAAGCAACGGGTAATAATCGCTCCATGAATACATGACAATCATGACTTTTCAAGCCTTGCAACTTCAGCTTCTTAAGATCAACACATCGACTAAAATCTGATGCATACCCATCAGGAAACTTCAAATTTTGTAACCACTCACACAATACTTTTCTCTTAGCTTTGTCGAGAGTGAAAATGGATGTTGGCTTAGACCCGTCGTCGCGAATGTGTAATTTGGGACGATGACAAAATTTCTGCAAATCTTTTCTAGAAGCAATGCTATCACATTTTTCACCTTCTACATCCATGATCATGTCAATTAGTTGCTCAAAGAAATTCTTTTCTATGTGCATTACATCCAAATTATGTCTTATCAACATTGTCTTCCAATAAGGAAGGTCCCAAAGAATGCTTCTTTTAAACCAACCGTTTTTCTGCTTTTTCAATTCTTTAAATTCTTCCTCGGTACCATCAATAGGGGATGGTAAATCACATACCGTCTTCCATATCTCATCCCCAGGCACTCGTTTCGGAGGGGCATCAAGCACCTCTTTACCTTTTGTGAAAGCTTTCTTGTTCTTCCTATGTGGATTTCCCTCTCGTAAGAAGCATCTATGACAATCAAACCAGCTTATTTTCTTGCTATTGGGAAGCCAAAATGCTTTACTTTCCTCCATGCAACAAGGACATGCTTTTTGTCCTTGTGTAGTCCACCCGTATAGCATACCATAGGCGGGAAAATCATTTATTGTCCACAAAAGGGAAGCTTTAAGTTGAAAATTTTGTTTTTTAGACACATCATAAGTTTCCACCCCAACTTCCCACAAATACTTCAACTCCTCCACCAATGGTTGTAAATAAACATCCAAATTACGTTTCGGGCTTTTTGGTCCGGGAACAATAAGTGACAAGAAGATAAATGGTCTTTTCATACATAACCAAGGTGGTAAGTTGTATGGTGTGACCATAACGGGCCAACAAGAATACTTCCTCCCAAAATTACCGAAAGGATCAAATCCATCCGTACACAAGCCAAGTCGTACATTGCGGGGTTCCTTGGCAAAATCAGGATACATCTGATCAAATCGTTTCCATTCTTCCCCATCACTAGGATGACTCATCTTCCCCGGAGCACGTGGGTTTTCTTTGTGCCATCTCATTTGTTCGGCAATGTTTTTGGTGGCATAGATTCTTTGAAGTCTTGGTGCGAGAGGAAAGTAAAACAATTGGTTACATGCTATTGGTTTCTTACTCTTTTTGGCCCTCTTACTACCGTTGCCTTTTTTCAACACCAAAACTGTATCTCCTTCACTTGTCTCATATCTATCCGCCCCACAACCTTTACATTTGTCAAGCAAAGCATCATCTTTCCAAAATAGCATACATCCTTCGGACATGCATCAATCTTTTCATGCGGTAATCAAGACCTTTAACTACTTTTTTGGTAGTGTAGAAACTTCGGGTCATGATATTATCATCCGGGAAAGATTCCTCAAGGAACGAGGCAATGCCATCAACAAAGAACAAATGGCATATTGAACTCACATTTCAAGGTAATTAGCCTAGAAGCGGCTTGTAACAATGTCATTCCGCTTCCTTCATACAAGGGTTTTTCTGAGGCTTTTAACATGTCAAGAAAGGCTTTTGCTTGTGGGTGTGGCGGTTGTTCTTCTGAAATAGTTGTATGGTCATCACTATTAAAAATAGTGGAATCCATAGCATCAACAACCATCTCTCTATATGGGTTCTCATCATTTTGTATTTGTTGGGTGTGAGTTTGTTCATGAATTGGAGAATATGCTTCTCCATGTGAAATCCAATTGTAATAATTTGGCTTAAACCCGTTTATAATGAGATGTTCTTCTACTACAATGTCAAGCTGGTATTTCAGGTTTTTGCATTTGGCACAAGGGCACCTAAGTTTTTTGTCTACCAAGTCATATTCATCTTGTTGTTTAGCAAATTCAATAAACTCGCTAACACCCTTTATAAATCTAGCGGTAGGACGTCTTTTCTTATTGGAATGGTCTAATCTTCCTTCATACATCCATGAACGTTCCAATCTCTTCATTTTAATCTAAAGAAGACCCCAAAGAAATTTAAACATTTTTAAAAAATAACAATAATATTAAATACAAAATTTAAACATTATACTCCACATTATACAATAAACATATGAAAACAATATATAAATATTGTCAATAAGTAATCCATCTTCGAATGGGGTCCTTATCACTCCAACCTAAACCCGTCAATGTACGTTTCAAGTCACTAGCAAACACACTTGTAATTTATTAATGAGGAAAAATTCGGCAAAATTCCCTTGATTCTCCAAATACACATATACATGTATTCGGAGAACATTAAAGGGATCGCCACCAAACTCATTCCTCATTAATAAATCACAAGTACGTGTTTACTACCTAAATGACTTGAAACGTACAAAGACAGTCCCAAAATGGGGACTATTCAAGAATTACTCCTAATGAGTAATTCTTGAACGGGTACTAAGTCAACATCAAATCAAACAACAACACAATCAAGTACTAAATTAATTAAGTCAATCAATAGCCCAATTCAACCACATAGTAAAGGCTTCTATCCTAAAGTCCGTAACATAATTTGAACTAAAATTAGTAAATTTAAAAAGTAACTGGTAAGAAGAGGTTACCTAATCAAGTAAAAGCAAAAATGAAAAGAAAACAAGAAGCAACAACTACCAGCGTGCGGTGGTGCCTAGCAACATGGGACAACCCCCAAAAGAGAAACGAAAAACAAAAATAACAAGGTTATTCTACCTCAATTCATCAATAACATGAATTATCAAACTAAATTTATCAAAATCAAGTCCTAAAGAAGGTTCTACTTAGCTAATAGATAATTTCTCTTAATCCAAAAGACGGTTCCACTTAGCTAATTCCATTAATGCAAAGGACGGTTTCACTTAGCTTAACATTAATAATAATAAGGCGGTTTAATTAGTAATAATAATAATAATACTAATACTAATAATAATACTAATACTAATAATAATAACAATAATAATAATAATACTAATACTAATAATAATACTAATACTAATAATAATAACAATAATAATAATAATACTAATACTAATAATAATACTAATACTAATACTAAACCCTTCCCCCACCGCCACCACCCACGGCCACCCTTCCCCCACCGCCACCCTTCCCCCACCGCCACCCTTCCCCCACGGCCGACCAAACCCCCACCCATAACCCTAAACCTAAACACAAACCCCCTTAATCATTCCATTTTAATTCAAACACAAATTAAACTAAATCTAACTACAAATTAATCTAACATACTAACTACAAATAAATCTAACAAACTAACCACAAATTAATCAAACTAACTACAAATTAATCTAACAAATTAAACAAATTAAACTGAAATTAAACAAAAAAAAACTAACCTAATTAAAGAGAGTGATGGAGGCAATGAGAACGGTGGTCACGGTGGTGGAAGTGGTGGAAGTGGTGGTGTGGTTGTGTGGTTGTTGTCGTTGCCGCCGCCCGCTTCCTCTCTCTCTCTTTTTTTTTTTTTTTTTTTTTTTTTTTGTTTCGAAAGAGTAAAGCAGAGAGAGAGACCGACCGTTTTCTATAAAAAAAATTGGCGATCGAAGAGCCATTTGGCGATCGCATTTCGCCGCCAAATTTGGCGATCGCACATATATCCGTCGCCAAATTTTAATACTCGGTCGCCAAATTGATTCCCTTTTTAAAAATTGACAGCCTGGTTTCTACTTACAAAATTGGCGACTGATTGTCAATTTGGCGACTGAGTTTCAGTCGCCAAATTGGCGACTATATCTAATTCAGTCGCCAAATTGAAAGTTTCAGTCGCCAAGTTTGATTCCTTTTTTGAAAAAGTCAGTCGCCATATTGGCGACTAATTTCAGTCGCCAATTTAAAAATCAGTCGCCAATTTGGCGACTACTTATTTCAGTCGCCAAATTTCGGTCGCCTGTTTCAGATTTTCTTGTAGTGTGCCCTTTCCCTTGATGGTACTGACAAAAGGCATTAGGGTTCCAGAAGCGGGATTTCTTAGCATCGGTCGGATCCGGGGTGGGTCCGATTGGTTGTAACTTCTCCTGGTCCATGAGCCTCTTCAGGGCACTTGCATAAGTTGACCCTATATTAGTGAACACTCTCTGGGGGTGATGTGACCATAATTTGAACATATTTAGCCCCCGAATTAGCCTTGTTCCCATGCTTTTTAGTGCATATTTGGGTAATTTATTGTCTTTAGTCCTTTGTTTTGCATATTCTTTTAGGTTTTGATCCCTTGGTAGGAAAGTAGTTCAAACCTTGTATTTTCATGGCAAAATGGAGCTAAATTGATTGAATTCAATGACCAAGCATCAAAGAGAAGACAAGACTAGAAGGCCTTTGTACATACTATAGTAGCTGGGCAATGATGAGAAAAGATCATTGCATCCCCGAGGAAATCCTCAAGGATTTTATGAAGAGAAAGGAAGAAAAGAAGAAAGGAACAAGCTGACAGAGAATCCGAGCGGATTGCCCACAATCCGCCAGTCCAAGACAAGCAATCCGAGCGTCTTCCTCACCTGGACGCTCGTCCAAAACCACCACAATCCGCCCGTCCACCCCAAGAATCCGCTCGTCCAAAAGACCCACAACCCGCCCGTCTCGTGCCCTGGACGCTCGGATTGTGTGACAGCTAATCCGTATTCTACTTGTTCAATGAAAGATACGCATATTTTTCAAAGACCGGCGAAAGGGAGACCGGAGTCTCTCTTGAGACCGGCGATTCCTCAAGGACTTAATCGTTATTTAAGCCCTTAGTAAACCCTATTTTATGTACCTAATCCCCACTATAAATACCCCATTAGTCTAATTAGGTTATCATGTTCTTCTTAGCAATCTTTAGTGTAGTTTATATCAATCAAATCTCTCTTTAATCTTGTAATCAACATTTAATCAAGTCTTAATACAAATCCCATTTCCTTAATCTCTCTTTTGTTCATCTTTCATTTTGGGTAATTGAAGATTATTTGGGTTATTATTGGGAGATTGAAAATCTTCCAATCAATCATCAAGTACTTCTATTATTCTTTGCTTTGTTATTGGAATCATTAGTAGGTATAATCCTCTTAATCCCTTTTTAATTATTGTTAATCTTCTTCATTTATTCATCATGTTTTACTTTGTTGGTATGATTGACAACCTTGCTAGCATGTTCAACATGATAATGAGTGAGTAGTTTCCTTAGTTAGGGTTAATGGGTAATTAGGGGAAACCAACATGGGGGATGATTCATGCTTAAATTAATATGTTTTCATAGTTTATTTGCTTGCTTGTTGTGATCTCAACTTATGCACATGTTATGTTTGATGAAATGCAAGCCTATGAATCCTTGCATTTTTTACCCATCACCTATCTTTTCAATGAGACTTGTAACACATAAACCAACTCGAGTCTCATTAGACCATGCATATAGCTGAGTAGGGAAGATTAAGTCGACTTGTAGGTGTTGTACAATCTAATCGATTCCGCTTCGGGACCCAAACTTTTCTAGGATTGTAAGATATAAACCAACTCGATCTAACACAACAATAATTGCTTGCTTATAATTCGAGAATATGTTTGTATGATCAATTCCCATGAATCCCCTATGACCCCATGACACCCTAGTGCCTTTTATCAATTGTTTACATCCCTTTTTAATCATCGTGCTTGTTTATTTTCATTGTTATTTAGTTTAGTGATCTTCTAATTAAAACCCCAAATTGTGACACCCCTAGACACCGCTAGTTGCAATTGAAAATCTCATCTCAATTCCCATCCTTTGGGATCCGACCTTTACTTGCCTCTTTACTAATTGTAGAGTTGTTTGTAGGGTTATAAATTGTGTTTTGGTCTAGGTGCTCCTAACGACAAGTACCGAAAACTAAACCTCCCAAGGGAGTCCGACCAAAAATGGCGCCGTTGCCGGGGACGGTGTTAACTTGATTTAGATTTTCTTAAATTGTTATTAGTTGTGTCTTTCTTTGCCTTGGGGAAGTAAAGCTCCTCAAGGTTTGTTCTAATTATTTTCGAGTTGATTGATATTTTTGCATGTCTAGAAGATCACAAGGTAACTTGTTACCCTTTGATCACGAAATTGAAAGGACTTTGACAAACAATAGAAGACTTGCTAGGAGAACTTTGAGAGGTATTGGTGAGGTTGTAGATATTCAACCAAACACTATTGAGTTCGTCAACCCTTTTGCAAGAGAAGGTTAGGAGAACCCAACACAAAATCCAACACAAAATCAACCCACAATGCCTAAATTTTCATCACATTCCGTACCCACCGAGGAGAACCTACCCAATGGTACTCCCACACCACAACACTTAACCGGAAATTTCATTTCCAAATCCACATTTATCCAATTAGTCGAAAGAAACCAATTTGGGGGGATGCCTAGTGAAGACCCTCACTCTCACATGGAGACTTTTTGTGACTATTGTGATGCGATTTCTCAAACCGGTGTAACTCAAGACCAAATTCGATGGGTCTTATTTTTTTTTTCTTTAATTGGCACCGCAAAACAATGGTTGAAAGGTCTTGATAAGGCTACTCTCGGAATTGACTCTTGGAAGAAATTGGCTCTAGCTTTCTACAAAAAGTTCTACCCACCGGAAAAGACTAACATGCTAAGAGCTCAAATTACGGGCTTTAAGCAAAGAGATGAAGAATCCTTGTATGAAGCTTGGGAGCGATTCAAGGGAATTTGTCGCTCATGTCCTCATCATGGACTTAGCGAGTGGTTCTTGGTACAACAATTTTGGAATGGTCTTTATGAAGACTCAAGAAACATTCTCAACATGGGATCAAATGGTATGTTCACCGAAGTTGACGATAATCAAACTTGGAACAAGATTGAGGAAATGGCGGTCCATAATTCACAATATAGTAGACCTCGCAAGGCTACTAGAGGAGGAAAGCATGAAGTGGACTCTATTACTCAATTGGGTGCTCAACTTAGTGCTCACATTGATACCATCAACTTGAAGTTCGAAAAAGCTATGGCTAGACTTGAAGAAGCCTCAAAATCACCAAAGCACCATGTCAATGCCATGACGGCATCTTCATCAATCCCAAGTGGGATATGTGAGAATTGTGGAACTTTGGGACATGACCAAAGTGAATGTAGGGGAACAAATGAACAAGTGAATGCTTTTCAAGCATACAAGAGTGGTACCCCTTATTCAAATTATTACAATGAAAACACCAAATTTCACCCAAATCTCTCAT
The DNA here is from genome assembly GCF_048544455.1 of Silene latifolia. Taxonomy (NCBI): domain Eukaryota; kingdom Viridiplantae; phylum Streptophyta; class Magnoliopsida; order Caryophyllales; family Caryophyllaceae; genus Silene; species Silene latifolia. The sequence continues at coordinate 233,736,739 of NC_133537.1, forward strand.
ACAAAAGCCAAAATGTTCAAAACCCACAACCAACATACACCCCACCTCCCATGAGAAACCAAAATCAAAGGCCCTCTTACAACCAAAACCAAGGTTACCAAAATCAAACTCCATACAATCAATAAAATGACCAAGGTTTTGATGTTCAAAAAGCGGTCCTCCAAATGCAAAAGAATCAACAAGAGTTTTTCACTCAAATGCAAAAGGATAGTCAAGCAAAGGAAATCACCATCAACAACATCCTAGCCCACACCAAAATGTTGGAAACCCAATTGACTCAACTAGCATCTTCAAGCTCACAAAGACAAAAGGGGCAATTACCACCTCAAAGTAATCCCACGAGACATGAAACGTTTAGTTCCATTCACTTGAGAAGTGGTACGAGATATGAAGCACCGAAGAAGCAAGTTGAGGATTAAGTTGTGGAAGCTAGTGACAAATAAGAAGTTGTGCAAAACTCCAAGGATGGAGAACCATCAAAAGAAGAAGTTTCAAAGAAAAGTGAAGACAAGGCCAAGGAGAAGGAACCCATTGTGATTAGACTTCCTTTTCCAAGTCGTCAAGCCAATCCCAAATTTGATGACCAACTTGGAAAATTTATGGAAATTGTGAAGAATTTGGAAGTCTCGATTCCTTTCACGGAATTAATCAATCACGTGCCGGCCTATGCAAAGTACATGAAAGACATCCTTACGAAAAAGAAGTCGATCCGGAAGCTTGAGGTTATCGCCTTCACTAAGGTGAGTAGTGCAATCCTTCAAGGGAGTTCACCTCCAAAACTTAAAGATCCGGGAAGCTTCTCAATACCGTGTACCATTGGCAACACCACGATCAACAAAGCCCTATGTGATCTAGGGGCTAGTGTGAGTGTTATGCCGTACTCGGTGAGTAAAAGGTTAGGGATGGGAGAGCTTAAATGCACCAATATCACACTCCAAATGGCCGATAGATCGACGAAGACACCATTAGGGATATGGGAAGATGTTCCCGTAAGAGTTGGGAAATTTTTCATCCCGGTGGACTTTGTCATTGTTGACATGGAAGACGACTCCAATATTCCAATCATTCTAGGAAGTCCTTTCTTACACACCGCGGGTGCGGTAATAGATGTGAAGCATGCAGAGCTCACTCTAGAAGTGGGGGATGAGAGCATAACTTTCAATCTTGACAATACCATGAGAGCTCCCCGTTTGCATGAACCATGTTTTATGGTTGATCATTATAGCCGGAAGGATGATAGGAAGAAGTCGGAATTCCAATGGAAGAAGAAAGGCGATGATGCTCCATCAAAAGAGCAAGGAAACTGTAACAAAGAGAGCTTGAAAAGCTCACCAAAGTCAAGCAATGAAGAAGAGGGCCACATTGGCCAAAACAAGAAAGTGGGAGAGTTGTCTCTATCAACTCAAGAGATTTTTAATGATCAAGTAGACGAAGTTTGTGGTCTATGGGACGATGAGTTTTAAGGGATTTTCAATCCCTACATTGGTAATGCTATCGATCAAGACCAATATGAAGGACAACAAGTGCAAAGATCTATTGAGGATCTTTATCATGATAATGAACAAGCTTTTAACTACTTCTTCAAGGTGTTGAGTAACATCAACAACACCTTGGACATGCCCCATGACATCTCTCTAAGGATGAGAGTTTGGTGGAGTCCTCTCTAAACCACCATTTGTAAATATTTCTAACTCCCTAACTTGCATTTTAATTCTTACATTGCATTTTTGTCATTTTTGGATTTTTATGCCTTGATCAAAATATTTATCATTTTTTAAGAGAAGTGAGGGAGGGACTAATGATTTTATTGATGTGTAGTGCTTTAGCTTAGTGTGGGGATAGCAATTTCCTAGGCTATTCATGCCTTTGTAGTGCCCCTACAATGAAGAACACGGGATTTGAAGAATGAAAATGACACGGGATATACAAGTGCACGGATGGACTTGAATCCGGGTAAACCAGGAGGAATCCGAGCGTTCTTAACGTTAATCCGCTCGTCTTATAGGAATCCGAGCGTCTGTGGAAGAATCCGTCCGTCCAAATGAGCTGCAAAATCAAAAAAATTGGTCTGTTAGAGTATCCGAGCATCCCAGCTGAGAAGACGCTCGTCTGAAAGAATCCGCTCGTCTTTGCAGAAAGACGCTCGTCTTTTTTCCAGTGCAGATTTAGAAAATTCGCTGTAATAGAATCCGCTCGTCTTTAAGGGAATCCGCTCGTCCTGAATTGCAGAATCCGCTCGTCTTCACTGAAAGACGCTCGTCTTTAGGCGAGATTTCCTGAAGCCAAATTGAGCAGAATCCGAGCGTCCCGACAGGAATCCGCTCGTCTTTCCCCTGCAGTTTTTAAAATTTAGGGTGCTTTAAATACCCCTTCCCACATTCATTCATTCATTCATTCAAACATTCAAACACTACCCATAAACCCCAAAAACCCCCAAACCCTCATCCTCTCCATCACAAAAAACAAGATTTCCTCAACCAAATTCAACGAAATAAAATTCAAACTTCCTTACAACAACAATTAATCACTCCTTTTACAATAATAATCAATCCAAGCACCAAAATCTTCAACCTTTGAGTCGATTTTTGAAATACAAAGGCAGATTCTTTCCTCTTAAAATCGATTTGGGTATAATTGGAAATTGAAGATTTTCAATCTTTTCTTGGTATAATCATCAATGGCAAGAACAAAAGGAGCAACAAAGGCACTCAAGGCAAAGGAACTCTCAAAAAGGCAACAATGCCTTCAAGCAAAGAAAGCTTCAATGGCTATGGTGGTTGCTAGTGCAAACTTGGAAGTTCAACAACAACAAGATCCTCCCTTGGAAGCAACAACATCAACAACTCTGGAAATTGCTCAATTACCCAACTATCCGGAGGTAATTTTCATTTCTAACTCTCATAGGGATACATTTGCCAAGTATGCTAAGAAAGCCATTTTGCCCACCAAATTCATATGTGAAGATGCCTTGAACAAATTGGGTGTCCTTGAACAAACAAAAGCCTTCTTCGAAGCCATGGGGTTGGGAAAATTGTTTACTACAAGAGAATTGATATACCCCTACCTTATCTTGGAATTTATAAGTTCATTGAAAGTGACTAAGGTAGAGACTAGAACATACATCGAGTTTCGCCTTGCCAATGTGAATAGGCACATCACCTTTGATGTTTTGAGTAAAGCATTAGGCCTTAGTGATACACCATATTATCATAAGATGCCCGAAAAGTATGACCCCGCTCCTCTTTGGGAGGCAATTTCCGGGAAGAAATTTGTGAGCTTTCATGTTTGTCGCGCTCTATTAGTCCACCATCCGGGCATTAGAGTGTGGCACAAGGTCATCGGGAATACTATAATTGCAAGAAAAGACACTAATCATTTTACCAAACTCGATTGTGTTCTACTTGAGTCGGCCTTAAATGTTGGAAGGGAATTCACTAAGCCTTACAATGCTCTAAGGCTTTTGGTGGAAATATGGCTCAATGTTGATTGTGGTAAAGAAGGCACCGCTTTTATCGTAAATTGAGGTCTAGTTACTCTCTTGGCCAAGCACTTTGACGCAAATTTCAACAAGGATAACACCTATGTGGCGATCAAAGAGGGTCATCTCATTGACATGGACGCCATGATTAACAAGTACAAGTGGTTCAATCATAACTCTCTTGACACCAACTATGGGTGGCTAACCAATGACACTAGATCTTTCACTTTGCCTTCCAAGATATGCCGGTTGAGTGCCCATCGAACAAACTACCTACTTCCACTCTCAAAGGACGCCGAGTACATCATCCGTCAACAAAGGGGCGAAATTGAAGAGCCCTCCTCCTCCATTGTCACACCACCCTATCCATTCAAACATCAAGAGTTCAAACCCGAAGATGTTGAAGTGGGCAATGAATACATGACTCTCCTCATGAGAGAGATGCACAAACAAGCTTATAATGATCGAGTAGATGTATACTTGGCCCAATATCCACCCCTCCTTCATTTAGCTAGGCAAGGACTACTTGATCCTTCATGTCCTTTGCCTAGTTGGGCGGATAGGGAAGTCTTCTTTCCAAGCACATCTAGGGGTGAAAGACCGGGTGAAGATGAGAATGTCGATGATGAGGTTGATGATGATGAGGGTGTTGATGAAGAGGTAGATGATGAGGAAGAAGAGGCTAATGAAGATGATGAAGGAAGTGAGCAAGGAAGTGAAGAGGGGAGTGGAGATAAGTCCGCTTCTATGGAGGAAAATGATGATTTGATGGAGGACTAGCAAGCTTTGGAGGCTCCTACTCTCGTGAGGTTTGTCTACTTCTTTCTTTGTTTTATTTATTTTTATCTTAATCATAGTTTGGAGAGTCCTAGCAACATGAGGACTAACACCTCGGCCACATTGAGGTGTTATTTTATTGTTCCCATTTGAAAAATCCAAAATGACAACATTTAGTTTCATGCATTGCATCTTGTGTGCATGAACTACTCCAAAATTTAAGACATTAGAAATAATGTCTATCTCGGTTTGGGGAAGTACATGCATACGCAACGAGAGGTAATATAAATTACGCTCTCCGTCATAAACAAAAACCCATGCATCATGTAGTGTAGCTTAGTATAGCTTGCATTTAGTAAAGAAATCATGCATCATACTTGCATAATTTCCTATCATTTTGGCCATTGAGGACAATGCCCATATTTGTGTGAGGATGGGAAATTCTAACTTAACTTTTATTCAAAAATCCAAATAAAAATCAAAAATTTCGAAAAAATCAAAAAATTTGAAAAATTTGAAAATCCAATAACAAGTTCATTTCCTTTGTAGTGTAGACTTGTATATATTATGTTTGTCTATCCTTGTTCACATTGATCGACTACGCCACATCCGAGACATGAGGATATTGAAGACCGCATGGTATGATATTTCCAATCCCCTTTTTCTTCTTTATGTTAATGACTATGTGGCTTTATTTTGATTGATGCGGTATAAACAATGTGAATTTAGGACTTGCATTTAGATTATATGGCATATTTGTTGGTAGAATCATTTGCATTAGGATGTATATATGTTAGTTGCATCATGGCATGTAGTTTGCATGTTAGAAACATTATTGTGAAACCGTCTACTTGGGAAGCTTGACAAGTGTATATAGGCCATAGTAGATGCTTTTTCTTCATAAGACTTTGCTTGTTAGAATACTTGTAAAACACCCTAGGATGTGTCATGCTAGTATCCTTTGACCCATGGATTAAGGCCTAGTCAAGAGTACCTTGTGGTGTGATAACTCCTTGGCTACCATTTATTCCAAGGTGACCCTTAAAACCATGAAACCATCATTCATCCATGTTCTACCACATTTTTGTCATCAAAGGGAATGGGCACAAAAAGAAATTAATTTTAGTTCAATGAAATGAAAAGAAAAGGTAAGAAAAAGTTTGGAAAATGCATCAAAAGAAAAGAGGAGTAACAAAAATGAAAACTCCTATGCTTCAAATATAAGGCACCCTCACTACATATGGGGTGACTTTGAAAATGTCCAAAAAGAAAAATGCAAAAAGTTGAAAAGTTGTCAAGTATTGAAATGCCAAAAATCAAAAGAAATGGCAAAAAGAAAGTGTTCTCAAATGTTATATGCCACAAGAAATTGGGGGGAAAAAGAAAAAAAAACAAAAGCAAACTCTCAAGTGAAACTCAAATTCTATTGATCCCTTTAACCATCGTATCCATTTTTGTGCATGGTAGAGAGGGGACGACCCTTCTTCTTGTCTAGGCAAGAGGGGGAATTCCGCGTTCCTCCAGTGTTTCTAACACCATAGGGAGTCTACTCTTGACAAAAGCATTTAACGATTGAGGACAAAGGTACCCTAGCTTGACACAACTTGGAGGTGATTTATTGGTATCTTTCTAGGCTTAGTAGTTTGAAGAAATTGCATCTATGAAGGAGTGTGTACCCTTGAATTGCTTCCCTTGTAGATAATTTCCACCACTTTGATGAGGAAAGTGGATATTCTTTTGTAAATGCATCCATTACTTGATTCTATATGCTTTAATGCTTGGATGTGTCGCCATTTTGGCAAGACCCACCTTGCCTTGCAAGAAGGCATCCTACCTCATGGTTATCTTGTTGTGAGTTGAAGGGGCGGAGTGAGACCCGTTAATTGTCTCATATCGGCTATGCTATTAGGTTAGTTTAAATAACGGTCCTAGTCTTTGTCACCTCTTTACTCGGGACGAGCAAAGGTTCGGTTTGGGGATATTTGATGTGACCATAATTTGAGTAATTTAGCCCCCGAATTAGCCTTGTTCCCATGCTTTTTAGTGCATATTTGGGTCATTTATTGTCTTTAGTCCTTTGTTTTGCATATTCTTTGAGGTTTTGATCCCTTGGTAGGAAAGGAGTGCAAACCTTGCATTTTCATGGCAAAATGGAGCTAAATTGATTGAATTCAATGACCAAGCATCAAAGAGAAGACAAGACTAGAAGGCCTTTGTACATACTATAGTAGATGGACAATGATGAGAAAAGATCCTTGCATCCCCGAGGAAATCCTCAAGGATTTTATGAAGAGAAAGGAAGAAGCTGACAGAGAATTCGAGCGGATTGCCCACAATCCGCCCGTCCAAGACAAGCAATCCGAGCGTCTTCCTCAGCTGGACGCTCGTCCAGAACAACCACAATCCGCCCGTCCACCCCAAGAATCCGCTCGTCCAAAAGACGCACAATCCGCCCGTCCCGTGCCCTGGATGCTCGGATTGTGTGACAGCTAATCCGTCTTCTACTTGTTCAATGAAGGATGCACATATTTTTCAAAGACCGGCGAAAAGGAGACCGGAGTCTCTCTTGAGACCGGCGATTCCTCAAGGACTTAATCGTCATTTAAGCCCTTAGTAAACCCTAATTTATGTACCTAATCCCCACTATAAATACCCCATTAGTCTAATTAGGTTATCATGTTCTTCTTAGCAATCTTTAGTGTAGTTTATATCAATCAAATCTCTCTTTAATCTTGTAATCAACATTTAATCAAGTCTTAATACAAATCTCATTTCCTTAATCTCTCTTTTGTTCATCTTTCATTTTGGGTAATTGAAGATTATTTGGGTTATTATTGGGAGATTGACAACCTTCCAATCAATTATGAAGTACTTCTATTATTATTTGCTTTATTATTGGAATCATTAGTAGGTATAATCCTGTTAATCCATTTTTAATTATTGTTAATCTTCTTCATTTATTCATCATGTTTTACTTTGTTGGTGTGATTGACAACCTTGCTAGCATGTTCAACATGATAATGAGTGAGTAGTTTCCTTAGCTAGGATTAATGGGTAATTAGGGGAAACCAACATGGGGGATGATTCATGCTTAAATTAATATGTTTTAATAGTTTATTTGCTTACTTGTTGTGTTCTCAACTTATGCACATGTTATGTTTGATGAAATGCGAGCCTATGAATCCTTGCATTTTTTACCCATCACCTATTCTTTCAATGGGACTTGTAAGATATAAACCAACTCGAGTCTCATTAGACCATGCATATAGTTGAGTAGGGAAGATTAAGTCGACTTGTAGGTGTTGTACAATATAATCGATTCGGCTCCGGGACCCAATCTTTCCTAGGATTGTAAGATATAAACCAACTCGATCCATCACAATAATAATTGCTTGCTTATAATTTGAGAATATGTTTGTATGATCAATTCCCATGAATCCCCTATGACCCCATGACACCCTAGTGCCTTTTATCAAATGTTTACATCCCTTTTTAATCATCTTGCTAGTTTATTTTCATTGCTATTTAGTTTAGTGATCTTCTACTTCAAACCCCAAATTGTGACACCCCTAGATACTGCTAGTTGCAATTGAAAATCTCATCTCAATTCCCGTCCCTTGGGATCCGACCTTTATTTGCCTCTATACTAATTGTAGAATTGTTTGTGGAGTTATAAATTGTGTTTTGGTCTAGGTGCTCCTAATGACAAGTACCGAAAACTAAACCTCCCAAGGGAGTCCGACCAGGGGGCGCTCAGCTCTCTTGGCGGTTGGTTCAAGGAGGTTGACCTCATCAATCTTGTTCGTTTGACCATAAGGGCGAGATCCGATTGATGTGGATCCTTGGTAGCCTCTACCAGTGGTTTTGGCTAAGACGCCCTTCCGGAGGTCATCTTCAATGCGTGTCCCGAGGATTGTTGGAATACACTGGGCAGAGATTGTTGACAAATTTTTCCACCAAGGTTGATTCACTCGGCTTGCTGACCAGCTGAGTACTTACCCTCCTCCAACGGGCTAAGAACTCGGTGAATCCCTCCTTGTCGTTCTGGGTTAGGACCTCAGGAGTACGGGTATTGGCTTGGATTTCAACATTGTCGGCATATTGCATGGCAAATTTAATTGCGACTTCATCCCAAGTAGTAAGGTTCTTCGGATCAAGGGAGTAGTACCATTGGCGAGGGATCGGTTCCAGAGAAGACGGAAAGATACGGGTGAAAAGTTCCTGTTTGACCCTTTTATGGCCATATAGTCTTTGAAGGCACGGATATGATTGAGTGGATCCTCCACTCCTTTGAACTTGGGTACATCAATCAGGGTAACGTTGTCAGGTAATTGATGCCCAACAGGTTCGAACCTTCGGTTGTTCTCAAGATGGATATTGTTAGCCTGGGCTAGGAGTTGTTCTTCCAAGAGCTTTAGCCTCTTCTCGGTTTCAGTCAAAGGTGGAGTATTATATTCTCCAGCTTCCTTGTTTTCCAGGGCGTTGATACAGGTCTCGACGCGATCCAGGGTGACCTTAAGAGCGGTGAGCAGGCTGGCTAGCTGATCAGTCGTGACATCTCTGTTATTATCATTGTTGTTGCTGTTGACAAACGAAGTTGAAGACGGAGCCATGGCTCTCAGGCAGAAAAACGGCTCACATTACAACTCAATCCGACACGGTTCAAAGACTAAATGTAGACAACACAAAGAGCAATACAAGGATCAGACTCAACACGACGAGGATGACCGTGGGTGGTACCTCGGTGCTGACTTGATTTATGACGTGGCGGTATTGACCGAACTTTTGACACGCGTCCAATGTAGTGGCGTGGCGCCATTGGACGAGTCTCGTCGTGAGACGACTCATAAGTAAAGACCCATAAGTACGTTTGCTTCGACTCGATAGACACGAGGCGGAATTGGAACGGTGGACTGAAGTTTTCGAAAATAGAAATTTCCAAAAAGATTCATTTGTCGCTTTATGGACGGCTTCCGAAGATAGAGATCCCCGCAAGTCGGTCAATTAAAAGGGTTGTCTTGAATTTATTTGCAAACGACGGTTTCGAGTTTGAATCGGCTCGGAAAATAATGTATTTTCTCCCAAGACGGTTTTTTTAAAATTCAAAATTGTATGTTTTGAAAATCGAGTTTGAAATGTTTGAAGAGGTCTCGGGGACGGTGCATGGTCCGCGGGATCTCGAAAGTGTCTCGAGGAAAGGGTGTGTGCTTTTCTCGGGTTTTGAAAGAGCCATTGTCGGCACGAAACGGGTTAAAATCCGTGTTTAGACGCGGCGAATTTAATGGCGTAAAAAGGTGATTTGAAATGGTTGTAGAAAACCGAGTTTGAAAATCGTCATTACGACGGCCCAAAAAGGCGTTTTGAAATGGTTATAAAAACCGGGTTTGAAAAATTGTCATTACGACGGCCTAGAAAGGCGTGTTGAAATAGTTATAAAAACCGGGTTTGAAAATCGTCATTACGACGGCCTAGAAAGGCGCGCAACGGTCAGCAAAAGAACCTTGGTACCAACCCATCCTCAACTACAAAACCAAAAACGAATTCCCTCCTAAGTCTGACCAAAGAGGACAAAGAGCGATCCGTTTACTTGCATCCTAATCCGTGATAAACCAAGACCAATTATACAAAAGAACACCCCAAGGGATTCGCCTCCTTTGTATTGACCATCACAAAGCCAAAAAAGTCATGGGAGAGGTCCACGATGGAGAATGTGGCCCTCACATGAGCGCAATGATGCTTACCCGAAAAATCATGCGGCTAGGTTACTCCTGGACCACCATGGAAGCCTATTGCCGTAACTACGTCAAACATTGCCGCAATTGCCAAATCTTCGCCGACATACAACATATACCACCATCCCTTTTATACACCATGACGTCACCCTAGCCTTTCTCAACCTGGGGCATCGACATCATCGGGAAAGTTAACCAGGTGGGCACAAAGGGGCATTGTTTCGTCCTCGTCGCCATCGACTACTTCACCAAATGGGTGGAAGTGCATTCATATGCAGTCTTGACCGCCAAACAAGTGGCCAAGTTCATCTGCAGATATGGGGTACCCCATGAAATCATCAGCGATCAAGGCTCTCACTTCCGGGCGGAAACTCAGGCCTTGCTGCACAAATACAAGATCAAACGACATCGATCATCCCCCTACCGTCCCCAAACCAACGGAGGGGTGGAGGCAGCTAACAAAACGCTCGTCACCATTTTCAAGAAAATGCAAGACAACTATCGCGATTGGCCGAGCAAACTCCCATTCGCACTCTAGGGATACCGAACCTCCATTCGAACACCGACAGGCGCCACACCCTTCTACCTAGCATACAGTATGGAGGCAGTTCAACCGGTAGAGTTAGAGGTCCTATATCTGTGCATCCTACTGGAGAGTCAAGCCCCTGAGGCGGAATGGACCCGCCGAAGGTACGAACAACTCACTCTTCTAGACGAACGGCGGCTCAACGCCTTGCACAACGTCCAGCTATACCAACGACGTATACAACGGGCATTCAACAAGAGGGTCAAACTCAGGAACATCCAGGAGGGCGATTTGGTCCTCAAGTCAGTTCGAGCACCGTTTCCCGTCGATCCGAGGGGAAAATTCAAACCCAACTGAGTCGGGCCATATCTGGTCAAGAAAATACTTTCGAGGGGCGCAGTGAGACTGAGTGACCTAGATGGGGAGGATTTTACAAACCCGACCAACCTAGACCAACTCAAGAAATACTACCCTTGAACCATAGGAACCAACGATCCAAGCCTAGTTTTACAACTAACGTCCACCTTAACCCTTTTCAAGTCAAGTTCCTCAAACACGTTCTGATTTGAAATTGCATGTTTTATCGAGTCTAAGTTGCGGCACCTTGCCCGTTTCGAATGTCCTTTGATCTGTCAAAGGCAACATCTATTTGCACTAAAACAAACAAAAACCCCTGAACTACGAGCATGGTTTGATTTCACCTATTCAGGTGAATACGTAGGCAGTCCCTCTTATACATGAGGGATACAACCACAAAACCCAATCAAAATTTACAAGACATTTCGAACTACGATCATGGTTTAATTTCACCTCTCCAGGTGGATACGTAGGCAGTCCTTTCCTACACAGGAAGGATACAACCATGCCCATAATAAAAAAAAAACCATACAAAAAGAACATCCCCATCAAAAAACGATTAAAGGGAACAACATTCCCTTTTCCCCACAAAAAATACCAAAAATAAGCCTTTCTCCCTTCCTCCCAAAAATCCCACTTTCCCAAATGCAAACGTTTAGGACGATTCAAATCGAATTGCCTTTACAAAATGGATGGAAGAAACGAGCATTCACAATTTCGACACGAGTAATCCTCTTACGTAATTAATAATGGGAGGGATTACAATTTCAACAACAAATAAATCTCGACGAGTCTGCAACTTGTCAAAGCTAAGGTGTCAGCTAAAACGCCTCACATAATAAAACTAGCACAAAACATAGCTAGTAAAACATCATAAAAACTCACAACAATAATACAACATAATAATAAAATGGGTAATGGAGGTCTTCACTCTTCCATTCTACCCTTGCCTTTTCCCTCGGGGTACATCTTCCCCTTGTTCTTCTTGTTGGCCCGCCTAGCACGGATTTCTTCTTCAGAACGGATCCTCAACGGATCTACAATGGCAACGGCCTCCGGTCTAGTGCAAGACCCCATGTTCGGCCCAAAACGAGCCCATACATGGCCCACCATGTTCTTGGGACCCGAGCTTCTGCTCTTTGGTGGTCTCATCACATCGGGACTAGCTCCATCAACATACTCCTCGAAGAAGGCACGGTTGGCCTTGCCAACCTCTCGATACTTCAAATCAACAACCTCGTCCTTACGGAATTTGGACCTCTCCTCCAAGGACGAAGCTTTTGACCACTTGACATAAGCGGGAGTCACCCATGTCATGGCAACGGGGTCCGGTACCTCCCAAAGCGGCCGAGTGGCCCACCTTCTTTCGAAGACCTCCCCAAGCTCAGAGTTCCGGAAAACATTCTCTTGGACAAGGGTATCTTGAGCGGGCACCTTTTGTTGACGCCCCATTTGCCTCATGAGCCTTTCGAGATTAATGAAGGAAGCGACCTTCAAACCCACCATCATCAAAGAACGAGGACTAGCACCCAAAGCGGGCAACCCCGTGAAGGACCTCAAGTGTCACCATGGCACCACCCAACGGATGTGAGGACCACCCTCCTCCTCCAATCTTCCGGCCCATTAAGCCTCGGGTGAAGCAAAGCTATCCGAGTACAACTTCTTCCTCATGGTAAGGTGACGGAAGGAATAAGAAGAAGAATCAACCGGAGGCTCTACATACCTTAGCCTCTCCAATAGCCACACTTGGAGGATCCTTGGGGACCCAAATGAAGGAGCTTCTCCACAAGAGCCTTCCTTGTCCAAAGCTTGGATGATCTCTCCAAGCACCAACCATGATGGATCTCTACCATGCTCCATTTGCTCAACCACATGACCAAGGGTCATGCTACCATAGCATTTCGGCCCCTCCTTCTTAAAAGCATCAACAAAGAGGTACACATGGATAAGGCAAAAGGTAAGAACTCTTCTCCTGGCCACCTCCGAAACATTGGCGTCTAATCGGTTTGAAAAGATGTTGATAAGAGCCAACATGTCCACACGATGTGGAGCAAGAAGGAAGTTGACTTGACTTGTCGACAAACCCAGCATTGAACGGAATTTCTCCTTTTAGCACAACCGAGTCGGAGGAAGCACCGGAACACAACCCAGCCACCCACCAATGGCTCCAACTTCTTCGGCAAGAGGACAAATTTCACCTTTCGGAAAAACGAAAACATGGTGTTTCGAATCCCAAAACCGAGAAGACGCTTCGAGGAATGAGGATTGCACCTTGACTTGACGGAGCACCAACAATTGACCAACTCCCATACAAATGAGTTGATATTTTTCGGGAGGCGACAAATCCCTGCACCATTGTCGCAACGTATTCTCAAAGGCATCCATGAATTATTTTTGTGGAAGAAGAAGAAGTTTTGTAGAGATGTTTTTGTGTTTCGGATGATGAAACAATGAAGCGCAAACATCACTATTTATACAAAATGATCAGCGCGTTTTAAAGAAAAAGGGAAGAGCTGGCTCCCATCGTCTGGCTGCTCGCGCCTCTTTTGGCCCTCCCCCAGGATTCCCGCTTTGACTTGTCTCTTTCAAGTTGTGTTTTCTCTTGACACCTCAGACCTCCCGCTAAAATGCTCGCTCCTCTTCGGGATGATCCAGGACATTTTGTGTTTCATCACACTCACATTTTTCTTTTTTTATGGGGGTGGGGCTAGTCGCCCCGATCCGCGATGGATCGTTTCCATGTCAGTCGAAATTCCGAAAAATTTTCGCTTTTTCGCAATTTTCCATCAAAATAAAAATCGGAAATTGATAACACGGCATCAATTTTCCTCAAAATTCAAGCACTCACAAATTCGAGCCCTGACCTCACAAAAATCGAATCAAATATACTCGTAAAAATCTTTTCTAAAATTCTTCCCTGACGGATTGAGTTTGAAGTTTTTCGAGTCACAAATCAATTTCAACAATTTCAACGCAATTTAATTCAAGACACGAGTTAATTGCTCAATTTTCAAATTAATTCCTTTTGGGTGTCCAAACGTGACGACTTGTCGCGAAAATTTTCAAAATTCATTTCAATTTTCAAAATTCAATTTTAACTTCAAGTCATCTTGGTTAATTTTGTTTTCAATCAAATGCTTTTACGTGTTTACGTTTATGCATATGTGCTACCTGTTGCTTGTTTTCTACACTAACGATGCAGGAACTGGTGCAAAGCAAAAGGAGAATTGACAGCCGATAGCGCTCCTCCGAAACACAACACAAAAAAAGTCAAAGATCACAAAATGAGCTACAATCCAAAAACACATATATACAAACCGCCTCACGCAAAATACATCGACACACGTTTGATACGAACAACTGACCGTACAAACAGGACCCAGTACAGACATCTGTCATACAGACACTGGCCTAAAACAACCATCTATCATACAGACACTGGCCTAAGACAACGAACTGGGGGCTATCCGCCACCTACCGAACTAAGCACTCCATATCCTCCCAAACGGAAAAGAAAGGGAGCAACACAGGAAACAGAGGAGCAACAACGGAAGCAGAGGTGGTTACCATGACGGTAATACCTTATTCCTGCTCCACAAAAAAGAAGACAGTGTCTGGCAGACTTTGGATGATAAGGAGGCCAAGAACCGTGATGTGGCGCACCACCCCGGTGTTGACCTCCAATCATCAGCTCACCTGTCTATGAGCCACAACGAAAAGGACAAGCCGGCTGCAACAACCGCCTCTTCTCCTCTACGGAATCATCCTCTACCACCACCTCAGCTCCAGCAGCCTCCCCGGTCACTTCTGCTACTCCTGGATCCTCCTCCTCCTCCAATGCCTCAACAACAGATTCCGTAGGCCCCGAACGCTCCCCTGCGACCAAATGCAACCAAAGAACGTCAGGCAAAATTTCGGCATTATGACGGCGTAAATTGGACAAATCTAAAGAAACAACCTGCAAAACAAAGCAAGGGCAACCCCGCCCAAACCCAACCAAACAAAAAACTATTCACAAAAAACGCACAAAACAAAACGACTCGCCCTTCTTTCCAAGCAAAAGACGAGTCGAAACAACCACAACAAAAAACGGCACCCCAAGACCCACACAAGGTCCGCCAACAAACCAAAGTACATTCCCAATGCAATGGGGAATTTTTCTACGGCTTAAAAAGGCAATTTATACGCCAATTTGAGCACAAACCGGTCAAAAAGTAAAAATACGACTACGACGAGGCAAACGTTATGTTATCACGCCTCTAGGTGACCTAAACTACCAATAAGGTCCATTTCAAGGCAAACTGACTCAATTCAAGCCCAAATAGGCTCTTATTTTGTCAGACATAAGACCGTCACAAATGGCAAAAATTCCAATTTCGCCCACAATACCCAACTTGGGTCCATAGTGGAAAATACGGTCTTTCCCGACTACGATGCAACCTATTGGGACCCACTACCCAAGCAAATAAACTTAGCATTGTGAGATGAGACGGTTTCTCCACCTCACTCACGTTTTTCGAGCATAAGGAGCGGGAACAGGGACAAAAATGCAAACTAAAAGCACCCCTATACTCCTAACAGGTTTCTAACCTAATGAAATCATCAATTTCACTCGAAATAGGCTCAATCAGAACCGCCCAAATCGATTTTCTAGGGTGAAATTTCGCCCTGATTCAGTTTAGCTAAAGGACCAACAAATTCAAATAGATTCAAGAGGGAATACATACCTTGAGATGACATTGTTGATGATAGCACGAATGGAAGCAAGCTAGAGACCTTCAATGGCGGTTTTTGGTGTGTTTATGTCGAAGGTTGAAGACGAAATGAGGGAATGGCATGCGAACCATCCTCGCGTCTTTTACAGAAAAATAGGGAAGCTCCCTTGGTTCGCTAGGTAGCTCGCCTCAATCAGGTGTTCCCTGCTCTTTCAACGAAATTTTGGGCTTTGGCCCAATTTTCCGTAACAAACTTCAAGTTTTCAACGACGATATTAAGGACCGTCATTTTACAAATACAAAAACAAATAGTGAAATCAAAATTCACTATTTTCCTTCAAAACTTTCAAACAAACGGCGATCAAAACCGCCATTTTCCCTTAAAAAAATAGTGAAAAATTCAAAAATTCACTATTTCTTCAAATTACAATGACGGCAATTAAAACCGTCGATTTCAAAAACAAAATAATAGTGAGAAATTCAAAATTCACTATTTCTTCAAATTTCAACGACGACAATTAAAACCGTCATTTTTTCAAAATAATAGTGAAAATTCATATTCACTATTCCATCAAATTTCAAACGGCGGCACATAAACCGTCACTTCAAACGTAATAGTGAAGATTCCCAATTCACTATTTCACCACACATGTCAACGGCGGCACTTAAACCGTCACTTCAAACGTAATAGTGAAGATTCCAAATTCACTATTTCCTTCACATGTCAACGGCGGCAACATAAATCGTCACTTCAAACATAATAGTGAAGATTCCAAATTCACTATTTCTATCACATGTCAACGGCGGCACATAAACCGTCACCCCAGTCATAATAGCGAAATTTAAAGTTTGTTATTTCCTTCAAAAAATTCAAACAAACGGCGATTAAAACCGCCACTTCAAATTCAAAAACGAATAGTGAAGATTCCAAATTCACTATTCCTTCAAATGTCAACAGGAGGCTTCCTCGCGGAACCCGCTTATTTCAAAAACAGTGATAGTGGAAATTCAAAATTCACTATTTTTACGGCGGCATCATGAGTCCGCTACTTTCAAAACAAGCCCATCCAACGCGGCTATTCTCACGGTCAATTAGCAGACCGCCCCATGGCTAGCGAGCCTTACTACGCATCGCGGCTGGCTAGCCCTCCTCATATACGCACCATGGTTGGCGAGCCTTACAACGCATCACGGCTGGCGAGTCCTCCTGATATACGCACCATGGCTGGCTAGCCTTACTACGCATCGCGGCTGGTGAGCCCTCCTCATATACACACCATGGCTGGCGAGCCCTCCTCATATACGCACCATGGCTGGCAAGCCTTACTACGCATCGCGGCTGGCGAGCCCTCCTCATATACGCATCATGGCTGGCAAGCCTTACAATGCATCGCGGCTGGCGAGCCCTCCTCAGGTATCCACCATGGTTGGCGAGCCTTACTACGCATCGCAGCTGGCGAGCCCTCCTCAGGTACGCACCATGGCTGGCGAGCCTTTATCCGCAAACATGCAAGGACGTATCCAAAGATGCCTCAGGTATGACTCCTTCTTATGGCTGGCGAGCCTTTGTACGTAGTCTAACGGACTTTAAACGACCCGCACGGATAGTCGACAGACTCTAAACTGTTCCCGATGACAGGTCCTTGGCTCGTACCCTCGAGTCGCCTTGGCGTCGCCCTTCCCGACGGCAGGTCCTTCGCCCGAATCCTTTCGAGCCGCCTCGACGTCGCTTGGGTCTCCAGGTGTTAATCTTCGATTGACCTGGGGGCTCTACATTGAATTTTGCCCTGTCTAAGCCTCAGTCAAAGTGGGGGCTCTGTAGATACCCAGTATCTGCTGAGACTCCAACAAACACCCGATAATTATCGGACTATAACATGTTTTAGAATTGCGGCGTTTGATCGATAGTTTGTGTACAACTTTACGTCGGAAAACTTAAAACGATTTCGACAATAAAACATTTCAAAACTTTTCAAAATTACCTGGAGTGTTTAATGCACGACGACGGGGTCGCAATGACACTAACTAGAATCAAAACCAACACCGGACCAAAAACCGACTCAAAAATTCAAATCCCGACACCAACGACGAGTCAAACCGAGTCAACCACCAAAAACAAAACATTCAAAGCCTTCTATACTAAGATTTCCCAGATTCATGAATGGTCAAGTACCAAACATATGACTACAAATCCTAGGATAGAACAAATCATGATTGCACTTGTGTGAAAGCGACAAGACAATTCGAAGACCTGCGACGTGGCTCGCGCCTCTTTGAGCAGCCCAGGTGGCTACATCGCTCAAAACTCACACAACAACACATTTTCCTATAAATACCCCTCAAATGCCCCCATTTGAGAACTTACGCGAGTGTCCGCCCCCTCTTTTCTCCCTTAAAATTCTAGACTCGACTCCTTAAGTCACAATTCGACGCGTATTTAGGACCTACCGATCGTAAATACAAGCCTTACACATTGTTTGGTACCGTCATCGTGCATTAAATCACTTGACCGACCACTTGGACCACTACACCGTCACTAATCTTAATAAAACACTCTTTTTACTTACCAAAAAGGTTGTAAACCGAGTCTTTTCCGACCAAACGAGTTGTTACACTTACGTCGGTTTCTCGCCATAACCAAAGATGTAAGTATGAGGGTGTAAAAACCCTTCTTTTATCATGTCTTCATTTGTTTTATGTAGAGTTGTAAGTATGGAAGAAGAACTAAATCACAAATTTATAACACAAATAAGCATTTTACGATCCTGAACGATCCTACCATCGATCCTACACGATCCTGTACAATCCTATGCGATCCTACGCGATCCCGACCGATCCTGGACCGATCCTACCACCAAAACGATCCTACGACGATTTGAATCGTTTTCCACTTTTTGGATCGTAGGATCGTACGATCCTACGATCTGGATCGCGATTTTAACAACAATGGTTTTATGACTATAACATGCTAAAACATGCATAACACGATCCAAAGCATGGGATAAACGAGCCAAAACTGAGTTTTAGCCTGAGGCAGAAACCCCTTATTGTGCACATAGGCTCGCGCCTCAATGGGGTGCCCAGGTCAGAACTCAACCGTGTTTGTTCTCGTCTTTCCCCTTTAATCAATTTTCATATTTTTAATCGGTTTTTACCATTTCAAATATTTTCAAACCTTTTTTATTTTATTTTATTTGTTTTTAACCATAAAATATTTTTCACCCTTGGTTCCTCATACCATGACGGTTAAATCCGTGTTTCGGTGATAATATTTGGTTAATATTATTTAAAAGGTAATTAAAGCCTTTTATTTCATTTCTTTATGATACGTGCCTAATGTATAGTCTTTTTGGCCTATTTCAGCACGTATTCCTATACATTCCTATACTGTTTTTATGGTATTTTGCCCCGAATTGGCTACTTTGGTGTATTTTGTCCTTTTGTAGGAATGATCGCGAAAGTAGTGGAACCATACCCCTTTTTGTCCTTTTTGCATGCATTTAGAGGAGACGGGATTGTCCCGGTAAGATACTTGCACTTGGAAGCGTCATGGCACGCATTACGAGACACTTGGGTGAAGACGTGAGTGGAATGAAGACGAAATCGATCGATCGAGTTGTTTCTTGGTCGATCGAGTGGTTTCTAGACCCCCGATGCTCGATCGAATTGTCCCTTACTCGATCGAGTAAGGACCTGAGACCAAGTCCTCGATCGAGTAACCTGTTGGTCGATCGAGTAACTTTTGCTGAGATGTTGGTCGATCGAGTGGTTTAATCCACTCGATCGAGAGGTTTTCACGGGCATGGGCTTTTAATTAGTCCGTGTGTTGTTTATTTCCGTAAACCTTAGTTCTTTTTTCTATTTAAACCTAAGTTAATTAGGTTAATAGGGATCTTATCTTTCATACTATCAAACTACTAAAACTTTAGCACGTTACTTATTTTCTTTTCACTGTTACTTTGCTTTGGGTTATTATTGGCTCGGATTCAGTTGTTCTTTACGCCGGATTCGCACTGATTGTAATCCTTCCTCTCCCTTTATTAATAATAATCATTTTGTTGCTCTAATTTCTCTTTTATGTTCTTATTTCCCTTTGCCCTAATTTTCGTTATTGCAATTTATTATTTATTCATTATGTCTTCTGCTGGGAATTTATTTGCTGTTAGTTTAATTACGAACATGAGTAGCTAAACCCCTTCATGTTGGGATTAGGGAATCTGCGGTAGGAAAATGACGATGTAGTGAATGAGTTAGATGAACTGATTAAGAGACTCTGTCACTATAGCAATTTAACTGTAATACCCGACCTAGTTGAGTGCATGCTTCTATGTCACCCATTAAACTGGCTAAAATTAATCCTGGATCGAAAGATTGGACTAAATAGGCATGCTATAAACAGTAGACTACCCTAATGAGGACGAAAGTTAAGTTAGTGGTATTTTAGGATAGAAAGTGGACCGAAAGGACCTTTTAACATCCGTCTCACATTAGTTAAATCGAGTCATTTACAGCTGAGTTATTGGACTACCGTAGTGAACCGAAATCCCGACATGTCCCTCTCTTCTTAATAGTTTAATCATATTTTATTGCTTTGTTTACTCTTTGCCTTATTTCTCTTTCCTTTCAACTTCGTAGTTTAGAACCTATTTCAACAAACCCCCAATTGTTACCATAGGATTAGAAATAGACAGCTATAGTTGCATTACCTCCCTGTGGATTCGATACTCGACTGCCTCTGCTACATTTTAGTTGAGACCGTTAGGTTTTATCTTTGATAGGGTTGCGATAGCCGTGTCAAATTTTGGCGCCGTTGCCGGGGAGGCAATTGTTCAAATTATTAGTTGCTTTATTTTTAGTCCTTTTCAGTCTAAGGGACACCCGTTCCTTGGACTATTCTTATTTTCTGTTGTAGTATCTTCTTATGCGCAGGTCGCAAGGTGGTCCACTACTACCATTCGATCCAGAGATTGAAAGATCTTTGCACGTAAAGAGGAGATTATTTCAAGATCAACAGTTAGAGGAAGAGTCTAGTTCTCGTTCCAACTTTTACGAGAACGAACTGTTCGAGGACAACCCACCGTCTTCTTGATCGAGGCCATTTCGTGTTCACAATTAAGCATATGTGGTCGTTGGTCAATGGTCGATACAAAACACAATTTATACTTCACAAACAAATCTACAATTAGTAAAGAGGCAAGTAAAGGTCGGATCCCAAGGGACGGGTATTGAAATGAGAATTCTATTGTAACTAGTAGTGTCTAAGGGGTGTCACAAATTGGGTTGATGTAGAAGGTCACTAAACTAAAATAGCAATGAAAATAAACTAACAAGGTAAATAAAATAAGGGGTGTAAACAATTGATTAAAAGCACTAGGGTGTCATGGGTTCATAGGGGATTCATGGGATATGATCATACAAACATGTTCTCAAATTATAAACAAGCAATTATTGTTGTGATGGATTGAGTTGGGTTATATCTTACAATCCTAGGAAAGTTTGGGTCCCGGAGCCGAATCGATTAGATTGTACAACACCTACAAGTCGACTTAATCTTTCCTACTCAACACATGCATGGTCTAACAAGACTCGAGTTGGGTTATGTCTTACAAGTCAAGTTGAAGGGATAGAAGATGATAGTAAATGCAAGGATTCATAGGCTTAGCATTTCATCAAATATAACATGTGCATGTATTAAGATCAAAACAAGCAAGCAAATAAGATATGAAAGCATATTAATTTAAGCATGAATCATTCCCCATGTTGGTTTCCCCTAATCACCCATTAAACCCTAGCTAAGAGACTACTCACTCATTATCATATTGATCATGCTAGAAAGGTTGTCAATCATACTAACATAATGAAACATGATGAATAAATGAAAGTAATTAGCAATAATTAAAAAGGGATTAAGAGATTATACCTACTAATGATTCCAATAATAAAGCAAGAATAATAGAAGTACTTGAATCCTAGATTGAGAGGTTGTCAATCTCCCAATAATAACCCAAATAATCTTCAATTACCCAAAATAAAGTAAGAACAAGAGAGAGATTAAAGAACTAAAACTTGGATTAAAACTTGTTTAATACTTGATTACAATATTAAAGAGAGATTTGATTGATATTAACTACACTAATTATTGATAATAAGAACATGCTCCTCTAATTAGCCTAATGGGGTATTTATAGTGAAAATTAGGGAGGATGCATTAGGGTT
Organism: Silene latifolia; assembly: GCF_048544455.1. Lineage (NCBI taxonomy): Eukaryota > Viridiplantae > Streptophyta > Magnoliopsida > Caryophyllales > Caryophyllaceae > Silene > Silene latifolia. Next base: position 233,758,540 of record NC_133537.1, read on the forward strand.
AACTAAGGGCTAAACTAGTAATTACACTTTTTAAGTTGAGCAAGGAGACTCCGGTATTTTCTGAGAGAAGGGCTTCTCTAATCGTAGCTTGAAGAATGAAAACGTCTTTGTCATCGAAATCCGTGCGGATGGGAGTCCGGACGGCCGGATCTGGGCTGGAGAATCCGAGCGGATCCTTGGGCAAGACGCTCGGATTGGCGATGGGGAATCCGAGCGGATTCCTTTGAGGGACGCTCGGATTGGGCTGGACGGACGGGCGGATTGTATACAATCCGTTCGGATTGTCCGCGGCGTCAAATTCTTCTTCTTTTCTTCCCTTTTCTTCATGAATTCCTTGGGGATTTCCTTGGGGACTCAAGGATCCTTTTCTCAACAATGCTCTTCTACTATGCTATGTACAAAGGCCTTCTAGTCTTGTCTCTCCTTGATGCTTGGTCATTGAATACGATCAATTTAGCCTCGTTTTGCCACGAAAATGCAAGATTCTTACTCCTTTCCTACCAAGGGATCAAAATCTCAAAGAATATGCAAAACAAAGAACTAAAGATAAGAAATGACCCAAATAGGCACTAAAAAGCATGGAAACAATGGTAATTCGGGGCTAAATATGCGCCAATTATGGTCACATCAAATATCCCCAAACCGAACCTTTGCTCGTCCCGAGTAAAGAGGTGACAAAGACTAGGACCAATACTAACCTAACCTAATAATAATAGCCGATATGAGACAATTAGCGGGTCTCACTCCGCCCCTTCAACTCACAACAAGACAACCATGAGGTAGGATGCCTTCTTGCAAGGCAAGGTGGGTCTTGCCAAAATGGCGACACATCCAAACATTAAGCACACAAAAATCACATAATGGATGCATCTACAAAAAGAATAGCCACTTTCCTCATCTAAGTGGCGGAAATTATCTACAAGGGAAGCAATTCAAGGGTACACAATCCTTCATAGATACAATTTGTTCAAACTACTAAGCCTAGAAGGATACCAATAAATCACCTCCAAAAGGTGTCAAGCTAGGGTACCTTTGTCCTCAATCGTTAAATGCTTTTGTCAAGAGTAGACTCCCTATGGTGTTAGAAACACTGGAGGATCGCGGAATTCCCCCTCTTGCCTAGACAAGAAGAAGGGTCGTCCCCTCTCTACCATGCACAAAAATGGATACGATGGATAAAGGGATCGATAGTAATTGAGATTCATTTTGGGAGTTTGCTTTCATTTTTGTTTTTTTCCCCCCAATTTCATTGGCATTTGACATTTGAGAACACTTTCTTTGCCATTTCTTTTGATTTTTGGCATTTCAATACTTGACAACTTTTTTGCATTTCTTTTTGAACATTTTCAAAGTCACCCCAATTAGTAACGAGGGTGCCTTGTATTTGAAGCTTAGGAGTTCTATTTTTGCTCCTCTTTTCATTTGATGCATTTTTGCAAACTTTCTTTCACTTTCATTTCATTGAACTCAAATTGATTTCTTTTTGTGCCCATTCCCTTTGATGACAAAAATGTGGTAGAACATGGATGAATGATAGAAGTATGCATGGTTTCAAGGGTCACCTTGGAATAAACGGTAGCCAAGGAGTTATCACACCACAAGGTACTCTTGACTAGGCCTTAATCCATGGGTCAAAGGATACTAGCATGACACATCCTAGGGTGTTTTACAAGCATTCTAACAAGCAAAGTCTTAAGAATAAAAAGCATCTACTAGGGCCTATATACACTTGTCAAGCTTCCCAAGTAGACGGTTTCGCAAAATTTTCTAACATGCAAACTACATGCCATGATGCAACTAACATATACACATCCTAATGCAAATGATTCTACCAACTAGTATGACAATAAACTAAATGCAAGTCCTAAGTTCACATTGTTTTACCGCATCAATCAAAATAAAGCCACATAGTCATTAACATAAAGAGGAAAAAGGAGATTGGAAAGATCATACCATGCGGTCTTCAATATCCTCATGTCTCGGATGTGGCGTAGTCAATCAAAGTGAACAAGGATAAACGAACACAATATATACAAGACGATATATACAAAGGAAATGAACTTGTTTTTGGTTTTTCAATTTTTCAAATTTTTATGATTTTTTTGAAATTTTTCAATTTTTATGGTTTTTGAATAAAAGTCAAGTGTTAGAATTCCCATCCCCACACTAATATGGGCATTGTCCTCAATGGCCAAAATGATGGAAATTATGCAAAAATGATGCATGATTTCTATACTAAATGCAATTCTACACTAAGCTATACTACATGATGCATGGTTTTTTGTTATGACGGAGAGGATAATTTAGATTACCTCCCGTTGTGTATGCATTAACTTCCCCAAACCAAATAAGACACTATTGCTAATGTCAAAGCATGGGTATAGTTCATGCACACACTATGCTATGCATGAAATTAGATTGTCATTTTGGATTTTCAAAAATGGGAACAATAAAGAACACCTCAATGGAACCGAGGTGTGAGTCCTTTGATGTTGCTAGGACTAAACCAACAATGATCAAAATGAAATAAAATACAAAGAGATATAGACAAACCATGGGAGTGTAGGAGTCTCCAAGGCTAGTCTTCCATCATGCTATTATCATCACCACTTCCCTCATGAGAAGCGGTCACATTGCCACTTTCCTTGGCACTTTCTTCATTATCTTGCTCATCATCATCTTCACCATCTCTTTCTTCATCTCCACTTGCTTCTTCCTCAATATTATCATCAATTTCTTCACCATTTCCAACAACCTCATTGTCTTCCACCACGTCCCTTGATGCACCCGGAAACAAGGCTTCTTTATCCGCCCAACTAGGCAAAGGACAAGATGGATCAAGGAGTCCTTGCCTAGCTAGATGTAAGAGGGGAGGATATTGAGCCAAATAAGCATTCTTCCGATCTTCATAAGCTTGCTTGTGCATGGCTTGCATAAGAAGAGTTACATAGTCTTTTCCAATTTCAATTCCTTGCGGTTTGAACTCTTCATACACAAAGGGGTAAGGCGGTATAATAATGGAAGAGGAGGGAGTTTCATGATCACCCTTTTGTTGTTGAATGATGTACTCGGCTTCTTCGGATAGGGGAAGTAAATAGTTGGTCCGGTGGACACTAAGATGACAAATCTTTGCGGGTAAAGTGAATGATCGAGCCTCACTAGTAAGCCACCCATACTTGGTGTCAAGGGGATTGTGAGCAACCCACTTAAACTTGTTAATCATGATGGACATATCAATAAGATGGCCACCTTCCTTTGCCTTGTACTTGTTATCCTTATTGAAATTAGGATCAAAGTGCTTGGCTAGGACCGTGACTAGGCCGCCATTAACAATAACGGTTGTACCCTTCTTCCCACTATCTACATGGAGCCATCTATCAACCAATAGCCTCAAAGAATTGTAAGGCTTGGTGTGAATTCTTCCAATATTCAAAGTTGATTCAAGGAGAATAAAATCGAGTCCCGTGAAATGATTGGTGTCTTTCCTAGCAATTATGGCATTTCCCACAACTTTGTGCCATACTCTTATGCCCGGATGATGGACCAAAAGAGCACGACAAGCATGAAAATCTTCAAATTTCTTCCCGGAGATTGCCTCCCAAAGAGGCTCGGGGTCATACTTCCCATATTGCTTATAAAATTTATGTTCATCGCTAAGACCCAAAATTTCACCCAATTCCGGAAAGGTAATGCGTCTACTAGTGTTAGCTAGACGAAACTCAATATTTTCCCTATTCTCAACTTTTGTCACTTTTAAAGAACTTAAGAATTCCAAGACAAGGGAGGGGTATTTTACTTCCTTCATTTCAAACAATTTCTTCAAACCCATGGCATTGAAAAAGGCTTTTGTTTGTTCAAGAACACCCAATTTCTCCAAAGCATCTTTACATATGAATTTGGTGGTTTGAATTTGTTTCATAGCAAACTTGACAAATGTATTTCTATGGGTATCGGAAATGAAAGTTACCTCCGGAAAATGCAAGAGTTGATCGATTACCGGAGTAGAAGGTGATGCTTCCATAGAAATTTGTTGTTGTTGTTGCACTTCCAAGTTTGGTGTTGATACCACCATTGCCAAAGCTTTCTTTGTTTGGAGAGCTTTTTGCCTTTGAGAGAGAGCCTTTGCTTTTGGTGCCTTTGTTGCCCTTGTTGCTCCCTTTGTTCTTGCCATTTGATGAACTAACCAAGTAAAGAGTCAAAAATCTTCAATTTGTAGAATGCCCAAATCGATTTGAAGGTAAAAGGCTTTGCCTTTATGAAAACAAAAATCGACTCAAAGGTGAAGATTTTGTTCTTGGTTTTGATTGTTATTGAAGATGGAGTGATTGATTTGTTGTTTGAAAGATGGTTTGATTTGATTTTGATGGATTTTGTTGAGGGTTTTTGTTTTTGAGATGGAGAGGATGAGGGTTTTGATGTTGTGGGTAGTGTTTATGAATGAATGAATGAATGTAGGTGGGGTGGGTTATAAAGAAGTCGAGATTTTTCAAGACGCAGGGACAATCCGTGCGGATTGGGCGCAATCCGTGCGGATTCTACAGCTTCAAAATTTTCAAAATCCCGCCTAGAGACGGGCGGATTCTGGGGAATCCGCTCGGATTCTTCTGTGATGGGACGGGCGGATTTCGTGCAGGACGGACGGATTCTAGTCCAGAGATTTTTCTTTGTTTTTCTTCTTCACCGCAAGACGGGCGGATTGTTCACAAGACGGACGGATTCTGTGAGACGGGCGTCTTTCCAGAAATCCGCTCGGATTCTTTGACAGTCAAGAAAATTTGCAATTTCAGCTCAGCCCAAGACGGGCGTCTTCTCAGCAGGACGCTCGGATCTTCTTCAGACGGGCGGATTCTCAGGAATCCGCTCGGATTGGTCCTTGTGTACACGGATTCAGTTCCATCCGTGCACAAACGCATTCCCTTATCATTCTTTCTTTCTTTCTTTCAAATCTTGTGTTCTTCATTGTGGGGGCACTACTAAGGCATGAATAGCCTAGGCAATTGCCATCCCCACACTAAGGTAAAGCACTACACATCAATTAAAATTGTTAATCCCTCCCTCACTTCTCTCTTTTCATGACAATTATTTTGATCAAAATAAAATCCAAAAATGACAAAAATGCAATACAAAAATTGAAAAGTAAGTTAGGGAGTTAGAAATATTTACAAGTGGTGGTTTAGGGAGGACTCCACCAAACTCTCATTCTTGATGGGATGTCAAGGGGGCATGTTCAAGGTGTTGTTGATGTTGCTCAACACCTTGAAGAAGTAATCAAAAGCTTGTTCATTGTTATGGTAGAGGTCCTCAATAGACCGTGGCCCTTGTTGTTGATCATGATCGATGGCATGCCCAATGTAGGGATTAAAGATCCCTTCAAATTCGTCGTCCCAAAGACCACAAACTTCATTGAGTTGATCATTGAAAATCTCTTGCTTAGATGGAGACAACTCTCCCAATCTCTTCTCTTGGCCAATGAGGCCATCATCTTCTTCCTTGGTTGATTTTGATGAGCTTTGCAAGCTCTCCTTGTCACACCACTTGCTCTTTGAATGGAGCATCTTCAATTTTCTTCCTCCATTGGAGTTCCGATTTCTTCCTTTCATCTTTTCGGCTATAATGGTCAATCATGAAACATGGCTCATGCAAACGAGGAGCTCTCATGGTCTTGTCAAGATTAAAAGTTATGCTTTCATCTCCCACTTCTAGAGTGAGCTCTCCATGTTTCACATCAATCACCGCACCCGCGGTGTGTAGGAAAGGTCTTCCTAAGATGATTGGAATGTTGGAATCTTCCTCCATATCAACAATGACAAAGTCCACCGGGATGAAAAACTTCCCAATTCGCACGGGGACATCTTCCCATATCCCTAATGGTGTCTTCGTCGATCTATCGGCCATTTGAAGAGTGATATTGGTGCATTTAAGCTCTCCCATTCCCAACCTTTTACTCACCGAGTACGGCATGACACTCACACTAGCCCCTAGATCACATAAGGCTTTGTTGATCGTTGTGTCGCCAATGGTACACGGTATTGAGAAGCTTCCCGGATCCTTTAACTTTGGAGGTGAACTCCCTTGAAGTATTGCACTACTCACCTTAGTGAAGGCGATAGTCTCAAGTTTCCGGATCGACTTCTTCTTTGTGAGGATATCTTTCATGTAATTTGCATAGGCCGGAACGTGATTGATTAATTCCGTGAAAGGAATTGAGACTTCTATGTTCTTCACAATTTCCATGAACTTTCCAAGTTGATCATCAAATTTGGGCTTGGCTTGACGACTTGGAAAAGGAAGTCTAATCACAATGGGCTCCTTCTCTTTGGCTTTGTCTTCATTTTTCTTTGAACTTTCTTCCTTTGATGATTCCCCTTCTTTGGGACTTTGCACAATTTCTTCCTTTTCACTAGCTTTCACAACTTCATTCTCAACTTGCTTCTTCGGTGCCTCATATCTTGTACCACTTCTCAAGTGAATGGCACTAACCGTTTCATGTCTAGGGGGATTACTTTGAGGTGGTAATTGCCCCTTTTGTCTTTGTGAGCTTGAAGATGCTAGTTGGGTCAATTGTGTTTCCAACATCTTGGTGTGAGCTAGAATGTTGTTGATGGTGGTGTCTTTTGCTTGGCTATCTTTTTGCATTTGGGTGAAAAATTCTTGTTTATTCTTTTGCATTTGGAGGACCGCTTTTTGGACATCAAAACCTTGGTCATTGTGGTGATTGTATGGATTTTGATTTTGGTAGCCTTGGTTTTGATTGTAAAAGGGTCTTTGATTTTGATTTCTCATGGGTGGTGGAGTGTATGTTGTTTGAGGGTTTTGAACATTTTGGCTTTTGTATGAGAGATTTGGATGGAACTTGGTGTTTTCATTGTAAAAATTTGAATAGGGGGTACCACTTTTGTAAGCTTGGAAAGCATTAACTTGTTCGGTTGTTCCCCTACACTCACTTGAGTCATGACCCAAGGTTCCACAATTCTCACATATCCCACTTGGGATTGATGAGGATGCCGTCATGGCATTGACATGATGCTTTGATGATTTTGAGTTTTCCTCAAGTCTAGCCATAGCTTGTTCAAACTTCAAGTTGATTGTGTCAATGTGAGCACTAAGTTGAGCACCCAATTGAGTAACGGAGTCCACTTCATACTTTCCTCCTCTAGTAGCCTTGCGAGGTCTACTATATTGTGAATTATGGACCGCCATTTGCTCAATCTTGTTCCATGTTTGATTGTCATCAACTTCGGTGAACATTCCATTTGATCCCATATTGAGAATGTTCCTTGAATCTTCATATAAACCATTCCAAAATTGTTGCAATAAAAACCATTCGCTAAGTCCATGGTGAGGACATGAGCGACAAATACCTTTGAACCGCTCCCAAGCTTCATACAAAGATTCTTCATCCCTTTGCTTAAAACCCGTAATTTGAGCTCTTAGCATGTTAGTCTTTTCCGGTGGGTAGAATTTTTTCTAGAAAGCTAGAGCTAACTTCTTCCAAGAATCTATTCCAAGGGTGGCCTTATCAAGGCCCTTCAACCATTGCTTTGCGGTGCCGATTAACGAAAAAGGAAATAAGACCCATCTTATTTGGTCTTGAGTCACGCCCGTTTGAGAGATAGCTTCACAATAATCGCAAAAGGTTTCCATATGAGAATGAGGATCTCACTAGGCATTCCCCCGAATTGGCTCCTCTCAACTAGTTGGATGAAGGCGGACTTGGCAATAAAGTTTCCGGTAAGATGTTGCGGGGTAGTTGTACCATTTGGTAGATCCTCCTCGGTGGGTATAGAGTGTGACGAGAATTTAGGCATTGTAGGTGGATTTTGTGTGGTATTGTTTAATGGGTTCTCTTCTCCTTCTATTGCGAAAGGATTGACAAACTCACTAGTGGGTTGAACAACTTCACCAACACCTCCCAAATTTCTCCTAACAAGTCTCCTATTATTCGTCAAGGTTCTTTCGATTTCACGGTCAAAAGGTAACAAATCTCTTTGTAACCTTCTAGACATGCAAAAAAAATCAAACAACTCGAAAACAATTAGAACAAACCTTGAGGAGTTTTACTTCCCCAAGGTGAAAAAGACACAACTAATAACAATAAAAGAAATCTTAAATCAATTAAACACCGTCCCCGGCAACGGCGCCATTTTTGATCGAGGCCATTTCGTGTTCACAATTAAGCATATGTGGTCGTTGGTCAATGGTCGATACAAAACACAATTTATACTTCACAAACAACTCTACAATTAGTAAAGAGGCAAGTAAAGGTCGGATCCCAAGGGACGGGTATTGAAATGAGAATTCTATTGTAACTAGTAGTGTCTAAGGGGTGTCACAAATTGGGTTGATGTAGAAGGTTACTAAACTAAAATAGCAATGAAAATAAACTAACAAGGTAAATAAAATAAGGGGTGTAAACAATTGATTAAAAGCACTAGGGTGTCATGGGTTCATAGGGGATTCATGGGATATGATCATACAAACATGTTCTCAAGTTATAAACAAGCAATTATTGTTGTGATGGATTGAGTTGGGTTATATCTTACAATCCTAGGAAAGTTTGGGTCCCGGAGCCGAATCGATTAGATTGTACAACACCTACAAGTCAAGTTGAAGGGATAGAAGATGATAGTAAATGCAAGGATTCATAGGCTTAGCATTTCATCAAATATAACATGTGCATGTATTAAGATCAAAACAAGCAAGCAAATAAGATATGAACGCATATTAATTTAAGCATGAATCATTCCCCATGTTGGTTTCCCCTAATCACCCATTAAACCCTAGCTAAGAGACTACTCACTCATTATCATATTGATCATGCTAGAAAGGTTGTCAATCATACTAACATAATGAAACATGATGAATAAATGAAAGTAATTAGCAATAATTAAAAAGGGATTAAGAGATTATACCTACTAATGATTCCAATAATAAAGCAAGAATAATAGAAGTACTTGAATCCTAGATTGAGAGGTTGTCAATCTCCCAATAATAACCCAAATAATCTTCAATTACCCAAAATAAAGTAAGAACAAGAGAGAGATTAAAGAACTAAAACTTGGATTAAAACTTGTTTAATACTTGATTACAATATTAAAGAGAGATTTGATTGATATTAACTACACTAATTATTGATAATAAGAACATGCTCCTCTAATTAGCCTAATGGGGTATTTATAGTGAAAATTAGGGAGGATGCATTAGGGTTAACTAAGGGCTAAACTAGTAATTAGACTTTTTAAGTTGAGCAAGGAGACTCCGGTATTTTCTGAGAGAAGGGCTTCTCTAATCGTAGCTTGAAGAATGAAAACGTCTTTGCATCGAAATCCGTGCGGATGGGAGTCGGGACGGCCGGATCTGGGCTGGAGAATCCGAGCGGATCCTTGGGCAAGACGCTCGGATTGGCGAGGGGGAATCCGAGCGGATTCCTTTGAGGGACGCTCGGATTGGGCTGGACGGATGGGCGGATTGTATACAATCCGTTCGGATTGTCTGGCAGCGTCAATTCTTCTTCTTTTCTTCCCTTTTCTTCATGAATTCCTTGGGGATTTCCTTGGGGACTCAAGGATCCTTTTCTCAACAATGCTCTTCTACTATGCTATGTACAAAGGCCTTCTAGTCTTGTCTCTCCTTGGTGCTTGGTCATTGAATACGATCAATTTAGCCTCGTTTTGCCACGAAAATGCAAGATTCTTACTCCTTTCCTACCAAGGGATCAAAATCTCAAAGAATATGCAAAACAAAGAACTAAAGATAAGAAATGACCCAAATAGGCACTAAAAAGCATGGAAACAATGGTAATTCGGGGGCTAAATATGCGCCAATTATGGTCACATCACTTCTCCAGTTTCTAATTCATCAGTTGAAACAGTTATTTTTCCAGACTTTCCCGAAATGGCCGAAGAAGCGACCATTGCCAGTCATTCTGAACCCACAGCTGAGGATCTTTACAAAAGGTTCGAGCTACCAGGGGAAGCTCGGAAATTCGAGCCGAAACCTTCTTACCTCAATATGGTTGAGAAGAATCGATTCGGTGGGGTGCAAACGAGGATGCAACGAAGCACATGGAGACTTTTATTGATTATCTGCTCTCCATACCCCCACCTTTGGCGTGATGGTGATCGATAAAAGAAACCTTGTTCATCTTCTCACTCCGCGATGCTGCGAGGGAGTGGTATAGGGATTTGGACCGAGCTGCTCACGGCATAACTGATTGGAATTCATTGGCTTTAGCGTTCTATAAGAAGTACTTTTCTGCATCGAGGACTATTGCCATTAGAGCTCAGATAACGAGCTTCAAACAAGGGCCTGACGAGAACTTTCACGAGGCATGGACTCGATTTAAGAAGCTAGTGCGAACCATACCGCACCATGGTTTCGAAAAGTGGAGTCTATGCAATCATTTCTATAATGGATTGTATGACGATCGATCGAGCCATTTTGTATCTTTGCAAATGGCCGATTTGCTGAAAACTTGGGAGCAACCAAGGGGTGGAAGATCATAGATGATTTGGCCATCCATAAGGCTGAATATGGGAACTCGAGAGGAAATCAAAGGAGAGCTGCTGAGTCTTCTTCTGTTGCTGCACTTGAAGCCCTCACTGCAAGGTTTGATAAGTATGAGCTAGGAGGAGTTTCCAAGGGAGGAATGTATCAAGTTAATGCTATGACAGACAGTCCTTTCGTCTGTAGAAGATGTGGAGGAGAGGGGCATGTCTTAGATCATTGTCCCAGTCCTTTTGAGCAATGCGCTGCCTTTCAACACTACAGGCAGAACAACAGTTATTATGAGCCGAATGTCCACCCCAACTTGAGGTGGACTAGCCAAAATGTGCTCAACCCTGCTCCTCCTCCGAACCAGCAGCAGCAATCGTATATTCCACCGCATAAGAATCAACAAGGCTACCAGAAGCCTCCATCTTTTAATCCTCCTAATCATGGTACTTCGTCATCTAGCGGGGTGAGTGAATTGAGCGAGTTAAAGACCATGATGCAAGCCATATCGAAGCAATTGCAGCTGAATGATCAAGAAAATCAACAGCAAATCGCGTCACATAAGGCACTTGAGACTCAAGTTGCCCAACTTGCTGCAAATCAATCCTCAAGGAAGCCGGGTCAATTACCGACTCAAAATGAGAAGAATCCCCACGAGACGGTAAACCTGATAGAATTGAGAAGCGGTCTTTCTTATGAGGGACCAGAAGTAAAGAAATCAGACCCTAGAGAAGCCATTACTGATGGTGAACGATGTCTTGTCGAGAAAAAGGGCTCACGACAAAGGAACTACTCGATCGATCAAGACCGTGTTCGATCGAGTAGCATTGAGGATGATAGTGGTCGATCGAGCGGTTTTTCTGCTCGATCGAGTGACCAGGAAAGTGCAGTTGGTCGATCGAGTGGAACTGTTACTCGATCGACTGAAGTTGATGAAGAAACTGCTCGATCGAGTGAGCATATTGTTCGATCGAGTGATATTGATGACGGGAAGCTTATTCGAGAGCCTGCTAGTGCTCGTTTAAGCGAGAAATCACCGGAAATACCTCGTTCGAGAGGTAAGAAGCGTCCAAAGGATACTGAACTTGCTCCGGAAGATACATTGGAAGCGAGGAACAAGGGGCTCGAGATACCAATCTCGGTTCCCTTCCCGAGGCGGCTGCAGAATACCAAAGTCAATCAACAGTTTGGCAAATTTGTTGAACTTTTGAAGAGCTTGGAAGTCTCCATGCCGTTCACTGAATTGCTAACTAAGGTACCCTCTTATTTAAAGTTTATGAAAGAAATTTTGAGTCGTAAGAGGAACATTAACGATAATGAAACCGTAGCTTTGACTGAGGTGGGGTCAGCCCTATTTCAAAATAAGCTACCTCCTAAGCAATCAGACCCGGGCAGTTTTTCGATCCCTTGTCACATCGGTATGCAGTTGATTGATAACGCGCTATGCGATTTTAGGCGCTAGCGTAAGTGTCTTACCTTTGTCTCTGGCTAAGAGACTCGGTTTGACAAAACTGAGTTGCACCAATATGACTGTCCAGATGGCCGACCGTAGTCTATCACGGCCATTAGGTATAGTAGAAGACGTACCTGTTCAGATTGGGAAGTTCTTTATTCCCGTTGATTTTGTCGTCTTAGATATCCCCGAAGATGCACACACCCCTATTATTTTAGGGAGACCATTTTTGTCCACTGCCCGTGCAGTAATAGACGTCGGGGGGAAGACTTTGACCTTTCAGGTAGGGGATGAGGAGCTGATTTTTCATCAGTCCAAGTCCCGGAGAGCTCCCATGCAAGCCCAGCCTTGCAATGCTCTTTCTTCAATTAGTCCTATTATTGACACTCCAGATGAAAATTTGGAGAACATTGCTGTTATTGCTAACCCTCCGCCTCATACTGAGAGCAAAAAGGAGGAAAGTTCGTCTGTTTTCCTTGCTGCAGGTACAGATGAAAGCAAGAAAGGAGCTGTCAATGGACATAGTGCTACCATTATCAATCAAACTGGAGCTAAGGATGCCAAAGAAGATGACAGAGGAGCGAGAACGAAGAAAGTTCGAACCTACGTGGATTGGAACTACATCCCTCCTACTGTTGCAAATAGTGATTCAAGCTCATGGAAATTAAAGAGGTCGGTCAGTATTGCTGAAGTGACGTCCTCCAGTCAGAAGCCCACGAAGGGGCTACTGAAATCTGATGGGAATTAAACGGGGAAATGCCCCGTGTAACAAATTGTAATAGATAATTTCTCTGAATTTCCTTTGAATTTGTTTTATTACGTTTTAATTAGGACAATTAGTTTAGACAATTTTTGGCATAGACTAAGACTATAGACTGTGTTTTTTTTGCGTATTTGGTATTTTGGGATATTTTTGGATATGTTTTATGCAGGTTTGGGGAAGTTTCACGCAATTCGAGGAAGAAAGGACGAAATTCAAAGAGCCTTCAAGAGGAAAGTCCTCGATCAAGTACTTCTGTACTCGATCGAGTGGAAATTGGATCGATCGAGTAGTTTGTTTGCTCGATCGAGTAAAGCCAAAGGAGGTGCTGATCGATCGAGTGCGTGTTACTCGATCGAGCAAGAGGGACATCAAAAATCCCTCGATCGAGTAATCTATTCACTCGATCGAGTGGAAATTAATAGAACACGGGAGTTTTTCTTTCTTAAACTCTCTAATTCCTATTTTTATTTTCATTTCATCCCTAATTTCCGTCTAACTCTCCCCTTAATGTGCGATTGAATTCATCCCCAAATCCCTGCATTTCTTGCCCAATCTCCAAATCCGCTACCTACAATCCCTTCCTCCCTAATTGATCTTCAAAAGCCCTTTGTTTTTCCCCTTTTTTGTTTTCGCTTTCACGATTTGTAAAAGGGTCTAGGGTTTGCGGGATTTTCGACTAAAAAACCGCTTGTCTTTGTTTGATTCTTGAAGATTAATTGCTTATTGTAGGTCCTTTATCATCAAGTAAGTGTTTCCTCCTTCCTCTTGCATTTTAATTTCAATTATTTTGATCTTTTTGAGGGAAACTGAATTAGGGTTTCGAAAATCCATGTTTAATCGAATTTCTTTCGATTTAATTGTTTTTATATGCCCTTGATTAGCTGCTTGATGATCATATTCCAATCCCTTGCTATTGTTACATCCTTAATTCGAATTTTGTACAAGATTTCCGCGATTAGGGTTCCTGAGTCGAGTTTTTCGATGTCAGACGGTCTTATGCTGTCTTGCTTTGTTAACTTCAGTCCATGCTTCCTTGCTGCTGCTGTTAACTGCTCTTCCGTACCCTGTCGTCGTTACATGCTATAAACTGTTGGAAATCATGCACTGTGAGTCGGAACTTTCGACTGCTAGGAGTCTTACATGCTTTCGTATGCAATTTTCACGCTGTTTTTAATCTCTATTAGCAGTCATAATTTTGTCAATTTATCACCACTCACCTACTGCTTTTCGAATTTCAGAGGAATTGTTGGGTTTTGTTTGCTGCAAGTCGAATTTTTCGACTGATAGGGCCATATTTTGCTGTCACATGTTGGTTAACGTGTTGTTTTAACCACGGTTAACAGTAGTTTTCTCTTATCATGCCCTTTACCATGTTGCAGGATGGATACTAGTTCTTTACCTTCTACTAGTACCACTTCCAGTCCGCCCGTGAGCGAGTCAGTGGCCCCTGCTGTTGCCACTAGCTCTGCCTTAGTCACCACCGCGGCTTCAGTTGTTACTTCTACCCCTGCCAGGCCCCTCACTATGCTGGAAAGAGGATTCATCCCTCGTTTTCCGACGCCTGGTATGGTGCCACCTAGGCTGCATCAGCAGGCTAGTCAGCTGGCTACTACTCCTAGCCCTTCTGAGGCTGTTGTTACGGGAGAGGGCGCTCTTACCCCTTTACCAGGGATGCCCACGGTACGTTTTGTTTCCACGGCTCACCGGACTCGGTTAGCCGCTTTACTTCGTTGCCCTCTCTCCTCCACCCGTTTCCTTGCGCGGACTGACCTAGAGACCTTAGGAATTTATGAGGAGGTCTGTAGTTTGTTGAACGGGACGGGTATGTCGGGTCTGATTACCATGCAGGAAGCTGTTATTCGTATCCCTACATACGAGTTTTTCAGCTCCTACTTTTTTGACACCGACTTTTATGATGCCAACCCCTCTAGTCCTTGCATTCACTTCCGACTCCGCAATGAGTCGCACCATTGGACTTTGGCCAGGTTTGGGTAGGTCCTTGGCCTCGTTAGTGACGGTCCCACCGACCCACCTCAGGATCTCCTTCAGCCACTTTGGGCTGCACTTTCTCACACTCCCTTCCCCGCACGGAAGGGAGCTCACGTTCACTTACCTACTCCCCGTTACTTCTTGCGACTGATAAGAGAGACCATCTTTGGGCGACCTGAGCCCAATAACGTGACCAACACTGAGCTAGCGATTCTCGCAGGGTACCTCAACATTGACTACGGTACCCCGTTTGTTCTAAACATTGCTTATTTGGTAGCTCAGCATTGGAACGGAATTGGGACGCGGGTCAAGACTTCTGTTGTCTGCGGCGGGCTAGTGACTAGGATTGCCCGCCATCTTTACCCCACTGAGCCTGGACTTACTGCGCCCGATAGGCAGGCTTACCTTGACTTGGCTGCCATGGCTGACTTCGCCTGGTTCCCAAAGGTGAAGGGCGCGAGGACGTGGAAGATTTGTGGTTCCACATCTGTTACCTTGCCGTGCCCTACCCTTCCTCCACTTTTACCGCTCCCGACTGCTGCTGAGGGAGCGAGGCCACCTCCACCCACTTACCACCTTACCTTCACCCCTTCTTCTTCTTCTAGGAAGAGGAGGCGGGAGGCCGGAGAGTCATCTACCCCTCAGGTTCAGACTCCGGCTCAGACTCAGACTGGACCTACACAGACTCCCACGCCTGCACCTTCACTTACCCCTCCTCCTTCTGGTTCGGCCTTGCCGGCCAATTTTTTTTGCCCTCCTGTTTTAGGGGCGCCCGAGGTCATAGACCAAGGGCGTCGTGATGCCTTGCTTCTGGATATGTGCAGGTACCTTACTGAGATGAGACGGGATATGGCCTTGGCTGTATTCCCGCTCTACGAGTTCCATATCCCAGCCCGGCGACCGATTCCAGAGGGGTGGCCGCATCCCTCCTTCTACCGATACCCAGAGGGTGGGTACCCTCAACTCCCCTCTGACTCAGAGGACGAGGCGGAGGAGACACCTGTAGCACGAGAGGTGCGGTTACGGCCGAGCAGCGCGGCACGAGCTGCCGCGAGAGGAGGCGAGTGACCCTCCGTTTACACCGACTGCGGAGGAGGTGGCTGGAGATGACGATTAGAGGTCCCCCTTGTTTGTTGCTGGTTTGGGGAGACCGTTTCGTTGAGTCGGAGTAACTGGGAGACGGCGGTGCCGACGACGAGTAGCTACTGGTCTACTCACTTCCCCAGTTTTCTGGCTGGTTTGGGGAAGTTCGCGTTCTTTGTATGTACCTCTTACTCTTTTTATTTTGTCTCCTTTATTTTTATTTTGCTGGTTGCATACTCCCATCCCCCATTTTTTCTGCTGGTGTATGCTGGAGGACAACGAGGGCGTTGTCCGTTTTGGTTTGGGGAGGGTATTGCATCCTTTTGAGTCTGCATCTGCATTTGTTTTGCATTCACGTTTAATTTCTCGCTTGCATTGTTGTTTATTTTCAATAAAAAATCAAAAAAAAAAAAAAAAAAAAAAAAAAAAAAAAAAAAAAAAATTGAAAAATTTCAAAAATTCAAAAACATTTCACGTTTACTTTTTCATATAGGTTGAGTCGGAACGGTAGATTCCCGTGATGAAATTGCACTATAACTTGTCATTTTACTTGAGCCTTGCACTTTTATTGATAGTTTTTAGCCTTGTCATACGCATAATCTACGAATTTCTGTTCAAATATAAGTTTCATTTGTTTAGACTTGACCTATAAACTGGCAACCTACTTAAAAATTCTGAGTTTTAGAGCCATAATTGGTGACATTCATGACCAGTTCATTAGGAATTTTGAGAGTAGTACTCCTTGCATAGCATGTTCTTCTCATTTGCACATTTATGACATTCAATTTCTTGTCAAATGCACATATTCGGGTTTGTGGTTGGTGTCACATGCAGGGAGGGTCTTGCAATTTCCCCTTTCTTTATATCTTTCACCCGTTTAGCTCCACATTAGCCAAAACTTGCCTTTTTGACCCATTAGCTACATTCCAAACTAAGCCTGCCTAGTCAAGCTAGTTAGTATGTTCTCTTGTGGTATGTTTTTCATTGCAGTTTGGTCCGTAATTCTTGTTTGGAGTTGGTGTCTGTATTAAGGAAGGAGGAAAGAAAAAAAAAAAGTATTGGAAAGAAACAAAAAAAAGAAAGAAAACATGAAAGAAAGAAAAGGAAAAAGAAAAAAAAAAGAAAAAAAAATATATGAAAAAAAAGCTGAACGAAAAAAAAAAGAAGGAAAGAAAAATCATGAAAATAGTTGTGCCCTCTTGTCAGAGTTGAGAAGATGTTTGAAGACGTACAATCGACAAGGGTTGTTTTTTCAGTTAGTTATTTCAGACGGTGTCTTTAAAAGGGAAGTTTGTGACCGTCTGACTCCTCCGTTCTATCCCATATTTTTTGAGGAGATTGTGCTTTGAGTCTAGTGAGTTTTGTGCCAGTTGAAGGGCACTTGTACTTGGTCTTTCAGTCAGTTGAGATCCGGATGGTTTCACTATGGTCTTGTTAGGAACTAGCTTGACGCTTTTACCTCCACATTTCCATAACTTGTTTTGCCTTTTCTCACCTGAACCTCACTATTCCCATATTATTTGCAAACCCTCGGCTGTGACGGACATTATCGGTTGGGATGTGTGCATTAGTACTTGAATTGTCTTTCATTTTTGTTGCATGCATGCTATGTAGGTCGCAGTTAGGAAAGTGACTGTCTTTTCTTCTCTCTTCTACATAATACATTTGCCCTTTGCTTCATAAGAGAAGAGTGACCACGTGAGAGTCCAGTTTTGTTGGTCTTGCAAGGTCGATAGGTCAGCTTTATTTCTGAACAGCTTATAATTCGTTTGCGTATTGACTGCTTGGCTTTAACTGTTGATTTTTGTTGCATTAAATCGGTTCAAGTAGACAAGTTGAGCTAGCTCTGAGTTATCATTTCCGTTCCATTAGTTTAGTTTTGAGCTTACTCGAGGGCGAGTAAAGGTTTGGTTTGGGGAGATTTGATACGTGCCTAATGTATAGTCTTTTTGGCCTATTTCAGCACGTATTCCTATGCATTCCTATACTGTTTTTATGGTATTTTGCCCCGAATTGGCTACTTTGGTGTATTTTGTCCTTTTGTAGGAATGATCGCGAAAGTAGTGGAACCATACCCCTTTTTGTCCTTTTTGCATGCATTTAGAGGAGACGGGATTGTCCCAGAGTAAGATACTGCACTTGGAAGCGTCATGGCACGCATTACGAGACACTTGGGTGAAGACGTGAGCTGGAATGAAGACGAAATCAGTCGATCGAGTTGTTTGCTGGTCGATCGAGTGGTTTCTAGACCCCCTGATGCTCGATCGAATTGTCCCTTACTCGATCGAGTAAGCTGCACAGACCAAGTCCTCGATCGAGTAACCTGTTGGTCGATCGAGTAACTTTTGCTGAGATGTTGGTCGATCGAGTGGTTTAATCCACTCGATCGAGAGGTTTTCACGGGCATGGGCTTTTAATTAGTCCGTGTGTTGTTTATTTCCGTAAACCTTAGTTCTTTTTTCTATTTAAACCTAAGTTAATTAGGTTAATAGGGATCTTATCTTTCATACTATCAAACTACTAAAACTTTAGCACGTTACTTATTTTCTTTTCACTGTTACTTTGCTTTGGGTTATTATTGGCTCGGATTCAGTTGTGCTTTACGCCGGATTCGCACTGATTGTAATCCTTCCTCTCCCTTTATTAATAATAATCATTTTGTTGCTCTAATTTCTCTTTTATGTTCTTATTTCTCTTTGCCCTAATTTTCGTTATTGCAATTTATTATTTATTCATTATGTCCTCTGCTGGGAATTTATTTGCTGTTAGTTTAATTACGAACATGAGTAGCTAAACCCCTTCATGTTGGGATTAGGGAATCTGCGGTAGGAAAATGACGATGTAGTGAATGAGTTAGATGAACTGATTAAGAGACTCTGTCACTATAGCAATTTAACTGTAATACCCGACCTAGTTGAGTGCACGCTTCTATGTCACCCATTAAACTGGCTAAAATTAATCCTGGATCGAAAGATTGGACTAAATAGGCATGCTATAAACAGTAGACTACCCTAATGAGGACGAAAGTTAAGTTAGTGGTATTTTAGGATAGAAAGTGGACCGAAAGGACCTTTTAACATCCGTCTCACATTAGTTCGTCTGAGTCATTTACAGCTGAGTTATTGGACTACCGTAGTGAACCGAAATCCCGACATGTCCCTCTCTTCTTAATAGTTTAATCATTTTTATTGCTTTGTTTACTCTTTGCCTTATTTCTCTTTCCTTTCAACTTCGTAGTTTAGAACCTATTTCAACAAACCCCCAATTGTTACCATAGGATTAGAAATAGACAGCTATAGTTGCATTACCTCCCTGTGGATTCGATACTCGACTGCCTCTGCTATATTTTAGTTGAGACCGTTAGGTTTTATCTTTGATAGGGTTGCGATAGCCGTGTCACTTTACATTTTGGGAGGTATTTTAAAGCCTTTCATCATTTCTTTATATTTTTAAAACAAGCATATTAGTCACCAACACAAAGTCATCCTTGGTTCTACATACCATGCCGGATTTTAACCCGGGTACGATGACGAGTATCGACTAATTATATTCAAATGAACTTAAAACAATTAGTTCATAATTATTTTCAAAACTATTCATGTCAAGCTTGTCAAGTCGAACCCGACACCGAATATCATCAAAATAATGATGATTATTCGAGTCCCGCTCTTCAAATCAACAAATACGGTTTAGACGACCCTCTCAAACCAAATCGGGTCAAATACCCATTTTTCAATATGTTTTATAAACGTTTTCCAAATGGTCAGAACACGGCATATAACCGTTGGTTGACCCGCGCCTAAACAGGCCCCTTTTCTGTTATTTCCAAAACCAAGGGAGGTCCCCTTACACCGCCGGCATGCTCGCGCCTCATATGGCCGCCTGGCACAGGGCCTGTTCCCTTTCCAGCATTAGTCTAGGACGATCCCGACTCTGGTTAGCCCGGATATATGACGGATCAGATGACTATTTGCTCATTCAAAAAACATATTTGTAAAATGCTTTACTAAGACAAATGGATCACGTTATGCACCATAAACCTAATTCGGTAAATGGATGTTTAACTTTCGGCTTGCATGCAAATCAACCATTAATTCAACCCGACATCTTATACTTGATACTTGGATTAAATCAACCGACTTAGAAAGCTCTCACATGTTAGGTTTAAATTATTGGATGCGCATTCATGCATTTAAATTGTTTTATCAACTTTTGCATTCAACCAACCAAGATCGATCAGTAGAGGTCGCTACCGCTGGCGGGATTGGGTGTCTGATTAAAGGGGGTCCCAATACGTACCTTCACCTCTTACTTAAAAACTTTGGATAGTGGACGACCTTATCCAGGGCGTACGAGAGTCATTCTAGAGGTAGGATGCTAAAGAGGGACGATAAATATTCGATGTAAGACAACATTTGTGAGCCAAATTTCACGCCAATATTTTTTTGCCCTCATCGCCAATAAAATTGTGGTTGTATATGTAAATAGTCTTTTTTAAATCTTATCAGTATATCAACATCAAGGTAAGTGTATTAAGGTAAGGTAAATGTATTAAGGTTTTAAATTAATAATTTATTTTTAAGTTCCATTGGTTATGAAATGCTCATCACGTTTTAAAACTTTCTTATGTAGGAACTATCAAGATTTGTGGTAGGTAAATGTATTAAGGTTTGGTAAATGTATTAAGGTTTTAAAATAATAATTCATTTATTTGTTATTAAGTTCAATTGGTTGCTCATCACTTTTTAAAACTTTCTTATGTAGGAAATATCAAGATTTGTGGTATTGTGCTATTCGAAGGTAAATAAATATACTTACATCTTTATGGCTCAATGCCCTTTTTCTATTATTATTTAAATAAAAACTTAAATTAATAACGATAAGATTAATATCACGTAAATCAAATTTCACCATTTTATTTCTTATTAATTACTCGATGGATTTTGTCCTTTTTTTTCCCTATAGATGGTTCATTGGAGAAAAAATACTATATGGAGAAAGAAAATATTAGAATTGCTTAAACAACTACTCCCTTCATTCCTCTCAATATTATATTATAAACTAACTACAAGATTGACTATAAGTTTTTGACGGAAGACAACATTTGTGAGACAACATTTAAGTAAATATTTTTGTACCGCTATCGCGAAAAGAATTGTATATGTCACTAACTTTTTTTTTATCATTGTATCAGCATCAAGGTAAATGTATTAAGGTTTTAAATTAAGAATTCATTTATTTATTTTATTTTCCATTGGTTATGAAGTACATCACATTTTTAACCTCGCATATTTGTTGTTTATTTCTTATTTAGGGATATTGAGATTTGTGGTGTTGTGCTATTCAAAGGTAAATATACTTACATCTTTAGACTCAATGTCATCTTTCTTCCATTATTTAAGAGAAACTTAAATTAATAACAAAAACTAATGACTAAGTGATTTTTTTTATGTAGGGATGTTTATTGAAGAAAGAAGACTAAGAAGAGAAATATTAGAATTACTTAAACAAATACTCTACTCATTCGACTCAATACTATATTATAAACTAACTATAAGATTGACAACATGAATGTAAATGACTAATTGTTTTTAGGTTCATAAAAAAAATTAGTATTTCAAAAACTTTCAATTGTATGCTTTATTTTGATATGTGTTGTTTTTTAATCATCATTTTTCCTTAGAAAAATAACACTCATAGAATGAAATTGAATTTGCGAGGATCTCAATCTTATTGACATGGATAATAGGTAGCATAAATAATGGAGTGAAAAGCCCAAAAATTATCATTTAAGAAAGGAGTTAGATGTTAAATTAGTGAGGTGAATTAATTATCAATTATTAATAACTATAAAGATGAGAGAAATCTAAAAAGTTTATTTACATCTACATTATTCTTTTGTACACCTTAAATTTAATTTTCATTTTCTTTAATTATACACATGAGACACATGCCTATTCAAAATGGCTTTTGATAGAAAACGTGATTGAGTGGAATGCTTAGTTTATCTATTTTGAAGTATACGGTTGAATCCCCAAGGTGGAAAATTTGGAGAAATGTCAAAGCACATTTTTGCTTAATATTGTTTAATGGATGAAGTATAGGGACTTAATGATCCAATTATTACGAGTTGCTCCTTTCAAATTCTTAGTTCCGCAATTTATTATAGTACTAGCTACAATATTATGGGTCTTTGTGAAATGTTAGTTTTTGTCACAACAATTCTAATCGTGTGTTTTATATTAATTTCGGATTTGTTGATAAAATTTTAATATCTAATTAGTGAGGGTGTTGCATGTTTGGCGATCTATGTTTGATAATATTATGGTTTCATGTAATGTGATTATGCGAATACCTATATTATTAATTGATTTTAATCAGCTTCCATTGAGTTACTTCAGTTTTCGATTATGCAAATACCTGTATTATTAATTGATTTTAATCAGCTTCCATTTGCGCATATTTGACATATCACAAAGCACGTAAAAGGATTTGAGTAACACCACTTACCATTTAAAACCCTCATAAAAGAACGTCAAATAATGACATGGTTTTGATAAAAGTATTTACTATATAACACTTTAGTTTCTGATTTTACATAAAACTATTGTACAAAAAAACTAATTTGTCTTGATTTTATAGAAGTCTTAAAACATGAAATCATATTGTAGAATGTTATGATTTGATTCACTAAAAATATCATAGTAAAAAACAAAAGATCCCGTGAATTTCACGGGTCACAAAACTAGTTGTGATTTTAAAAGGTTAAATCACGCAAATCCGTAAAAACCGATTAATATACGATATTGGCTTCTTAAAGGCGATTTAGCATAAAATTGGGCATGTTCATAAATATTATAATGCTGCATTTTATTTATGATTGTCATATTTTAAGTTTATGCAATTTTTGAATTATGTAATTTTACTTAGTATGGCCTTAGTTTAATTGGTATTACCCGAAATGTATGGGAATATCGATTTGGTTGTAATTTATTGTGATCTCGTATCACCGTTTTATAATTTAATAGATTTATTTTATTTTAATTACAAATGTATAATAGGAAATTATGTAATTTGTTATGTAATTTATTTATTCCGGAGTTCCTTGAAGACGGTGCCACTCGAGAAGGCGATCCATTAAAGAATTTGTTGCCTTGAAATGCGTGCCAAGACCGAAGTTCAAGGGACCAAAGGAGTTGGTTTCCGAATATGTAATAGTTAATTAGATTTACTATTTTAGGAAGGCCATACTAGGATTTTTTTTTTTGCTTTGCATTTTATTTATGTGTTGCATGCATCGCTAAATCGCCATAACTAAAACATGCATTATCATTTTAATCGAGTTTATCGACCGTGTCAATTACAATTATCGTAGTTCACCGCTTTAGTTCACTTAAAACGTGATAGATAATAAATTGACATGACCTCTCGCTAAAATAAATAATTGAGACTTAGCCATACCAAAACGTAGAAACCATGAAAACCTATTTCGCGAGGGAGTGCACTCGGCCACCCCGGGGTACAAACCTTGTTACGTAGGGGAAGTGGGTGATAAATGTCTATCCACCGAATTCATGTTGATGAGGGATGAATCGGCTACCCCGTGCCCAAGTTAATGTGAATTTGGATCATGGACACATTTATTTGAAATTTGGATTGAGCTCAACAGAAGTATTCGTGAACGTAGTCACATGTGTTCCGGGCTATAGATAAATATTAGAGTAATTTTATCGACCGAGAGTTCTAAAATTAGAATCGATTAAAGAGTTAATCCACCGAGTTATATTAATGAGGGATGAATCGGCTACCCCGTGCCCAAGTTAATATGAATTTGGATCTTGAAATCATTTATCATAGTTGGGTAGAGGTCACTATATAAATGTTTTACTTGTTGTTTACAAGTATTAATAAAACGATGAATGTTAAGTTTTCCACTATTCCGTTATCATATTGTTCTATTTCTTTACCTCAATTTATATATGATATCATTTCGTTTTTAATTCAAATCTCCATTAAAACATCGTAACTAAAGACAAATATGAATTTTCTTCTAAAACCTCGTGTTATCCATTGGAAGGATCTCTTGTGAAGAGAATAGATAAAAGTTATTCATGATCAAAAGGGTTTTTGATTCTTGACTAACATATCTACTTACAATGAATTGTTTCTCATATGCTTAATTGAGTTAAGCACTTTGAAACGTTACATCATTTTGGTAACTAGATCTATATGAAATCAAATTGACCAAAATACCGCAACCACTTCATTGGAAGTTTTAAGACTAAACAAATGAATTGAAGAGTAGTCATCATGAAATTCAATTTTGCTTCTCTAAGCAAAGACTCATTGAAATGAGTGGGAGCATTCTCTTAAACCGTTTAGAAAAGGACGAAGTTCAAAGAAGTAAAATTAAGATGGAACTGATACAAGGTAATGTTAAAAGTAAAGTTATTGAGAATAACGATACTAAACCTATCAATCCCGACCGATAAAGTTTCCATTGCCTTAATTGTTTGACCCTAGAAAGGAAACTACCCCAAATTATTGAAGAATCAACAAGTTAGTTGTGGGACATCTAATGGGACCTTCTTCTTTAAATGTTTATTTGATTGACATAAATTTTGCTAGTACTACTTCGTCAATATTAGAAACCAGTGGAGGTTTTCATCATTGTATTTGATACATAGGATGATTAGAATATGATGACTATCAACAATGATGTTGAGAGATAGAGTCATTGTGTACTCAATCTAGTTTTTGAGTTTAAAGTTGTACTTAATTGTGACTATTAAGTGCATAAACTCCAAATAAGAATATAAACTTGTTAAGATACAAAAGAGGTTTCACTTTTGTGACCCTATACACCATGATTTGATGTATGGCTAGCCCATTATCAAAGTGATTATATTCTAAACCAAACTAGAAAGCTATATCATGAAGATGATGCAAGACTCAAATTGGTAACCCAAGATTAAACCTTAGATTCTGGAATGATGAACGCAAAGAGTTATCGAGTACTCTTGAAACCATTAGATCTTATGGTATATGCGTATCTTGTATTCAAAGCAAGATGTCTCGTGCCTTTTGGTTAAAAGGAGATCGAGGTTGTAAATCATTGATCCAAAATAGGTTGATCATTTTCTTTTACCAACGATCTAAGTTGACGCTAATGTGTTCAATTAATAAGGTAAATAGAGAAATCTTTGAAGAAGTTCAAAGAGTTCAAAGAATCACGATCTAGTCGTGATGGGATTATCAAAGTGAAGACTTTGATATAAGCCAAATGAAATGTGATATAGTATCACAAGCTAATCTCTCTTAACACACATTATGAAATAATGTGTGGTTGGGTAAGAAATCAAACGTTATTCGATATGGTTTGGACTTCAATCAAGTTACTTTGAGTTACTTGATCCTTTTGGGGATTTTATCATTTTGCCTAAATTATTTTTCCACTAAATCTAAAACGAATCATATGAGATATGAAATGGTAGGGTACCATATTTGTAAGTTTTCAAAAGAAACAAATCCTTACTATAATCACGAGTACAACGGGTTTGCGGCTCGTGAAGCTGTCTTTCAAGAATACAAGTTTATTTCTAGAAGACGGAGTGGGAGAAATTATTCAAGAGCCACAAAATAATTGTATGTCGCAAGAAACTGGTCTTTCTTGGCTACATGAGACGTTTTGTACGTTTTGTGTAAGACGTTGTTTCTTCAAAACCTAGGAGGTTAAATTCGTCACTTGTTGAAGATGATGAATTCATGCTACTTTTAAGATAGTAAAGAGCTTACAACTTACAAAGAAATTATTTGATTCAAGTTAATTACTTCTGAAAAGTAATTAACATATGACTTACATGAGAATATTTAAGTCACAACTCATTACAAGGCTTAGAGCCATGAAAATCCGAAATAAATTCCAAGTGGAATTGTTGGATATCGAAGAGAGATATCAAAGCTTGATTAGTTGCAAAGTGTTTTGCACTATTCGGATATTCTTAGGGATTGTATTTCATTATGATGATATACATAATAACGAGTGAATCTAAAATCCACTTCTTCAGTTAGAAAGGATTGTATTCAATGCATGTCATGAGTTTTATAGATTCTTACAATCCTAAGATAATGTGAAACTTAAGAGATTGTCTTAAGTAGGACATCAATGAGTTGGAATCAATGTTTTGATCATGCTATAAAACCTTTCTCGATAAATCGAGAAGTTGTGTTTATACATGAAGTTTAGTGGGAGTTACGGAGCTTTTAATTAGTCTAATATGTGGATGACATATTGATCATTGGGAATGATTTGAGACTTGGAGATATATAATACATCTTTAATATCCAGATTTATGGAGATAAATCCACATGATATTAGCGTCAAATAAGAAGTCTTATGTTGATAAGATTCATGACTAGTTCAATCAAGATTGAACATATTTGATTGATTCCATTTGCTTCCGCCGCCGAATCAATTAAATAGGAAATGATGTATAACACTTCATATACTTTGAGTATGATTAATTGTTTCAAATTGAATTAAAGTAATAGTTACCATGTAAGCCATAAAGATTACCCTTAAGTGCTTGCAGAAGCATTAAGGATGTAAAACAAAGTGTTTTTGATGCAATTTTGTGTAAGGGTGTTACACAAATGATAGTTGACAATTGAGATTGCGCATGGTTTCTGACAAAACCAAAATTAAAACACATTAGGATGGTTAAGATACCATTGTGGCTATGTTATTTAAGAAATAGATTTTCTAGAATCGTTCTAGGCAATGAAGAACAATGAGAAATATTTACAACGGAAATTGAGTACACTTGCAATCATGAGATGTGCAAGAGGATGGATCCCGCACACTGTGAAAACATGGGAAGCTATTCTAAGGCTAGAAAGCCTATGTCTAGATTGGATCTAGACACGTACTCAGAAAGTTTTGTAATGTAAATGTATACATTACGAAAGGAAAATAAGTATGTAGCAAGGTTGAGCAGGGAGTTGGTAAAACCTACTTAGCAAGGCCTAATCATAGGCTAAACATGATGAGTCATGTCATTTCAATTGAATTGAAATGAACAACTACATACAAGATCAAATTAGATTATAGAATATGAAATAGTAATCAGGAATTGACTATTCATATGTGATAATCGCATTTGTTGTTCGAGTTTTTACTTTAAAAACTCTTTTCTTGTACTTTGTTACATCCAAACGGGTTGTATGACAATGTTGAACCCCGTTAAAGTGAACCCGGATTAACATGGTATTTGCCCATAGTCACTTGTATGAGGTGACGTCTCGAAGTGACTAGAGTGTGATGTGATTGATGGCAAGTTCAAGTGCCATAGAGTCATGTGAGATGACTAGTCGATCACATAGGCAGACTGTTGGGAACACTCTGTCGGGCAGTGACCGCTTATAGAGTTCTGACAAATTTATAAAGCCTGGTCGTGGCGAGAGCTACTATAGTATTCAAATGAATCGATTCTTTTGACTAAAGACTGTTCGCCTAAGGTGGCACAGTTTCAGATTAGCTTTGATTTATGTTACTACGACCTTCGTAAATGGGGTCAAATGGGCATAGTTTGGGTTATGATGGCTGTGGCTAGTTGAAGGGAATAGTGCGATAGGAATTTTCCACCCCCTTGTCAAGGTTAAAACAATATCTCAGTGCCACTCGAGGAGCAATGAACTGGAAATGCGTGGCCACGCTCGGAAGGTATCTATGGTAGATAATTCCGGTCAATCAGTTATTCTCCAGATCGAGGAAACCACTCTCGATATGATCACTTGCAAGTACGACCTGAAAGACAACTTGCATTGAGTCGGACATAGTAATAGGACAAGAGAATTGGTGACACACACTTGTTGAGGACAAGTGGGAGATAGTTGGAATATGTGTCCTCCGACAATAATGCGATCACAATTGTCGATCATATTGATCACATATTTAAATCTCATAACAAGAATACGAAAGGGATGATACATTACATATATAGTCAACTGGTCCACACATATCGGTAATGATTGGCTGGCTAGAGTTTAACATTACTGTCGTGCGACGGTGGTGATCAGTTGATCCCTTGAGGTCACACCTAAAGGACGATTCCCTTAATTGAAAAAGGTTAATTAATTGTATATCGATACAGATTAATTAATTCCTTAAAATTAAACAAATTATTATCATAAGAGAGAAAATGACATCTTATTATAATGTGATTAAATAAGATTTTATTTAGTAATTTAAGAAGTTATATTACTAAAATTAATCGGTGTTTGCGAAACACGCGAGACGAGAATGATAAGTTAGTTATAATTACAAGATGTTGTGAATTATACTAACTAGTATTTAAATGACCATTTTATGAGAAAATAATTTTGAATTACTAGTCAATTTGTTAAATGTGATTTATTTAATTTGTAAATGATATTTAATTTGTTAAATATGCATTTTAAATTAAAACATAACATAAGACATGTCACATGTCTCATGACTTACAATTGTACAATTGACAAAAATAAAATGGACTCCGTATTACACATATAAACCGATATATTGGTGGGCATTTTTGAAGTTTTGTCTTATTCATTTGTCTTATTCATTTGTCTATGACACTTGATAGTGACATGACTATAGACAAAGGCTTACACAATTTGTCTTGTGAAGACAAAAAGGAAAAAGGAGAAGGTCCTAAAGGACCATATACCCACCGGTTTTGTGGGTGAAAATAATGAGAGATTTTTCTCTAAAAATTGATCATTCTCTCATTTTTTATGAAAAATAACACTTTATCTCTCTTGTTCTTCATAAAAATCATTTTTATGAATCTAACTTGTACAAATCAATCACTAATAATACTAGTAGTAGTATATGAGTATTAGTAACAGATTTTAAGGTAAACCACATTACAAATATCTAGTACATATTATTTTGTGGGATTTTGGGATAGTCTTGGGTGCTACTTATTGGAGGGCTTCTATTTTGAAGTCATGGATGATCATCCTAATGTATTTTAAGCTCAAGAACAAATGAAGGTTGGTGACCGTCATTTGTGCCCATTTGGCCGAATTTATGATGGTGAGAAAACGATTTTCTTATCTCTTCTTATTTAGTTTGCATGCATAAGATCCACAATTTATTTTATGACTAAATAAAGTAATTCATATATGAATATGTAAATTAATGAGATTAATATTTTCTAACAATTCAAACCCAATTAGGCCGGGCCATACCTCGTCAAGAAAATACTTTTGGGGGGCGCAATGAGACTGAGTGACCTAGACGGGGAGGATTTTACAAACCCGACCAACCTAGACCAACTCAAGAAATACTACCCTTAAACCATAACGACCAACAACCTCACCCTAGTTTTACAACTAGCGACCACCATATCCCTTTCAAGACAAGTTCCTCAACGCGTTCTGATTTCAATTCCATGTTTTATCAAGTCTAAGTTGCGGCACATTGCCCCGTTTCAAATGTCCTTTGATCTGTCAAAGGCAACATCCATTTGCACTCAAACAAAAAAACCTAAAATACGAGCATGGTTTGATTTCACCTTTTTCAGGTGGATATGTGGCAGTCCTTTCTCATACAAGAAGGATACAACCACAAAACCTAAATAAATTTACAATACTTTTCGAACTACGATCATGGTTTGATTTCACCCTTTTCAGGTTGATACGTAGGCAATCCTTTCTTACACAAGGAGGACACAACTGTCCCCACAATAAAAAAAAACAACCCATATCAACATCAAAAAAAAAAGAAAAGGAAGAACACTTCCCTTTTCCACAAAAAAAAAGAAGCCTTTCTCCCTTCTCACAAAAACCCCATTTCCCAAGTGTAATATCTAGGATAATTCAAACCGAGTTGCCTTTACAAAATGGATGGAAGAAACAAGCGTTCACAACTCTTTTAACACAAGCAATCCTCTTATTTAATTAATAATGAGAAGGATTACAATTTTGACAACAAATAAAACTAGGCAAGTCTACAACTTGTCAAAGCTAGAATGTCGACTAAGAGATCTCAATTAATAAAACTAGCACAAAACACGCAATACATAGCTAGTACAACATACTAAAAAATCACAACACTAATACAACATAATAATAAAACGGGTAATGGAGGTCTTCATTCTCCTATTCTACCCTTGCCTTTTCCCTCGGGGTACATCATCCCCTTGTTCTTCTTGTTGGTCCGCCTAGGATGAACTTCCTCTTCGGAACGGATCCTCAACGGATCTACAACGGCGACGGCCTCCAGTCTCTTGCATGACCCCATACTCGGTCCAAGACCAGCCCATACACGACCCACTACCTCTTTGGGACCCGAGCTTCTCCTCTTTGGTGGCCTCATTACATCCGGGCTAGCTCCATCAACAAAGTCGTCAAAGAAGGCACGGTTGGCCTTGTCGACCTCCTTATACTTCAAATCAAGAACCTCGTCCTTACGAGATTTGGATATTTCCTCCAAGGTTTGAGCTCTTGACCACTTGACAAAAGCGGGATTCACCCATGTCGTGGCAACGGGGTTTGGTACCTCCCAAATCGGTCGAGTGGCCCACCATCTTTCAAAGACCTCCACAAGCTCGGAGTTCCGGAAAACACTCTCTTGGACGAGAGTATCTTGAGCGGTCACCTTTTGTTGATGCCCCATTTGCCTCATGAGCCTTTCGGGATAAATTAAGCAAGCAACCTTCAAACCCACCACCATCAAAGAGCAAGAACTAGCAACCGAAGCGGGCAACCCCGTGAAGGACCTAAAGTGCCACCATGGCACCACCCAACGGATATGAGGACCACCCTCCTCCGCAAAACTATCCGAATACAATTTCTTTCTCATAGTAAGGTGACAAAAGGAATAAGAAGAAGAATCGGCCGGAGGCTCTACATACCTTAGCCTCTCCAATAACCACACTTGGAGGATCCTTGGAGATCCGAACGAAGGAGCTTCTCCACAAGAGCTCTTCTTGTCCAAAGCTTGGATGATTTCACCAAGCACCAACCATGATGGATCCCTACCAAGCTCCATTTGCTCAACCACATGCACAAGGGTCATACTACCATAACACTTTGATCCCTCCTTCAAGGCATCAACAAAGAGGTATGCATGAACTAGGCAAAAGGCAAGAGCCCTTCTCCTAGCCACCTCCGAAACATTAACATCCAACCGGTTTCAGAAAATGTTGATAAGAGCCAACATATCCACACCGAGGGGAGCAAGGAGAAAGTTGACTTGACTTGTTGACAAACCCAACATTGAACGGAACTTCTCTTTGTAACACAACCGAGTCGGGGGAAGCACCGGAGTACAACCCAGCCATCCGCCAATGGAACCTACTTCTTCGGCAAGAGGACAAATTTAACCTTTCGGGAAAACGAAAACATGATGTTTAGAATCCCAAAACCGAGAGCTAGCATGCTTCAAGAAACGAGGATTGCACCTTGACTTGACGGAGCACCAACAATTGACCAACTCCCATAACAACGAGTTGATACTTTTCGAGAGGTGACATATCCCCACACCAATGTCGCAACCTATTTTCGAAGGCATCCATGAATAATTTTGTGGAAGAAGAAGAAAGGTTTTTGTGGAGATGTTTTTCGTGTTTCGGATGATGAAACAATGAAGCACAAACGTCCTTATTTATACAAAACAATCAGCGCTTTTTTTTCGAAAAAAGGGGAAGCTGTCTTTCATCGCCCGTGGCCTCGCGCCTCTTTGGGCTGGGCCTCAGGATCCGCATCTTAAATTGTCTCTTTTAAAATGTGTTTCTTCCTGACACCTCAAGCCTCCCGCCATAGGACTCGCGCCTCTTCAGGCCTGTCTAGGATTTTTTGTGTTTTCTCACACTCACATTTCCTTGTTTCGCGTTTTACGAAATCCGACATGGTTTCCATGACGCAGCTTTAAACATACGGATTCCTTTTTTTCTTTTTTTAAGGGGGGAGGGCTAGTCGCCCCGATCCGAAACGGATCGTTTCCCATGTCAGTCGAAAATTCTGAAAAAATTTCGCTTTTTCGCATTTTCCACAAAACTCGAAAATTGATAACACGACGTCAGTTTTCCTCAAATTCAAGCTCTCGCAAATCCGAGTCTTGATCTCACAAAAATCAAATACACTCGCAAAAATCTATTTTAAAATTCACCCGTGACGGTTTGAGTTTTAGGTTTTTCGAGTTACAAATCAATTTTTAGCAAAACTCGATGAAATTTAATTCAGACAAGAGTTAATTGTTCGAAATTTCAAAATCATTTCTTTTGAGAAATGCAAACGTGACGACCTATCGCGGAATTTTCAGAATATCAATTTAAATTATAATTTTAACTTCGAGTCATCGTAGTTATTTTTGTTTTCATCAAATGTTTTTTTTTACGTGTTTACATTTGTGCATATGTGCTACCTGTTGCTTGTTTTCTACACTAACGATGCAGGAACTAATGCAAAGCAAAGGGGAACTAACAACCGGCAGTGCTTCTCCGAAATACAATACAAAAAAGCCAAAAACACAAATAAGCCACAATCCAAAAACACATAAATACAAACCGCCTCACGCAAAATGTAAATATATACAAACAAGAGTCCAAAACACGGACAAACAACTACAACTACTCAACACCTCCCGGTGGACCAATCTCGGTCTCACGAGGAGCCGCAGCCAAGGCAGACACCACCTCCTGCTCAGGCACCCTCTCCGGTGAACTCTCCATCGTCTCATACTCCATCGTGACGCGAAGCTCCTCCGCCGCTGCCAACTGAGCCCTGAGAGAGGCAATCTCCGCATCTCGGCTCCGCAACCCGTCCTCATGAAGCCTCAACTCCTGGTCCCGAGTGATGATCCCCAGCCTCTATACCTCGATCATCGACCTCGCTGCGTCCAACTCAGCCTAGACCCGAGCAAGCATCGCCGGATCTGCAGTACCCTATAGAACACAACACAGGTCATTGAGATCTAAAACGTGAAATGCAACTCAAAAACACACAAAAACAACCTACAAAAAGTACTTGTACGAGCCGAGACTCCCTCGCAGCCAGGTCACCAGCAAATGCCCTCCACCGGTTAGCCATCCGCCACAAAGCCTGATGACTAGCGGTAGACACCTACAACCAGAAAGGTCCTTCAATACAACAAAACGCAAGGCAAAACATAAACGGGGAAAAGTATTCAGATCAGAAACTCACCCTCAAAACGGTCAACCTCCTCTCCATGCCAGCATCAGTCACCTCTGTGACCGCATGCTCTGGCAGGTGCAGTTGTAGCTCCTCACCACCCGGCCCCTGAAAGGTGGTCTGC
The DNA here is from genome assembly GCF_048544455.1 of Silene latifolia. Classification (NCBI taxonomy): domain Eukaryota; kingdom Viridiplantae; phylum Streptophyta; class Magnoliopsida; order Caryophyllales; family Caryophyllaceae; genus Silene; species Silene latifolia. The sequence goes on from NC_133537.1 coordinate 233,791,627, forward strand.
ATCGGGAATACTGGGGGTTGGGTCCTCATCAACACATCGACCCCCTACAATATAGATCCACATCGAAGGTAACAAACTCTTCTGTTAAAAAGAGGCAATGAAAACAAAGAACAGGGGAAAACATACCTCAATCGGGTACCAGGCGAGCCTCGACAACCGAAAGGTGTCGTAGTCGACCTCCCGCAACAACAACTCCTCACATCAGTGACCGTGAAGGTCTCCTCAACCTCGTCGGGTGTCGACTCCTGGAACAACACCTTAGGCGGATCGACCGGTACCACAAAGGTCTCACTAAAGGACTGACGAGCTAAACGCTTTCCCAGGTACCAAACCGGCTCGATCGTCGTCTCAAGGTACAAACTATGGGAGCTGCTAGGTCGCAAACGCTCCCTGACAGCAGCCGGCACGCCTGTGTAGTGCTCCCAATGCCACCCGACAAACTGCACTCAAGGCAAAGTTAATCAACTAACTAGGGGCTTTCTAGGCTACCTAGTCATCCTATCTCTTTCCGTTTCTACGGAAAAAAAAGAGGTAAGAAGCAACAACTTACGTCAGCAACTCGGAGGGCATTCACCCGATGCCTGCAGTCCTCGTAAGTCGACTTGGCCGACTTCTTCCGAGCCACCGTCCAAGCCCTCACGACAAGGTAAGTCGAAGGAACGCCACTGGTCGTCCCCGGACGCAGAGGGACGAAGTAAGCGTACAACTAAGCCTGTAACAAAACACAGCAACCACAAAATCAGCCAATTTTTCAAAAATTACCAAAATCAATCAAAATCAAACCACAAATCAAAATCAAAAATAAAATCATACTCAACAAAAAAACCATAAAAAAAACGCTCGTACCTACAAGATGAGGCCGGGACCAACCAAAGCGGGAGAACTCACATCCCCCATCACCTCCGGACACACCGCAGCGTACAAGTACCGGGTAAAACTCACCAAAGCCGATGTCACCTAGTCGAACTGACCCAAAGTGTCCAGGTCAGCAAGCAAGGGAAGTACCTTGGTCGACAAGCGCTCACCCTAGTCACCAAAGTACGTGGTACCCAAGAAGTACCACAACCACAACCGCACCTCCTGCGCGTCAGCCTCTGCCTCAGCCTCCCGACTCGCCAACGACGCCGGAACAAAACCCACCGCTCTCCCTCTGAAATGATCCCTCACATACGAGTTCGCGATCAAGTAAGGAGTGATGTCAGATGGTGCGGGCAAAACATCGCCAATCAAACCCGTAACCCCAGAGGAACACACCCTCTCCGGTGACTCCGGGAACTCAACAGGCGTCTCGCCACAGGGGAGGCCCGATATCATGGCAAAGTCCTCTAAGGTCACTGATCGGTCCGTTTTGTGTTCACAATTAAATAGATGTGGTCGTTGGGTCACGTCCGAATCAAAACACAATTTATAGCTTCACAAACAACTCTACAATTAGTAAAGAGGCAAGTAAAGATCGGATCCCAAGGGACGGGAATTGAGATGAGATTTCTATTGAAACTAGTGGTGTCTTAGGGGTGTCACAATTTAGGTTGATGTAGAAGGTCACTAAACTAAATAGCAAAGAAAGTAAATAAGTAAGATGAATTAAAAGGGTTGTAAACAATTGATAAAAAGCACTAGGGTGTCATGGGGTCATAGGGGAATCATGGGAATTGATCATACAAACATGTTCTCAAATTATAAGCAAGCAATTATAGTTGCGATGGATTGAGTTGGGTTATATCTTACAATCCTAGGAAAGTTTGGGTCCCGGAGCCGAATCGATTAGATTGTACAACACCTACAAGTCGACTTAGTCTTCCCTACTCAACCACATGCATGGTCTAATGAGACTCGAGTTGGTTTATGTCTTACAAGTCTCATTGAAAAGATAGGTGATGGGTAAAAAATGCAAGGATTCATAGGCTCACATTTCATCAAACATAACATGTGCATGAGTTGAGATCAAAACAAGCAAGCAAATAAACCATGAAAGCATATTAATTTAAGCATGAATCATTCCCCATGTTGGTTTCCCCTAATTACCCATTAACCCTAGCTAGGTCACTACTCACTCATTATCATGTTGATCATGCTAGCAAGGTTGTCAATCATACCAACAAAAGGAAAGATGATGAATAAATGAAAGTAATTAACAATAATTAAAGAGGGATTAAGAGAATTATACCTACTAATGATTCCAATAATAAAGCAAAGAATAAAAGAAGTACTTGATGCTTGATTGAGAGGTTGTTAATCTCCCAATAATAACCCAAATAATCTTCAATTACCCAAAATAAAGGATGAACAAAAGAGAGATTAAGGAAATAAAACTTGTATTAGAACTTGATTAATTGTTGATTACAATACTAAAGAGAGATTTGATTGATATTAACTACTCTAATTATTGATAAGAAGAACATTCCCTTCTAATTAGACTAATGGGGTATTTATAGTGGAAATTAGGTGGATGCATTAGGGTTAACTAAGGGCTAAACTAGTAATTACACTTTTTAGATTGAGCAGGGAGGAGCCGGTATTTTTCGAAGGAAGGGCTTCTTTCTTTGTAGCTTGGAGAAGACGAAATTGCTTTTCTTTGGAATCCGTGCGTTTTGGAGTCGGGACGGGCGGATTCTGGCGGTGGAACACGGGCGTCTTTGGAGGAATCCGGGCGGATTCTGGTGGCTGCTAACCCGGGCGTCTTTGGAGGAAAACGCACGGATTGTGCTTGTGGAGGACGGACGGATTGTGGAAAAACCGCACGGATTGTACCTCAGCAACATTTCTTCTTCTTTTCTTCCCTTTTCTTCACAAAATCCTTGGGGATTTCCTCGGGGACTCAAGGATCCTTTCTCAACATTGCTCATCTACTATAATATGTACAAAGGCCGTCTAATCTTGTCTCTCCTTGATGCTTGGTCATTGAATTCAATCAATTTAGTCTCGTTTTGCCATGAAAATGCAAGATTTGCACTCCTTTCCTACCAAGGGATCAAAATCTCAATGAATATGCAAAACAAAGAACTAAAGACAATAAATGACCAAAATATGCACTAAAAAGCATGGGAACAAGGCTAATTCGGGGGCTAAATATGCGCTAATTATGGTCACATCAAATATCCCCAAACCGAACCTTTGCTCGTCCCGAGTAAAGAGTGACAAAGACTAGGACCATTATTTAAACTAACCTAATAACATAGCCGATATGAGACAATTAACGGGTCTCACTCCGCCCCTTCAACTCACAACAAGACAACCATGAGGTAGGATGCCTTCTTGCAAGGCAAGGTGGGTCTTGCCAAAATGGCGACACATCCAAACATTAAGCACACAAAATCAAATAATGGATGCATCTACAAAAGGAAAGCCACTTCCTCATCAAGTGGCGGAGGCAACTAAAAGAGAACAAATTTAAGAGCATGTAATCCTTCACAAATACTAGTTCAACAAATTACTAAGGATAAGAGGATGGCACTAAATCACCTCCAAATGGTGTTAAACTAGACTACTTTCGTCCTCAATTTCCAAATGCTTTCGTCAAGGGCGATCGGATGGTGGTGGAATGATGATCCCTATGATGCTAGTAGCATATGACATGACAAGTCTCGAATTCTCTACAAAAGTAAAGGTCATGGATCGTCCCAAGCTCGACAAAGTGGCTTGACAAAAAGGCTTTTTGGGAATGAAATGCTCAAATCTTTATACACAACGGGTGGATATGACTAGTATTCAAATATTGACCTCATTCAACTTTCACATTTCAAAAATTTAAGATGGGGTTTGTCCCTTCCGGGCTAGTGTCCTTTGCTTTCGCAAATCGCTTATTAGGCAACCGGTTAACCTCTAGACAATAGCTTTTCGGGGTGATAGTCACTCTGTCTCTGGGCGGCCAAATTCACAACCGTGTGGGGGCCCAATTCAATGGATCCCGCTCCAAAGCACATCGAAGTGGTACGCCTCCATCAAAACAATTAAATTTCTCAACATTTCAACATTTCATAACATTTGAGGTTTCCTTGGCAATAAATTACTTCCACATGACAAAATTCTTTGAAATGAGCACTTCAAGCCTATTGATAGAAAATATTTTTGGGTTGCTTTACCACAAGGTCAATCAAGGTCACCTAGACAAGTTAACCAAGTCCACATCGCATCACGGGGTTGGATAGGTGACTCACATGCAAACCTTTGACTAGGCTTTGGGTCATGGGTCAAAAGACACTAGTGTGACACAATCTAGGGTGTTTTACAACCATTCTAGTAGGCAAAGTCTTAAGTTGAAAAAGTATTTGTAATGGCTTAGTTGCTCTTGTCAAAGTTCTCAATTAGGCACTTTTCAAAATGTTTTATCAAAATGCAACTACATGCAATGATGCAACTAATATATACATCCTAATGCAAGTGATTCTATCAACTAATATGACATATAAACTAAATGCAAGTCCTAAATTCACATTGTTATACCGCATCAATCAAAATAAAGCCACATAGTCATTAACATAAAGAGGAAAAAGGAGATTGGAAAGATCATACCATGCGGTCTTCATGATCCTCATGTCTCGGATTTGGCGTAGTCAATCAATGTGAACAAGGATAGAACAAACACAATATATACAATATATACAATATAACTACACTACAAAAGGAATAAACATGTATTTGGGTTTTTCAATTTTCAAATTTTTATGGTTTTTCGAAATTTTTCAATTTTTTTTTTGAATTTTTGAATAAAAGTTAAGTTAGAATTCCCCATCCCCACACTAATATGGGCATTGTCCTCAATGGCCAAAATGATGGGAAATTATGCAAACATGATGCATGATTTCTACACTAAATGCAATCTACACTAGTCTACACTACATGATGCATGGTTTTTGTTTATGACGGAGAGGATAATTTAGATTACCTCCCGTTGTGTATGAATTAACTTCCCCAAACCGATCTAGACATTATTGCTAATGTCCAAGGATGGGTGTAGTTCATGCACACACTATGCAATGCATGAAACTAATTTGTCATTTTGGATTTTGAAAGTGGGAACAATAAAATGAGAACACCTCAAAAAGTACCGAGGTGTGAGTCCTCAATGGTGCTAGGACTACTCCAACAATGATCAAGAAAAATAAATAAATAGAACAAAGAGAGAAATAGACAAACCTTGAGAGGGTAGGAGCCTCCAAAGCTTGCTAATTTTCCATCATATCATCACTATCATCATCTTCCTCATTAGAAGTGGTCTCATTGCCACTTCCCTCTTCACTTGCTTCTTCACCTTCTTCTTTACCTTGCTCATCATCCTCTTCTCCTTCTTCACTAGCTTCTTCATCAATGTTATCATCAACTTCTTCATTACCAACAACCTCATTATCACCCGGAACAACCCTAGATGCACTCGGAAATAGGACTTCCTTATCCGCCCAACTAGGCAAAGGACATGATGGGTCAAGTAGTCCTTGCCTAGCTAAGTGTAACAGGGGTGGATTTTGAGCTAAGGAAGCATTTTTCCGATCCTCAAAGGCTTGCTTGTGCATTGCTTGCATGAGAAGAGTCAAATAATCATTTCTTGCTTCAACACCTTCCGGCTTGAACTCTTGGTACTCAAAAGGGTAAGGTGGTGTGACAATGGAAGAGGAGGGTATTTCAAGTTCACCATTTTGTTGTTGGATAATATACTCGGCCTCTTTTGAAAGGGGAAGTAGATAATTGGTCCGGTGGACACTCAATCGACAAATCTTTGAAGGCAAAGTGAAAGAACTAGCCTCACTAGTGAGCCATCCATACTTGGTGTCAAGAGGGTTATGGGCAACCCACTTGTACTTGTGTATCATAGTATGCAAATCAACGAGATGACCACCTTCTTTCGCTTCATACTTGTTATATTTGTTGAAGTTAGGATCAAAGTATTTAGCTAGGATAGTGACTAGGCCTCCATTCACAATAACGGTAGTGCCTTTCTTCCCACAATCAATATTTAACCATCTATCCACCAAAAGCCTTAGAAAGTTAAAAGGCTTGGTGAATTTCCTACCAACGTTCAAAGCCGACTCAAGAAGAACAAAATCGAGTTTGGTGAAATGGTTGGTGTCTTTTCTTGCATTGATGGTGTTCCCTACGACCTTGTGCCATACTCTTATGCCCGGATGGTGGACTAAAAGAGCACGACTCGCATGAAAGTCCTCAAATTTCCTTCCGGAAATTGCCTCCTAAAGAGGGTCGGGGTCATACTTTCCAACATTCTTAAAATAACTCGGTTCATCACTAAGACCCAAAGCTTCACCCAATTCCTTAAAGGAGATGCGCCTACTAACATTAGCCAGACGAAACTCGAGGTTCTCCATAGTCTCAACCTTGTTAACTTTCAATGAACTCAAAAATTCTAAGGTAAGGGAGGGGTATGTCAATTCTTTTGATTCAAACAATTTCTCCAACCCCATGGCTTTGAAAAAGGTTCTAGTTTGCTCAAGGACACCCAACTTATTTAAGGTATCTTCACAAATAAACTTGGTTGATTGAAATGATTTTCTAGCAAACTTAGAAAAAGTGTCCCTATGGGTTTTGGAAATGAAAATTACCTCCGGATAGTTTGTAAGTTGATTAATTTCCGGAGTAGTAGATGTTGTTGCACCCATGGGAGGTTGTTGTTGTTGTTGCACTTCCAATTTTGGGTTTGCTACCACCATAGCCAATGCTTTCTTTGCTTGAAGAGTCTTTTGCCTTAATAAAAGTGTCTTTGCCTTTGGTGCCTTTGCCTTTGTTGCCTTTGTTGCTCCCTTAGTCCTTGCCATTGATGAATTAACCAAGAAAGAGTGAAAAATATTCAATTTCTAGTGCACCCAAATCGATTTAAAGATGAAAGGCTTTGCCTTTTTGAATTCGAAAATCGACTCAAAGGTTGAAAATTTTGTGCTTGGTTTTGATTTTTATTGAAAAAGGAGTGATTGATTTGTTATTAAAAGGATGTTTTGATTTGATTTTGGTGAATGTAGTTGAGGAATTTTGTTTTTGTGATGGAGAGGATGAGGGTTTTGAGGGTTTTGAGTAGTGTTATGAATGAAGGAATGAAGAAATGAAGGTGGGAGGGGTTTTATAAAGCCCGAACTAATTTGAACTGCAGGGGCAATCCGTGCGGATTCTGCTCGGTACGGGCGGAATCTGCCTTTTCTGGGTTGGGAAAAACTCGCCTAAAGACGGGCGTCTTTAAGGGAAGACGCTCGGATTTGCAAACATGGGACGGGCGTCTTCTGTAGAAGACGGGCGGATTTCAGTCCAGGAATTTTTCTTGTTTTCCTCAGCCAAGAAGACGGGCGTCTTCCTTTCAGGACGGGCGGCTTTTTGAAGACGGGCGGATTAGGATGTAGGACGCCCGGATTCGCTGATAGTCAAAAATTTCAAAACTTCAGCTCATTTCAGGACGTGCGTCTTCTACCCAACACGCCCGGATTGCTTGAAAACGGGCGGATTCTCCTGAATCCGCTCGGATTCGACCCCTTTGTACCCGGATTCAGTTCCATCCGTGTACAACGCATATCTCTTGTTATTCTTCCATTCTTCTTCATATCTTGTGTTCTTCATTGTGGGGGAACTACTAAGACATGGATAGCCTAGGCAATTGTCATCCCCACACTAAGCTAAAGCACTACACATTAATTGAAATTATTAATCCCTCCCTCACTTCTCTCAAACATGATAATTATCTTGATCAAAGTATAAAAATCCAAAAATAACAAAAATGCAATACAAGAATTAAAATGCAAGTTAGGGAGTTAGAAATATTTACAAATGGTGGTTTAGGGAGGACTCCACCAAACTCTCATTCTTGATGAGATGTCAAGGGGGCATGTCCAAGGTGTTGTTGATGTTGCTCAACACCTTGAAGAAATAATCAAAAGCTTGTTCATTATCGTTATAAAGCTCTTCAATATACCTTGGCCCTTGTTGTCGGTCTTGATCGATAGCATTACCAATGTAGGGATTAAAAATCCCTTCAAATTCGTCGTCCCAAAGACCACAAACTTCATTAAGTTGATCATTGAAAATCTCTTGATTTGATGGAGACAACTCTTCCAATTTATTCTCTTGGCCAATGAGGCCATCCTCTTCTTCTTTGCTTGATTTTGATGAGCTTTGCAAGCTCTCCTTGTCACAATTCACTTGTTCTTTGAATGGAGCATCTTCAATTTTCTTCTTCCATTGGAGTTCCTACTTCTTCCTTTCATCCTTCCGACTATAATGATCGATCATAAAACACGGTTCATGTAAACGGAGAGCTCTCATAGTCTTGTCAAGATTAAAAGTTATACTCTCATCTCCCATTTCTAGAGTGAGCTCACCATGTTTTATATCAATCACCGCACCCGCGGTGTGTAAGAAGGGTCTTCCAAGAATGATTGGAACGTTGGAGTCTTCCTCCATATCAACAATGACAAAGTCCACCGGGATGAAAAATTTCCAATTCGCACGGGGACATCTTCCCATATCCCTAATGGTGTCTTCGTCGATCTATCGGCCATTTGGAGTGTAATATTGGTGCATTTAAGCTCTCCTATCCCCAACCTTTTACTTACCGAGTACGGCATAACACTCACACTAGCCCCTAGATCACATAAGGCTTTGTTGATCGTGGTGTCGCCAATGGTTCACGGTATTGAGAAGCTTCCCGGATCCTTTAGTTTTGGAGGTGAACTCCCTTGAAGTATTGCACTACTCACCTTAGTGAAGGCGATAGTCTCAAGTTTCCGGATCGACTTCTTCTTTGTGAGGATGTCTTTCATGTATTTCGCATAGGCCGGCACGTGATTGATTAATTCCGTGAAAGGAATTGAGACTTCCAAATTCTTCACAATTTCCATAAACTTTCCAAGTTGGTCATCAAATTTGGGCTTGGCTTGACGACTTGGAAAAGGAAGTCTAATCACAATGGGCTCCTTCTCCTTGACCTTGTCTTCATTTTTCTTTGAAATTTCTTCTTTTAATGATTCTCCATCTTTGGAGTTTTGCACAATTTCTTCCTTATCACTAGCTTTCACAACTTCATCCTCAACTTGCTTCTTCGGTGCTTCATACCTTGTACAACTTCTCAAGTGAATGGCACTAACCGTTTCATGTCTTGGGGGATTACTTTGAGGTGGTAATTGCCCCTTTTGTCTTTGTGAGCTTGAAGATGCTAGTTGAGTCAATTGTGTTTCCAACATCTTGATGTCAGCTAGAATGTTGTTGATGGTGGTTTCCTTTGCTTGACTATCTTTTTGCATTTGAGTGAAAAACTCTTGTTGATTCTTTTGCATTTGGAGGACCACTTTTTGAACATCAAAACCTTGGTCATTTTGGTGATTGTATGGATTTTGATTTTGGTAACCTTGGTTTTGATTGTAAAAGGGTCTTTGATTTTGGTTTCTCATGGGAGGTGGGGTGTATGTTGTTTGAGGATTTTGAACATTTTGGCTTTTGTATGAGAGATTTGGATGAAACTTGGTGTTTTCATTGTAATAGTTGGAATAAGGGGTACCACTCTTGTATGCTTGGAAAACATTTACTTGTTCATTTGTTCCCCTACATTCACTTTGGTCGTGTCCCAAAGTTCCACAATTCTCACATATCCCACTTGGGATTGATGAGGATGCCGTCATGGCATTAACATGATGCTTTGGTGATTTTGAGGCTTCTTCAAGTCTAGCCATAGCTTTTTCAAACTTCAAATTGATTGTGTCAATGTGAGCACTAAGTTGAGCACCCAATTGAGTAACGGAGTCCACTTCATTCCTTCCTCCTCTAGTAGCCTTGCGAGGTCTACTATATTGTGAGTTATGGACTGCCATTTCCTCAATCTTGTTCAATGTTTGATTGTCATCAACTTCGGTGAACATTCCATTTGATCCCATGTTGAGAATGTTCCTTGAATCTTCATATAAACCGTTCCAAAATTGTTGTACCAAGAACCATTCGCTAAGTCCATGGTGAGGACATGAGCGACAAATTCCCTTGAACCGCTCCCAAGCTTCATACAAAGATTCTTCATCACTTTGCTTAAAACCCGTAATTTGAGCTCTTTGCATGTTAGTCTTTTCCGGTGGGTAGAATTTTTTGTAGAAAGCTAGAGCTAACTTCTTCCAAGAATCTATTCCTAGAGTGGCCTTATCAAGGCCCTTCAACCATTGTTTCGCGGTGCCGATTAGAGAAAAAGGAAATAAGACCCATCGAATTTGGTCTTGAGTCACACCGGTTTGAGAAATCGCATCACAATAGTCACAAAAGGTTTCCATATGAGAATGAGGGTCTTCACTAGGCATCCCCCCAAATTGGCTCCTTTCGACTAATTGGATAAAGGCGGATTTAGCAATAAAATTTCCGGTTAGATGTTGTGGTGTGGGAGTACCATTGGGTAGGTTCTCCTCGGTGGGTACGGAATGCGATGAAAATTTAGGCATTGTAGGTTGATTTTGTGGGGTATTTTGTGATGGGTTCTCCTCACCTTCTCTTGCAAAAGGGTTGATGAACTCAATAGTTGGTTGAACAACCTCACTAATACCTCTCAAAATCCTCCTAGCAAACCTCCTATTGTTTGTCAAGGTTCTTTCAATTTCACGGTCAAAAGGTAACAAATCACCTTGTGACCTTCTAGACATGCAAAATATCAAACAACTCGAAAATAATTAGAACAAACCTTGAGGAGTTTTACTTCCCCAAGGCAAAGAAAGACACAACTAATAACAATGTAAGAAAATCTAAATCAAGTTAACACCGTCCCCGGCAATGGCGCCATTTTTGATCGGTCCGTTTCGTGTTCACAATTAAATAGATGTGGTCGTTGGGTCACGTCCGAATCAAAACACAATTTATAGCTTCACAAACAACTCTACAATTAGTAAAGAGGCAAGTAAAGGTTGGATCCCAAGGGACGGGAATTGAGATGATATTTCTATTGAAACTAGTGGTGTCTTAGGGGTGTCACAATTTGGGTTGATGTAGAAGGTCACTAAACTAAATAGCAAAGAAAGTAAATAAGTAAGATGAATTAAAAGGGTTGTAAACAATTGATAAAAAGCACTAGGGTGTCATGGGGTCATAGGGGAATCATGAGAATTGATCATACAAACATGTTCTCAAATTATAAGCAAGCAATTATTGTTGTGATGGATTGAGTTGGGTTATATCTTACAATCCTAGGAAAGTTTGGGTCCCGGAGCTGAATCGATTAGATTGTACAACACCTACAAGTCGACTTAGTCTTCCCTACTCAACAACATGCATGGTCTAATGAGACTCGAGTTGGTTTATGTCTTACAAGTCTCATTGAAAAGATAGGTGATGGGTAAAAAATGCAAGGATTCATAGGCTCACATTTCATCAAACATAACATGTGCATGAGTTGAGATCAAAACAAGTAAGCAAATAAACCATGAAAGCATATTAATTTAAGCATGAATCATTCCCCATGTTGGTTTCCCCTAATTACCCATTAACCCTAGCTAGGTCACTACTCACTCATTATCATTTTGATCATGCTAGCAAGGTTGTCAATCATACCAACAAAAGGAAACATGATGAATAAATGAAAGTAATTAATAATAATTAAAGAGGGATTAAGAGAATTATACCTACTAATGATTCCAATAATAAAGCAAAGAATAAAAGAAGTACTTGATGCTTGATTGAGAGGTTGTCAATCTCCCAATAATAACCCAAATAATCTTCAATTACCCATAATAAAGGATGAACAAAAGAGAGATTAAGGAAATAAAACTTGTATTAGAACTTGATTAATTGTTGATTACAATACTAAAGAGAGATTTGATTGATATTAACTACTCCAATTATTGATAAGAAGAACATGCCCTTCTAATTAGACTAATGGGGTATTTATAGTGGAAATTAGGTGGATGCATTAGGGTTAACTAAGGGCTAAACTAGTAATTACACTTTTTAGATTGAACAGGGAGGAGCCGGTATTTTTCGAAGGAAGGGCTTCTTTCTTTGTAGCTTGGAGAAGACGAAATTGCGCTGTACTGGAATCCGCGCGTTTTAGAGTCGGGACAGGCGGATTTTGGCGGTGGAACACGGGCGTCTTTGGAGAAATCCGGGCGGATTCTGGTGGCTGCTAACCCGGGCGTCTTTGGAGGAAAACGCACGGATTGTGCTTGTGGAGGACGGACGGATTGTGGAAAAACCGCACGGATTGTACCTCAGCAACATTTCTTCTTCTTTTCTTCCCTTTTCTTCAGAAAATCCTTGGGGATTTCCTCGGGGACTCAAGGATCCTTTCTCAACATTGCTCATCTACTATAATATGTACAAAGGCCTTCTAATCTTGTCTCTCCTTGATGCTTGGTCATTGAATACCTATCCAGGTCTGAAACAACAAGAACAACAAAAGCTCGACAAAGCAGTAAACTTACCAGGCCCTCGTATGCACGGTAGGAGAGGTGGGTGTAGCCGCAGCAACAGCTGGCTACCGTCGAAACCCTCAGCCGAGGCAGGCGCCGCCCGCAAGTTCAACCCCCGCGGAGCTGTAACCCGTCTGGCGTCCCAACCTACAACAAAGACGTCATCCGCATCCGTCTCCACCCTCCGTCTCTTCCTCCCGCGAGACACCACATAACGGCGAGGAGGCCTCTCAACGACCCTAACGACGTTCTGAAGCTCCTGTCTAGTGGGCCGAGGACCCCTCCTCCTAACGGTACTAACCCTCCTCCCGGAGGTACCAGCCTCAGACCCTGTCTGGGCCCTCCCAGCACCAGTAGCCTCGACAACAGGCTTCTCCTGAGCTCTAGTGGCTACCTCAGCCCCAACAACGGCCTCCTCACGAACCTTTGTGGCTCCCTCAGCCCTAACAACCTTCTCGGTGGGCTTCTCCTCCTCATAAGCGTCCTCTACTACCACCTCAGGTACACTAGCCGGAGTACTGACCGGCCCATTCCCAAAAAAAAAACCTCTAGGGTCTCAGCAACGGACCCAATGGGTCCAGAACACTCCCCTACAACCGGGAAAAAACAAAAACGTCAACCATAATTTCGGCATTACGACGGCACAAAATGGACAAATCCAAAAAAACCTGCAGAACAAAACAAAGGGGAAACCCGCCCAAACCCAACCAACGAAAACACTTCTTAAAAACGCACAAAAACGACTCGCTCTTCTTTTCAAGCAAAAGACGAGTCAAATCAACAACAAAATTTTTCAAAAACCACCCAACACCTCAAGACCCACACAAGGTCCGCAAACAACCAAAAAAATATTCCCGACGCAATTGGGTATTTTCCACGGCTCAAAAAGGCTATTTTACGCCAATCCGGGAACAAACAGGTCAAAATTTCAAAACTCGACCACAACCAAACAACGTGATTTAATCACAGCTCAAAGCGACCTAAACTACCATTAAGGTCCATTTCAAGACGAACTGACTCAATTTGAGCTCAAACAGACGCTCATTTCGACAGACATAAGACCATCGCAAAAGGCAAAAACTCCAAAATTTTGTCCGCAATACCCCATGAAGGTTCCATATGGCAAACATGGTCTTCCCCGACTACAATACAATCTAGCGGGGCACACAACTCAAGCAAACAAACTTGACATTGTGAAATAAGACGGTTTTATCGTCTCATTCACGTTTTTCGAGCATATGGAGCGGGAACGAGGACCAAAATGGAAACTAAAAGCACCCCTATACTCCTAAATAGGTTTCAAACCTAATGCAATCATCAATTTCACTCGAAAATGGGCTAATCAAAAATGCCCAACTCGATTTTTGAAAGTTTAGAGTTTTACCCTAATTCAATTAACAAAAAGGCAAACAGATTCAAATGGATTCAAGAGGATTTACATACCTTGAGATGACATGATAAAAATGGCACGCGGACAAGAAAGGAACGAGATCAAAAAATGGCGATTTATCGATTTTTTTGGTTTGTTTATCGGAGAAGACGGAGTGAGGAGGAGTCGTTCTGATTCTCGCGTCTTTTTTACAAAAAACAGGGAGGCTCCCTTCCTTCGCTGCTATGCTTGCGCCTCAATGAGGCACTCCCTGCCCCATTCAGTGAAATTTTGGCTTTGGCCCAATTTCTCACGCAAATTTAAAATCTTCAACGACGGCAATAAAAACCGTCATTTTACAAAAACGAAATGGTGAAATTCAAATTCACTATTTTCACAATGTTTTCAACAACGGCAATAAAAACCGTCATTTTACAAAAACGAAATAGCAAAATTCAAAACCGCCATTTTCACAAAATTTCAACGGCGGCATTAAAAACCGTCGTTTCTCAAAACCAAAATAGCAAAATTCAAATCCGCTATTTTCACAAAATTTCAACGGCGGCATTAAAAACCATCGTTTCTCAAAAGCAAAATAGCAAAATTCAAATCCGCTATTTTCACAAATTTGAACGACGGTATTAAAAGCCGCCATATATCAAAAACGAAATCGATAGCGGAGTTCAAATCCGATATTCTCACAAATTTTCAACAGCATTCACAAATCTCAAACGAACGGTAATAAAAACCGCTATCTCTCTTCGAGATTCAAAATCACCGCCGACCACGGGAGCCATGCTCATAAGCCTATCCCTTTTTGGTACCACAAACATTCAATACAAACATCGAAATTCCCCAACAGGATATCGGAGGCTTCCTCACGGAGCCCGCTAATTCAAACAAGTTCTTGAAATAGACCCATCCAACGCGGCTATTTCCCACGGTTGATCAATCGACATTCAACCCTGGCTGGCGAGCCTCAAAACGCATCACAATCAACCTAGGTGGCGAGCCTCAAAACGCATCACATTCAACCTGGCTGGCGAGCCTCAAAACGCATCACATTCAACCTGGCTGGCGATCCTCAAAACGCATCACATTCACTGCGGCTGGCGAGCCCCTCTCATATACGCACTGCGGCTGGCGAGCCCCTTTCATATATGCAATGCGGCTGGCGAGCCCCTTTTATATACGCACTGTGGCTGGTGAGTCCCTTTCATATACGCACTACGGCTGGCGAGCCCCTTCATATATGCACTACGGCTGGCGAGCCCCTTTTATATACGCACTACGGCTGGCAAGCCCCTTTCATATACATACTGCGGTAGGCGAGACTCTTTATATACGCACCGCGGCTGGAGAGCCCCTTCATACACGCACCGTGGCTGGCGAGCCCCTTCATATTCGCAGCACGGCTGGCGAGCCCCTTTATATCCGCAACACGGCTGGTGAGCCTTTATCCGCAAACAAGAAGCGACTCAAGGACATATCCCGAAGATGCCTCAGGTATGACTCCTTCTTATGGCTGGCGAGCCTTTATACGCAGTCTAACGGACTTTAAAAGACCCGCATAGATATTCGACAGAATCTAAACTGTTCCCGACGATAGGTCCTTGCCTCGAACCCTCGAGCCGCCTTGGCGTCGCCCTTCCCGACGGCAGGTCCTTGGCCCGAATCCTTTTCAAGCCACCTCGACATCGCTTAGGTCTCCAGGTTATAATCATCGATTGACCAGGGGGCTATACTTTGACTTTCGCCTTGTCTAAGCCTCAGCCAAAGTGGAGGCTCTGTAGATACCCAGTATCTGTTGAGTCTTCAAAAAACACCCGATGATTATCGGACTACAACATGCTTAGGAATCGCAGCGTTTGATCGACAGTTTTGTACAACAATGCGTCGAAAAACTTAAAACGATTTCGAAAATAAAACATTTCAAAAGTACCTGGAGTATTTAATGCATGACGACGGGGTCGCGATGACACTAACTAGAGTCAAAACCGACAACGGACCAAAAACCGACTTAAAAATTCAAATCCCGACTCCAACAACGAGACAAATTGAGTCAAACACAAAAAACAAGCTTTTCAAAGACTTCCATGATAAGGATTCCCGTAATCCGTAATGGTCAAGTACAAATCAAGTTTATCCAAAACATAGGATAGAACAAATCATGATTACACTTGCCTGATAGTGACAAGACACCTCGAAGACCCGCGAAATGGCTCGCGCCTCTTTGAGCAGCCCATGAGGCCACGTCGCTCAAAACGCACACAACCACCCATTTTCCTATAAATACCCCTCAAATGCCACCATTTGAGAGTTACGCAAATGTCCGCCCCCTCATCTCTTCCTTAAAATTCTAGACTCGACTTCTCAAGTCACAAACCGACACATGTTTTCGACCTACCGATCGAAAACATAAGCCTTACACATTGTTTGGTACCGTCATCGTGCATTAAATCACTTGACCGACCATCTCGACCAACTCCACCATCACTAAACTTAAAATACTCTTTTACATCGCTAAAACGGTTTTCAAACCGAGTTTTCCGACCAAAAAAGTTGATACACTTTCGTCGATTTCTCGTCTCAGGCCTAGCATATAAGTATGGGGGTGTAAAAATCCTCTTCTATCATGTTTTTCATTTGTTTCATGACTATAACATGCTAAAACATGCATAACATGGTCCAAATATGGGATAAATGAGCCAAAACCGGATTTTTGGTTGAGGCAAAAGCTGCTTGTATAGCAGCCAGGCTCGCGCCTAAAGCCCCTCTCAGCCTTAATCCAACCGTGTTTGGTCACTTCTTCCCCTTTTGTTTTCATTTCATATTTGTAATCGGTTTTTACCATTTCAAATATTAAAAATCATTTTTTTATGACAAACTTTTAACCATGAAACATTTTTCACCCTTGGTTACTAATACCATGACGGTTTAATCCGTGTTTCGGTGATAATATTTGGTTAATAACATTTTAAAAGGTATTTTAAAACCTTTTATTTCATTTCTTTACATTTTAAAAACAAATATATTAGTCATAAACACAAAATCATCCTTGGTTCTACATACCATGTCGGATTTTAACCCGAGTACGATGATAAACATTGACTAATTACAAACAAATGAACTTAAAACAATTAGTTCATAATCATTTTCAAAACTATTCATGTCAAGCTTGCAAAACCGAACCCGACAACGAATATTGTCAAAATAATGAAGATTATTCAAGTCTCGTTCTTCACATCAACACAAAAGCGGCCTAAACGGTCTTTTCAAATCAAGACGGGTTCAAACACCCTCTTTTCAATCCATTTTACAAACTTTTTCAATGGTCAGAAGACGTCCTTTAATCGTCTGTTGACCAGCACCTAAACAGGCCACTCATTTTCCCATTTTCGAACCAGGACAGGCCTACTTGCATCGCCATACTGCTCGCGCCTATATTGGCTGCCTGATGCAGGCCTGTTCCCTTCCGGCCCTTGTCTAGGACGATCCCGACTTCGGTTAACTCGAATATAGGACGGATCAGATAACAAATCTGCCCATTTTACATCATATTTGCAAAACGCCTTATTAAGACAAATGGATCATGTTATGCACCATAAACCTAACTCGGTAAATGGATGTTTAATTTCCGTCTTGCATACAAATCAACATTAAATCCAACTCGGCATCAAATACTTGATACTTGGATTAAACAACCTACATAGAAAGCTCACATGTTAGGTATAAACTCGTGGATGCGCATTCATGCATTTACCCGTTTTATCATCTTTTGCATTTAACCAACCAAGATCGAGCAGTAGAGGCCGCTACCGCGGGCGGGATTGGGTGTATGATTAAAGGGCTTCCCAATACGTACCTTCACCTCTTACTCAGAAACTTTGGATAGTGGACGACCTTATGAAGGGTGTACGAGAGTCATTCTAGAGATAAGATGCTAAAGAGGGACGATTCCTTATCTTTAGTAACTATGTCAAACACCGTTTTTAGTCTTGGTTGACCTAGATATAAAGTGGATTCAAACGGGTTCCAAGCATCCCACAAATGCTTGGTGGCGACTCCGAACATCTCTTGAATCGTTTCGAGACCCTTGCCGCGACGAGACCGACCGAACTAAAACGATCCGATTGAAAGCATTTTTACGCCGCCGAGCGTGGCTTTAGAAAGACCGTTATGCACCCGCGGATTTGCCCGACGTGAAGGTGGCTACGTCCACAAAAGGTAAAGGGGATTATACCAACTTGAGATGATCCAAATGTAAAGCAAAGAATAATTGAAGGAAACTTGATGATTAATGGAGAGTTGTCAATCCTCCAATAAACCACAAATAATCTTCTAATTACCCAACTAAAACTAAGAACAATTGAGAGATTAAGGAGAGATTAAGATGTGATTAATATTGAAATGTGTATTACAACTTCGATTAAGACTAAATTAAGAGATTAGAATGAGATTAGGACTTGATTCTAAGGTTGATGCTCATCTAGGTAGTACAATAGGGTATTTATACTAAAATTAAGTACAAGGATTAGGGTTACTAAGGGCTTAAATGACGATTAAGACCCTAAGAGAAACTTGACGATTTGCAAATCCCGTAGGGATATGCGCGTCCTGAGTAGCAACTCCCCAGGGACACGCGCGTCCTGGCCTGAAGTATGCTCGGGTCTATAAGGGGATCCGCGCGAGTTAAGCCTTGGGACACCCGGATCCTGGGCTGGGACGCTCGTCCTGAGCTCGGGACGCCCAGATCCTGGGACAGGGTTCCTCCTCTTATGTTGACTTCCTAACAATTCGTGAGGATTGATTTAGGGTCGTGGGGATCTTCATCATTGCCCAATTATCTTGATTTATTTGCTTAGGCCTTTAGTATTGGTCTCCTCTTCGATGCTTAGTCATTAGATGTGATTCATTTAGCTCCATTTTGCTCCATAAATGCAAGGCTAGCAATCCTCTCCTACCAAGGACACAAAACCTCAAAGAATATGCAAAATAGGGAACTAAAGATAAGAAATGACCCTAATAGTTGCTAGAAAGCATGGGAACGAGGTAATATCGGGGACTAAATGTGCACAAATATGAGTCACATCAAACATCCCCAAACCGAACGTTTGCTCGTCCCGAGTAAAGAGGTGACTAAAACTATGACCTTTATTTAAACAAGCCTACTAATATAGACGATGTGAGACAATTAGCGGGTCTCACTCCGCCCCTTCAACTCACAACAAGACATCCATGAGGTAAGATGCCTTCTTGCAGGGCAAGGTGGGGCTTGCCAAGATGGCGATACATCCAAGCATTAAGCACACAAAACAAGTAATGGATGCATCTACAAAAAGGAATAGCCACTTTCCTCATCTAAGTGGCGGAAATCATCTAAAGGGGAAGCAATCTAAGGGTACACACTCTATTATAGATATGGTTTCTTCAAGTTACTAAGCCTAGGAGGATACCAACAAATCACCTCTAAGTTGTGTCAAGTTAGGGTACCTTTGTCCACAATCGCTAAATGCTTTTCTCAAGAGTACACTCCCTATGGTGTTAGATACACTGTAGGATTGCGGAATACCCCTTATCGCCTAGACAATAAGATGGGTCGTCCCCTCTCCACCATGCATAAAAGTGGAATCAATGGATAAAGGGATCAATATGATTTTGAGTTTCATAATATTAGTTTGCATTTGTTTGTCATCCCTCCCAATTTCTTGTGGCATTTGACATTTTTGAGAACAATTTCTTGCCATTTCTTTGATGTTTGGCATTTTGATACTTGGCAATTTTTCAATTTTGCATTGTTTGAACATTTTTGAAGTCACCCTAATTTGTAACGAGGGTGCTTTTATTGAAGCATAAGAGTTCTCATTTTTGTACTCCTCATTTCTTTGATGCAATTTATGCAAACTTATTAATTTTCATTTTGATGCTTGAACTCAAATTAAGAATTTTTGTGCCCATTCCCTTTTTTTTTGTGTGAAAGATATGATAGAAGCAGAAGATGGTTTCATGGTTTCAAGGTTCACCTCAGAATAAACGGTAGCCAAGGAGTCATCACACCACAAGGTACTCTTGACTAGGCCTTAGTCCATGGGTCAAAGGATACTAGCATGACACATCCTAGGGTGTTTTGAAGATATTTTAATGAGCAAAGTTTTAAGAAGCAAAACTATCTACAAGGGCCTTATATACACTTATCAAGCTTCTCAAATAGATGTTTTCACAAAATTTTCCTAGAATGCAACTACATTCCATGATGCAACTAGCATATATACAACCTAATGCAAATGCTTCTATCAACTTGTATGCCATATAAACTAAATGCAAGCTCTTAACAACACATTGGTTTGTACCGCATCAACCAAAATAAAGCCACATTGTCATTAACATATAAAAGGAGGAAGGAGATTTGGAAAGATCGTACCATGCGGTCTTCAATTTCATTCATGCCTCAAATATGGCGTAGTCGGTCCAATGTGATAAGAGTGACAAACAAACACAAATATATACAACATATACAATTCTACACTATAAAGGAATGAACATGTGTTTGGATTTTTGAGAATTCTTTCGATTTTTATCATTTTTTTTATTTTTGAATGCTAAGTTAGAATTTTCCATCCCAACAATAGTATGGGTATTGTCCTCAATGGCCAATACGATAGGAAATTATGCAATCCAATCTATATGAAAATGCATGATTTCTAAACTAGTATGCAAACTATATGACATATATAACAAGTGATGCAATCTAATCTATCCTATATGATACATGCTCTCGATTAGTTGAAGAGCCAATTTTAATTGACACGCATTCCTTGTGAGTGAACTTCCCCAAACCAAACAAAACACTATTGCAAGTGCAAAAAGAGGGGGAGTTCATGCACAAGGTAAGAATGCAATGCATGAATTCTAATTTGTCATTTTGTATTTTGCAAATGGGAACAAAATATTTATCATCACCTTCGTGTTGCTAAGGTGGAAAATAGTCCTTAAATTTTACAAGGACACCGATAGAATCGAAACAATTTATGAAAAACTAAGTTAGAAAAGCATGTGAAATTTTGACATGAAAAAGTGAGAGGGAATTGAAGAGCTTCACCTAAGCCATGGTGGGTGCCTCTTGCCTGCTCCACCAAGCCAATAAACATCTTCACTAGTTGTCATCCTCTCCTCCAAGATCGTCATCCCATTGTGTTCTTGATTCATCACTCTCATAGAAATCCATAAATTCGTCACCATCGCTATTGACTTCCACCGTGTTGCCACCACTTGACCCCGCTCCTTCCCCATCTCCATTTTCATGTGCTCCATCATTTGCATGCTCCGAATTTGGAAAGATAATTTCTATTTGAGCCTAAGAGAGAAGCATTCCCTTTTCGTTAATGTGCCCTTGATGAGCTATCCGGTTGAATTGAGGATAAAGAGCATAATAGTTGTCCACTATATCTTCATATTGTTGGCGGTGCAAGGCTTGGAGTAGACCCGTTGCAAAATCATATTGAGGAAGTGCAAATGGGTTAAGATGATTGTAAGGTTGATATGGAAAGGAGTATGGTGGGATGGTAATCTTTTCTTGACCGTTCACTTGGGGCTCACTCGATTGTTGTTGAGTGGGAGGTGGGGCTTGGTTTTCTTGTCTTGAATCAGTGGGTGCAAGTTAGTATGGCACTCGGGAAAGGGGACCCCTTCTAGGTGAAACTCTTGATAGAACTTCCATTGGAAGGGAAAGAGGGGTGCTTCCCTTGGTCAACCACTTGATTCTTCGTTCATAGCCTTCATAGGCAATCCAATGGTGATGTTGGAATAGTAGCATTTCATTGATCTTAGTAGAACCCGGAAGAGGTATATACGTGTTGTTGTTGTTGAAATTTGGGTTAAAGAACTTGTCAAGTCTAGTCACTAACCCACCATTGACAATGTGAATCATTCCACTATCATCTCCATTCCGAAATTGCGCCCACCTTTCAAGGAGTACCAATGGGGCATTGAAATGATAACCACTCGTTCCTTGTATCTTCAAGTAGGATTCCATGAAGGTGAAGTCAAGCTCATTTACAGTTGAGGGGCCGCGGCGAGCAAGTAGAGTTCTTGCTATAAACCGATAAGTAAGCCGGATGATAGGATTTTTTATAAAAGAGGCCGAACAATCTTCGATTTTGGACAAATCATGACCCGTCAATGATCGCCAAAGCGGTGCTACACTATAGTTCTGGGGTTTTTAGGAACGAGTAGGAGATACATCAAGTCCGAATACATCCGCAAATTCTACAAGGGTCATCATTCTTGTTGTCTTCTCAAGTCGGAATTCCACACAAATCGTCTTATTTAGGGTGGAGATTTTCTGGAAACTTAGGAATTCAAGAACTAATGGTCGATACGTAAGCTCATACACGTGGAATAATGTCGAAAGACCAAAAAGTTCGAAAAGTGCCTCGGTTTGGTGGTATATCCCTAATTTCCTTAATGTCTCATGGCAAACAATTTTTTTTGGGAGAATATTCTTACCTAAGAGACGGTGGAAGACGATTCTCTGAGCATCATTAACAAATTTGATGTTTGAGAACGCATTTAACCTTGAAAGATCGATGATTTCTTCGTTTTCCCTTCTCAATATGTTGAGATGAGAGGTTGAAGAGCTCCCTATGACCCTTGTTCTTCTCTTTTCTTTTGGTAAGGATCGTCTTGTCCTCATCTTGAGTGTATATCAAGAGTTTTGCTTGTCTAAGATGGAGGATTAATCATTGTATTGTAGATCCTTTTGAAACCCTGGGTTTTGGGTATTTTTAGATACAATTGGGTGTTTTGAGTGTTTGGGAGAGGATTCTTTGATTTATTGAGGAGGAAAGGATGATGTGTCTTTATGTGTGTTGGGGAAAGAAAGGTATGTTTTCGAAAATAGAAGCGTCGCACGGGAGGGAGACGTGCGGCTTGAGTATCGGGACGAGTGCTTCCCTCTCTGTAGAAAAATTATACGAACAGGTAGAGACGCGCGGATTGGAGTCGGCTCGAGCGTCTTGGATCTTGGGATGCTCGTCCTAATTTTAGGACGCCCGGATTTTGAAACAGCGAGAAAATTTTCATCTGAAGGGATAGCGGGGACGTGAGTCCTGTTGTTAGTCTGCACAGATTCTTTTCCAGGGAAACTTTCTTTGGCAAAGTAGTCAGGGACGCGCGGATTGCTGTCAGTACGCCCGTCTTGGATCTTGGGACGCCCGTGCCAATAATAGAACGCCCGGATTTTAGAACAGCGTAGAATCCTTGATCCAACTTCTTCACAGCTCCCACGAGCCGAGCCTAGCCCATGGAGATCCTCCTTTTTGCTCTTCTTTTTCCTTCTTTCATGAATTGACAAGGGTGTTTCCCCACACTTGAATCGTCATATCCTTAACTCGTCAAACAAGATTAGTAGCACTCTGTTACTAACTCTCATGCCAAAATCATGCTATAAGGAAGTAAAGTGAAAATGCAATGAAGTTAAAAATACAAGTAAGTGGGGTTAGTATATTTACAAGTGGTTGTTTAGGGAGGACTCCACCAAACTGTGTTTCATTTGATGGTTTCGTCATGGTGGGAGAGGCTCGAGGCGGATGACCTCTACTTCTTCTATGAATGCTCCTTCATAGTAAGGTTTTAATCTTTGACCGTTGACCTTGAATTTATTTCCATCCTCCGACTTTATCTCAAAGTCTCCATACTATCCCACTTCGGTGATCACATAAGGACCCATCCATCTTGAATTTAGCTTCAAGGGAAAAAGTTGATATCGGGAGTTTAATAGAAGGACTGTGTCTCCTTTGTGCAAGGCCTTTTGCTTAATCCTCTTGTCATGAAGCAATTTGGTTCTTTCCTTGTAGATCTTTGCATTCTCGTAAGAGTGTAGTCGGAATTCCTCCAACTCTTGAATTTGCAAAATCCTCTTCTCTCCACTTAGCTTATGATCAAGGTTGAGAGCTTTAATTGCCCAAAAGGCTTTGTACTCCAACTCAATTGGCAAATGACATGCCTTTCCAAAGACTAGCTTATAAGGAGAGGCTCCTATGGGAGTCTTATAGGCCGTCCTATAAGCCCAAAGAGTGTAATCAAGCTTCATGCTCCAATCCTTACGAGTCTTTTTAACAACCTTCTCAAGAATTTGCTTGATCTCTCTATTAGAAACTTTGACTTGACCACTTGTTTGAGGGTGGTATCCCAAGCCGGTTCTATGTTGAACACCATACTTTGTCAAAAGGTATGCGAGCTTCTTTTCATGGAAGTGTGTCCCTCCATCACTAATAATTGCTCTAGGGACTTCGAATCTTGGGAAGATCACTTTCTTGAAGAGCTTAGTTACCGTTTTTGCGTCATCGGTTGGGGTAGCAATTGCTTCTACCCATTTTGACACATAATCAATGGCTCCATGATGTCCTCCATATGGTAATGAATGGCATCCTTCTAAAACACCTTGAACTTCCCATTGGGGTACACACTTTCGGTAAAGTCCATCAATACATTCCTTGTATAGATTGGGATCATCCCAAAAGTATCTCTTCACTTCAAACAAGAATCTCTTTCTTTGATTGTAGTTCAAGTTTGGGGGAAGAACTCCTCCCACAATGTAATTGGCATAATCGCCGAACCACGGTGTTGTGTGTTTCTCGAGTTGTGAATGGATGGCCATCAAAATATCATCGGGAAAAGAGTCATTGATGGGTGTTTCTCCCTCATTATCATGGAATCAAATTCTTGACAAGTGATCCGCTACCACATTCTCGGCTCCCTTCTTATCCCTTATCTCCAAATCAAATTCTTGACGTAGTAGGATCCACCTCAGCAATCTTGGTTTTGCTTCTTTCTTTATCAAGAG
This sequence comes from Silene latifolia, assembly GCF_048544455.1. Taxonomy (NCBI): domain Eukaryota; kingdom Viridiplantae; phylum Streptophyta; class Magnoliopsida; order Caryophyllales; family Caryophyllaceae; genus Silene; species Silene latifolia. Next base: position 233,816,198 of record NC_133537.1, read on the forward strand.
ATGTCTAAGAGCACGGTGGTCTGAAAAGAGAATCGCTTTTGATCCAAGCAAATAGGAACGGAATTTGTCCAATGCATAGACAATGGCGAGAAGTTCCTTCTCCGTGGTGTCATAGTTCACTTGGGTGGCATCAAGAGTCTTACTTATGTAATAGATATCATGCAAAGCCTTTCCTACCCGTTGGCCAAGGACCGCTCCAATGGCGTAGTTACTTGCATCGCACATGATCTCAAATGGTAGTTCCCAATTTGGTGGTTTGATGATTAGTGCCGAGATTAGGGCTTCCTTGATCCTATCAAAAGCTTCAACACATTCATTAGTGAATTGGAATTGGGCATCCTTAAGTAAAAGTTGGGTGAGAGTTTTTGCGATTTTGGAAAAGTCTTTTATAAAACGGCGATAGAACCCCGCATGACCGAGAAAGCTCCGACTCCTCTCACATTTACGGGAGGTGGAAGTTTCTATATCACCTCGACTTTAGCTTTGTCAACTTCGATGCCCTTTTCCGAGATTAAATGACCCAAGACAATACCTTCATTGACCATGAAATGACACTTTTCCCAATTCAAGACAAGGCTAACATCTTCAAACTTTTGCAATACAAGAGAAAGGTTATGCAAACAAGAATCAAAGTCCTTTCCATAAACGCTAAAATCATTCATAAAAAATTCCATTATGGTTTCTAAATAATCGTAAAAGACACTCATCATGCATCTTTGGAAAGTAGCGGGAGCATTACATAGCCCGAATGGCATTCTCCTATATGCAAAAGTACCGTAGGGACATGTGAAAGTAGTCTTGTATTGGTCATCCGGGTGTATCGGGATTTGAAAGAATCCCGAGTACCCATCAAGGTAGCAAAATAATTTGTTAGAGGCAAGCCTCTCAAGCATTTGTTCAATGAAAGGTTGGGGAAATGATCCTTTCTTGTTGCGGAATTCAATTTACGATAATCGATACACATTCGCCAACCGGTGATCTTTCTTGTGGGTATTAGCTCGTTCTTATCATTTGTTACCACTGTGGTACCTCCTTTCTTAGGTACCACTTGAACGGGGCTAACCCACAAAGAATCCGATATAGGATAAACGATTCCCGAATCAAGTAATTTCATAACCTCCGCTTTCACAATTTCTTGCATGTGAGGGTTTAGTCTCCTTTGTCCTTGGATGGTAGGTCTATGGCCTTCCTCTAGATGAATCCTATGCATGCAAAAGTCGGGACTTATTTCCTTAATATCATCTAGACTATAACCTATAGCTTTCTCATGTTGTTTTAACACATCAAGCAAACTTTTCAATTGATCCTCATCAAAATTTTCATTGACAATCACGGGTTTTGTATTAGACTCATTAAGGTAAGCATACTTCAAATTTGGGGTAAGGGGTTTTAGAGTTGGAGTTTATACCTCACTTTCTACCTTTGAAGGTTTACTAGGAACATCTTCCACCTCCATTACACATTCCATTCTCATTACATGTTCGACTTTGGTTGCTTGTTCTTCTTTAGTGGATTGTGATGCTCCCTTGAGAATGTCATTTATCCACATGGATTGCTCATGGGTGAGCTCTTTTTTGGCTAGATCAGTTTCAAGGAGATCTACTTCCAATGCCCAATGCTTGTCTTTGGCCTCACTTGCTTCTAAGGCTTCCAATGCTTGCAAAGGGTCTTTGATGAGAGTAGTACTCACATGGTCCTCTACACAACAATCTATAATATCCATCTTACAAAGTAAACAAAGATAAAATGGTGAGAATTACCTTGAGGAAATGCTCTCCCTCAAGGTAAAGAAAGACATAACTAAAAACAATTAATGAAAATAAATCAATTGAACATCGTCCCCGGCAATGGCGCCATTTTTTGTGTGTAGTCGTTATTGCTCGTTAAAGCTTTAAACCAAAACAATATTTATATCTTTACAAACTACTCTTAGTAGAGTGATAAGCAAATGTCGGATCCGAAGGGACGGGTATCGATTTAAGATTTCAATTGCAAGTAGTTATGTCTTAGGGTGTCACAATTTCGGGTTGAGATGAGATGTAATCTAAACTAATCAACAAGATGAATGAAAACAAAGTAAAGCAATAAAAGGGGTTTGTAAACAATTGATTAAGGGCACTATGATGTCATGGGTTCATAAGGGAATCATGGAAATAGATCATACAAACATGTTCTCAAATAGATGCAAGCAACTTATTGTTGTGATGGAATCGAGTTAGTATATATCTTACAATTCCTAGGAAGATTTAGGTCCTGGAGCCAAGTCGATCAAGACTTTACAACACCTACAAGTCGACTTAGTCTCTTCCTATTCAACTCTATGCATGGTCTAATAAGGCTTGAGTTGGCTTATATCTTATAAGCCTTATTGAAAAGATAAGATATGGGTAAAAAATGCAAGGTTTCATAGTCTAGCATTTCATCAAACATAACATGTGCATAAGTTGAAATCACAACAAGCAAGCATTTAATTATGAAAGCATATTAAATTAAGCATAGATCTAATCCCATGATTGATTCCCCTAATTTCCCATTAACCCTAGCTAAGAGACTACTTACTCATGATTAAGTTTAACATGCTATAAGGATGTCAATCATATTAACAAAGGAAAACATGATGAATAAGTAATGTAATTAACAATAATTAAGCAAAGGTAAAAGGGATTATACCAACTTGAGATGATCCAAATATAAAGAAAAAATAATAGAAGGAAACTTGATGATTTATGGAGAGTTGTCAATCTTCCAATAAACCCCAAATAATCTTCTAATTACCCAACTAAAACTAAGAACAATGGAGAGATTAAGGAGAGATTAAGATATGATTAATATTGAAATGTGTATTACAACTTGGATTAATAAATTAAGGGATTAGAATGAGATTAGGACTTGATTCTAAGGTTGAAGCTCATCTAGGTAGTACAATAGGGTATTTATATTAAAATTTAGTACAAGGATTAGGTTTACTAAGGGCTTAAATGACGATTAAGACCCTAAGAGAAGCTTGACGATTTGCAAATCCCATAGGGACACGCGCGTTCTGAGTAGCAACTCCCCAGGGACACGCGCATCCTAGCTTGAAGTATGCTCGGGTCTGTAAGGGGATCCGCGCGAGTTGAGCCTTGGGACGCCCGGATCCTAGGCTGGGACGCTCGTCCTGAGCTCGGGATGCCCGGATCCTGGGACAGGGTTCCTCCACTTATGTTAACTTCCTAACAATCCGCGGGGATTAATTTAGGGCCGTAGGGATCTTCATCATTGCCCAATGCTCTTGATTTATTTGCTTAGGCCTTTAGTATTGGTCTCCTCTTCGATGCTTGGTCATTAGATGCGATCCATTTAGCTCCATTTTGCTCCATAAATGCAAGACTAGCAATCCTCCCCTACCAAGGACACAAAACCTCAAAGAATATGCAAAATAGGGAACTAAAGATAAGAAATGACCCTAATAGTTGCTAGAAATCATGGGAACGAGGTTAATTCGGGGACTAAATCTGCACAAATATGAGTCACATCATTCCCTTACTTCAACCTTCAAACCCTCATCCAAAACAACAATCTCTCATCCAAATTCACCACAATCAAGTCCAAACTTGCTCAAATCAAAACAAATCACTCCTTTATCAATAATAAGACCATTCAAACAACAATTTCTTCACAAAAATCAATCAAGTTCTTTAGGGTTGGGTGAAAATCCGAAAATCCCCAAATTGATTGGGCATTCAATTGAAACTTGAAGAATAAAGGAGCATTCAAGCATATACTTAGTTTTTTGATACTAAATTGAAAGGAGAATAGCTATGGCAAGGACCAAGGGGGGCATCAAGACAACAAAAACACCAACATTGTCCAAAAGACAACAAGCTCTAGCATCCAAAGCATTGATCTTGGTTCAACAAAGGGAGCAAGCTTCATCAACCGTCAATGCTATTGAGGAAGCTACTACTTCTATCCCGGAGGTGGAACAGTTGAAGAATTATCTGGAGGTAACTTTCATATCCGATAAGCATAGGCTTGCATTCGAATCCCTAGCCAAGAAAAAAATTCTACCTACAAAATTCATATGTCTAGATGCTTTGAGTAAATTGGGTGTACTTGAGCAAACAAAGGCATTCTTCGAGTCTATGGGGTTATCAACCCTCTTTGAAATGAATGAATTGACATACCCCTCTTTGACATTGGAATTCATTAGTTCCTTGAGGGAGTATAAAATTGAGGCTCGAGATTATGTAGAATTCCGTCTCGAAAACAAGACTAGAACAATGCATAAGAGTGATTTTGCTAAAGTGATTGGGCTTAAGAACCACGACCGATTCAACAAGAAACCTTTGGAGTTTGATGCCGGACCACTTTGGCAAGTTATCTCCGGTCGTGAGTTCACTACTTTCAAGGAGTGTCATGCCTTGTACATTCATCATCCGAGTATAAGATATTGGCACAAGTTCGTGGCTAACACTTTGATTGCTAAAAAGGAAGCCAATCACTTGACGGAATTAGACTTTGTTTACCTTGAGTCCTTTTTGAATGTTGGTGGGAAGCCCAAAAGTGAGTACAATGTTCTTCAACTATTGATCAAGAGATAGTTGGATATTAAGAATGGGAAAGATGGTGCGACTTTCATTGTTAATGGACGCTTGGTGACGAGATTGGAAAGGCATTTTAACCCGGATTTCAAAAAGAATAACACTTATAAATCAGTTAAAGGAAGCCACCTTCTTGATATGAGCAATTTGATTCACAAATTTCAATGGGTCAAGCATGATAACTTAGACCATACCTATGAGTGGCTCATCAAGGACGCTAATTCCATTGTCTTACCAAGCAAGATTTGTCGCATCTCCACCCACCGAACCAACTACCTCATTCCCGTTTTCGAGCAAGCCGAGACCATCATCAAGCAACAACAAAATCGAAGAGAAGATCCCTCCTCCTCCCTTGTTACACCACCATATCCCTTTGCCTACCACGAGTTCAAATCGAGTAATGCTACAGCGGGCAATGACTACTTGACATAATTAATGCAACATATGCATAAGGAAGCATATAATGATCGGGTGAATTCCTACTACGCCCAATATCCACCCCTCTACCATCTTGCTAGGCAAGGACTCCTTGATCTTTCGAGTTCTTTGCCAAATTGGGTGGATAGGAACGTGTTCTTTCCTAATGCTTCTCAAGATGAAGAAAGGGATGATCGGGAAACAAGGATAGAGGAGGAAGTTGATGATGAGAGCGGGGAAGGTAGTGGGTCTTTCCAATATGATGAGGAAGAAGAGCAAAGTTCAAGTGAAGAAGATGATGGTGAAACCTCCGGTTCAATGGAGGTAGATGATGATGATGTCGCGATGAGCAACAATTGATGGTTGACAAAGCTTGAGGAGGGCATCACAGTGCGGGGTTGATCACTTATGCTAGTATTGACCTATTCCATTGTGAGTCTCCTACCCCTCTTTTTGTTTTGTTTTTATCTCATGTTTCTATAATTTGTATAACATTTAACTTGCATCACTTTTAGAGTCATTTTGGGCTTTTTGGTAGTTTTGAGTTTTTGAGTCCTAGCACCATTCAAAGGACTCACACCTCGGAAACATTGAGGTGTCTATCTTTTTGTCCCCACTACAAAGAATCCAAAATGACAAAAATTCATTCATGCATTGTATTTCATGCCTTGTGAATGAACTTCCCTTTCTTTTTGCACTAGCAATAGTGTTTTCTCCAGTTTGGGGAAGTTCACTCATAAGGAATGTGAGTTAATTCAAATTAGCTCTCCGAACAATAGAAAGAATGCATCATATAGTTTAGCTTAATTTGCATCACTTGTATATATTTATCACATGTAGATATTTCACATATAGTTTGCATCTAGTGTAGAATCATGCATCATTCATTTCATTGCATTTGCTCAATTCCCTATTTGTTTTGTCCATTGGGGACACTGTCTATTCTAAGTGTGGGGATGGGGAATTCTAACACTTAATTCAAAAAATGATAAAAATTTTAAAAATCCAAAAACATGTTCTTCCCTTTGTAGTGTAGAAATGTATATATTATATATATTTGTTGTTTGTTGTACACTCCTATCACTTAGGACCGACTACGCCACATTCGAGGCATGAGGAATATGAAGACCGCATGGTATTATATTTCCAAATCTCCTTTTGCCTCTTATATGTTAATGACAATGTGGCTTCTTTCTGTTTGATGCGGTACAAACCAATGTGATCTTAGGAGTTGCATTTAGATTATATGGCATACTAGTGATAGTAGCGTTTACATTAAGTTGTATATATGCTAGTTGCATCATGGCATGTAGTTGCATTTTAGAAAACAATTTGTGATGTCAAGTTGGGAAGCTTGGCAAGTGTATATAGGCCCTTGTAGATAATTTTTCTCCTTGAGACTTTGTTTGCTATAATACCCTCAAGAAACCCTAGGATGTGTCATACTAGTATCTTTTGACCCATTGACTAAGGCCTAGTCAAGAGTACCTTGTGATGTGATGACTCCTTTGCTACCGTTTATTCTAAGGTGTCCCTTGATGCCATGCGACCGTTCTTTCATTTCTATCATCATGTTTTGCCAATACAAAGGGAATGGGCACAATAAATCTCCAATTTGAGTTCAAGTACCAAAGTGAAAGTCAAAAAGTTTGCAAAAAATTACATCAATGAAAAGAGGAGCAAAAAAATAGCCTCCTATGCTTCAATAAAAGTGCCCTTGCTATAAAATGGGGTTACTTTGAAAATGTTCAAAAAGAATGCAAAGAATTGCCAAGTATGAAATTGCCAAACATAAAAAAAAATGGCAAAGAAATGTTCTCAAAAGACAAATGCCACAAGAAATTAGGGGGAAAACAAAACAAAAGCAAACTACCATTGTGAAACTCAAAGCATTTCGATCCCTTTTATCCATTGATGATCCTTTCTTTGTTGCATGGTGGAGAGGGGACGACCCTTCTTCTTATCTAGGCAAGAGGGGGAATTCCGCGACCCTACAGTGTTTCTAACACCATAAGGAACCTACTTTTGACAAAAGCATTTAGCGATTGAGGATAAAAGTACCCTAGTTTGACACAACTTGGAGGTGATTTGTTGGTATCCTTTTAGACTTATTAGCTTGGAGAAATGATATCTACAATGGAATGCGTACCCTTAGATTTCTTCCCCTTTAGATGATTTCCGCCACTTAGATGAGGAAAGTGACTATTCTTTTGTAGATGCATCCATTACTTGTTTTGTGTGCTTAATGCTTGGATGTATCAAAATTTTGGCAAGCCCCACCTTGCCTTGTAAGAAGGCATCTTACCTCATAGGTGTCTTCTTGTGAGTTGAAGGGGCGGAGTGATACCCGCTAATTGTCTTAAATCGGCTAGTAGTATTAATAAGGGTCATAGTTTTAGTCACCTCTTTACTTGGGACGAGCAAAGGTTCGGTTGGGGATATTTGATGTGACTCATATTTGTGCACATTTAGTCCCCGAACTAGCCTCGTTCCTATGCTTTCTAGTGCTTATTAGGGTCATTTGTTCTCTTTAGTTCCCTACTTTGCATATTCTTTGAGGTTTTGTGTCCTTGGTAGGAGAGGATTGCTAGCCTTGCATTTATGGAGCAAAGTAGAGCTAAATGGAGTGCATCTAATGACCAAGTATCAAAGAGGAGACTATTACTAAAGGCCTAAGTGAATAAATGAAGTAGAATGGGCAATGATGAAGAACACCACGACCCCCCCCCAATGATCCCCACGGATCCTTAGGCAGTCAAAGAAGAAGAAGAAGAGCTGATCAAAGGTCCGGGCGTCCCAAGCCCAGGTCGGGCGTCTCGAGCCTCAATCCGGGCTTCTCACCTTCAGGTCGAGCGGATCCCTCGGCAGCACGAGTTTGCTTCAATGTCAATCCGGACGGCTCCTTTTGGGACTTGCAAAGCACTAATCTTCTTCTTAGGGACTTAATCGTTATTTAAGCCTTTAGTTACCCTAATACTTGTACTTAGTATAAATACCCCATTGTGTTATGGGATTAATCACCAAGTTAGAATTTAGCATTAATTAAGTTTATGTATTATTAATCATGTTCAATATTAATTAAATCTTAATTTTTCTTTAATCATTCAAGTGTTCTTAGATTTAGTTGGGTAATTTGAAGATTATTTGGAGTTTATTTAAGACTTGACAACTCTTCATCATTCATCAAGTGTTCTTCTATTATTCTTTGCTTATTATTTGGATCATCCTTAAAGTTGGTATAATCCCTTTACCCTTGCTTAATTAATTGTTGCTTTACTCAATCACCATGTTTAACTTTGCTAATATGATTGACACCTCTATTTGCATGTTTACCATGACCATGAGTGAGTAGTCTCCTAGCTAGGGTTAATGGGGGATTAGGGGAACTAAAACATGGGGGTAGATCCATACTTAATCTAATATATTTTCATAAGATTGCTTGCTTGTTGTAGTTTCAACTTATTCACATGTTATGCTTGATAAATTGCTTGATTTAAAATCTTGCATGCATACATCTCTTATCCATTCAACAAGACTTGTAAGATATAAACTAACTCGAGTCTTGTTAGACCATGTATAAAGTTGAATAGGAAGAAACTAAGTCGACTTGTAGGTGTTGTACAGTCTTGACCGACTCGGCTCCGGGACCCAAATCTTCCTAGGAATTGTAAGACATAAACTAACTCGATTTCACTACAACAATAATTTGCTTGCAACTATGTAAACATGTTTGTATGATCACCACCATGAATCTCCTATGAACCCATGACACCCTAGTGCCTTAATCAATTGTTTACACACCCGTTTTTTTACTTGCTTGTTTTACTTTCATTTCTTTACATTTCATTGTTAAGTAGCTTAGCTTGATACCCAAATCTCAACCCAATTTGTGATACCCTAAGACATAGCTCTCTACAACCGATAACTTAATTCAATACCCGTCCTTTGGGATCCGACCTTTACTTGACACTCTACTAAGAGTAGTTAGTTAAGATTATCAATATTTTTTTGATTGGTTAGCTTAGACGACAAAGTTACAACCGAATCATTGTGATAATACACGAATTTGGAAAACAATTTACATGTTCGTCAATACCCGTCCTTTGGGATCTCTCATATTTTGTTTGCTCTATTAGTTTATCGGTCATATTTTTTGGTCGTTATCTACATAAGATGCTTTATTTTTAAGATCAAAACGGGGTGAGTGACTTTATTAATTCATATCAATATCCGCCAACTCCAATATGTTTTGTGAAAAATTAGAAGTACCTTGCCGATGTTACTACATTTTCTTTCTTTTCCTAGGGCCGAGGTATTTGTATCTTGTACATACATATCTATCATTTGATCGATTCATCATTAAAAACTTTATTAAAACCACGCAAAAGAATCATAATAGTAAAAATATAAACATAAAAAAGGCCTTTAAAAACCACGTGATTTTCACGGGATACAAAACTAGTTAGTTATATAAAGGCTTTGGTATTTCACGTCCAAAGAGGATACAAAGCATGTGTTATGAGATATATACTTGGATCAACAAAATTCGTATCGTGATGGAAAAAGACTAGCATTTGAAAGTAACAATTAATCTTTTTCCAATTCCATATTATATTATCTAAATTTATGAAAAATATTTTATAACTAAGAATTATTAATGAGCATTGGGCGATCGTCGGTTCTGGGGCTCCTCTTGCTTCTATCGAAGGAGTCCAACGGGTTGTCGTATCTTGGAAAAGGAACGCACTATTTGGTAACCGTGCAGTGGAGGCGTTTAATTGTTATTTGATTGTTTGCTCCTAATTAAAATTGCTTAGTATTTGAAGCAATCAAAGGACGTCCATGAAGGCTCAAATGATCAAGATTGAAGTAAAGACAAAGATATCTCCTAGCCTAAGTCGAATGTTGTAAGAGTAAGTGTAGCATTCTCATTTTTTCAAAGTGGTTGCAAAACCATGCAACAATGCGATGCACTGTGGTTTCTGATACTACCGTATGGAGGGATTTTATATGAAATGTTTAAGTGTTGAAATCTTTACAAACTTCACATTTTGAAAGGTTTAATATTTGAAACATAAAAGTTTGAAAATAAATCTGAAAAATGAAATCACACATCTCTCAAGTTTAATCCTCTAGATTTGTGCATTTACTTTTTACCAAAATAGTAAGGTTGAACTTGTCAAAGTTTAAAGCTAGAAAGGTTAAAATGTCACATGTTGAGTGTTTGGGGAAGAGTTTTCTGCAAAATACTAAAGCATTGTGTGCTTAAGTCTAAACATAACACTTACCATCACTCAAAGGCTACTTATTTAACTATTGGATTTAATTACTCTAAGATGTACTTCTTAGATGATCAAATCCACTATAAATAGAGAGTCTTTGCTTCATTTATTACCCAAGACTTTCCAAAGCATTTATTGTGAAATCTTGCAAATCATTTGTGCATTTAAAGTTTTGTTCTTTAAGTATTTACAAAACCTTTTCAGTTTTAAAATCTTCATTTGTTTTCAAAAAGCTGTAAACCTCCAAGTATCAGTTCGATGCACGGTGACATAATGAGTTTGTTCCATGATTCTCATGTTTAAGTCTTAATCGTGATCTCCATGTTCATTAAGTGAACCCTTGAGATTCAAAGACTCTGTAAACCTGTGAGATAGAACGTATAAACTCTTGAAGCGGAGTAGCTTTAAGTTTGAGTGCAATCGGGGTAGATTGGCGAGTTAATTTCATTGTAAGGGTTTAGTTGTTTGGGTAAATTTCTAAACAATCAATAAAATAACGGTTGGACATAGGCCTCGGAGCAGAGGCTGAACCAATTTTTAAAACATCGTTTGTTTGTTCATTTACTTTTACGTTCTCTTACTTTGCTCTTTCTCGTTTACACTTGTTTTTAGTTCTAAGTCACAGTCATCAATACTATGACATAGAACTGTTGTACTTTCTTGTGAACTTACATTCTATTAAGTTTATCAAGTTTTGTACTTCAAGGTTCTTCACTTAAGTTATCAACTAACCAAGTTAAGAATAAATTTTAAAAATTTACACCTAATTCCCCTCCCCCCCCCCCCCCCTCTTAGGTGTTTATCGTTCCTAACTCTTCAAATATTATTCACGGTAAAATAGTGCTCCACTTTTTCTAACAAAAGGTTATCTACTAACCCCACCTCATTAGTCCTTAAATTTTTTATTTTTGCTAAAACCATCCCATTTGAGAGTAATGAAGTGTTCATTGGTTGTCGAGCCAAAATCAAACTGGAACATCAATAAGATATGGAGGGATTACTATCTTTACCATTGCATCACTAATATTTATTGTTAATATGTGTATAAAAAGGAGTTACATATCTTAAGAGGGATATTAATCAATACTATAAAGTACATTTATTTAGAATCTAAAATATTTTTAAAAAATCCAATGGACGATATTATTATTTATAGATGATAAATACTTTGAGAGCTTATTGTTCTTCGTATTTTTTGTTTTCACAAACTCTCATTTCAGACGGCCATTTTAAATGGTTATGTAACACCCCAACTATTCGGCCAAGATAATTGAAGCGTTACCATCTCGGTTTCCCGAGGTAGTGTTTCAAAACATCAATAAAAGAACATTTTATAAATAAATATAATGTTTAGTGAATACATGAACGTAAACAAATGAATAAAAAGACAACTCATGACAACTATACTTTCTATCCAACTATACTCTTCTCGTGACTCATCAAGCTCATCCCGTCTCCCACGTGCTAACCAAACAACATGTACTTAACCTGCTCCCCATATAACCAAAGGATATCATATGAATCGACACAGGCCACCCCAAAAGAGATAGGTGACAATTACACAGACACACAAACGTCAGCTTCAATATGTGTGACACGACTCAAAGTGTGTGACTATGCAACATGACTATGATATGAATGAGACGCTATCAACCAACCACCACACCGGTACCGGGACACCCCCAGACATACCCACAACCACCACGGTACCGGGACACGCCCAGACATACCGACAACCACACTGGTACCGGGGCACGCCCAGACATACCAACAACCACAAATAGGTATCGGGACACACACAGACGTACCGGGTCCGGAAGCCAACCGGATCCTCTGCCAGACGTCTTGTCTCAACCATACGAGACCCTCCGTAACTCAAACCATTAATGTGCACAACCCTCTTAGAGTGGGAAGTTCCAAGAGGCGACTTAAGCGTAAGACGGTCTCCCAACCGCCTTACGTCTCCATAACAACAAGTAAGCCACCTTGTCCTCCGATATACAAGACGATACAATAAATGCAAGTTACCACACAATATGCCAATTACCGACTCATCAAGTCATCGTAACCAATATCATGTTATAATGCAATCAAACCAACATTCTTATCTCCTTAATGATACTATTAACCACTAAACATGTTATAATGCAATTACTCTAATTATGTGACACTAATTACAACATTAACCACAACATATGCAATGACCATATTATTGAAATCGAGTAGGATTAACCTACCATTTAGCATACTCCATAAGCTAATCCAAGACAACAAGAATCCATCTCATAAAACCGTCTCATCCTACAATAATCACATAACAACTATCATAATACATCCTAATCTATTATACAATACAAAACCCCTTATTATTACCATCCAATTACCCATAAACACATACTAATTGCTAATTAATCAACCCAATTGAAAACCCCCAAAAGTTAGGGTTCATAAGACTAAAAAGGGTAGATCTTAACTTACAAATCAAGAGGAAGGAGGGAGGAAGGTGAGCAATCCACTAAACCAAGCTTCAATCCCCTAATATGGTGTTTGTGAGGGTTTTAGAGAGAAGGGAGAGAGTTTGGTTAGATAAGGAAGAAGATAGAAATGATTTTAGGGTTAGGGAAGAAATGGTTTAAATCCCGTGTTCTGAAACAGCGTCACTCAACCGAGTGCCGAGTCCACTTGATCTAGTGGACTCACTCGGTCGAGTGACGAGTCCACTCGGTCGAGTGTGTAATACTACGGAATTTGTTAAGCTGTATACTCGACCGAGTAGAGCCTACTTGGTCGAGTAGTGTTAATTGTGGAGTATGTTTTGGTTCTGCCGAGGAATACTCGGCCGAGTATGGGGAATACTCGACCGAGTAGAGGATACTCGGCCGAGTATAGCTTTACTCGACTGAGTATCCGGTCTGGCAGGTGTTATTGATCGAGGCCATTTCGTGTTCACAATTAAGCATATGTGGTCGTTGGTCAATGGTCGATACAAAACACAATTTATACTTCACAAACAACTCTACAATTAGTAAAGAGGCAAGTAAAGGTCGGATCCCAAGGGACGGGTATTGAAATGAGAATTCTATTGTAACTAGTAGTGTCTAAGGGGTGTCACAATTTGGGTTGATGTAGAAGGTTACTAAACTAAAATAGCAATGAAAATAAACTAACAAGGTAAATAAAATAAGGGGTGTAAACAATTGATTAAAAGCACTAGGGTGTCATGGGTTCATAGGGGAATCATGGGATATGATCATACAAACATGTTCTCAAATTATAAGCAAGCAATTATTGTTGTGATGGATTGAGTTGGGTTATATCTTACAATCCTAGGAAAGTTTGGGTCCCGGAGCCGAATCGATTAGATTGTACAACACCTACAAGTCGACTTAATCTTTCCTACTCAACACATGCATGGTCTAACAAGACTCGAGTTGGGTTATGTCTTACAAGTCAAGTTGAAGGGATAGAAGATGATAGTAAATGCAAGGATTCATAGGCTTAGCATTTCATCAAATATAACATGTGCATGTATTAAGATCAAAACAAGCAAATAAGATATGAAAGCATATTAATTTAAGCATGAATCATTCCCCATGTTGGTTTCCCCTAATCACCCATTAAACCCTAGCTAAGAGACTACTCACTCATTATCATATTGATCATGCTAGAAAGGTTGTCAATCATACTAACATAATGAAACATGATGAATAAATGAAAGTAATTAGCAATAATTAAAAAGGGATTAAGAGATTATACCTACTAATGATTCCAATAATAAAGCAAGAATAATAGAAGTACTTGAATCCTAGATTGAGAGGTTGTCAATCTCCCAATAATAACCCAAATAATCTTCAATTACCCAAAATAAAGTAAGAACAAGAGAGAGATTAAAGAACTAAAACTTGGATTAAAACTTGATTAATACTTGATTACAATATTGAAGAGAGATTTGATTGATATTAACTACACTAATTATTGATAATAAGAACATGCTCCTCTAATTAGCCTAATGGGGTATTTATAGTGAAAATTAGGGAGGATGCATTAGGGTTAACTAAGGGCTAAACTAGTAATTACACTTTTTAAGTTGAGCAAGGAGACTCCGGTATTTTCTGAGAGAAGGGCTTCTCTAATCGTAGCTTTGAAGAATGAAAACGTGCTGTACTGAAATCCGTGCGGATGGGAGTCGGGACGGCCGGATCTGGGTGGAGAATCCGAGCGGATCCTTGGGCAAGACGCTCGGATTGGCGAGGGGGAATCCGAGTGGATTCCTTTGAGGGACGCTCGGATTGGGCTGGACGGACGGGCGGATTGTATACAATCCGTTCGGATTGTCTGGCAGCGTCAATTCTTCTTCTTTTCTTCCCTTTTCTTCATGAATTCCTTGGGGATTTCCTTGGGGACTCAAGGATCCTTTTCTCAACAATGCTCTTCTACTATGCTATGTACAAAGGCCTTCTAGTCTTGTCTCTCCTTGATGCTTGGTCATTGAATACGATCAATTTAGCCTCGTTTTGCCACGAAAATGCAAGATTCTTACTCCTTTCCTACCAAGGGATCAAAATCTCAAAGAATATGCAAAACAAAGAACTAAAGATAAGAAATGACCCAAATAGGCACTAAAAAGCATGGAAACAATGGTAATTCGGGGGCTAAATATGCGCCAATTATGGTCACATCAAATATCCCCAAACCGAACCTTTGCTCGTCCCGAATAAAGAGGTGACAAAGACTAGGACCAATACTAACCTAACCTAATAATAATAGCCGATATGAGACAATTAGCGGGTCTCACTCCGCCCCTTCAACTCACAACAAGACAACCATGAGGTAGGATGCCTTCTTGCAAGGCAAGGTGGGTCTTGCCAAAATGGCGACACATCCAAACATTAAGCACACAAAAATCACATAATGGATGCATCTATAAAAAGAATAGCCACTTTCCTCATCTAAGTGGCGGAAATTATCTACAAGGGAAGCAATTCAAGGGTACACAATCCTTCATAGATGCAATTTGTTCAAACTACTAAGCCTAGAAGGATACCAATAAATCACCTCCAAAAGGTGTCTAGCTAGGGTACCTTTGTCCTCAATCGTTAAATGCTTTTGTCAAGAGTAGACTCCCTATGGTGTTAGAAACACTAGAGGATCGCGGAATTCCCCCTCTTGCCTAGACAAGAAGAAGGGTCGTCCCCTCTCTACCATGCACAAAAATGGATACGATGGATAAAGGGATCGATAGATATTTGAGTTTCATTTTGGGAGTTTGCTTTCATTTTTGTTTTTCCCCCCAATTTCATTTGGCATTTGACATTTGAGAACACTTTCTTGCCATTTCTTTTTGATTTTTGGCATTTCAATACTTGACAACTTTTTGCATTTCTTTTTGAACATTTTCAAAGTCACCCCAATTAGTAACGAGGGTGCCTTGTATTTGAAGCTTAGGAGTTCTATTTTTGCTCCTCTTTTCATTTGATGCATTTTTGCAAACTTTCTTTTACTTTCATTTCATTGAACTCAAATTGATTTCTTTTTGTGCCCATTCCCTTTGATGACAAAAATGTGGTAGAACATGGATGAATGATAGAAGTATGCATGGTTTCAAGGGTCACCTTGGAATAAACGGTAGCCAAGGAGTTATCACACCACAAGGTACTCTTGACTAGGCCTTAAACCATGGGTCAAAGGATACTAGCATGACACATCCTAGGGTGTTTTACAAGTATTCTAACAAGAAAAGTCTTAAGAACAAAAAGCATCTACTAGGGCCTATATATACTTGTCAAGCTTCCCAAATAGACGGTTCACAAAATTTTATAACATGCAAACTACATGCCATGATGCAACTAACATATACACATCCTAATGCAAGTGATTCTACCAACTAATATGCCATATAAACTAAATGCAAGTCCTAAGTTCACATTTGTTTTTACCGCATCAATCAAAATAAAGCCACATAGTCATTAACATAAAGAGGAAAAAGGAGATTGGAAAGATCATACCATGTGGTCTTCAATATCCTCATGTCTCGGATGTGGCGTAGTCAATCAAAGTGAACAAGGATAAACGAACACAATATATACAAGACAATATATACAAAGGAAATGAACTTGTTTTTGGTTTTTCAATTTTTCAAATTTTTATGATTTTTTTGAAATTTTTCAATTTTTATGGTTTTTGAATAAAAGTCAAGTGTTAGAATTCCCATCCCCACACTAATATGGGCATTGTCCTCAATGGCCAAAATGATGGAAATTATGCAAAAATGATGCATGATTTCTATACTAAATCCAATTCTACACTAAGCTATACTACATGATGCATGGTTTTTGCTATGACGGAGAGGATAATTTAGATTACCTCCCGTTGTGTATGCATTAACTTCCCCAAACCAAATAAGACACTATGGCTAATGTCAAAGCATGGGTATAGTTCATGCACACACTATGCTATGCATGAAACTAGATTGTCATTTTGGATTTTCAAAAATGGGAACAATAAAGTAAGAACACCTCAATGGAACCGAGGTGTGAGTCCTTTGATGTTGCTAGGACTAAACCAACAATGATCAAAATGAAATAAAATACAAAGAGATATAGACAAACCATGGGAGTGTAGGAGTCTCCAAGGCTAGTCTTCCATCATGCTATTATCATCACCACTTCCCTCATGAGAAGCGGTCACATTGCCACTTTCCTTGGCACTTTCTTCATTATCTTGCTCATCATCATCTTCACCATCTCTTTCTTCATCTCCAATTGCTTCTTCCTCAATATTATCATCAATTTCTTCACCATTTCCAACAACCTCATTGTCTTCCACCACGTCCCTTGATGCACCCGGAAACAAGGCTTCTTTATCCGCCCAACTAGGCAAAGGACAAGATGGATCAAGGAGTCCTTGCCTAGCTAGATGTAAGAGGGGAGGATATTGAGCCAAATAAGCATTCTTACGATCTTCATAAGCTTCCTTGTGCATGGCTTGCATAAGAAGAGTTACATAGTCTTTTCCAATTTCAATTCCTTGCGGTTTGAACTCTTCATACACAAAGGGGTAAGGCGGTATAACAATGGAAGAGGAGGGAGTTTCATGATCACCCTTTTGTTGTTGAATGATGTACTCGGCTTCTTCGGATAGGGGAAGTAAATAGTTGGTCCGGTGGACACTAAGACGACAAATCTTTGCGGGTAAAGTGAATGATCGAGCCTCACTAGTAAGCCACCCATACTTGGTGTCAAGGGGATTGTGAGCAACCCACTTAAACTTGTTAATCATGATGGACATATCAATAAGATGGCCACCTTCCTTTGCCTTGTACTTGTTATCCTTATTGAAATTAGGATCAAAGTGCCTTGCTAGGACCTTGACTAGGCCGCCATTAACAATAACGGTTGTACCCTTCTTCCCACTATCTACATGGAGCCATCTATCAACCAATAGCCTCAAAGAATTGTAAGGCTTGGTGTGAATTATTCCAATATTCAAGGTTGATTCAAGGAGAATAAAATCGAGTCCCGTGAAATGATTGGTGTATTTCCTAGCAATTATGGTATTTCCCACAACTTTGTGCCATACTCTTATGCCCGGATGATGGACCAAAAGAGCACGACAAGCATGAAAATCTTCAAATTTCTTCCCGGAGATTGCCTCCCAAAGAGGCTCGGGGTCATACTTCCTATATTGCTTATAAAATTTATGTTCATCGCTAAGACCCAAAATTTCACCCAATTCCGGAAAGGTAATGCGTCTACTAGTGTTAGCTAGACGAAACTCAATATTTTCCCTATTCTCAACTTTTGTCACTTTTAAAGAACTGAAGAATTCCAAGACAAGGGAGGGGTATGTTACTTCCTTCATTTCAAACAATTTCTTCAAACCCATGGCATTGAAAAAGGCTTTTGTTTGTTCAAGAACACCCAATTTCTCCAAAGCATCTTTACATATGAATTTGGTGGATTGAATTTGTTTCATAGCAAACTTGACAAATGTATTTCTATGGGTATCGGAAATGAAAGTTACCTCCGGAAAATGCAAGAGTTGATCGATTACCGGAGTAGAAGGTGATGCTTCCATAGAAATTTGTTGTTGTTGTTGCACTTCCAAGATTGGTGTTGATACCACCATTGCCAAAGCTTTCTTTGTTTGTAGAGCTTTTTGCCTTTGAGAGAGAGCCTTTGCTTTTGGTGCCTTTGGTGCCTTTGTCGCTCCCTTTGTTCTTGCCATTTGATGAACTAACCAAGAAAAGAGTCAAAAATCTTCAATTTGTAGAATGCCCAAATCGATTTGAAGGTAAAAGGCTTTGCCTTTATGAAAACAAAAATCGACTCAAAGGTGAAGATTTTGTTCTTGGTTTTGATTGTTATTGAAGATGGAGTGATTGATTTGTTGTGTGAAAGATGGTTTGATTTGATTTTGGTGGATTTTGTTGAGGGTTTTTGTTTTTGAGATGGAGAGGATGAGGGTTTTGATGTTGTGGGTAGTGTTTATGAATGAATGAATGAATGAATGAAGGTGGGATGGGTTATAAAGGAGTCGAGATTTTTCAAGACGCAGGGACAATCCGTGCGGATTTGGGCGCAATCCGTGCGGATTCTTCAGCTTCAAAATTTTCAAAATCCCGCCTAGAGACGGGCGGATTCTGGGGAATCCGCTCGGATTCTTCTGTGATGGGACGGGCGGATTTCGTGCAGGACGGACGGATTCTAGTCCAGAGATTTTTCTTTGTTTTTCTTCAGCTGCAAGACGGGCGGATTGTTCACAAGACGGACGGATTACGTGAGACGGGTGTCTTTCCGTAAATCCGCTCGGATTCTTTGTGATCAAGAAAATTTGCAATTTCAGCTCGGCCCAAGACGGGCGTCTTCTCGACAGACGCTCGGATCTTCTTCAGACGGGCGGATTCTCAGGAATACGCTCGGATTGGTCCTTGTGTACACGGATTCAGTTCCATCCGTGCACAAACGCATTCCCTTATCATTCTTTCTTTCTTTCTTTCAAATATTGTGTTCTTCATTTTGGGGGCACTACTAAGGCATGAATAGCCTAGGCAATTGCCATCCCCACACTAAGGTAAAGCACTACAAATCAATTAAAATAGTTAATCCCTCCCTCACTTCTCTCTTTTCATGACAATTATTTTGATCAAAGTAAATAAAATCCAAAAATGACAAAAATGCAATACAAAAATTGAAAAGTAAGTTAGGGAGTTAGAAATATTTACAAGTGGTGGTTTAGGGAGGACTCCACCAAACTCTCATTCTTGATGAGATGTCAAGGGGGCGTGTTCAAGGTGTTGTTGATGTTGCTCAACACCTTGAAGAAGTAATCAAAAGCTTGTTCATTGTTATGGTAGAGGTCCTCAATAGACCGTGGCCCTTGTTGTTGATCATGATCGATGGCATGCCCAATGTAGGGATTAAAGATCCCATCAAATTCGTCGTCCCAAAGACCACAAACTTCATTGAGTTGATCATTGAAAATCTCTTGCTTAGATGGAGACAACTCTCCCAATTTCTTCTCTTGGCCAATTAGGCCATCATCTTCTTCCTTGGTTGATTTTGATGAGCTTTGCAAGCTCTCCTTGTCACAATTCACTTGCTCTTTGAATGGAGCATCTTCAATTTTCTTCCTCCATTGGAGTTCCGATTTCTTCCTTTCATCTTTTCGGCTATAATGGTCAATCATGAAACATGGCTCATGCAAACGAGGAGCTCTCATGGTCTTGTCAAGATTAAAAGTTATGCTTTCATCTCCCACTTCTAGAGTGAGCTCTCCATGTTTCACATCAATCACCGCACCCGCAGTGTGTAGGAAAGGTCTTCCTAAGATGATTGGAATGTTGGAATCTTCCTCCATATCAACAATGACAAAGTCCACCGGGATGAAAAACTTCCCAATTCGCACGGGGACATCTTCCCATATCCCTAATGGTGTCTTCGTCGATCTATCGGCCATTTGAAGAGTGATATTGGTGCATTTAAGCTCTCCCATTCCCAACCTTTTACTCACCGAGTACGGCATGACACTCATACTAGCCCCTAGATCACATAAGGCTTTGTTGATCGTCGTGTCGCCAATGGTACACGGTATTGAGAAGCTTCCCGGATCCTTTAACTTTGGAGGTGAACTCCCTTGAAGTATTGCACTACTCACCTTAGTGAAGGCGATAGTCTCAAGTTTCCGGATCGACTTCTTCTTTGTGAGGATATCTTTCATGTACTTTGCATAGGCCGGAACGTGATTGATTAATTCCGTGAAAGGAATTGAGACTTCTAAGTTCTTCACAATTTCCATGAACTTTCCAAGTTGATCATCAAATTTGGGCTTGGCTTGACGACTTGGAAAAGGAAGTCTAATCACAATGGGCTCCTTCTCTTTGGCTTTGTCTTCATTTTTCTTTGAACTTTCTTCTTTTGATGGTTCCCCTTCTTTGGGGCTTTGCACGATTTCTTCCTTTTCACTAGCTTTCACAACTTCATCCTCAACTTGCTTCTTCGGTGCTTCATATCTTGTACCACTTCTCAAGTGAATGGCACTAACCGTTTCATGTCTAGGGGGGTTACTTTGAGGTGGTAATTGCCCCTTTTGTCTTTGTGAGCTTGAAGATGCTAGTTGGGTCAATTGTGTTTCCAACATCTTGGTGTGAGCTAGAATGTTGTTGATGGTGGTGTCTTTTGCTTGGCTATCTTTTTGCATTTGGGTGAAAAATTCTTGTTGATTCTTTTGCATTTGGAGGACCGCTTTTTGGACATCAAAACCTTGGTCATTGTGGTGATTGTATGGATTTTGATTTTGGTAGCCTTGGTTTTGATTGTAAAAGGGTCTTTGATTTTGATTTCTCATGGGTGGTGGAGTGTATGTTGTTTGAAGGTTTTGAACATTTTGGCTTTTGTATGAGAGATTTGGATGGAACTTGGTGTTTTCATTGTAAAAATTTGAATAAGGGGTACCACTTTTGTAAGCTTGGAAAGCATTAACTTGTTCGGTTGTTCCCCTACACTCACTTGAGTCATGACCCAAGGTTCCACAATTCTCACATATCCCACTTGGGATTGATGAGGATGCCGTCATGGCATTGACATGATGCTTTGATGATTTTGAGTTTTCCTCAAGTCTAGCCATAGCTTGTTCAAACTTCAAGTTGATTGTGTCAATGTGAGCACTAAGTTGAGCACCCAATTGAGTCACGGAGTCCACTTCATACTTTCCTCCTCTAGTAGCCTTGCGAGGTCTACTATATTGTGAATTATGGACCGCCATTTCCTCAATCTTGTTCCATGTTTGATTGTCATCAACTTCGGTGAACATTCCATTTGATCCCATATTGAGAATGTTCCTTGAATCTTCATATAAACCATTCCAAAATTGTTGCACTAAAAACCATTCGCTAAGTCCATGGTGAGGACATGAGCGACAAATACCTTTGAACCGCTCCCAAGCTTCATACAAAGATTCTTCATCCCTTTGCTTAAAACCCGTAATTTGAGCTCTTAGCATGTTCGTCTTTTCCGGTGGGTAGAATTTTTTGTAGAAAGCTAGAGCTAGCTTCTTCCAAGAATCTATTCCAAGGGTGGCCTTATCAAGGCCCTTCAACCATTGCTTTGCGGTGCCGATTAACGAAAAAGGAAATAAGACCCATCTTATTTGGTCTTGAGTCACGCCCGTTTGAGAGATAGCTTCACAATAATCGCAAAAGGTTTCCATATGAGAATGAGGGTCCTCACTAGGCATTCCCCCGAATTGGCTCCTCTCAACTAGTTGGATGAAGGCGGACTTGGCAATAAAGTTTCCGGTAAGATGTTGCGGGGTAGGAGTACCATTTGGTAGATCCTCCTCGGTGGGTATAGAGTGTGACGAGAATTTAGGCATTGTAGGTGGATTTTGTGTGGTATTGTTTAATGGGTTCTCTTCTCCTTCTATTGCGAAAGGATTGACAAACTCACTAGTGGGTTGAACAACTTCACCAACACCTCCCAAATTCCTCCTAACAAGTCTCCTATTATTCGTCAAGGTTCTTTCGATTTCACGGTCAAAAGGTAACAAATCTCTTTGTAACCTTCTAGACATGCAAAAAAATCAAACAACTCGAAAACAATTAGAACAAACCTTGAGGAGTTTTACTTCCCCAAGGTGAAAAAGACACAACTAATAACAATAAAAGAAATCTTAAATCAATTAAACACCGTCCCCTGCAACGGCGCCATTTTTGATCGAGGCCATTTCGTGTTCACAATTAAGCATATGTGGTCGTTGGTCAATGGTCGATACAAAACACAATTTATACTTCACAAACAACTCTACAATTAGTAAAGAGGCAAGTAAAGGTCGGATCCCAAGGGACGGGTATTGAAATGAGAATTCTATTGTAACTAGTAGTGTCTAAGGGGTGTCACAATTTGGGTTGATGTAGAAGGTTACTAAACTAAAATAGCAATGAAAATAAACTAACAAGGTAAATAAAATAAGGGGTGTAAACAATTGATTAAAAGCACTAGGGTGTCATGGGTTCATAGGGGAATCATGGGATATGATCATACAAACATGTTCTCAAATTATAAGCAAGCAATTATTGTTGTGATGGATTGAGTTGGGTTATATCTTACAATCCTAGGAAAGTTTGGGTCCGGAGCCGAATCGATTAGATTGTACAACACCTACAAGTCGACTTAATCTTTCCTACTCAACACATGCATGGTCTAACAAGACTCGAGTTGGGTTATGTCTTACAAGTCAAGTTGAAGGGATAGAAGATGATAGTAAATGCAAGGATTCATAGGCTTAGCATTTCATCAAATATAACATGTGCATGTATTAAGATCAAAACAAGCAAGCAAATAAGATATGAAAGCATATTAATTTAAGCATGAATCATTCCCCATGTTGGTTTCCCCTAATCACCCATTAAACCCTAGCTAAGAGACTACTCACTCATTATCATATTGATCATGCTAGAAAGGTTGTCAATCATACTAACATAATGAAACATGATGAATAAATGAAAGTAATTAGCAATAATTAAAAAGGGATTAAGAGATTATACCTACTAATGATTCCAATAATAAAGCAAGAATAATAGAAGTACTTGAATCCTAGATTGAGAGGTTGTCAATCTCCCAATAATAACCCAAATAATCTTCAATTACCCAAAATAAAGTAAGAACAAGAGAGAGATTAAAGAACTAAAACTTGGATTAAAACTTGATTAATACTTGATTACAATATTGAAGAGAGATTTGATTGATATTAACTACACTAATTATTGATAATAAGAACATGCTCCTCTAATTAGCCTAATGGGGTATTTATAGTGAAAATTAGGGAGGATGCATTAGGGTTAACTAAGGGCTAAACTAGTAATTACACTTTTTAAGTTGAGCAAGGAGACTCCGGTATTTTTTACGAGAGAAGGGCTTCTCTAATCGTAGCTTTGAAGAATGAAAACGTCTTTGTCATCAAATCCGTGCGGATGGGAGTCGGGACGGCGGATCTGGTGGAGAATCCGAGCGGATCCTTGGGCAAGACGCTCGGATTGGCGAGGGGAATCCGTGGATTCCTTTGAGGGACGCTCGGATTGGGCCGACGGACGGGCGGATTGTATACAATCCGTTCGGATTGTCTCGCGGCGTCAATTCTTCTTCTTTTCTTCCCTTTTCTTCATGAATTCCTTGGGGATTTCCTTGGGGACTCAAGGATCCTTTTCTCAACAATGCTCTTCTACTATGCTATGTACAAAGGCCTTCTAGTCTTGTCTCTCCTTGATGCTTGGTCATTGAATACGATCAATTTAGCCTCGTTTTGCCACGAAAATGCAAGATTCTTACTCCTTTCCTACCAAGGGATCAAAATCTCAAAGAATATGCAAAACAAAGAACTAAAGATAAGAAATGACCCAAATAGGCACTAAAAAGCATGGAAACAATGGTAATTCGGGGGCTAAATATGCGCCAATTATGGTCACATCAGTTATTTTTATCGGTTTGATTAGGGAATGTTTAGGGTTATATTATATTCATCGTCAGTTTCTAAAATATCATTTCCAACCCTAATCATTTTACGATTACTCTAATCACTCCCTAATCATCTCCTAATCTCGTTGTGTGTGCAATCGTCGTGGTCCTTGCATATAATCTCTTATTCTACTGTTGGTAAGTTTCATTTCCATGTCATTTGTATTCTTTTGGGGTTACTGTATATAGGGAATTGGGAAATATGGGGAATCGTGCAATGTGTAATTGTGTTATGTGATTATTGTATAGGAGAAGAATTCATAGAGGAGCCTTTCTGATTATTCGCTTTCCGTTCTACTGTTGGTTGCTAAGGTAGGGTTTTCCCTACTCAGTTTACTGTTCATTGTTTAAGACATGATTATTTTGTAATTATTGTTATCTGCTGATCATCGGAGTATGGTTGTTGTTATGACGGTGTGGTGTGGAGATGTTGTGGCAGCTGTGATGCTGTGTGGTTGTGATTTTGGTGGAGTCACTTGCGGGAGTGGCTTCTTACCCTAGTTCGCCCTCCGTGGAACCCGCCACGGGAGGGGATGTGCACATTAAGGGACAGGGATTGTCAGTCGCTCGTTGATGAGCTGGACTAGGTGGGATCGGATGCGGTCACCCATTGGCGGCGAGGATTACCTATTGCAATGGGTAATCTGGCAGGGCTACACACTTCGGTGTGTAGTCGGTTACTGTGTGAGATCGGGAGACTGGGGTTAGAGGATGATCAGCTGGTTACCTCGTTTGTTTGTCTTACATTGATTGAGTAATACTGACCCCGTTGTTGTTTGTGGAATCTGCTGTGATCCATTCGGGGATGGTGAGCAGGCTTGACAGGTATTGCTAGTGGTGAGCTTGGGGCAGTCATGGGATCGTTGTCATCACCAGTCGTAGCATCACCGTCCGAGTCTTAGTTTTGATTTCTTTAGTTGTCAGACATTGGAGTTGTTTTATTGGATCAGTTTCGGATTTTGGTTTGATGTAAACTTTAACACTTTATGGTATTTTAATAAATGTGCTCAGTTCAGACACTTTTGATATGTACTAACCTCGGGCAACCGAGATGGTAACACACTTTCATGGTAGGGTGGTCCTGGCAAGGCACTTGGTGTGAGGGGGTGTTACAAAGTGGTATCAGAGCCGAAGATTCCGGCACCTAAACAAATGAATCTAATGAACTTAGGGAGTCTAAATAAAATGAACCCGGGGAGAGTTGTTTGGAGCTACCGCAAAGACTCTGGAGACGTCCCGGAGTCGCAATTTGGCCCTCATTAACTCGAGCCGGTCACATGGGGAAGTGTGTTGAGAGATGTGTTTTGCATGTGCATGTATGTGAAGATTCATGTTGATAATAAGTGATGGTTGGAAATTTTATATGGGGAAATCGTAAATTTGGTGATTGGAAAAGTAGTAGAAGGGACGGGTATGTGAACTTTTGGTGTATTGGATTAGCCTGTGAATGAATGGTATGGTTGTGTGTTTATAACGTGGCATTTAAGTTCCTGTTGTTATATGTGTTTGATGAGGGAATAGTAAGCATGATAGGAGACTTTATACTGTTTAACCAGTCTTTGGTATGGCTCGGCCGAGCAGGGCAGGTAGTCGACCGAGTAGGGAGTACTCGGCCGAGTAACCAAGCACTCGACCGAGTGTTGTTTGGCAGTGAGTAGACTTGGCTATTTTACGTGTTTACTCGATCGAGTAAGTAGGTGTACTCGACCGAGTAGTGACTACTCGGCCGAGTATAATGTGTACTCGACCGAGTATGCAATCTGGGTTTTTAATGTTGGCTACTGGAGTCGACTACTCGACCGAGTATCTCGGATACTCGACCGAGTAGTCCTTACTCGACCGAGTATCGTCTTATACTCGGCCGAGTGTTTATTTTGTGGGAGATTATTACATTTTGAGCCGTAGGCTTTTGTGGTTACGTTTCCTTGTTTCTTATCAACTCAAAATACCGCCCAAAAGAACCCCCGCACAGATCCAAGCTTTTGAGATGTCCCTTGATGAGGTTGCTCGTATGATTGAGCAACAAGAGGCTCTCCTTGAAGCTCTTAGAAATGTGGGAAAGGGGAATGAGAAGCCGGTAGATGCTACTCAACACAGCATCATCATTGCTCGCTTCAACCCTCCTACATATGAAGGGGTAGGGGAACCAAAGCTGCTCGAGAAGTGGCACTATGAGATTGAAGCTCTCATGGAAATGGTTAAGTGTCCCGAAGACATGATCGTAGAGCAGGTAGTATACTACCTGAGAGGTGAAGCCGCGGTGTGGTGGCAAAACGTCAAGGAAGATGCTCGAGCTTATTACCAGGCTCAGGGTCTGGGAGCTATTCCTTGGTCCGGATTGAAGAGCGCTATGAGAGAGCAGTTTGTGCCGGAGCATATCCGACACAAGATGAGATCCGAGTTTGATTCCTTCACCGTGTTTGAGGAGATGACCGTCACTGAATACTATCATCGGTTCCTAGAGCTATCTCGTTATTTTGAAGACATGCAGCTGGGACAGAGGGGTTTGGCTCTCCGTTTTGAGAGGGGTTTATCTGCCAAGATCGTGAGCCGTATGCCAGCTGGGGTTGCTACTGATCTTAAAGAAGTGTACCTGAGAGCGGGCCAAGCTGAGAGGATGGTAGATCTCTCAAGAGAGATCAATGAGAGGACTCATCTGCTTGAAAAGAGGAAGGCCGACGATGGAAGCAACGATCGGTCGGGCAACAAGAAAGGGAACTTCAACCATGCAAAGGCTTTTTCTGGTGGAGCTGGTTTCTCGGGGGGATCTCGTGGCTGGGGAAAGAACGGAGGTCGGAGTGTGAGTGACAACTCTAACCTTATATGCTTCAACTGTGGTGGTGTAGGCCACAGGAGACGGGAATGCACGAGTTACAGGCCCGACACTGGTTCAGGAGCTCAGCAGGGGAATTTCTCTCAGGGGCCAACTCATAGTTTTGCTAGTAACCGACCGGGAGGTTCGTGGGGCAACAGAAGTGGACAGGGCAACCAGGGCAGTTATAACCGCAGTGGTGGTGGATCAAATCAGCGCCAGAACAACAGCACTACCCAAGATTCAGCAGCCAAGCAAAGTACCTCCAATGCTTCGGTTCAGGGTGGAGGACAGAAAAACAGTGGGAAGCTTTTCATGATGGACAAACAGGAAGCGCAAGATGATGCTCATGTAGTTACCGGTACCTTTCTTGTTCATAATGTGCCATCCTTTGTTTTGTTTGATTCGGGGGCTACACATTCTTTTGTGTCTAAGAGTCATGCCATGTCTATGGGTTTGGAGAATTTTGAGGTTGTAAAAGATAATGTGTTCATACCTTCAGGGGAGTCTGTGTCATGTCTCAAGTTGTATAAGGGAGTGTCTATGGTGGTTGGAGGGGTAGATTTACCGGTGGACCCGTTAGAATTTCTTATGGATGGGTTTGAGGTGATTGTCGGAATGGATTGGCTAGGTAAGTATGATGCCAAGATAGATTGTCGGCAAAAGAGAGTGTCCTTAAGGGGTCCTAAGGGTGTTAGGGTGTCCTATATAGGGTTTGTGGTGAAACCTAAGTCCAAGTTCATAGCTGTGATGACTTTAAAGTCATGTATGAGGAAGAAGTGCCCCTTGATTCTCTGTCATGTGAGAGATCGCCGAGTAGAGCCGTAGACAGCTGCTAAGATACCTGTGGTGGGAGAGTTTGATGATGTCTTTCCTGAGGAGATACCGAGTTTGCCTCCCAAGAGGGATGTTGATTTCAGTGTGGAGCTTAAACCGGGAACAGGTCTGATATCCAAAGCACCTTACCGTATGGCACCTAAAGAATTAGCAGAGCCGAAGAAGCAGATACATGAGTTGCTAAGCAAGGGTTATATCAGGCCTAGTGTGTCACCGTGGGGAGCCCCGATTCTTTTTGTGAAGAAGAAAGATGGGAGTATGAGACTGCGCATTGATTACAGAGAGCTCAATCGTGTCACAGTGAAGAACAAGTATCATTTGCCTAGGATTGATGACCTGTTTGATCAGCTAAGTGGAGCAGGTGTGTTTTCCAAGATTGATCTGTGGTCGGGCTATCACCAGCTGAGGATAGCAAAAGAGGATATTCCTAAGACAGCATTCCGATCTCGATATGGTCATTATGAGTACGTGGTGATGCCTTTTGGGTTGACCAATGCACCAGCAGCTTTCATGAACTTGATGAATCGGATCTTTACACCGTTCTTGGACAGGTTTGTGGTTGTGTTCATCGACGACATCTTAGTCTATTCTAAGACTAAGGAAGAACATGAGGAGCACTTGAGGATAGTCTTGCAGACTCTGAGAGAGAATCAACTTTATGCTAAGCTATTTAAGTGCGAGTTCTGGCTGGAGGAGGTGGCTTTTCTGGGTCATGTGATATCTAAGAATGGGGTGTCTGTAGATCCTAGTAAGATTGAGGTCGTGACCAAGTGGGAATCACCGAAGAATGTTGCTGAGATTCGGAGTTTCTTAGGCCTTGCTGGCTACTACAGGAGATTTGTGAAAGATTTCTCTACCATAGCACGGCCTATGACATCCTTGATGAGGAAAGAGACCAGATTTGTTTGGGATGAGAGTTGTGAGACGGCGTTTCAGACCATAAAGGAACGCTTGACCACAGCTCCTGTTCTAGCATTGCCAGAGGGATGCGAGAACTTTGAGGTATATACCGATGCTTCAAAAAATGGTCTTGGTTGTGTTTTGATGCAGGCAGGGAAAGTCATAGCTTATGCTTCGAGGCAGCAAAAGCCATATGAGGAGAATTACCCTACTCATGATCTGGAGCTGGGTGCAGTTGTTTTCGCTCTTAAGATTTGGAGGCACTACCTTTATGGAGCAACTTTCAAGGTGTTTTCTGATCATAAGAGTCTAAATATATCTACACTCAGAAGGAGCTGAACATGCGACAGAGACGGTGGATAGAGCTGATCGGAGATTATGATATGGAGATCATATATCACGAGGGGAAGGCTAATGTTGTTGCAGATTCTTTGAGTATGAAGAGCGTTCATTCGTTATGTACGGCCATGTCCTTGCTGAAGCTGAGGGATGAGGTGTCTAGGATGGGGATCTTTATGTTAAAGAAGGGAGATGCCATCGGGGATTTGACGATCGAGCCAGAGTTATATGAGAACATCAAAAGTAAATAGGAGCTTGATCCTAAGATTCAAGAATGGAAGTCAAGAGTAGAGAGTGGGACAGTTTCCAGGTTTTCTATCCATATAGATGGGAGTGTTCATTTTGATGGGAGATGGTGTGTTCCTGAGGATGTAGAGTTGAGGAGGGTGATCTTGGCGGAGGCTCATTTCACTCCTTATTCAGTTCACCCGGGTGGTGACAAGCTTTACAAAGACCTTAAGAAGACTTTCTGGTGGCCAAACATGAAGAATGATGTAGCTGAGTTTGTGGCCAGATGTTTGACCTGTCAGAGGGTCAAGGGTGAACAAAGGAGACCACAAGGTAAGATACAGTCTTTGGAAGTACCCGAGTGGAACTGGGAGTCTATCTCTATGGACTTCATTGTGGGATTACCTAGGTCACAGCAAGGTAATAACATGATCTGGGTGATTGTTAATCGGTTAACCAAGTCAGCTCACTTTGTTCCTATGAAAGATACTTGGTCTAAGATGCAGCTGGCACTGGGTTACAGGAGGCATGTGGTACGGTTATATGGTATACCCAAGGATATCGTTTCTGATCGTGATGCGAGGTTCATATCCAAGTTTTGGCAAGAACTGCAGGAGTTGATGGGTACAACCTTGAAGATGAGTACAACCTTTCATCCGGCAACCGATGGTTAGACGGAACGAACCATCAAGACCTTAGAGGACATGTTGATGGCATGTGTCATGGAGTTTGGGGGCAGCTGGGAAGATAGGCTTGATCTGATTGAGTTTTCATATAACAACACTTATCATACGAGTATCGGGATGGCTCCTTTTGAGGCTTTGTATGGCCGGAAGTGCCGAAGTCCAGTTTGTTGGGATGATAGTTCTGAGACAGTGGTTTTAGGGCCATAGCTGGTACAAGATATGGTTGAGCAGGTCCAGTTAATTCGGCAAAAGATGAGAGCAGCTCAAGATCGTCATAAGAGTTATGCCGATTTACACCGCAGGGACATTGAGTTCGCAGTAGGTGACAAGGTCCTTTTTAAAGTGTCACCTATGCGAGGCGTGATGAGGTTTGGGAAGAAAGGTAACCTAAGTCAGAAGTTTATAGGTCCTTATGAGATCTTGGACCGTATAGGCGAACTAGCCTACAGATTAGCTTTACCACCAGCTTTGGATAGAGTCCACAATGTTTTCCATGTTTCCCAGCTTCAGAAGTATGTAAGTGATCCATCGCATATCCTTGAGATGGACAACATCGAGCTTGATGAATCCTTGTCCTACGCCGAGGTTCCTAAAGAGATTCTTGATCGCAAGGTTCGTAAGATAAGGAATGGTGAGACGGTCTTAGTTAAGGTCCTTTGGTCTAATCATAATGTGGAAGAGGCCACATGGGAACCCGAGGAAGCCATGCGAGAACGTTTTTCTAGTCTTTTTGATCAGGTATGTTTGGTTACGGGGACGTAACCTTTGTCTTTTTAGGGGGGTAGGAGAAGGTCGCGGTTGTGTTTTATCTTATTTTGGGGTCGGGTTGGTGGTATTTTGTGTAGTTCTTTGGGTTAACAAATGTTTGTGTGGAAAGTCTTTTTGTGTTATGTAGTGTGCCTTCTGCATTTCTGGTGTCTCGTTTTAGGTTGGAGTGTGAACTTCGGGACGAAGTTCTTTTTAAGGGGGAAAGACTGTAATACTACGGAATTTGTTAAGCTGTATACTCGACCGAGTAGAGCCTACTCGGCCGAGTAGTGTTAATTGTGGAGTCTGTTTTGGTTCTGCCGAGGAATACTCGGCCGAGTATGGGGAATACTCGACCGAGTAGAGGATACTCGGCCAAGTATAGCTTTACTCGACCGAGTATCCGGTCTGGCGGGTGTTATTTTTATCGGTTTGATTAGGGAATGTTTAGGGTTATTTTATATTCATTGTCAGTTTCTAAAATATCATTTCCAACCCTAATCATTTTACGATTACACTAATCACTCCCTAATCATCTCATAATCTCGTTGTGTGTGCAATCGTCGTGGTCCTTGCGTATAATCTCTTATTCTACTGTTGGTAAGTTTCATTTCCATGTCATTTGTATTCTTTTGGGGTTACTATATATAGGGAATTGGGAAATATGGGGAATTGTCCAATGTGTAATTGTGTTATGTGGTTATTATATAGGAGAAGACTTCGTAGAGGAGCCTTTCTGATTGTTCGCTTTCCGTTCTACTGTTGGTTGCTAAGGTAGAGTTTTCCCTACTCAGTTTACTGTTCATTGTTTAAGACATGATTGTTTTGTAATTATTGTTATCTGCTAATCATCGGAGTATGGGTGTTGTTGTGACGGTGTTGGTATGGAGATGTTGTGGCAGCTATGATGTTGTGCGGTTGTGATTATGGTGGAGTCACTTACGGGAGTGGCTTCACACCCTAGTTCGCCCTCCGTGGAACCCGCCACGGGAGGGGATGTGCACATTAAGGGACAGGGATTGTCAGTCGCACGTTGATGAGCTGGACTAGGTGGGATCGGCTGCGGTCACCCATTGGCGGCGAGGATTACCTGTTGCGATGGGTAATCTGGCAGGGCTACACACTTTGGTGTGTAGTCGGTTACTGTGTGAGATCGGGAGACTGGGGTTAGAGGATGATCAGCTGGTTACCTCGTTTGTTTGTCTTACATTGATTGAGTAATACTGACCCCGTTGGTGTTTGTGGAATCTGCTGTGATCCATTTGGGGATGGTGAGCAGGTTTGACAGGTATTGCTAGTGGTGAGCTTGGGGCAGTCATGGGAGCGTTGTCATCACCAGTCGTAGCATCACCGTACGAGTCTTAGTTTTGATTTCTTTAGTTGTCAGACATTGGAGTTGTTTTATTGGATCAGTTTCGGATTTTGGTTTGATGTAAACTTTAACACTTTATGGTATTTTAATTAATGTGCTCAGTTCAGACGCTTTTGTTATGTACTAACCTCGGACAACCGAGATGGTAACACACTTACATGGTAGGGTGGTCCTGGTAAGGCACCTTGGTGTGAGGGGGTGTTACAGAGTGAGCCTCACTCGGTCGAGTGCGACACAGTTCTCAACAATGACCAGTTTTCGTAAAACAGTCATATCTCACTCGTTTCTTGGTCATTTTTGGCGTGTTACCTACCATTGGAATCGTAAGAGAACAAGCTACCACCTCCAGTTGGAATAACATCAATATCATATATATATCTCAAATTATGACAGTTTTAAGACGACTCTTCTATAAACAGACATTATAACAACTCTACTAAGTCTAGTATAGGTTATACTAGGTTCACTTTATAGTTATACTTCACTCGCGAGTGACCTCTAGTCTAGTCTAAGGTCCTCTCATGAATTCTAAGGTTTCTTTCCGGGTCCCATAATATACGGGCATTACAGGTTACATATGGTTCGTCTGAAGCCTTCAGACGAAGATGATTGTCAGGAGGGAGACCTGTTGTTTTTTTTTTTTTACTTTGTACATTATTGTAGTTAGAAAAATCATCAACAATACAAAAAATTTATATTATATTATATAAGATAATTTATTGAAAAATATACAAACATTAACATGATATATGGGTAACAAAAGGATCAAATATACAGAGATTAACATGATACACAGGTACATGCCCAGTTACAAAAAAGTAATATACACAGTTAGGATGTGAATAATGAAGATAGTTCTTTTCTTTACTTTGTAATTTTTTAATAAAAAAACGAAGAGGGAAATGATGTTGACGAATGAAGGTGGGGAGGAAGAAGATGAAGAAAGCTGGTAAAAAAAGGAAAAAAAAAATCAGAAATGGGGAAGGAGTAAGTGATAGAATTGTCAGCATAATGAAGTATGGCAGCTAGCATGTTTTGAAATTGTGAGAATATGTGAAATGATTGTTGTTTACTTTTCCTTCATTTAAGGGCTTCATGACACGTAAGCAACATAGTTGTTGCTTTAATAAATAAGGAAAGATTATTGTTATCTTTTGCATTATGAATCTGGGTTGTTACAATAATAAATGATTCGCTTAATGGTGTTATCGATTAACCATTAATCGTTTCATATATAATTTCTTTCTTTTCTTTATTAATGTTTAATTTTCTATTGATTTAATCAAATTTTTATTAGACTAAACTTAAGAAGGATAACGCTTTACTTAATTTAGTTTAGTTTTTAACAATCAATCAACTTACAAACCCAACCCCTTTGGATAATATAATAGAATCTTTGTTTAGGTGATAGTTATAATTTATTTTCTCCATGTGAATATGATCCCCTACTTTACCGCTAGCTATAAGTTAGTATTATTATTATTATAAGTTGATTTAGGTGATACGTTAGTCTTGTAATTGATGAATTTGGAAAATGACACAAAAGAGAGATTTTTGTACTATATTGAATACTTTTTTTTCTTTAATTTTTAGTAAAACGATTCGATTAACCTTTTTGAAAAATTGCCAACCTCAAAGATAGTGGTGTGCTTCACCGGACAACTTGGTCCGAATAGTTCGGAAAACCAAACCGAAAAAAGATATAGTTTTTCGGTTTTTCCCATTCCATTATTACAATTTTTTTTCCCACACCCCTACACAAGACGACACTAATGTCTCTTGAGAGACGGTCTCTCAATAAACTTATTAAGAGACCAATTACAAATTGATTGAAAATGGCATAAAAAACAATAAAATGAGTACGAATACTATAAAATGAGGTACTATTAAATATGGTTACAATATATAATCGTATTTGCTAAATCCCACGCACCAGTTTACTAAATCTCGCGCACTTTACCCTTAATATTCCAATCCTACCCTCCATCTTTAAAACAAAATAAAAAAATTTCTCCACCTTCTCACACTCTAACATTTCACCCATTCTTTATAGTTCGTCAATTATGGATCTAGATTCACATATATCAGAAGTAATTTCGTCGTTTTATCAACAATTCATGTCTTTCAATCGATTAAATGAATATATTTTTTTTAATATGAATTTTACAATTAGGGTTTTTCGATGCAGAACAATATTTGAATTGACTATAAACTTTCAGCCTATTTAGAGCATCTCCATCGGACAACAACAATATATTGTAGCTTGGTTTGCCACATCGATTTTTTAAGCAACCTTGCTTTTCAGCTACGTATTGCTCCAATGACGAACTACAACATCTTGTAACTTGTATGGGTTCCACATTCTTGCTTTTATCCAATGAGAATTTACATTTTATTTTATTTTCAAAGCAAGCATGTAGCTTGGTAGAGCTACCATGCTTGCAAACTACATCTCATTTTTTTCATCTCTAATGGTAAACTACATGCTTATCATTTTGCAAAAATGGCAAGCAGATCCTTAAAGAGAATAATTGGAGATGCTCTTACAACTTTTAATGCCAATTGAAGTACTACTTGCATTTTAGCAATCAACATTCATAAGAATCACCATATCAATTGTTGGAAAATGTCCTCCTCACAATCCCAGACCACCGTGCGTTACCCTCCGTCAGCCGACGAGCCAATCCCCCCCCCCCCCCTGTTGTTGGCCAGTTTATGACGGGTGGTAGGGAAGGTGGGACCAAATCCGCGCTTTTTTTCTTTTGAGATTTCTTTGCTTTTTATTATTGTGCTCTCTAATTGTGTGTGAAAAGCGAGAGGGGTAAAGTAGGAATAAGGCGGAAAAATGCGCGAGATTGAGTAAATTGGTGCACGTGATTTAACAAGTATAATAAAATAGGCACAATAATTATGAAAACATATACTCCCTCCATTCAAAACCAAACACATCATTTCATTTTTTGACACTATTCACTAATAGAGAGAATCTTCAAAATTCTAGGCAATGTATAACATAAAAATATAACCATATGGGATCTTGTTGGATTCGTTTTTATAAGTACAATAAGAATATCAAGCTTTTATATTTTTTTACAATGTAAAATTCAAGATATTTACGTTCTAATTTGTGCATTGACAAACGTGTAAAAGAGAAATGGTGTGTTTGAAATTTAATGGAAGGAGTACCAAATTTAGGAGACATTTTGAACCACAATCAATGATAAAAGGGGTACGAAAAAGTAAACAAATGGTACGACAAAAGCGGTCTCTCAATAAATTAGTCTCTCCAAAGTTTTGGATATCAAAGTGTGTTATAGAACAATTTGGGAAAGCAAAAAAAAAAATGCACCCGATGCCGGAAAGTAACGATGTTTTTTTCTCAAATTGACCGTTCGAAGTGTCGGATGCGAGTTGGCACCTCACTGTGCCTTGCGCCTAGGCGCGCTGAAATCCAAAACCTCCTAGCCACGGGATCCAAATATGACAATTTTTTTTCCAAATTGTAGTTCTCGGAAAGATGATTAATTTGGAAAAAAAAATCGTTCTTTCTAAACTCGTAAACACGAGGTATGGCATT
Source organism: Silene latifolia (assembly GCF_048544455.1). Taxonomy (NCBI): domain Eukaryota; kingdom Viridiplantae; phylum Streptophyta; class Magnoliopsida; order Caryophyllales; family Caryophyllaceae; genus Silene; species Silene latifolia. The sequence continues at coordinate 233,851,987 of NC_133537.1, forward strand.
TTAAAGCTCCCGGATCAAAAAAATTGGGTATTTCGGGTAGAATGTCAAACCCCAAGGGCACCGCGTGCAATTTTCGGAAAAAAAATATATGTAAATTCAATGCGAGTATGATATTTCCAAATGCTACGACATACATCTTCCGCAACATAACGGTCATCCACATCTTAAACTAGTCTCAAGCTAGCAAGAAATTGATTACAAATGACGGTCTGGAATCAGAGGCCACAAAATAAGTTAGCTTGTTTCTTATTCATCTAGAATCTCAAGACACATTGACAAGGTAGAACGAAAGAAAGCAAATTGATTACAAATGACAGATCATTTCGATGAAGACCTACTAAGACTCCGAAGGATACTCCACATAAACGTTGAAACGAAAAAGAGAATAACACCAGTTATAACGGCGTACTTGAGCCCGAGATTTACCAGAAGATTCACTAGAAGTCCGGCCAGGACCACACCTAAGAAATTTGCTTGACGGTGCGGACACTGAAGGGCATGTCTAGCACCGAAGCAATGATTGCACCAGTCCACGCTCCTGTCCCCGGGAAGGAGACAGCCACAAACAACATTAGACCAAGCCATTGGAACTCTTCTATTGGGCCCGCCTTGTTCTTCGCCCTCTCAAATAGCAGGTCCAAAACTTTGGAAACAGTGTGGCTCTTCCCAGCAAGAAAAGTAGCAAACTTTTTCAAGTAGAGTATGATGAATGGAACTGGAATCATGTTCCTGCAAATTGAATAACGAAACTAGATCGTCATAATTACGACTACTCCCTATGTTATTTTGACTCAATTAGAAATATTCTGAGTGTCAGGCTCCGCTACTTTGTGGAAAAGCTTCAGATTCTTAGATTTAGGATGGAGTGTCGTAATACCATTAGCGATACTCAAGTGTATAAGGAGCACAACCGACTTCCCACCCAGAAAGGTTTCGCACATTCACATAAGGCAAAATGAACAAGGCGGCATTCCTATAATAGATTAATAGTACTCCGTATCAATTTGTTTATATATTCAACATAATGACATAGTCAACACTCAATCGAAGAATATACCAGGACATATCAATTTGGCAAAATTTTGGAGACCATAAATGGCTCTGACCACTAAATTAAGAAGGCCTTCATCAAGTAAGCCATTCAATTGTATTTATCCTCTTCAAATTTATTGACCTACATGGATGTAAACTACTACAGACTTAAGGAGTATGTCAAAAGGTCATCCCACAGAAAATTTCACAAAACTCAAAACTCTCTGGAATGTGGCAAGAGGAAGTGTAAGATTCTTACAACATCACCAAAGGAAATGTGATGGTAGATTACTCAAACTATCAAGACACTCCGGAATGTGATCGGCATTGTGATGATCTTTATTCCTGAAGATCCATTTGCTAAAGAGATTTCTGGAACAGGAAGTAGAAGCTAATCGCAACTTTTCATGTTTGGTTTCTAATTCATAATGCAAAATAGTCAACAATTCACTTCAAAGATACTAACATCAACTCCATAAACCAAAACAGATCTAAACTTGAGATTGATCTCCAAAAGCGTACAATCTCACCCTAGAGTCCTGATAAGACATTTGATTCGAAGGTAAGGAATGTTATAAGCCCCGAGATTGAGTCAGACACCTAACAATGGAGCTCATTATTTACATAGAAAAAGTACCAAATCAGTAGCAAAAAATAGTCAGGAGTGGCAACAACCTAATAACACTATGATTAAATTATGTATAAAATAGAATCCTTATCATATACCACAAGAATTACATGCAGAGCATTGTTCAACAACAACATAGCAAACTTGGAGTCGACTAAGACAGTAGTCTCCCAAAATTTGCAGGGTAAGGGGGTCAAATGCACGCAACCTTGTCCCTGTGTTAGCAACACAATGAGGTTGTTTCCATTTGAAAGAAAATGAATTCAAAGTAAACCATTTGAGTTTACTCCCAAACTAAAAATAAATACTGACCCGAAAATGGATAAAAGAGTGAGAAGGAAAGGGTTGAGTTGCATCCAATAACCAACGGGAATCGCCCCACGAAGCTCGATTACAGGGAGAGTAGCAAGAGATAGGACAACAGCTTCATCAGGCCACCCTAACCCCCTCAAAGAAGCAGCAATTTTCAACCCAAAGTTAGATGCTTTAATTGAAGAATCGATGGAAAACTGAAGTTGAAGAAGCAATGGCGAAGCCTTAGGATCTTTAGAAAAAGCATAAACAAACTAGAGAAATCGATGCCCAAAACAACACCCACAACACTGTTTTCACTGCTTGGTGTTGTTTCTCTTCAATAATTGCAACTTTGAACTCATTGTTGAAAATCTCTGAATTGCCCTTCTGGGTTGCTCTTGGAGGGAGCAGATTGGAGTGAAAGTGAGGGCAAATGTGAAAATGTGAAGGAGTAGAAATGGGGTTTTGGAGGGTGGAGTTAGAGGTTAAGTTGGAATGGGGTAGTTTGAGGGAAAGAGAGGTGATAGAAGGGTTAAAACGAGTTCTTTTGTGGAAGAAGGAGAAGTTGAGAGGGTTGGTAGATGGGATACTGGAAGCCATGGGAGTGTAATCAAGTCAAGAATTCAGGGTTTTAAAAGGCTTGTTGACATCAATCAAAATAAGAAACATGAGGACGGAGAGTTTGTTTTGTTAAGGAGGCTGGTGGAGCTTGGAATTGGATTGGAGGCTACTAGTTCCGGTGTATGGATAAAGTATAATGGCCTCTTGCGTGAAAGTGTAAGGGTCTCATGCTTAATTAACTTTAGGAGCATACGTTGAAAAAAATGGGGTTTTAGAATATCCGCAAGGGTGAGACTTCTCATATTATCTATTTCTTTCTCTTATTCGTCTACCTTATTTTTCACTAACTTTTTCATTTACACTCCACATTTCATAACTACATTTATACAACAATGGGGTTCCCCAATTCACCACAAACATTTGGGAACCTTCCCAAAAGTAACACGAATTGTCTTACTTTTTTTTTGGAGACCTCCCCTAAAAACAGTGGAGCCCCAAATAATGGGGAGGTTGGTGCAACAATGAGGATGCTCATTTGAGGAAAGATAAGGCAAAAGGGGAAGCTATTTCTCTTCTTTTGCGGATGCTCTAGGGTTTCCAATCAATTGAAGTCCACGGAGCAAAATCGTTCCATTATTCACCCCAAAACGTTTTCACATAAATAACTCAAAGCAATCTACCAGGCGATCAAAAAAAAAAACCAAATCAATTTCCCAAAACTCTAACTGCCTAAACCCGAACACCACCGCCATCTTTTCTTCGTTTCTCGCCGGCGGCCTCACCAGCTCCGTTCAGGTCGCCGGCGAGAAGCTCCAAGCTTCCATATATCGAAAGAGTTTCAGTGGTTGTCAGTCCAGGTTCCGTCTTTGTAACACTCCCTTCTTACCCGACCAAGGTAATTGGGAGATGTTACCATCTCGATTTTCCGAGGCGGTGAAATCGGAGTTGCAATTAAGAAACAATTGATATAAAAAAGTATTTAGTCGATTACATAACCATACATCAATAAATAAAATAAATGATACAACTCATGACTACTATACTATTCTAATGAGATGACACTCGGCTCCAAGTCCAAGGCTCGTCCCGTCTCCCACGTGACACCAACTCGGCCTGTACTCAACCTGCTCCCTATATATTCGGAAATATCATATGATCGACACAGGCCATTCCGAAAATAGGTGACAATTACATAGACACACAACACGTCAGTTTCAATAATTCAATACGAGATATAAAATGATAAATAAACATGCAACATGCCAAAGATGTAAATGAGATACAATTACCATGTCGGTACCGGAACACGCCCAGACGTGCCCATAACCACCGGTGCTAGGCACACGCCCACGACAGCACACCTCACACAAAGGTCCCGGGACACGCCTAGACGTACCGGGTCCGGAAGCCAACCGGATCCCCTTTCAGACGTCGTGTCTCACCCACATGTGTCCCTCCGTACTCAAGTCATTAATATTCACATCCCTCTTGGAGTGATATGCTCCAAGAGGCGACTCAAGCGTAAGACGGTCTCCCAACCGTCCTACGACTCCTCAAAAACCAAGTACCACTACTAACGACCTCTAATACAACACAATAATAACCACACATGGAAAATGTAATACAACACCAATTATACGACTCATCAAGAACTCAATCTCAACATATTATGGATACAATTTCCTCAAATACCAACATGATATCCAAATCGACTCACACATGAAATGATGATGAAAGACACACAAATATGCACGCAAAATATTGAAACTGAGTAGGATAAACCTACCTTTTAGCATTCTTCACAAGCAACTCGAATCCCACATGATTCCGTCTCGCAAGACCGTCTTATTCCAAAACAAATTATGTAATACTATTACACATACTAATTACTATCGAGTGGCGCTGAATCAGAATACGGGATAAGAAATATCAAACCCTTATCCATTCTATCTTCTTCTTTCTCACACCAAATCATCTCCCTTCTCTCTAAAACCCTCACAAACACACTTCCATGGGATTCAAGCTTGATTTGGTGATTTGTTCATCCTCTTCCTTATTTCCTCTTACTTGGTGAGTTAAGATCTACTCTTCTTTGTTTAGTTTAAACCCTAACATTTGGGAGTTTTTGATTTGGGTCTACAGCCACACTAGATCTACTCCAGGTCACATTTGGTCTAGTGTACGGTCATACTTTCACTCTCGAGTAGGACTTATCTTATCCAATGGTCCTCTCACATATCCCAAGGTACATTTGCGGGTCCCAAAAGGTACGGGTATTACAGTCTTGGTGGTGGTCGACTGTTACCTCGTTTTCCCGTCCTCCTTTTGTCACTTCCGAATCGGTGATACAGTTTCTTTGTGTTCAATTTAATTTCTCTGATTTGTGGATAGTTTTCTTGCTTTTACAATTTGTTTGATATTAGTAATATTGTTTTGCTGCGTGTTTGTTAGGTGTACTCTGTTAGTGTTGTTTAATTGCTGCTTTTTCTAAATCTTTTCTATCAGTTACATCGACTACCTCATGAATCATACATCTTATGCCGAATTTCTTGAGTCCTTTGGTTATTTCCATGGTTGTGTCGGGTCAAAGGATGATGATAGCTTGAATCTTGTTTTTTCCCTTTTATATGCTTCCCCCATTTCTAAAATTCATACATTTAAAGACTTAGGCAATTATCTTTTTAGACAAAATCAGTTTGTCGAGGCGAGTGCCTGCTATGACAAAGCATGTCGTCTTTTGAGTGATGTTCTGAAGGATGGTTACGATCTTGATTTAAAATCTCTTTCAAGCTTAGCAATTTATTTGTGTTTAAATTTAGCTACTTCTGCTATTAAATTACGTGCCTTCGATGGGGCATTAATTCTATGCTCGATGGTGCTGAATTTTTATCCTCGACATGCCAAGGCCCTCTTTCGTAAATCTGTTGCTCTTAGAAATTTGAATAAGTTACCTGAGGCGCGCTGCACTCTGGAGGAGTTGGTCTCGGTGGAGCCTCGAAATAAGGATATTCTTCGTGAGTTGGATGAAGTTAAAAAGCTTCATGTTTTAAGTTAAATGGTAAGCGTGTGGTGGACGATTCTTTTGAAGCTAATGATATTCGAAAAGGGAAACGGCCTATTTCGCTGGTATGTCAAGAAGGCAGTGGCTCAAATAATGTTGCAATGACTGAAAATTATGAAGAAGAGAAATGGTGTGCTAGAAAATCTACTTCATCTACAATAGATACAAAAAATTTGAGTTGTACAAGTTCTTATCAATTTGACACCCTAATCCAGAACAAGAAAGATAAGAATTCTATCCGTTATGATGAGCCTGCTGTGGATACTATGTCTGTGCCTTTTGAGATAGGGAATCCAGTTGCTCGTAGTAGCACGAAGTTGTTGTCTGCTGATATAGGTCCTTCTCATGTAACAACCCGGATTATAAAACAAAGGAAAAACGTAATATAAAGTAAATATCAGAGTATAATACTGATAAAAGGGTCAAGGTGGCGGAAATACCTGACCAATCCGGTTCGCTACTAAATCCAAAACCAAACTATTACATTATTCAAAGGTTCTCAAAACATGAAAACAAACTCCTAATTTATTATTCATCTCGCCGCACAGTACTTCCCCGGCAAGATATCATCCAAAACAACAATCATTTGAACAACCTGAGAATGGGGGTCGGCAATCAGTCGGGAATAACTAGATGCTCTCCAAGTCATGTTTACAACAATTGAATATAACTAACAATCATTAAAAATTGAAATGTAAAACCGGTAAACATGAGAGACCATCTGTACTCATGAAAAACCCGACAATAACTTGCCATTAAACGATAACAAACTAAGACAATCTTATGATATGATGACAACTTCAAAGGAAACATGTGACGACACGTGACAACATAAACCATATTATGACCACGTGTGAACCATAGAACCAACATAATCACAATACTTGTGACCAAACCAGACCACCAAGCACAATGTATAGAGTGAACGTCATTAGAGCGATTAACGAACTGCCTCTAACTAATGGAGCGTTTAACGAACTGCCTCCATTCAATGGTATGGGCCGATTAACGAACTGAACTGTAACACCCCCATACTCCAAGTGTCTTACCAGGACCACCCAGGTATAAGGACGTTACCATCTCGGTTACCCGAGGCAATGATAATCAAATAAACAATGAAGAAACAACATTTAAATAGAATTACTTAGTGAAAGGTTACAATCTCGAAACCAAGACAAAAAGTACAAATACATGTTCTCAAACTGACTGTTTACTGATCTAACTGAAATGTTATGGAAATACTAAGCTAAAGCGGAAGACTTCTATCATCATATCGTGGCCATCCCAGCTATCCCAGTACTCATCTCATACCTGCTCAATATCTGCTCACCATCCCCGAATGGATCACCGCAGGTTTTGAAAACATTAAACCGGGTCGATTATTTACACAAGTGATATAATCAACGGTACAAAACAAAACATCTCAATCAATCATACACAATCGGGCACTCCACTCCATCTCCGTCACCGATCCCCCATGGACTACCAGGCCGTGCCGGGGGGACCGCAGCCGTTCCCACCTAAGCCCCGCTCATCATACCGAGCGATAACCCTGTCCCATTAATGTGCACATCCCCTTCCGTGGCGGGTTCCACGAAGGGCGAAACTAGGGCGTGAAGCCACTCCCGCAAGTGACTCCACTCAGCCGAGAACGCATCTCGAGAACCACAGACAAACAATCACAATCACAATATCAACAACCGTCTGAATCAACCAATTACACTAACCACAGCACAATCACCACACATTATGTAAGTAATACCGAGTAGGAAACCCTACCGAAAGCACAATAATCGACGATCTCACAAAATGATATCGAAAGCTTCCTCTACGAATCCTCCTCCTAATTATACAAACACATAATCACTACTATGCACATGACACAACAAAATCCCCAATTCCCAATATTAGGGTTTAACTAACTTTGGAGAAATATAATAAAAATGGTATAAAGGTCTTACCCTCGACGCAAGGATCACAACGATGTAAAGAAAGGTGAAATCCGACCTTCCAAGCTCCGGGATTTGCTAATAATGCGATTAAGGTGATGAACGTAGTTTGCTTTCTCTTCTCACAGTGATTAGGTTTTGAAAAGTGATTTAGAAACAATGACGGAAGTGTTTTATACTTTAATCACATTATTAACAAAACCCGACAAAACAGCCCCCGTAAACCGGCTACTCGATCGAGTAGCTAAGGTACTCGATCGAGTGCCCCCTTACTCGATCGAGTACCCTAGTTACTCGATCGAGTACCCAACAGGTCAGAAACTATTTTATTTCGCAAAACTCCCTTACTCGACAGAGTAAGGCCTACTCGATAGAGTACCCCAAGACTCATAAATACGGAGTATTACAGTCTTCCCTCCTTAAAAAGAACTTCGTCCCCAAAGTTCAAACCACAACAAGACAAAGACTCCCACTACGCACTCCCGACTCAACAACCAAAACAAAACTCAACATAAAACATGTTACTAACTCGAACTCAACCCGACTCAAACGACAACAACCATACCGACACAACATAAAAAGGGTATAAAACTTCTTAAAAACTCTTTGCGATCATCTCCTACCCCCCTAAAAGAAACAAAGTTACGTCCACGTAACCAAACATACCTGATCAAAAAGGAAAGGGTAGCGCTCTCTCATGATATCCTCTGCCTCCCATGTAGCCTCCTCAGTCTCGTGGTTAGACCAAAGGATCTTAAGCAAAACTGTCTCACCACTCCTAGTCTTCCTAACCTTTCGGTCAAGAATCTGCTTAGGTACCTCAAGATATGATAAAGACTCATCTAGCTCTAAGCTCTCTGCCTCCAACACATGTGACGGGTCACTCACATACTTCCGCAGCTGTGATACATGAAACACATTATGCACTCTCTCTAACGCAGCAGGTAAAGCCAGACGGTAAGCAACCTCCCCAACACGCTCTAAGCTCTCATAAGGACCGATGAACTTCTGACTCAGCTTGCTTTCTTCCCAATTCGCATAACCCCACGCATAGGAGACACTTTCAGAAGAACTTTATCCCCAACCTGAAACTCTATATCTCGGCGATGTAGATCTGCATAACTCTTTTGTCTATCCTGAGCTGCTCTCATCCGTTCCCTGATCATCTTAATTTGTTCAACCATCTCATGTACCATCTCTGGTCCTAGAACCATTGCCTCAGCACTGTCGTCCCAACAAATCGGACTACTGCATCTCCTCCCATATAAAGCCTCAAACGGTGCCATGCCAATACTAGTGTGGTAGCTGTTGTTGCAAGAAAACTCTATCAAATCCAGCCTCTGTTCCCAGCTACCACCAAAGTCCATCACACAAGCTCGTAACATATCTTCAAGAGTTTTGATTGTTCTCTCAGTCTGACCGTATGTCGCAGGATGAAAAGTTGTACTCATCTTCAAAGTTGTTCCCAAAGATTCGTGCAACTCTTTCAAAAACCGTGATATAAACCTCGCATCTCTGTCAGACACTATGTCCTTAGGAACAAAGTGAGCTGACTTGGTCAGTCGATCCACTATCACCCATATCATGTTATTACCCTGTTGACTCTTTGGTAAACCCACGATAAAATCAATAGAAATGGATTCCCACTTCCACTCAGGTACCTTTAACGACTGAATCTTACCTTGTGGTCGTCGCTGTTCCCCTTTAACTCTCTGGCATGTCAAACAACGGGCCACGAACTCAGCTGTTTCTTTCTTCATCCCAGGCCACCAAAACGTGTTCTTCAAGTCCTTGTATAGCTTGTCTCCGCCTGGATGTACTGAATATGGTGTACAATGTGCCTCTGTCATGATTGTGTTTTTCAGCTCCTCATCATTAGGGATACACCACCTACCATCAAACCTCAAACTACCATCTGTGTGAATAGAAAATCGGGACACTGTCCCTTTCTCTACTCCAGCTCTCCACTCAACCATATTAGGATCTAAAGCCTGTTTACCTCGAATATCATCATAAAGATCAGGCTGCACGGTCAAATCTCCCACAGCATCTCCTCTCTGAATCATATGTATCCCAAACTTCCCCACCTCGTCTCTCAACCTCATCAAAGATAGAGCTGTACACAGGGAGTGTACACTCTTCCTACTCAAAGCATCTGCAACGACATTGGCTTTCCCTTCATGGTAGATAATATCCATGTCATAATCGCCAATCAGCTCCATCCACCTCCTCTGTCTCATGTTCAACTCCTTTTGAGTGAAGATGTACTTGAGACTCTTGTGATCAGAAAATACCTTAAAGGTCGCCCCATAAAGGTAATGTCTCCAAATCTTGAGACCAAACACCACCGCACCCAACTCTAGATCATGTGTAGGGTTGTTCTCCTCATACGGCTTCAATAGCCTAGAAGCATAGGCAATCACCTTACCATTCTGCATCAACACACATCCCAACCCATTCTTTGAGGCATCTGTATAGACCTCAAAGTTCTCAATCCCTTCAGGCAATGCTAAGATAGGAGCTGTGGTCAAACGCTCCTTTAATGTCTGGAACGCTCTCTCACAACTCTCATCCCAACGGAACCTGTTCTCTTTCCTCATCAACGCTGTCATAGGTCTAGCTATCTTGGAGAAATATTTCACGAACCATCTGTAGTATCCAGCTAAACCCAAGAAACTCCTAATCTCAGCGACATTCTTTGGTGCTTCCCACTTTGTCACTGCCTCAATCTTCGTCGGATCCACAGCTACTCCCTCTTTAGAAATCACATGCCCTAGAAAGGTAACTTTCTCCAACCAGAACTCACACTTGGACAGCTTAGCATACAACTCATGCTCTCTCAAAGTCTGCAACACGATCCTCAGATGCTCCTCATGCTCCTCCTTAGTCTTAGAGTAGACTAGGATGTCATCGATAAACACCACCACGAACTTGTCCAAAAACTGTCTGAAGATTCTGTTCATCAAATCCATAAACACTGCCGGTGCGTTAGATAACCCAAACGGCATCACCACATACTCATAGTGACCATACCGCGACGTAAAAGCTGTCTTTGGTATGTCCACCTCTCTAATCTTCACCTGATCGTACCCTGACCTCAAATCAATCTTGGAAAAGACTGATGCACCACTCAACTGATCAAATAGGTCATCTATCCTTGGCAAAGGATACTTATTCTTCACCGTCACTCGGTTCAGCTCTCTGTAATCTATGCATAACCTCAAACTCCCATCCTTCTTCTTCACGAAAAGAACCGGTGCTCCCCACGGCTATACACTAGGTCTAATGTATCCCTTCTCTATCAGATCATCTAACTGCTTCCTGAGTTCCTCCATCTCTTTAGGACCCATCCGGTACGGTGCCATAGAGATTGGCCCCGTCCCCGGTTTCAACTCAACGGTGAAATGTATCTCCCTCTTCGGTGGCAACCCCGGAATCTCGTCAGGAAAAACATCGACAAACTCTCCCACCACTGGTATCTCATCAACTGTCGGACTCTCTATCCGGTCATCTCTCACATGGCACAAGATCAAAGGACATCCCTTCCTCAGATAAGACTTCAAAGTGATAGCTGCAATCAACTTAACTTTGGGATTGACTAAAAACCCACGATAAGACACACTAACACCCTTAGGCCCTCTCAAAGACACTTTCTTTTGATGACAGTCTATCTTAGCTTTATATTTTCCCAGCCAATCCATCCCGACTATCATCTCAAAACCGTTAAAAGGAAACTCTAGCAAGTCTACAGGTAGATCAACTTGCCCAACTATCATAGACAGGTCTCTAAACAACCTCCCACAAGATACAGACTCTCCCGAAGGTATAAAAACTTTCTCACTCACAGACTCATATACTCTCAAACCCAACCTTTTAACATGACTCGACGATAAAAACGACTGGGAAGCCCCCGAATCAAACAAAACAAAGGTATGAAAACCGTTAACAAGAAAGGTACTGGTGATAACATGTGCATCCTCCTCAGCTGCTTTCTTGTCCATCATGAACAGCTTTCCACTGGTCTTCTGTCCACCTCCCTGGACAAGATCTTGGCTGATGTGGTCGGCTTAGCACCCGACCCCGATTGTTGTTGTTGTTCGTAGCTGGTTTCTGATAAAGAATTACCGCCATTGCGGTTACCTCCACCCTGATAGCTCTGACTTCCCCGGTTAGACCATGACCCACTTGGTTTGTTGCTCGCATAACTCTGTGTAGGTCCCTGAGAATAGCTTCCCCGAGTTGTTCCCTGAAAAGCTCCAAGCATACTCGTACACTCATGTCTCTTGTGGCCCACACCGCCACAGCCAAAAACAAGTCATACCCCAACTACCATCTACCCCACACGGCCACGCCCGAAGGAAGCCCCGACTAAACCCGACCCATCGAAAAACCCTTAGCTTGATTGTGGTTGCCTTTCTTGTGACTAGATTGGCCACCACCCTCACTCTCAACCTTTCTTTTCTCAACACCTGACCTCTCTTGAGCCATCTCTACTAACCTCTCAGCTCTCCCAGCTCTCTCATAAGCTTCCTTAACATCAGTAAGGACTCCTACAGGTAGCTTATCCATGATCTTAGGGGTCAACCCCCTCTCAAACCTCAGTGCCAGGTTCTCCTCACTCAAACCCATATCCTCAAAGATACCTAGACTTCTCATTGAACTGTTTATAGTACTCACCACGACATGTCGATGTCATCTTAAACCCATCAAACTCCTCTCTCGACCTTACTTCTCACATGTTCTGGCACAAACTCTTTCCTCATGGCCCTACGGAACTCATCCCAAGGTATAGCAGGGTAAGCCTTGGTTGGCATACATCTCTCCTCGGCACTCACCTTCACCTTATCCCACCACTCACCACCGCCTCCCTCGGGTAGAACGCACTTGCTCTACTCTCATCTCATCAGACAATGAACCGGTCTAATATATTCTCCATCTCACGATGCCAGTTGTCAAGAAGGTTTGGTTCCCCGGTCCCTTTGTACTCCTTATGGTTGAACCTAGCTATGTAAAGGCTGATCTTAGAGTGATCAACCTCCTTATCCTTATTCACTTTCTTTAAGGCCTCAGTAAGAGCATCCTGATGCTCCAACATCTTAACAATATCATCCGTATTCATGGCCTCAGCTCTCGCATAGTAAGCGTTTCTCTTAGGCGGCATCTTGAAGCTATATATAAGAAAGAGTAGACATAAACACGTGCACTAAACCTCAAAACACGAAAACAGGTTGCCCAGGTGACACTCGATCGAGTGCCCCAACCTACTCGATCGAGTGCCCAACATACTCGATCGAGTACCTCGACTTCAGAACACAAACAGACCTTCTGACCTCTAACATACTCGACCGAGTAGCTAGGCTACTCGATCGAGTGACCCCCTACTCGATCGAGTACCCAGAGTTACTCGATCGAGTACCCTAAAACTCGATTCTGGTCGCAAAATCATCAAAAACCCACCCGATCAAGTCAGTCCCACTCGATCGAGTCATGTTAACTCGAATATGCTACCCGCATGCTATAACATATTCTAACATGTAAAACAACTTATAAACACGATATTATTTCATAGCTAAGCATACTATGCTACTCAACTGTTCATGCGATTAACAAACAATTATATCATGTTATCAATGCCACATAGTAATCACTCAACATGCTTCTCATTCCAACACAGTTCTATATATGTATATATATCTCATCAACCTTTCATCCATATTCTCAACTTCTACTTCAACATCCAACATTTACAGCACACCTCATCACATCCACACACAAGCGAACAAACAACACATACGACTTAACAGATATTCCCCCCATATGACCGGTTCAAAATTGTAGGGCGAGTTCGCGACTTTAGGACGTCTCCCAAGCCTTTGCATTAGCTCCTACAACCTTTACCCTGGGTTCATTTTAATTGACTCCCTATATTCATTGGGTTCATTGGTTACAGGTTTCAGGATCGTCTCTCTGATACCATTTTGTAACACCCCCATACTCCAAGTGCCTTACCAGGACCACCCAGGTATAAGGACGTGACCATCTCGGTTACCCGAGGCAATGATAATCAAATAAACAATGAAGATACAACATTTAAATAGAATTACTTAGTGAAAGGTTACAATCTCGAAACCAAAACCAAAAGTACAAATACATGTTCTCAAACTGACTGTTTATTGATCTAACTGAAATGTTATGGAAATACTAAGCTACAGCGGAAGACTTCTATCATCATATCGTGGCCATCCCAGCTATCCCAAGATTTCATCTCATACCGCTCAATATCCGCTCACCATCCCCGAATGGATCACCGCAGTTTTGAAAACATTAAACCGGTCGATCTATTTACACAAGTGATATAATCAACGATAAGAATAAAACATCTCAAGCAATCATACACAATCGTGCACTCCACTCCATCTCCGTCACCGACCGTCCACTGGATCGCCACGCCCGCTGGGGGACCGCACCGTTCCCACCTAAGCCCCGCTCATCATACCGAGCGATAACCCTGTCCCATTAATGTGCAAATCCCCTTCCGTGGCGGGTTCCACGAAGGGCGAAACTAGGGCATGAAGCCACTCCCGCAAGTGACTCCACTCAGCCGAGAACGCATCTCGAGAACCACAGACAAACAATCACAATCACAATATCAACAACCGTCTGAATCAACCCATTACACTAACTACAGCCCAATCACCACACATTATGTAAGTAATACCGAGTAGGGAAACCCTACCTGGAAAGCACAATAATCAGACGATCTCACAGCTGATATCAGAAAGCTTCCTCTACGAATCCTCCTCCTAATTATACAAACACATAATCACTAGTATGCATATGACACAACCAAATCCCCAATTCCCAATATTAGGGTTTAACTAACTTTTTAGAAATATAATAAAAATGGTATAAAGGTCTTACCCTCGACGCAAGGATCACAACGATGTAAAGAAAGGTGAAATCCGACCTTCCAAGCTCCGGGATTTGCTAATAATGCGATTAAGGTGATGAACGTAGTTTGCTTTCTCTTCTCACAGTGATTAGGTTTTGAAAAGTGATTTAGAAACAATGACGGAAGTGTTTTATACTTTAATCGCATTATTAACAAAACCCGACAAAACAGCCCCCGTAAACCGGCTACTCGATCGAGTAGCTAAGGTACTCGATCGAGTGCCCCCTTACTCGATCGAGTAACCTAGTTACTCGATCGAGTACCCAACAGGTCAGAAACTATTTTATTTCGCAAAACTCCCTTACTCGACAGAGTAAGGCCTACTCGATAGAGTACCCCAAGACTCATAAATACGGAGTATTACGTGAACCCACAGTGGATCGATTTACAAATTGCATCCACACTATGTGTAGCGTATAACCACTGCCTACATGCCTAAGACCTGGCCAGACCTCTCGGTGCAATAACTATACACCGAACGACACTCGGGGAACAGAGCGATTAACGAACTACCTCTACTACCCCGAACACCACCGCCTAAACTCTAACCGCCTAAACCCGAACACCACCGCCATCTTTTCTTCGTTTCTCGCCGGCGGCCTCACCAGCTCCCTTCAGGTCGCCGGCGAGAAGCTCCAAGCTTCCATATTTCGAATGAGTTTCAGTGGTTGTGAGTCCAGGTTCCGTCTTTGTAACACTCCCTTCTTACCCGACCAAGGTAATTGGGAGATGTTACCATCTCGATTTTCCGAGACGGTGAAATCGGAGTTGCAATTAAGAAACAATTGATATAAAAAGTATTTAGTGGATTACATAACCATACATCAATAAATAAAATAAATGATACAACTCATGACTACTATACTATTCTAATGAGATGACACTCGGCTCCAAGTCCAAGGCTCGTCCCGTCTCCCACGTGACACCAACTCAGCCTGTACTCAACCTGCTCCCTATATTTTCGGAAATATCATATGGATCGACACAGGCCATCCCGAAAATAGGTGACAATTACATAGACACACAACACGTCAGTTTCAATAATTCAATACGAGACATAAAATGATAAATAAACATGCAACATGCCAAAGATGTAAATGAGATACAATTACCATGTTGGTACCGGAACACGCCCAGACGTGCCCATAACCACCGGTGCCAGGGACACGCCCACGACAGCACACCTTACACAAAGGTCCCGGGACACGCCCAGACGTACCGGGTCCGGAAGCCAACCGGATCCCCTGCGAGACGTCGTGTCTCACCCACATGTGTCCCTCCGTACTCAAGTCATTAATATGCATATCCCTCTTGGAGTGATATGCTCCAAGAGGCGACTCAAGCGTAAGACGTTCTCCCAACCGTCCTACGACTCCTCAAAAACCAAGTACCACTACTAACGACCTCTAATACAACACAATAATAACCACACATGGAAAATGTAATACAACACCAATTATACGACTCATCATGAACTCAATCTCAACATATTATGGATACAATTTCCTCAAATACCAACATGATATCCAAATCGACTCACACATGAAATGATGATGAAAGACACACAAATATGCACGCAAAATATTGAAACCGAGTAGGATAAACCTACCTTTTAGCATTCTTCACAAGCAACTCGAATCCCATATGATTCCGTCTCGCAAGACCGTCTTATTCCAAAACAAACTATGTAATACTATTACACATACTAATTACTATCGAGTGGCGCTGAATCAGAATACGGGATAAGAAATATCAAACCCTTATCCATTCTATCTTCTTCTTTCTCACGCCAAATCATCACCCTTCTCTCTAAAACCCTCACAAACACACTTCCATGGGATTCAAGCTTGATTTGGTGATTTGTTCATCCTCTTACTTATTTCCTCTTACTTGGTGAGTTATGATCTACTCTTCTTTGTTTAGTTTAAACCCTAACATTTGGGAGTTTTTAATTTGGGTCTACAGCCACACTAGGTCTAGTCCAGGTCACATTTGGTCTAGTGTACGGTCATACTTTAACTCTCGAGTAGGACTTATCTTATCCAATGGTCCTCTCACATATCTTAAGGTACATTTGCGGGTCCCAAAAGGTACGGGTATTACAGTCTTGGTGGTGGTCGACTGTTACCTCGTTTTCCCGTCCTTCTTTTGTCACTTCCGAATCGGTGATACAGTTTCTTTGTATTCAATTTAATTTCTCTGATTTGTGGATAGTTTTCTTGCTTTTACAATTTGTTTGATATTAGTAATATTGTTTTGCTGCGTGTTTGTTAGGTATACTCTGTTAGTGTTGTTTAATTGCTGCTTTTTCTAAATCTTTTCTATCAGTTAGATCGACTACCTCATGAATAATACATCTTGTGCCGAATTTCTTGAGTTCTTTGATTATTTCCATGGTTGTGTCGGGTCAAAGGATGATGATAGCTTGAATCTTGTTTTTTTCCCTTTTATATGCTTCCCCCATTTCTAAAATTCATACATTTAAAGACTTAGGCAATTATCTTTTTAGACATAATCAGTTTGTCGAGGCGAGTGCCTGCTATGACAAAGCATGTCGTCTTTTGAGTGATGTTCTGAAGGATGGTTACGATCTTGATTTAAAATCTCTTTCAAGCTTAGCAATTTATTTGTGTTTAAATTTAGCTGCTTCTGCTATTAAATTACGTGCTTTCGATGGGGCATTAATTCTATGCTCGATGGTGCTGAATTTTTATCCTCGACATGCCAAGGCCCTCTTTCGTAAATCTATCGCTCTTAGAAATTTGAATAAGTTACCGGAAGCGCGCTGCACTCTGGAGGAGTTGGTCTCGGTGGAGCCTCGAAATAAGGATATTCTTCGTGAGTAGGATGAAGTTAAAAAGCTTCATGTTTTAAGTTAAATGGTAAGCGTGTGGTGGACGATTCTTTTGAAGCTAATGATATTCGAAAAGGGAAACGGCCTATTTCGCTGGTATGTCAAGAAGGCAGTGGCTCAAATAATGTTACAATGACTGAAAATTATGAAGAAGAGAAATGGTGTGCTAGAAAATCTACTTCATCTAAAATAGATAAAAATAATTTGAGTTGTACAAGTTCTTATCAATTTGACACCCTAATCCAGAACAAGAAAGATAAGAATTCGGTTCGTTATGATGAGCCTGCTGTGGATACTATGTCTGTGCCTTTTGAGATAGGGAATCAAGTTGCTCGTAGTAGCACGAAGTTGTTGCCTGCTGATATAGGTCCCGCTCATATAACAACCCGGATTATAAAACAAAGGAAAAACGTAATATAAAGTAAATATCAGAGTATAATACTGATAAAAGGGTCAAGGTGGCGGAAATACCTGACCAATCCGGTTCGCTACTAAATCCAAAACCAAACTATTACATTATTCAAAGGTTCTCAAAACATGAAAACAAACTCGTAATTTATTATTCATCTCGCCGCACAGTACTTCCCCGGCAAGATATCATCCAAAACAACAATCATCTGAACAACCTGAGAATGGGGGTCCGCAATCAGTCGGGAGTAACTAGATGCTCTCCCAGTCATGTTTACAACAATTGAATATAACTAACAATCATTAAAAATTGAAATGTAAAACCGGTAAACATGAGAGACCATCTATACTCATGAAAAACCCGACAATAACTTGCCATTAAACGATAACATACTAAGACAATCTTATGATATGATGACAATTTCAAAGGAAACATGTGACGACACGTGACAACATAAACCATATTATGACCACGTGTGAACCATAGAACCAACATAATCACAATACTTATGACCAAACCAGACCACCAAGCACAATGTATAGAGTGAACGTCGTTAGAGCGATTGACGAACGGCCTCTAACTAATGGAGCGTTTAACGAACTGCCTCCATTCAATGGTATGGGCCGATTAACGAACTGAACCCACAGTGGACCGATTAACAAATTGCATCCACACTATGTGTAGCGTATAACCACTGCCTACATGCCTAAGACCTAGCCAGACCTCTCGGTACAATAACTATAACACCGAACGACACTCGGGGAACAGAGCGATTAACGAACTACCTCTACTACCCCCCCCCCCCCCGACCATATACCATAACAATCATCCCGGGAGGGTAGCGTTTGTTCATTTCGATAGTATATAACTGATACTACCGTCATCTATACACCAGCCAACCAACAAATGCAGAGTATAACTGACTGTACCAAAAATGAATGAACCACATCATGACACAACTCATAGAGCAGTGCAACTTCCTGTACAACTTATCATGTGAATAGAGTAACCAACGACTCATGCAAACACAATGTTATACCACAATTAATTACAACTTTACATACAAAACAAGATCTAATGATCAATGTTATAGTAACCTTAACCATAAGATGAACTGTAAACGTGAGGTTATACTAGCCTCGACTATACACTACGCCAAATAATAGGTGCAATAACGGTTAGATAAGGGGATTTACCGTTGTAATACAAAACACAGAACCGTTATTACATCGACCGTTGTTATTTTCTGACCACGGTTGTTTAAAAGGCGGAGCCATTATGAAATGTAAATAACGGGTTCAAATAACCGTAATACAATATTAAGAACGGTTCAAAAACTGTTGTCTATAATATTGAAACCGTGGTAGTATTAGTTGGAATGCTCTACGGAAACATATGACAACGGTTTTACTGAAACGAAACCGTTGTAAAATAGTAAATATGACAACAGTTTATGCTTATTAAACCATTTTAAATGTCATTAATTCGACAACGGTTTATGCTTATTAAACCGTTATATTATGGATGAATATGTCAACGGGTTTCTATTTAAATGCGACCGTTGTCAATATATTTATTGACCACGGTTTTATTTTTAACCGTAATCGAATTTATAAATATTTTTTTTAAAAAATTGTTTTAGCAGGTTCCAGCAAGAAAATCTTTGAAATGCTAATTTTTGCGAGTTGTTTCCATTGAAATGCTACTCGCAAAATAGCATTTCAAAGAATTAAATTGCAAAATTTCAATCCTGCAACATCAGAATATTACACAGATTGATCTATTCAACCCAGCCTCAAAATATTATAAACAGAGTGACCAAAACTAAATACACATGGCTCTATATACACACATATATAATGTGCGAACTATTTACACTCCGATAATGAAAGAAAATAAGTGGCCCACTTATTTCTCATGTCGGCGATGTCTTCCTTCGAATAGGTTGGATCTTTGTTGTTGATTGAAGGTGGGAACTACAAATCAAAATATACTTAAATCAAAATAGACAGAATAAGTGGAATATTACACAGAATTAAACCCAAGTTACGTTTGAAATAGTTATTAATGTTGGAGTCAGTGTCCTCCACAATAGTGCGTTAACATAATACATCTCACTAATGGAATATCATCAGATATTTAATTATTTGATCCTCGTCAGTTGATTAACGTAAATCGATAACGATTGGCTGACTAGAGTTTGATGTTATTGTCGTGAGACGGCGGTGATCAACTGACCCCTTTCGGTCACACCTATAGGAACGAACCCCAATAGACAACTAATTAATTGTATGAGATACAATTTATTTAGTCCCTTGATTTGTAGACTAAAAGGTTAGTCAATTATTTTAAGAGAGAATTCGAGTTGCGAACTCGAGGAACGGCAGTTATTATTTAATTATGTGATAATTGAATAATAAATTTTGGGAGACGGGTTTTAGTTAATTAACTGTTAATTTACTAAAATTGTACTAATTGATTAATGTGATTAATATTAGTACGTAAATAATATGTGTAGTGGTACACGTATATTTACGGAGTGAATTGGACGAATTAATTATGGAAGTATTTAAACATGAAACGATGTTTAGAATAAAATTACACGTATTTGTGCGACAAATATAAGAACCAACATGGACCCGTATATGGGCAAATGGACCATGTAAAATAGAGTAGTGGATGATTACTCACCTAATCATTTCACCTTATTTTATATACTACCATAATTTATCTTATATAAGATTTTGCATGTGATGTAAGATGAAAAATATAAGACAAAATTTGTCCACTCCAACACTCCACTTCCACCCGCCATTTTCCCTTCCTTTATACTCCATCCATTGTTCATTTACACACTACATCATTTGTATGTTTTGTATGTGAACATAAAAATCATCATCTCTCTAAAAATAATTATTCATCTTTACTAAGTTTGTTAGTAAATAAATTTTATTACTAAGACTTGTTAGTAATATTACAAATAATATCAAGGGTATAAATTTTATTACTAAGACTGGTTATATGCTCAGAACAGACTGCTCACTAAGATTAGACTACTGAAGTTTGGGGTAATTTTAGATGGAGTATGCTGCATCTGTGCAGCTGCTCAGGAGTCACAACAGTATCTCTTCTTTGATTGCCAATTCAGTACTCATTGCTTGGTTTTGGTTAGGCAATGGCTGGGTGTGACATGGTCATTTCAGTCTCTAGAATGCATTCTACGCAGACGTTTTCAGAGCTTACTGCAGAAACAAGTGTTGATGGCCAGTTTTGCCTGCTTGGTGTACTTGATTTGGATGAGCAGGAACAATGCTAAACATGAAAGTATGATTCCCCGACCTACCAGGATTCTTCATCAAATTCAGAACATGATTAAGTTCCGCCTGCACGCTGTGGAACCAAAGGTTACTATAAGAAGCCGAGTTTGGTTAAGTGATAGAGGATTGATTGCTTGTTAATGTTAGTTGTGTAATGAGATAGCTGTGTGTATTTTAGGGCCTTAATTTATTTGGTCCTATTATGCTTGTATCTTTGTAATTGTTTTGATGAGCTTAATGAGAATTTCACATTCTACCAAAAAAAATAGTTAAATACTTGTTATTATTTTTGGGTAAGTTCTTGGGTGCAACAAGAAGGAGATCTTCTCTTTGAAGATTTATAAGGAGGATCATCCATTTGGTATAAGCTCAAGAACAAGTTAGTAAGGTGAACTAGTTTGTGCCCTTTTTACCACAAAATCAATGTGAGGAAATTGTTTTTCCTTATACTTTCATTTTTATGCTTTCATATTAGCATGCATGTTACATAGACACTTAAATGACAAATTATGAGATAATTTCATTTTTATTAGAGAGTCTAATATGGATCTATGATCTTTCAAGTGGCATCAGAGCTTAGGCTTGTAAATTGCATGTTGATTTTAAGCATTTTAATGAATTATGAGATAATTTATAAAAACTCAAAAATGGTGTTAGAAGAGGTTTTAGCACGAAATTTTTGGGACATGCATACCTACTGATCTTAAAAGGTTTGTGGTTAAGTTTGGTGATTTTTGAAGTTATTTTGCTATTTTTAATGATTTTTGGTAGAAAACCGAGTCAAAATGTCGTATTTTAGTTAAAAATTGACTAAAAATAGTTAAAAGTTTATTCGGTGCATGGATTTTTTATGGTATTTCATGCATATTTTCTACTGATTGTATGCAAAAAGTTGAAGGTTGGTTCGAATTTTTTGCATGTTTATTGATTTTATGAGATAAAAGTTGATAAAAGTGAAATTAATTAATCATAATTTCTAAACATTTGATTCTGCCCATGATAAATTTATGTACATTTAAAAATATTATTTAAATGTTAAAAGTAAATTTTAATATGTGTTTTCACTTTGTTTTGATGTTTATTGGTTTTAGTGGTTAAAAACCGATAAATATGGATCTTTTTCTTCATAAAATTTATCCTGAATTTTTGGGCAATTTTTCTGACATTTTGGTGTTCTTGGGAGTGTTCCAGAATACTAAAAAATTTTGTTTCAATTGTTTGGGTAATTTTTCAATTATTTTGGATTTTTATTTAAATATTATGATTTTATCGATTAAATTAGCAAAATATCACCAAATCAAACTAATTATTTATCATAAAATTAGTGAGGGCTAGTTTTGAGGTTCAAAACAGTTTGGACAATTATTTTGGACTTAAATGAGATTTAAGAGTTGATTATTGATTTTTACATGTTAAAAATCGATTAAATCCACAAAAACCGAGATGGATACCAACGAATGATAGATAGGGCGATTTTGGCATCATTTTACAGCATTTTAAGCATATTTATTTAAGTTGAATAAATGATTGTTATTTATTTAAAGTATTTATCTTGTTGTACCTAGTATGGCCTAGTTAATTTTAATCGTTATTACCCGAAATGAATGGGAATATCGATTTGTTTGTAATTAAATACGATCTCGTATCGTCGGTTTATAATTAATTAATTGTTTTATTTATTTTATTAATTAGTTTATAATAGGAATAGCAATGTAATTCATTTGTAATAGTTATTTTTACCGGCGTTTCCAAAAGACGGATTACATCGAGACGGAGTCTATTTTTGGAAGGTGTTCCAAATCCCACAAGGAAGAGCCACTTATGGAATGAAGAGGCAAAGGACCAAGGAGTTGGTTTCCGAAATGTAATAGACTAGTTTTTTATTAACTAGGTGGCCATACTAGGATTTATTCATATGCTTACATGTTTGCTTGTTTTATTTTCGCGCATGCCAAAATCGCCATTCACATGCATTTTATTTTCGCGGTTGTCAATTCACGTCATTTACATTCACCGAATTTATTCACTTATAAGGAATTTATGACTAAATTGACAAGATCTCTCACATAACTAAAATTGAGATTAACCTTACCAATTAGTAACACCTATGAATCTCTTGTTCATTAGAGCCACGCTCGCCCACGCGGGGTGTTCTCTTTTTACCTTGGATAAGTAGGGTTGTAAACGGTTATCATACGCTAAAATTGGTTGGACTCAACGGGATATAAGACGGTCTTGTGTTCCGGGGCTAGTAGATGGATTTAAGGAAATTCGTTGACCAAGAGTTCTAGAGGTAGAATTAGTCAACGTGACTTACCGAATTTACACAATTATGGGATGTTTCGCCCAAGCGATGCTCATTTTTGTTTAATATTTGGGTCTTGGAATCATTTATATAATTTAGTGGGAGATCATTATATAAATGCTAAAACTTGCTAAACATGTTTTTACAAGTAATTTTTAAAGCAATGAATGTTAATTTTTCCTTTTTGTTGTAGCTTTTTAATTCGCAATGGCAACTTCATCAACTCCATCGACTACTTCACTAGGCAAAGATTCATGGCTAAGGTCCGTAATGGACAAATGTATTTTAAAAGATGACGGTAGTAACTTTCTTGAATGGGAATCCAACATCAAAAGTGTCGCGTTGTCCGACAATGTGCTCACTTACTTGACCGATGCTTCTCCTATCGAGCCCGGTGCAAGGGCTTCATCGGCGGTGCGGACCGCCTATGATGACCATGTGAGGATGTCGAATGATATCAAGAATGTGTTGATATGGTCAATATCGCCAAAGCTCAAGCTATCATGCATTTCTTTAAATGAGTACGAGATATTCACTCGTATGATCATTATGTTTTCACAAACACCTAAAGTCCATCAATACGATGCGGCGGCACGCTTCTTTGAAGCTAAGCTTGAGAGGGGCCAAAAGGTTGGTCCCCATGTACCAAAATGGTCGAATATGTTGACATCCTAGAGCGTCTAGGGTGTAAGATTCCTAAGACTCTTTTGGTGGATCGTATCCTCCACTCACTCCCCACCAAGTTTGCCCACTTTAGGGTAAACTACAACATGAATGACATGGATAAGAGTTACCATGAAATTAATGCACTCCTCACCCAAGCGGAGAGGGATATGGAAGCTAGTGGGACTTAAAAGGGAGTTGTTTTAACCATGAAGTTAAAGAACATGTCTTTTGGAGTCAAGAAAGGAAAAGGGAAAGAAAAGTCCCAATTCAAGAAATCGTCAAAGAAAAATGACAAGGGAAAGGGAAAAGCCGTTGAGAATGGCAATCCCAAGGCAAAAAGTGTCAAGCTCTCTGGGGCCGAATGTTTCCATTGTAATGGGAAGGGGCATTATAGAAGGAGTTGTCCCAAATACTTGGAGGATCTCAAGGAAGGGCGTGTGACGCCTATTGGTATGATTTCCTCTCTCTATGTGATAGACGTTAATTATGCTTGTACTTCCACTTGGGTACTTGATACCGGATGTGGCTCTCACCTTTGTAATAAATTGCAGGGTTTAAGGGACGTACAAGCACTAGCAAAAGGTGATGTGGATCTCCGCATGGACAATGGAGCTAGAGTAGTCGCCGTTTCGAGGGGGACCTATGTGCTCTCTTTAGCTAGTGGTTTAGAGTTATATTTAAATAAGTGTTATTTTGTATCAACTTTAACTAAGAACATCATCTCCATTTCCGCGTTTGACGCGGAAGGCTTTTGTTTTATGATTAAGGACAAGTGTTGTACTTTTTCTTTTAATGATGTGGTTTATTGCAAAGCCATTTCAATTGGGGGAATTTATGTTTTAAATGATTTTAATTACGTTTATCATGTGGAAACTAAAAAGCTCAAAACGGGTCATCCAAACGAATCCTACCTTTGGCATTGTCGTTTTGGCCACATAAACGAAAGACGCATTAAGAGACTTGCTTCATCAAAAGTGCTCAAACCATTTGGTTTCGAATCTTATGGTACATGCGAGTCTTGCCTTCTAGGCAAGATGACCCATGCACCTTTTGCAAGAAAAGGGACACGAGCTAGTGAGGTTTTGGCTCTCATACATACGGATGTGTGTGGACCATTAACCATCACCGCTAGAGGAGGTTTTCACTACTTCATTACTTTTACTGATGACTTAAGTAGATATGGGTATGTCTACTTAATGAAGAACAAGAGTGAAGCCTTTGAAAAGTTCAAAGAGTTCCAAAATGAAGTAGAGAACCAATTGGATAAAAAGATAAAGACCCTACGGTCCGACCGTGGTGGTGAGTATTTAAATATTGAATTTGATTCACACCTAAAAGATTGTGGTATAGTATCACAATGGACTCCTCCTGGCACACCGCAATTAAATGGTGTGACCGAAAGGAGAAACCGAACTTTACTTGATATGGTTCGGTCTATGATGAGTCTAACTGAGCTTCCTAGTTCATTTTGGGGTTTTTCCCTCTTGTCTGCAGTATTTTCACTAAATCGAAGCCCGACTAAAGCGGCCGATAAGACTCCATATGAGATATGGACAGGGAAAGTCCCTCATTTGTCATTCATGCGTATTTGGGGTTGCGAAGCGTACGTCAAGATCAAGTCTGACAATAAGCTTGGACCGAGGTCTAACAAATGTCTTTTTGTAGGATATCCAAGGGAAACACATGGCTATTACTTCTACAATAAACACGAGAACAAAGTGTTTGTGGCTCGTGATGCTGTCTTCCTAGAAAATGAGTTTATTTCTAGGAGACAGATCGAGTGGGAGAAAATTTGAACTTCAAGAAGTTCGAGAGCCACAAACCGAGAATGAGGTAGAGGAGAACGTGGAGGATAACATTCCCTCTTCCTCTGAAACGGTAATTGTTCCTAGAAAGTCAAGTAGGATTTCTAATCCACCTGATCGCTACCTTGGTAACATCGAAGAGGATGGTGTTTTGTTACTTTTGGAAAGTGATGAACCCACTACCTACAAATAGGCCACGTCTAGTCCCGACTCCTCGCTTTGGCTAGAAGCCACGTGGTCCGAAATGGATTCCATGTACGAGAACCAAGTATGGGACTTGGTGGATTTACCTGAGGGAGTGCGACCCCTTCAGTGTAAATGGATTTATAAAATTAAGCTCGGCGTGGATAAACATGTGGATGTTTACAAAGCTAGATTGGTGGCAAAAGGTTTCACCCAAGTTCATGGTTTACACTATGACGAAACCTTCGCTCCAGTCGCTATGCTTAGGTCCATTAGGATAATCTTAGGGTTGTCGCATTTCATGATTCTAAGATTTGGCAAATGGATGTCAAAACCGCCTTCTTGAATGGGATTCTAGAAGAAGAGGTGTACATACTACAACCTAAAGGTTTTGTGGATACATCTAACCCTAAGAAGGTGTGTAAGCTCAAGAAGTCCATTTATGGTCTTAAGCAAGCATCTAGGAGTTGGAATCATCGCTTTGATCATGTTATTAAACAATATGGTTTCACTAGAAGTGTGGAAGAACCGTGTTTATACATGAAGTTTAGTGGGAGTAAAGTTGCATTCCTTGTCTTATATGTGGATGACATATTGCTCATTGGGAATGATGTTCCATCACTCACTTCCGTTAAGGAGTGGCTAGGGAAACACTTCCAAATGAAGGACTTGGGAGAGGCACAACGAATCTTGGGTATCCGGATCTATAGGGATAGGTCCAAGAGGATACTAGCATTGAGTCAAGAAGCTTATATTGACAAAGTTCTTGACCGGTTCAATATGAAAGACTCCAAGAGAGGATTTCTACCTATGGGCCAAGGGATTACTTTGAGCAAGTCACAGTCTCCCTCCATCCCTAAGGAAATTGAACACATGAAGACCGTCCCTTATGCTTCCGCTATTGGGTCTATCATGTGTGCTATGATTTGCACTCGCCCCGACGTTGCGTATGCCTTGAGCATGATAAGTCGTTATCAAGCCAAGCCTGGTAAGAGTCACTGGATAGCCGTAAAGAACATCCTTAAGTACTTGAGAAGGACAAAGGATTCGTTCTTAGTGTTTGGAGGAGAAACTGAGTTGCGTGTAAGAGGTTACACGGACGCAAGTTTCCAAACTGATTGGGATGACATGAAATCCCAATTTGGCTATGTGTTTATGCTAAATGGAGGAGCTGTTTGCTGGAAGAGCTTCAAGCAAACCGTTACCGCGGATTCTACAACAGAGGCTGAGTACCTTGCAGCCGTCGAGGTCAAAGGAAGCTGTTTGGATTAGGCAATTCATGGAGGGGCTAGGTGTAGTCCATTCCGCCAAAGATCCTATCACTCAATATTATGATAACAGTGGAGCTATTTTTCAAGCCAAAGAGCCTAAGTCTAGTAACAAATCTAGACACATTGAAAGGAAATACCATGTAATTAGAGATTATGTGGAAAGGAAGGAAATTGACATTTGTAAGGTTGGGACAGATGATAATATTGCTGATCCTTTAACCAAGCCTTTATCAAAGGCTAAGCATGATGGTCATGTCGTCGCTATGGGATTGAGACGAGTACCAGATTTTCTTTAGATTATGGATATGTAATAATTGGATAGTGTATCTCTTATTATATATATGATAATCACATTCATTGTTTTCGCATTCATTTTTTTTATGAATCTTTTATTTAGTGTGACTAAATTATTAATACCTTGTTTATCTGAATAAGTTGTGGAGACAATGTTGAACACTTTTCAAGTGAATAAGATGAACATTGTATTTTGTCCCTAGTCACTTAATGAGGTGACGTCTCGGAGTGACTAGATTGTAAGTCGATTGATGGTTGTTCAATAACATAAGGTCATATGTGATGACTGGTCGATTACATAGGCTGAGTGTGTGACATTTTGCCGGACAGTGACCATTTAAAGAGTTCCTAAGTTCTATTATAGACGTCTGGTCGTGGCGGGGATCTCTAAGATGTTCTAATGAGTCGATTCTTTTGACTGGAGACTATTATCTGAGCAAGTGCAGTTTTCGAGTGACTTTGGTTTTTGTCCTAAGTCGTGCCGTGAAAGGAGGCTAAAATGGCATTTACTAGGTCATGGTGAGCTGTATTGTGCAATAGGATAGATAGGGCATACATGAATTGTCCACCCTCGTTGGGTAACTATATCTCAAGGCCACTCGAGGAGTTAATGACTACAAATGCGTGGCCACGCTCGGAAGTAATCTGTGAGAGATTTTTCCGGTCAGGTAGTCACACTCCTAATCGAGAAAACCACTCGCGATATGTTCGTGTGCAAGTGCGACCTGAAAGACACTTTGCATTGAGTGGGAGATTAAAACGGACAAGAGAATTGGTAGCGCACACCTTGTGTCGGACAAGTGGGAGATTGTTGGAGTTAGTGTCCTCCACAATAGTGCGTTAACATAATAAATCTCATTAATGGAATATCATCAGATATTTAATTATTTGATCCTCGTCAGTTGATTAACGTAAATCGATAACGATTGGTTGACTAGAGTTTGACGTTATTGTCGTTAGACGGCGGTGATCAACTGACCCCTTTCGGTCACACCTATAGGAACGAACCCCAATAGACAACTAATTAATTGTATGAGATACAATTTATTTAGTCCCTTGATTTGTAGACTAAAAGGTTAGTCAATTATTTTAAGAGAGAATTCGAGTTGCGAACTCGAGGAACGACAGTTATTATTTAATTATGTGATAATTGAATAATAAATTTTGGGAGACGGGTTTTAGTTAATTAACTGTTAATTTACTAAAATTGTACTAATTGATTAATGTGATTAATATTAGTACGTAAATAATATGTGTAGTGGTACACGTATATTTACGGAGTGAATTGGACGAATTAATTATGGAAGTATTTAAACATGAAACGATGTTTAAAATAAAATTACACGTATTTGTGCGACAAATATAAGAACCAACATGGACCCGTATATGGGCAAGTGGACCGTGAAAAATAGAGTAGTGGATGATTACTCACATAATCATTTCACCTTATTTTATATACTACCATAATTTATCTTATATAAGATTTTGCATGTGATGTAAGATGAAAAATATAAGACAAAATTTGTCCACTCGAACACTCCACTTCCACCCGCCACTTTCCCTTCCTTTATACTCCATCCATTGTTCATTTACACACTACATCATTTGTATGTTTTGCATGTGAACATAAAAATCATCATCTCTCTAAAAATAATTATTCATCTTTACTAAGTTTGTTAGTAAATAAATTTTATTACTAAGACTTGTTAGTAATATTACAAATAATATCAAGTGTATAATAATAATAAGTTCTAGTTAAATACTTGTTATTATTTTTAGGTAAGTTCTTGGGTGCAACAAGAAGGAGATCTTCTCTTTGAAGATTTGTAAGGAGGATCATCCATTTGGAATAAGCTCAAGAACTAGCTAGTAAGGTGAACTAGTTTGTGCCCTTTTTACCACAAAATCAATGTGAGGAAATTGTTTTTCCTTATACTTTTATTTTTATGCTTTCATATTAGCATGCATGTTACATAGATCACCTAAATGATAAATTATGAGATAATTTAATTTTTATTAGAGAGTCTAATATGGATCTATGATCTTTCAATTAAAACACACTAACTGGTGACTCTATGTTGATATACTTTCGGGTGATAATCTGCCACATGGACCGACAACAGAAAAAGGTGCATTTTTTGCTGTCTGGTTGTTGTAGAGGAGACTGTTATATAAATCACATACAAATAAGCTAAATTAGATCAACCTCTCGCATAAACATAAATTAAATGATAGGAGTAATTTTTAAGAATACACTTACTTTTATCGTGACAAAAGTTGGACTTGATGCTCCAATTGCTTGAAACACACTAATTCATAAATATATATAGGAAATTATAATTAGCATTTGGCCCAGTAATATTGATGGGATATTAAAAGGAGCCAAGTCTTCAAAGGTCATACAATAACAATTGACATTATAATGTAAGGTTGTAAACTTACTCAGTTATCATCTTTACATATGTCTCAGTGGGACTATGTCCGCAAGAGTCAATCCAGTACACTATGGTTTTTGTCACATTGATTATCGTTAGCAGCCAATGCTTGCTATGAAATATTGAAAATTGAACTATTAGTTCATATACATGCATGTAAGCATGTTAATAAATGAATAGAATCGTGATTCTCATTGTATGGGGCAAACCATACGCTTTTGGGCGTCCTCAACCGTTCAGCAATTTTATCGATGTGGTCTCTGTATGTGTATCGAAGCACCTTTTGAGAGAACAATTCAGGTGACATGCATCCGTAGTCATGAGAAACATAGTTCCCCTCAGCGATGTGTGTACACAGGTACCTATTACATCAAATGGAACGAAGAATGTTATTTTCATTGATGAATTAAATAAACATCACTATTCGTAAAACCAAATGCCAAGTTTTATTAATGAACTTACTTCATCCAAATTATAATGTGCATAGCATCTAACTCGTCAAGGTAGAGAAACTGACAGAGTGATTCCCCATCCATAAGAACAATTGTACCTACGCCCATAACATCCTCTTCGATCTCAATCATGAGTACATCCCTGGTAGCTGCCTTCCTTTCAGCCAGCTGGTGCAAAGCTACGAACGTTGGAGTATTCAATTTTTGCTTATAATCATCGGTGTGATATCTAGGTTTAAGAGGAACAACAGCGTTGTAGGCAGCAAAAGTAGATGACTTATATTGTAAGTCGTCTGATTTTACCTCGGTCTACAATTTAGAAAAAAAATACATTACACGAGACGTCATATATAATTTAAATAACAAAAAAAAAAGGAAAGACTCACAATCCATTTTTCAAATTATTACTACCTCTTGAATTTTGGGTGGAGAGGCAGTCGAATTAGTGACTTTGGGTGTTGACGTAGTGTAACACCCCCATACTCCAAGTGCCTTACCAGGACCACTCAGGTATGAAGACATTACCATCTCGGTTACCCGAGGCAATGATAATCAAACAACAATAAAGAAACAACGTTTATTATAAATAATTTAGTGAACAGTTACAATCCTCAAAACCAAACCAAAAGTACGTTACATGATTTCAAACTGTCTGTCTAACTGAAATGTAAATAAACTAAAGGCTACAGAGGAAGACTCCTATCATCATGTCGTGGCATCCCAGCTATCCCAGTACTCATCCCAATACCTGCTCAATATCTGCTCACCATCCCCGAATGGATCACCGCAGGTTTACAAAACAACACCGGGGTCAGTACTAATCACACAATCAATATGTATAACAATAATAAGATAAACAGACAGCTTAACTGTCACACACACACACACAGCCAACCAACTCCCATCATCTCAATCCTGACTGTCCACTGGACCAGCCCTGCCAGTGGGGAACCGCAGCCGTACCCACCAAATCCCCGCTCCACATAGTGAGCGATAACCCTGTCCATTAATGTGCACATCCCCTTCCGTGGAGGGTTCCACGAAGGGCGAAACTAGGGCGTGAAGCCACTCCCGCAAGTGACCCCACTCAGCCGAGAACGCATCTCGAGAACCATCAACAGCAATCACAACCACAAACACGGTACAATCATTATATCAAACAACCAAATACAACACATCACCAATATCCCATTATGGGACTAATACTGAGTAGGAAATCCTACCTGGAAAGCACAACAATGATCGGACGGTATCAACAAATTGTATCAAAAAGCCTCTTCTACGAACCCTCCTCCTATCATATAACACATAGAGGCTACACATCACATACTACACACAAAAACCCCCAATCTCTAAATTAGGGTTTAACCAAATCAAGGGAAAAACAATAAAAAGGGTACGTAGATCTTACCCTCGACGCAAGGAACTCAACGATACGAATAACGACAAGAACTGACCGTCTGAACTCCGGGAATTGCTAAGAATGCGATTAGGAAGATGAACTTGTTGCTTTCTCTCTTAAACAGGGTTTTAGGTTTTGTAAAAGTGATTTAAAACAATGACGACGATACTTAAATACCTTAATCGCATAATTAACAAAACCCGAGAAAACTCCCCGTAAAACCGGACACTCGATCGAGTACCCAAGGTACTCGATCGAGTACCCCAGCTACTCGATCGAGTACCCAACAGGTCAGAAACTATTCTATTTCGCAACTTACCCTTACTCGACAGAGTAAGGCCTACTCGATAGAGTACCCCAAGACTTATAAATACGGAGTATTACAGTCTTCCCTCCTTAAAAGGAACTTCGTCCCCGAAGTTCAAACCACTACTAACCAAGGTACTCCCACAACATTCCCGACTCAAAAGCCAAACAAAATTTAACATAAAACATGATACTAACCCAACTCATCCCGACAAACCTACCGACACTACATATAAAAGGTGTATAAAACTCTTAAAACTCCTCGCGATCATCTCCTACCCCCCTAAAAGAAACAAGGTTACGTCCCCGTAACCATACATACCTGATCAAAGAGGAAAGGGTAACGCTCTTTCATAGCTTCCTCTGGCTCCCATGTAGCTTCCTCGGTCTCGTGGTTAGACCAAAGGATCTTAAGCAAAACTGTCTCACCACTCCTAGTCTTTCTAACCTTTCGGTCTAGAATCTGCTTAGGCACCTCAAGATATGATAAGGACTCATCTAGCTCTAAGCTCTCTGCCTCTAACACATGTGACGGGTCACTCACATACTTCCGCAGCTGCGATACATGAAACACATTATGCACTCTCTCTAACGCAGCTGGTAAAGCCAGACGATAAGCAACTTCCCCAACTCGCTCTAAGATCTCATAAGGCCCTATAAACTTCTGACTTAGCTTGCCTTTCTTCCCAAATCTCATAACCCCACGCATAGGAGAAACTTTCAAAAGAACCTTGTCCCCAACTTGAAACTCTATATCCCGGCGATGTAGATCTGCATAACTCTTTTGCCTGTCCTGAGCTGCTCTCATCCTTTCCCTGATCATCTTAATCTGTTCCACCATCTCATGCACCATCTCTGGTCCTAGAACCACTGTCGTCCCAACAGATTGGACTCCTACACCTCCTCCCATACAAAGCCTCAAACGGTGCCATACCTATACTGGTGTGATAACTGTTATTGTAAGAAAATTCTATCAAGTCCAACCTCTGCTCCCAGCTACCACCAAAATCCATCACACAAGCTCGCAACATATCCTCAAGGGTCTTGATTGTTCTCTCGGTCCCCGCCCGTCGTCGCAGGATGAAATCTCAGTACTCATCTTCAAAGTTGTTCCCAACGATTTCTGCAACTCTTTCCAAAACCTCGATATAAACCTCGCATCTCTGTCAGACACTATGTCCTTAGGGACTCCATGTAACTTAAGCACGTTCTTTCGATAGGCCATAGCCAATTGTGCCTTAGTCCATGTATCTTTCATTGGAACAAAGTGAGCTGACTTGGTCAGACGATCCACTATCACCCAAATCATGTTGTTACCTTGTTGACTCTTAGGCAAACCCACAATGAAATCCATGGAAATGGATTCCCACTTCCACTCAGGCACCTCTAAAGACTGAATCTTACCTTGTGGTCGTCTCTGTTCCCCTTTAACTCTCTGGCATGTCAAACAACGGGACACAAACTCAACTGTCTCTTTCTTCATCCCAGGCCACCAAAACGTTTTCTTCAAATCCTTGTATAGCTTGTCTCCACCTGGATGAACTGAATATTGTGTGCAATGCACCTCCGTCATGATCGTCTTTTTCAACTCCTCATCATTAGGAACACACCACCTACCATCAAACCTCAAACTACCATCTGTATGAATAGAAAAGCGGGACACTGTCCCTTTCTCTACTCCAGCTCTCCACTCAACTATCTTAGGATCCAAAGCCTGCTTATCCCGAATATCATCATAAAACTCTAGATGTACTGTCATATCACCCATGGCATCCCCTTTCTGCATCATATGTATCCCAAAGCTCGCTACCTCATCCCTCAGCCTCATCAAAGATAGAGCTGTACACAAGGAATCTACACTCTTCCTACTCAAAGCATCAGCAACAACATTGGCCTTCCCTTCATGGTAGATGATTTCCATGTCGTAGTCGCCAATCAACTTCATCCACCTCCTCTGTCTCATGTTCAACTCCTTCTGCGTGAAGATGTACTTAAGACTCTTGTGATCAGAAAATACCTTAAAGATTGCTCCATAAAGGTAATGTCTCCAAATCTTGAGAGCAAACACCACTGCACCCAACTCCAGATCATGAGTAGGGTAATTCTCCTCATAAGGCTTCAACGCCTAGAAGCATAGGCAATCACTTTACCATTCGCATTAACACACATCCCACCCATTCTTTGAGGCATCTGTATAAACCTCAAAATTCTCGCTCCCTTCAGGCAATGCTAAGACAGGGAGCCGTGGTCAAACGCTCCTTTAATGTCCGAACGCGCGTCTCACAACTCTCATCCCAACGAAACCTGTTCTCTTTCCTCATCAACGCTGTCATCGGTCTAGCTATCTTGGAGAAATCTTTCACGAACCGTCTGTAGTATCCAGCTAAACCCAAGAAACTCCTAACCTCAGCAACATTCTTTGGTGCTTCCCACTTTGTCACTGCCTCAATATTCGCCGGATCCACAGCTACCCCATCTTTAGAGATCACATGCCCCAGAAAAGCAACTTTCTCTAACCAGAACTCACACTTGGACAGCTTAGCATACAACTCATGATCCCTCAAAGTCTGCAACACGATCCTCAGATGCTCCTCATGCTCCTCCTTAGTCTTAGAGTAGACTAAGATATCATCGATAAACACCACTACAAACTGGTCCAAGAACTGTCTGAAGATTCTATTCATCAAATCCATAAACACTGTCGGCGCATTAGACAACCCAAACGGCATCACCACATACTCATAATGGCCATACCTCGACGTGAAAGCTGTCTTTGGTATGTCCACCTCTCTAATCTTCACCTGATGGTACCCCGACCTCAAATCAATCTTAGAAAAGACTGTTGCACCGCTCAACTGGTCAAACAGGTCATCTATCCTTGGCAAAGGGTAATTGTTCTTTATCGTCACACGGTTCAGCTCCCTGTAATCTATGCATAACCTCAAACTCCCATCTTTCTTCTTCACGAAAAGAACTGGTGCTCCCCACGGCGATACACTTGGTCTAATGTATCCCTTCTCTATCAGATCATCCAACTGCTTTCTAAGCTCCTCCATCTCCTTAGGACCCATACGGTACGGTGCCTTAGAGATCGGCCCCGTCCCTGGCTTCAACTCAACGGTGAAATCTATTTCCCTCTTCGGTGGCAACCCTGGAATCTCCTCTGGAAAAACATCTGCAAACTCTCCCACCACTGGTATCTCATCAACTATCGGAATCTCTATCCGGTCATCTCTCACATGGCACAGGATCAAAGGACATCCCTTCCTCAGATAAGACTTCATGGTAACGGCTGCAATCAACTTAACTTTGGGTTTGACTAGAAACCCACGATAAGACACACTAACACCCTTTGGACCTCTTAAGGACACTTTCTTTTGATGACAGTCTATCTTAGCTTTATACTTTCCTAACCAATCCATCCCAACTATCATCTCAAAACCGTTAAAAGGAAACTCTAGCAAGTCTACAGGGAAATCAACTTGCCCAACTATCAAAGATACATCTCTAAACAACCTCCCACACGATACAGACTCACCCGAAGGTATGAAAACTTGCTCACTAACAGATTCATATACTCTCAAACCCAACTGTTTAACATGACTCGAAGACACAAACGACTGAGAAGCCCCCGAATCGAACAAAACAAAGGTAGGAATACCATTAACAAGGAATGTACCGGTGATAACGTGCGTCTCTTCCTCAGCTGCCTTCTTCTCCATCATGAATAACTTGCCACTGGTCTTCTGTCCGCCTCCCTGAACAGTACTGGCTGATGCGGTCGGCTTAGCACCCGACCCTTGATTGTTGTTGTTGTTCGTCGGTGTTTTCTGATAAGAATTACCGCCGTTGCGGTTGCCTCCACTCTGGTAACTCTGACTTCCCGGTTTGGCCATGATCCAGCCGGTCCTCATTTTGCTCGCGAGGCTGCATGCGGTCTCGAAAGATCCTGGTGCACTCGTGCACTCATGTCTCTTGTGGCCTACACCACCACAACCATAGCAGGTCACTCCCCAACTATTACTCACACTTCCACGGCTACGCCCAAAGGAAGCCCCAGCACTAAACCCAGACCCAGAAGAAAATCCTTTAGTCTGATTGTGGTTGCCTTTCTTGTGATTCGATTGGCCACCACCCTCGCTCTCGGACTTCCTCTTCTCACCGCCTGACCTCCCCTGAGCCATCTCCACCAACCTCTCCGCTCTCCCAGCCCTCTCATAAGCTTCCTTAACATCAGTAAGGATCCCCACGGGTAACTTATCCATAATCTTGGTGGTCAACCCCCTCTCAAACCTCAATGCCAAATTCTCCTCACTCAAACCCATGTCTTCAAAGATACCTAGACTTCTCATTGAACAACTGTAGTACTCAAAACCACGGACATCTCAGCAGTCATCTTAAAACCATCAAACTCTTCTCTCAACTTACTCCTCACATGTTCCGGCACAAACTCCTTCCTCACAGCCCTACGAAACTCCTCTCAAGGTATAGCAGGTAAGCCTTGGTTGGTATATATTTCCTTAGCACTCACCTTCACTGAATCCCACCACTTGCCTACTGCCTCCCTCAGATAGAACGCAGCCTGTTCCACTCTCATCTCATCAGGACAATGAACCAAGTCTAAGATGTTCTCCATCTCTCTCAGCCAACTATCAAGCAGGTTAGGCTCCCCAACTCCCTTATACTCTTTCGGGTTAAACCTCGCAATATAGAGGCTGATTTTAGAATGATCAACCTCCTTCTCCTTATTCTTATCCTTGTCCTCATTCACTCTCTTCAGGGTCTCAGTAAGAGCATCCTGGTGCTCTAACATCTTAACGATGTCATCCACGGTCATAAGCTCAGCTCTCGCATACAAAGCAGTTCTCTTGGGCGGCATCTTGAAGCTATATAAGAAAGGGTAAACATAAACACACGTACTAAACCTCAAAACACGAACACACGATGCCCAGAACTCACTCGATCGAGTTCCCAAACACACTCGATCGAGTAACGGGCTACTCGATCGAGTGCGCCACGTACTCGATCGAGTACCCAAACTTCAGACCTAAACAGACCTTCTGATCTCTTACCTACTCGATCGAGTATCTAGGCTACTCGATCGAGTGACCCCCTACTCGATCGATTACCCCTAGTTACTCGATCGAGTGCCCCAAAACTCGATTCTGGACTCAAAATCGCCAAAAACCCACCCGATCGAGTCAGTCTCACTCGATCGAGTAACACTAATTCATAGAAGCTACCCGCATGTTACGTCATATGCTAACATGCTAAACTTTATAAACCACATTATATCATAATAAGCATACTACGCATCTTTTCTACTATCCACGAAATCATTTCATCATATTATTAAATGCCACATTGTAAATCATCCAACATGTTATCATCTCATCAACAAGTTTCCTCATATCACCATTTTCTTTCACAGGCTCAACTTTCTACTTCAACATCCAACAATTAATACATTCCATCACATTCGTAACCCAGTTAACCAAACACACATACGACTCGACAAACACTTCCCCCCATGTGACCGGTTCAAAGTTGTAGGGCGACCCCTGCGACTTTAGGACGTCTCCCAAGCCTTTGCACTAGCTCCTACAACTTTTACCCCGGGTTCATTTTAATTGAATCCCTATGTTCATTAAGTTCATTGGTTACAGGTTTCAGGATCGTCGCTCTGATACCATTTGTAACACCCCCATACTCCAAGTGCCTTACCAGGACCACTCAGGTATGAAGACATTACCATCTCGGTTACCCGAGGCAATGATAATCAAACAACAATAAAGAAACAACGTTTATTATAAATAATTTAGTGAACAGTTACAATCCTCAAAACCAAACCAAAAGTACGTTACATGATTTCAAACTGTCTGTCTAACTGAAATGTAAATAAACTAAAGGCTACAGCGGAAGACTCCTATCATCATGTCGTGGCATCCCAAACTATCCCAGACTCATCTCAATACTGCTCAATATCTGCTCACCATCCCCGAATGGATCACCGCAGTTTACAAAACAACACCGGGTCGATCACTAATCACACAATCAATATGTATAACAATAATAAGATAAACAGACGACTTAATCATCACACACACACACACACACACACCAACCAACTCCCATCATCTCAATCCCGATCCGTCCACTTTGGACCCACCACACGATGGGGGACCGCAAATGTACCCACCAAATCCCCGCTCCACATAGTGAGCGATAAGCCTGTCCATTAATGTGCACATCCCCTTCCGTGGCGGGTTCCACGAAGGGCGAAACTATGAAGCCACTCCCGCAAGTGACCCCACTCAGCCGAGAACGCATCTCGAGAACCATCAACAGCAATCACAACCACAAACACGGTACAATCATTATATCAAACAACCAAATACAACACATCACCAATATCCCATTATGGGACTAATACTGAGTAGGAAATCCTGCACCGGAAAGCACAACAATCGAGACGGTATCAACAAATTTGTATCAAAAAGCCTCTTCTACGAACCCTCCTCCTATCATATAACACAAAGAGGCTACACATCACATACTACACACAAAAACCCCCAATCTCTAAATTAGGGTTTAACCAAATCAAGGGAAAAACAATAAAAAAGGGTACGTAGATCTTACCCTCGTCGCAAGGAACTCAACGATACAAATAACGACAAGAACTGACCGTCTGAACTCCGGGAATTGCTAAGAATGCGATTAGGAAGATGAACTTGTTGCTTTCTCTCTTAAACAGGGTTTTAGGTTTTGTAAAAGTGATTTAAAACAATGACGACGATACTTAAATACCTTAATCGCATAATTAACAAAACCCGAGAAAACTCCCCGTAAAACCGGACACTCGATCGAGTACCCAAGGTACTCGATCGAGTACCCCCTTACTCGATCGAGTACCCCAGCTACTCGATCGAGTACCCAACAGGTCAGAAACTATTCTATTTCGCAACTTACCCTTACTCGACAGAGTAAGGCATACTCGATAGAGTACCCCAAGACTTATAAATACGGAGTATTACACGTAGTCTGCCTAATTTCAGCCATAATGGCTTCGTGTAACTCCTGCAAATGTAAAAATTGAAATACTTACTATATGTTAGATAAGGTTACCCTAATAAATTTAAAGGCGTTCATTATATAAAATGCGTTCGCTTTAGGATAACTACCCCGGAGATGTCAACACTAATGAATGCTTCAGGCCATTGCACAATAGAACCCACGAAATCTTGCAAACGCCAATTATCACTAAGTGGTACTATTAGAGTACCATACTCCTCCAGATATAAGTCGGTCACTACCACTTCCCTCCATTCCTCACGAAGGGCAATGCCTTGATTGCCTTCAACCTCAACTTCTTGATTCTGGTCGTAATAGAACGCTACTCCCCTAGCAAAAGCATTTTTGCCCGATGCTACTGCAGGGGCTTTGTAGTAAAGAACACAAGACTGCTTGCAAACGACCTTCACATTTTTAATTAATTAGTATATATACATGCACTACTTTAATTAATAAATTTAATTAATTATTATATATACAACAATTATAAACTAGTCGTAGTAGCTAATACCTCGTCGAAAGCTGGATTTGGAGATGATAAGAACGTGTCTTCGGCTCCCACCTCTACCTCCTCTCTCATGGCCTCCATGTCTTCCTCTTCAACTACCCGATCTTGATCCTTTGCCATGTCTTCCTCACTTCGCATGCCCGCTTTTTCCTTCTTCTCCCCTGCTTCCTTTATGACTTGCCGAACCATAACCAACTCTTCTTCAGATGGCTTATCCCCCGTTTCCACCATTCCGAGTATCAACCTGGCCATTGTTTGTAGCTGTGTAGTAGAAATGAATGTGATTAAAATAAGTAGTATAATTTCAGCATATATATATATATATATATATATATATATATATATATATATATATATATGTTTATCTCTCCATCGAATCAAATTGGCCAAAGGTGTCCGTTCATGAGCCCATGCTAAAGTTTCAATCAACTCCTGCCAATATCCACGCACGGCCATGCAGTCAGGAACAGCGACTATACTGCGGCTTGACCACCAGCAACGGCCTTTCAAAGTCATTTGCTGTGTTGATTGAAACCAAATGCACCTAACTTTAGACTTGAAAACCGACATCAAATGCCATCCTCAGTCCCATTCTGGAAGAAAAGGAAGACTAGGCAGGACCCCAAGAGGGGCGTATCCTTCTTTCATATAGGAATAAAGCCACGTTTTAATCTCCTCAGCTAGAAAGCTCTTGAAGCTCAGTTTCGCAAGAGCCTTGCAGAAGCCTATTCGAAGAGACGAGTTCACCCGCAGCATGCGTTCCAACCGCTGGTAGAGTCATAAGCAAGATTGATAGAATTGCTCTAGTAAGCGATCTTTTTCCCTATTGTATTGAATCAATAAAAAAAGAGGTCCGAAACCTTGTATCACAGATGGTATCTGAAATTCTTAAATTTGACATCTCTGGCTAAGCCTTATGATAGGAAACTATCACGTTAGGTTTGGAGAGAGATGAGACCGTTTATTACCAACAAACCCTGGAGGTAATCAGAAACCACCAGGTGGGCAAATTCTGCAATGAAGCCTCTACTGATACTGAGATTTCAGCTGATATCGCGGGAACCTTATGCTTAGCCGGGATAGAGCTAGCCAGTGCAGCCGGAGCCGAAGTGATACACCTCCTCACGGACTCCCTGCTTATCACCAACCAGATCAAGGGAGAGTACGAAGTAAGGGAACCCTCTATGGCCACTAGAGCAAGTCAAGAAGAGGTTGGCTGGGCTGAGATCGTATTCTCGAACCAAACACATCCGGAGGAGATAGGGCGCTTAATGGACAAATAACAAAGAATTTTAATTGTCACAGCCTAATCGAACCATTGATAGAAAAGGGAGTTAGCTGAGTGAGTGCAATCAAGGTGCTACGTGCTCTCGACTCCCGTATAATCATAAAGAGAGAATGCGGTATATAAGAATTTTATCTTTTAAAACTGAGTTCAGCGCCCGGTTTCTCAATAAGCTTCTTCCCCAGCCCCCCTTCGTCGCTTCTGGCGAAGCTGCGAGCCTACCTTTCTCGAGCCTACTTAAATAGCTTAGAAGTGGTTTATCCAGGCTGGTTGAACCCCCGAAAGAAGCACCAATCGCTATCATGGTTGGAGCATAGATAGCAAAGGTATGGGTAGAGGTCAAATGCACACATCTACCAGGTAGGTAAAAAGAATTCCATACCTATATCTGGTACTGGTACGAGAAAAGGGAGGAATTTCATTCGTATTATACCTATTTCTAGATTAAGAAAATAAGGAGAGTTTGTGCTCCTTAAGGATTGGAAACTTTTTTGAATGATATTCAAGAAAAGAGTTTTCTAGAAAAATTCATGGAATTAGAAGAGCTGCGCTTGTTGGACGAAATGGTAAAGGAATACCGATCTCTAGACTCCTCATTTGAACTGTCATAAAGAACCATAAAGATAGTAGAAGAGAACTGGCTCTCCATCTAAGCAAGATGGTAGTAGGTGGAAAGCTTTTGGCTCTAGCTTACTCAGCTACAACTACTGTGACTTCCACTGCTGCTACTAAGCTAATAAGATCGGGGGCAAATCCTGTAATGACGGTTCGAACCCGTCCTTGGCCTCGGAGAGTAGCGAGCAGCACGGAACTTGAATTAAATTAATCAAATGGTATAGTCGAAGTCCTTTGTTTATTAAAAATCCACAGACAACATTCTGGAACTTCCAAACCAAAAAA
Organism: Silene latifolia; assembly: GCF_048544455.1. Lineage (NCBI taxonomy): Eukaryota > Viridiplantae > Streptophyta > Magnoliopsida > Caryophyllales > Caryophyllaceae > Silene > Silene latifolia. The sequence continues at coordinate 233,893,927 of NC_133537.1, forward strand.
AGACAAGGATGAGAAGGAGCTTTTACGTTGGGAACCGGGGCCTGGCCATCCTTCGTTTGCGGTTGACGTTCCGGCAAAGTTTTTCCGTCGGCAAGGAAGGTCAAAAGTAAGTTATAGAAGCCCACAGCGCACGGAACTTTAAGTCCGAAGGAGCCGGGCTTTACTTGATTGACACTTGACGAATGAATCTAAGCTAAGGAAGAATCCCTTTCCTGGGAGGTGGCAGAAAGCCCTCAGCTCCAGCTCGCAACCACAGGGGCTTGCTTATATGGAAATGTTGTTCAGTACTATAACGATAAGCAAAGCTCACTATCTTAGGGACTAGAGGCGCTCCTATGAAGCTACATGGGTTACTAATAACATAAAGGGGGAACATCCAGTCTAAGAGGAGCTAGCTTTTCTCGTTCCACTAAATTGCATAAATAAAGAAGGGGCTTTCTCTTCGCACGGCGAGTCAGAGTCATGGGTCACTTTCTTCGGATACGTCTTCGCCAATGCTAAGTTCTAGGCTTGTTCGTTCGAAAAGACCAATATAGTGAGGTCAAAGCATACCTAGCTACTGGACTGAACCCTTCCTATCGTATCAAAAGAAGACTTCAACCTTTAATTTTAATGTCAAGAGGGTTATTTTAACGTGTTTTATCGGGATTCACTTGATCGGATGGAGCCGGCTGTCAATTGAGGAGTCTAGAGATCGGTATTAGAATGCACCCTTAACTCGGGTTTCACTTTTGAATTAGCTTTGGTTGGGCTTCGTGCCTACTGATTCACCTCGCGAAAGGAGAGTAAGCTAGGTGCTTTCCTGGTAGGCCTTTAGACTGAGGTCAGATATTTAAATTTTTAGGCTGAGGTATACCCGAAAGCCGGGGAAGAAGGCCCCAGATGGTGCGCTTTTCTCAGAAAGTACTTAGATTGTTCGGGAGCTCTTCTTTAATCAGATGCGCAAAGCGTTCACACTAAATACGGCTTGCCTATGATAAGATGATATCGCTGAGGCATGCAAGTTGAGGGTGCGTAGCAGCTCGAGCGAGGGGGTCATGCCGAAAAAACACGGGTTTGTTTAAAAAAAGGACTCAGCTGTCTGCGCGAGTCACCTTCTTCTAGGCTCCGCTGGACGACACGGCAATTCTAACTGGTCAATAAAAATAGATTTTAATACTATATTTTTTTTCTGAGTTCAACAAATCGCACTGCACTATTAAATGACTATAATCAGAGAGCTAAGGTCCCATGCCTATACTAGGTATGAAAATTAAAAGAGAAGAAGAACAAGATTGGATCATGAGCATGGAAAAGAACATAAGCATTGGTTGGAGGTCCCGGGAATTTTATTCTCTTTTGCTAATGCTAAAGCTTCAACTTCCTTTGGAAATGCGTCAACTTCTGCTTCAAAAAGCTCCTCCACTCGCTCCTTTCACTCGCTGCACCTCCACCGGCTACACAGGAATCGCCAGCATCACGAGCCAAGATGGTACAACTCGAGGTGTGAGTTTCATTCCGCTTGCAGTGACGCCTTATTCAAAGCATTCTTCCTCTCATACATTGCTTCTAACTTGAAAAATAATGAAAAATTCAAAGGATAACCTCACATTGGACAGAGATCCCTTGTTCAAGCCCTATCACTACTAATAGAATCTCTTCCTCAACTGCAAAACTCTCACAGTAAGGGTAAGGTAAGAAGAGGGTCTGATTCAAGCAGGGGCAGATAGATAGACTCCTTTCCCGCTGCTAACGAGTGGAAGTATGTAGCGAGTAAGAACATCTCCAATTTAATGTCTTTCATTAGAATTAATTAAAAAGCTGCACCTTTCTAATTAGTTTGTCGTGGAAATAAATGGCTTACTACTCTCATAGCTCATAGCATAGGAAGATTAATATGGGCTAGGGCTAGGTCTTTGGAGTGAGGCGCGAGCAGGAAAGGAGAAGGTTTACCGCCTCTTTGCACTCACAAGCAACTGAGCACTCGCCGATACAAAGTGCTAGGATATTAGCTTATAAAAGTGCTCTTTCTTCTTCGAAGCTATCTAATTAGACCTCCTTTCTATCAAACTACCATTTCCAAACCAGTAAGCCAGCTTCAAATTATTTTTCTCACTCAGTCACTTGACCAGCTCACCTCTAAGTTCCCTTCGCTCGAGTGGTTTTAGAACAGGGGGACGATGGGAATACCCCGTTGAAGAAGAAGCAAAAACCACTTAAATGGAAAAATCTATTGTATTTCGTCCTTTGTTCCCCATAGCAACTGGGGAGAGGTAGAACTCCTAGAACGAGTAGCTACTCGGCCTGTTTAAGCAAGGCTTTTTTGATTCCTCATAACAGGGAAAGGAGAGTAAGCTAGGCTCATTCCTAACAAAGGAAGCAGCTCTTTTGAAATAAAAATGATCATAGAAAATGTAAAATATTTGATAGAATCCGTTTCGGGAACGTAGAAAAATTTCCACCTATCGGAGTGCTAGATATTCATTGTTTTGCATAGGGTACAATTTGAGTTGCTTTTGGAGATAGGATTCCTTCCGCATTCTCCTTCAATAGGAATAGCTAAATTTGCTTATTTCATTTATCGGGAAAATGCCTATCTCTTATCGAAAATACAGGGGGTGGAGGATAGACCGGGCCAATGAGTTATGTCCGGTAAGAACCTTCCAGATGTCTAATTAAAATATCAGTCATTTTTAACGAACAGTCCTCGAAGCTGTACGATAAGTACCAGCTGAATGCTTCGATAGAGAAGTTCCATACACAACCCTTTCTTTTTTTTTTATGGCTACATCAAGAGATTGAACAAGGCTAGGGATCGGTTCATGATTCTGTATGAGCGGTAACGTCCACGTACTGCTTCGTGAGAAGGGCGGTGGACAGAAATGGCCAGGTACTGAATGCATTTAAGTAAGCTTAGGCGGACAAAATCCTAAAAAGATTTTGAAATAAAATGCTGATTTACAAAAGGACCCGCGAGACCTAAGATTATAGCACAGTACTGAAGCAGCAGAATGGGAGATCCTTTCCCCGAACCCATACGGGTTTCCGCAGGCCTTAGTGTAACCGGTTTGTCTGGAAAAATCTGTACCAGCAAGATCATACATACTTTTTTTTGTTGGTTTAAGGTCTTAAGGTGGTCCATAAAGGGAGATTCGTACTTTAGAATTAGCCTTTGGCTAGAGTTTTATAAAACGTTCTTGGTGGAAAAAAATGTGAAAATAAAATACAAATTCTGGAATTTCAACATAATACCCTGAGAACAAAAGACAAAGAAGCGAGGTGGAGAAATTGGAAGAACTCGTCAGGCTCATGACCTGAAGACTGTGGGTTCGAGTCCCTCCCTCTACTTCCTTCACTTTAGTAAGGTTTCTTTACATCTGGTGGTTCAGTGGGAAAAGTCCTATCAGGGGCATTTGACTTTTCTGGGTCCGGCTTAGTCAGATTCAGATTCAGATAGAGGGTGGTCAGTCGAGAACCACTCATCATTGCAATGTAATCCATAAACTCAATATTCTGACTTTCTGCATGCGAAGCCTCGGCCATAAAAAGACTTCTAGCTCATAGTTCAATTGGACATGTAGGTTATATTCGTACTGGTTTCTATTAGAATTGCTTTCCCAAGAGAATAGAGGTTAAAGAGCGCATGAAAACTGAGGTCAAAAGGAAAGGCTACGACGAGGCTGACTTAGGGCAAAAGGAAAGGCTACGACGAGGCTGACTGAGGTCAAATGCGTGGTTTCATTGCTTTTCTTATTCGTAGAAGGATAAGATCTATCATCAATACCCCTCAAATTGACTTCTTTAATCAAGCGCGCAACGAATTCCCTTTTTTGAGTAGCTAATTCATACCTGTATCGTAGACGGCAATCAGTTCTCTTCCCTTTAGCAGTCTAAGGTAAGCGGGAGCATCATGGCATAGGTAAAAGGGAACGAGGAGGCGAGCCCCCCCATCTTCCGCATATCTTGCTCATCCGACATGACATGAATCACCGAACCCGCACTCAGGAATAGTAATGCTTTGAAAAAGCCGTGATTCATTAAATGAAAGACGCTAACCGAATAGTTAGAAATGCCGCAAGCAAAGATCATATAGCCTAATTGACTGCAAGTTGAATAAGCTATATATATATATATATATATATATGTATATAAATTATGTTGAATAAAATACAATATTTATATACCCTATCATCACCACTCATTGTCCTTCGTGTAGTTTTTCCAAAATACTTAGTGATACCAACATGCGTCGATACCCCTCTCACACGACCTGGATGCTCTGCTTTGCCGATTTCCCTAGCAATAATGTCATCACGTCCTTCAGGCTTCCATTTTCCTTCCTGTACCTCCTTCTCATCACAGATCCTCTACATACACAAAAAACCATTATGCAACTAAATTTTAGTTAAACTCACAATTATATAACCAACCACCAATGATAGGAGTGACATATTTATTCAAACTTACAATTTTCTCTATGATGGCCTTATCATATGGAGATTCTAACTTTCCATTCTTTGGAGTCGTGACGATTGACAGTTCCATGCTTTGGCGTCTATTCATTCATCACATTGATATCCTATATATATATATATATATATATATATATATATATATATATATATATATATATATATATATATATATATATATATATATATATATATATATAAATCTTGTTGGAGTATGTGTCCTCGACAATAATGCGATCACATGTTTAAATCTCATATTAAGAATACATAAGGGATTGTAACATTTTATTGTCAACTGATCCACATTAATCGGTAATAATTGGCTGACTAGAGTTTGACATTACTGTCGTATGACGGTGGTGATCAGTTGATCCCTTAAGGTCATAGCTTTAGGGAAACATTCTTAATTGATTAATTAATTAATTAATTGTATGACGATACAAGTTAATTAATTCCATAAAATTGAACAAATGATTTTGTGAGTGATAATACGTATCTTATTGTAATTCGATTAGATAAGATTCGTACTAAGTAATTAAATTTTTTTATTACTTAAGGTTTATTTATTGTTTATGAAACAATTAAAATAAAGAATGAATTATTTATTATAAATACAAGTAGTTGTGATTTATAATTCTATGACCCATTTTAAGTAATTGTAATTGTGAATTATTAGTTAATTTTTGTATGTGATTTATTTCATTTATATAATGATTTTTAATTTGTTAAAAATGCATTATTTACATTACATGTCTAGTAACATGTCCAATTGTCACACAATTCAAATTGACATTTGACAAAGTTAAAATGGATCCATATTAGGCATTTATGTGTCGTGTAAATGGAAGGGAAAGGAGGTGTTGTGCTTTATTGTTTTAATTAGTGGGAAGCATAATCATTACCTACAAATGATAGGCATGCAAACCTACATTCTTGTGAAGAGCAATTAGCAAATGCATTGGGCACTCTACCTATGCAAAACCGGTGGCCTCCTCCTTATACACTCAAGTAGTGTATTTTCATATCACACTAATTCATTCTAATAAGTTAACTACTTGGTGATTAACTTATCTCTCTAGTATTATTTTTTCAACAAGACTAGAATATCTCACATAAATCTCTAATATTATTCATATATTACTAGAAGTAGTAATCTCATAATATTAGTATTTTTAAGGACACAAATATTAATTTCTAGTAACTAAATTAATATTTGTATTAAGAAGGATTTCCTTGGTACAAATCCTTAAGGTGTAGATCTTGCTATTAGATCTATGTTTTTGGGGCATTTGGATTATTATTAAGAAGACTAACTTGGTAGGAGACCAATTTAGTATAAACCAATTTCGGCCCTCCTTGTAAGACTGTCTAAATTTCTTCTCTTTTATTTAAATAGTTATGCATGCATAAGTTTAGTTTATTACTAAACTAATAAGCACTTAGTTATTAGAAGTGTCTAATTACAGATTAATGAATCTAACAATAGGTATCAGAGCAAGAGTTGTTGCATGCATAATCGGTTTTGTTTTTCAGAGTTAATATGTTAACATATAAGACTAAAAATTTGTGATTTATGAAGATAAATGCCACGAAAATTTTGCATGTTAAACATTCTGGTCCTAAATTTATTTTAGGTCATTTTTGATGATTTATGGTATTTTATTGCTCTTTAATATGATTTTAGTATTTTTATTACATTTTATTGTATAAAATGACACTTAAAATGCTAAAATTAGTTAGACTATAATTCTAACCTTGAAATTTTTACACGACCTCACATGCATTTTTTACACATTGTATGTAAAATTTCATATAAAATGGTTTTATATAGCATGATTTATGATTTTTACATGATAAAAATCGATTAAATAAAGGTATTTTGGTTAAAAATGGTTAGACTTCGTTAATGACCATAAAATTTTAGTATGTTGTCGCATGCAATATATACACACTGTATGTAAAGTTTGAAATAAAATGGTTTTATTTTGCATGATTTATGGTTTTTAGATGTAAAAATCGAATAAATAGTGACTATTTTAGCAAAAATAGCTAAAATGAAATTTATGGTATGAAATTTTTTCTCCATGTTGTATATATGATATGAACATCAAATCTAAAATTGCATGTTAAATTTCGTATTATTTATGTGGTTATTAATTTTTATGAGATATAAATTGATAAATAACAACTTTAATAGTCATAAATATACAAATTCGATTTTGGGCTTCAAATTTGTCATCTCCAGGTTCAAGAAACTTATTTAGAATATTCAAAATTTTTAATTTTGATTTATTGTATTATTTTATGTTTAATTTGGAATTAAAGGGTTAAAATTATGCTTTATACGAATTATTTGTGAAATAATTTAAAATAATCTAAGGGAAAATTTTATTAATGTTTTGGAATGTTGGGAATTTTCCAGAATATACAAAATAATGATTTTGAAATTTTCGAATTTTTATGACTTAGTTGGGAATTATTTCTTTATTATTATGAATAATAGATGTTTAAAGAGCAATAATAAAATATCAAGTTGAATTATTGTCAAATATTTAGTGAAGACTAAATGTTTGAGTCCTAAGATGGTTGGGGTAATTAACTTGGACATAGATGTGATTTATGTAATATTTTATGATTTAAATAGGTTAATTGTCACAATAATCCATAAAACCGGACCATATATACGATATTAGCTTAAATAGGGCGATTTGGCACATAACATGGCATGTTTTATACATATATTAATACTGCTTTTTTAGTATGATTGTCATATTTTATTTTATATAATTTTGAATTATGTAATTTGTACTTAGTATGACCTTAGTTTAATTGGTATTTCCCGAAATGAATGGGGATATCGATTCGGTTGTAATTATTGTGATCTCGTATCACTTTTATTTTATTTTATATAGTTTTGTTTTTGTTTTTATATTGTATAAAGTAGAAAAGCTATGTAATTTATTTATTTCGGAGTTCCTTGAAGACGGTGCCATTCGAGAAGGTGGTCCGACAAAGACGGTGTTACCTTGAAGTGCGTGCCAATTGAAGTTCAAGGGTCCAAAGGAGTTGGTTTCCGAATTTGTAAATAGTTTATTAGATTTACTATTTTAGGAAGGCCATACTAGGATTTTATTATTTTTTTTTGCATTTGTTTTATATGTTTGCATGCATAGCCAAATCGCCATAACTACACATGCATTTCATTTTATCGACTCATCGACCGTGTCAATTATAATTATCGTAGTTCACCGCTTTAGTTCACTTGAAATGAGATAGATAATATATTGACAAGACCTCTCACTAAAAATCATTGATAATTAGCCTTACCAAATAGTAGAACCATGAATCCCAATTTCATAAGGAAGTAGGCTCGGCTCACCGGGGTGCTAAACTTGTTACGTTGGGTAAGTGGGTAGTAAAATGTTATTACACCGAAATTTGGATTGAGCTCAACGGAAGTATTCGTGACCGTAGTCGCATGTGTTCCGGGTTAAAGATAAATATTAGAGTAATTTTATCGACCGAGAGTTCTAGAAGTAGAATAGATAAAGAGTTAATCCACCGAGTTATATTGATAAGGGATGAATCGGCTCACCGTGCCCGAGTTAATATGAATTTGGATCTTGGGATCATTTATAATAGTTGGGTAAAGGTCACTATATAAATGCTTAAAACTTGTTTAAAAATGTTTACAAGTATTATTAAAACAATAGATGGTTATTAATTCCTTCACCTCTTATTTTGTAGTCAAAATTGTTTTCTCAATTGCAATGGCAACTCTAATTTCATCCGCGACCACTAGCTCAAACTCTCTCACCAATGTTTTATGGCTCCGATCCTTCAAGGATCTTTGTAAATTAGAAAAGAATGGGTCAAATTTCGCCGATTGGGACGCACAACTTCGCTTGGCCGCGGAGGGTGATGACAAGCTTCGTTACCTTACCGAGGCCTTTCCCGCCGCACCTACCGCTAGGTCTACCCCCACCGCTAGGCAAGCCTATGTGACTTACCAAAAGGAGTCGGCCGCGATCAAAAATATGTTGATCTTCTTAATGCAGGCCGAACTTTAAATGAGTGCTATAAAGATTAGCACCGCCTATGAGATCTATATGAAGCTTGTGACCATGTTTTCACAAGCTTCGAGGATCATTCAATATGAATTGGCATCCGCATTCTTCGATCTCAACATTAAGGAGGGCCAAAAAGTTAGCCCTCATGTGCTCAAGTTGATGGAGCATGTTGAGACCTTAAAATTGCAAAAGGTAGAGATTCCCGAGGAACTCATCATTGATCGAATTCTTCATTCCTTAAACAAGGTTAAGGCATATGTTCAATTCAGGGTGAATTTTAATATGCAAAACTTAAACGTATCCCTCAATGAATTGCACAAAATGCTTGTGCAAGCCGAGAGGGACATGGGGCTAAGTGTTAGCACCACCAAGGATGTGCTCAACATTAATCAACAGAGCAAAGGGAATTTCAAGAAAGGTGGTCACAAGGGAAAGAAGCAAACTCCCTACAAGAACAAAGGAAAAGCTTGTGAAGCTAGCTCCTCTAAGCCCAAGAAGGGTGCCCCATCCGGGGACAAATGCCTCTATTGTAATGCTGTTGGGCATTGGAAGAGAAATTGTCCTAAGTACCTTGGCGATATCAAAGCTGGAAAAGTTATTCGAGTAGGTAAATTACTATCCCTATCTTTTATGTTTCAAATCTCAACTTTGGTATTTTGATACAAGTTGTGATATTTACCCTTTTTATTGTAATTAGGGCATCTTAGCAAGGACAAGGGCAAAGAAACGCAAGCCTAGAAGATCTTGCGGGAAGCTAGATGTAGCCGCCCATGGTGCTAGATCGGTGGATGCTTGGCTTTATTTTATTTTGTCTTTAATTTCATGTTGAATTTTTAGAACTATTTTGATTTCCTCGTTCGACTTGGAAATTTGTTTGTTTCCTTAAACAATGGTTATATTTTGGATATTGGTGACTTGGTTTACAACCCAAGTCACTTATTTTATCGTATCGTTTGTTCTAAAATTTGTCATCATACACTACTTGCTTCGAGAAACATTAAGATTTTATCAACTTAAATTGATCAAATAGAAAATTATAATGATTGAGTCATTATATGTCCATGAGCTATGAATTCGATTCTCCTCATGCCATTGTGACTGAAGTCACTACTTACTAATGTAAGATCAATTATGAAGTTATGATTGAGTTTTTGAACGCACACAAGGGAACGTTGCCAACCTTATTTGATACACATATCAAAATTTAAATCACCTAGTTTATATTATCCTTTAAATATGTCTCGATTAAATCACCATGAAGTTGATATGTGATAAGTTTTTCCTCCTTCACCATCATTATTTGTGGTTCAAAAGCTAGCTTTGGAGAAAAAAGGGCAATTTTTTCTAAAGATAGAGTGGGAGTGAATTTAGACACAAACCTTAACTAGATGGGATCTACGTGAGGAGACCAAAAGAAGATGTTCTTGAGGGAACCACGTGAGGAGACCAAAAGAAGACGTTCTTAAGGGAACTACATGAGGAGACCAAAAGAAGATGTTCTTGGAAAATTAGATTTTGATCTATGAAGGGATATAACTAGAGATTTGAAAATTCGACATTTTACTTAAGATCCTTATGAAACTAAAATAGTATCTATGCAAGTAAATGGATTTATTTGGGATTGTTGAGACCAATCCAAGTTAAATAGATATTTATGTTTGAAGGTTGCATAGAGTGGCATGTCGATGTCTATGAAAGCTAAGTTAATTGTTAACTATGCTAAAGATTTAAAATCATTGCTATACTTCATTATGGAAATAAGTAAGTTATTAAAACCTAGAAGAGCAATGATCATTCCAATTCATGTAATGTTTCGAATGAGATGTCAAAAACAAAACATGTGGAATTAAGTGGGAGTCTGTGACAGTCATGCTTAGACATGAAGTTTAGTGGGAGCAATCATGAATTGCATAACATATTACTCATTGGTAATGACGAGCATATACTGTCTTTTATAAAGAAGTATTTAGGTTTTCAATTCTGGATGATATTGGACATCATGTGAATCTATTAAAACATGGGATGTTGGATTGACACTTAGATAAGTATCTTATGTTGATAATGATTCTTCATCTTAAAGAAATCAATCAGTTAAGTAGGTTATTCATGTTGATGAATACAGAATTACCATGATAGAGTCATGGTTATTAACTGAACCTAAGAACTGTTGTCTACATGAATTCGATAACCAATGTTTCCGCCATTGGAATAGTCATGTAATGCCATTATGCACATGTCCTAGATGAATTAAATGCTTGGAGCATGATAAGTCGATAACAAGTTAACCCATATTAGAGTCATTGGTAAGCCTCAAGGAACCGTAATGAATTCTCAAGGAGATCTAATGGCCTGTTCTAGAGTTTGGAAGGATACTTAGTTGTGTGTTAAGAGGTTACACAAACTCAAGTTTCCGAAATCATTAGGATTTATGAAAATCCTAGGCTGATTTTATTGACCTAAGAAGTAAATGACTGAAAAGAGTGTTTTGTTGTCATCCATTGCAAGTTTCTACGAAGTGAACCTAAGTACGTTGTGATTAGGTGGTGTACTTTAAAACTACAAGTAGTATTGTCCACCAAAACCTACATCACCAACAGTAAAGAGCTTCTTTCAAGCTAAAGAACCTAAGTCTAGTATGAAGTCTAGACATGTAAGTAGTAAAATTCATGCTATAAGGGATAACATGAAATTGAAGGAAATCGCAATTCACAAAGTTTGAACACTTGGACGCATGGTATGTTCACAAGTTAAACTTTTATTGGATTAGACAAGTGTATAAATATACTCATGATTATAAGACATAGAGTGGTAATATGGTATTGACTACTCATGTGTGATAATCACATTTATTGTTTGAGTTATTGTTAACTCATCTTGTACTTTATTATATCCAAATGGGATTGTTAAAGATAATATTGAACCCCATTAAAGTGAACTCGATTAACATAGTATTCGTTCCTAGTAACTTATATGCGATGACATCTCGAAGCAACTAGAGTGTGATGCGATTGATGGCAAGTTCAAGTGCCATAGAGACATAAGAGATGACTAGTCGATCACATAGGCAGACTATGAGGGTCACTCTGTCGGGCTTATGACCGCTTATAGAGTTCTGGAAATTTTTATAGCCAGGTCGTGGCGAGAGCGACAATGGTATTCTTATGAGTCGATTCTTTGACTAAAGACTGTTCGCTTAAGATGGCACAGTTTCAGAGTTACTTTGATTTATGTTTTGCGACCTTCGTAATTGAGGTCTAATGGGCATGTTTTGGGTCATGATGAGCTGTGGCTATTCAAAGGGAAGAGTGCAATAGGAATTGTTCATCCCTGTCAGGGTTATTTTATATCTCAAGGCCACTCGAGGAGCAATGAACTGGAAATGCGTGGCCACGCTCGGAAGATATCTATGGTAGATAATTCCGGTCAGATAGTTATTCTCCAGATCGAGGAAACCAATCATGATATGATCAAATGCAAGTATGACCTGCAAGACACCTTGCAGTGAGTGGGAGATAGTAATAGGACAAGAGAATGGGTGACGCACACTTGTCGCGGACAAGTGGGAGATTGTTGGAGTATGTGTCCTCGACAATAATGCGATCACATGTTTAAATCTCATATTAAGAATACATAAAGGATTGTAATATTTTATTGTCAACTGATCCACATTATTCGGTAATGATTGGCTGACTAGAGTTTGACATTACTGTCGTATGACGGTGGTGATCAGTTGATCCCTTAAGGTCATACCTTTAGGGAAACATTCTTAATTGATTAATTAATTAATTGTATGACGATACAAGTTAATTAATTCCTTAAAATTGAAAAAATAATTTTGTGAGTGATAATGCGTATCTTATTGTAATTCGATTAAATGAGATTCGTACTAAGTAATTAAATTGTTTTATTACTTAAGGTTTATTTATTGTTTATGAAACAATTAAAATAAAGAATGAATTGTTTATTATAAATACAAGTAGTTGTGATTTATAATTCTATGACCCATTTTAAGTAATTGTAATTGTGAATTACTAGTTAATTTTTTATGTGATTTATTTCATTTATATAATGATTTTTAATTTGTTAAAAATGCATTATTTAAATTACATGTCTAGTAACATGTCCAATTGTCACACAATTCAAATTGACATTTTACAAAGTTAAAATGGATCCATCTTAGGCATGTATGTGCCGTGTAAATGGAAGGGAAAGGAGGTGTTGTGCTTTATTGTTTTAATTAGTGGGAAGCATAATCATTACCTACAAATAATAGGCATGCAAACCTACACACTTGTGAAGAGCAATTAGCAAATGCATTGGGCACTCTACCCATGCAAAACCGGTGGCCTCCTCCTTATACACTCAAGTAGTGTATTTTCATAACACACTAATTCATTCTAATAAGTTAACTACTTGGTGATTAACTTATCTCTCTAGTATTATTTTTTCAACAAGACTAGAATATCTCACATAAATCTCTAATAGTATTCATATATTACTAGAAGTAATAATCTAATAATATTAGTATTTTTAAGGACACAAATATTAATTTCTAGTAACTAAATTAATATATGTATTAAGAAGGATTTCCTTGGTACAAAATCCTTAAGGTGTAGATCTTGCTATTAGATCTAAGTTTTTGGGGCATTTGAATTATTATTAAGAAGATTAACTTGGTAGAAGACCAATTTAGTATAAACCAATTTCGGCCCTCCTTGTAAGAATGTCTAAATTTCTTCTCTTTTATTTAAATAGTTATGCATGCATAAGTTCCTTTTAGTTATGACTAAACTAATAAACACTTAGTTATTAGAAGTGTCTAATTAGAGATTAATAAATCTAATATATATATATATATATATATATATATATATATATATATATATATATATATATATAACATCGGTATAAAACACCTAATAATATAAGAATTAAGTACTTACAAGCTTCTTCTTAATCAATCTATAATCACTTCTGGAGCCATGAAAGACGCTCTTTTCTTTGAAATGTTCTCTAGGTCCTGTTTACTCATAGTCTTCATAAAATGAATTGTATCGAGTAACTTAAGCATATTTCATTACTTATTAAGTGATTACTAATAAAATAATCCCAATGAGTCACAGATAAATTACCTTAAACTTGTCAGACTGCCTATAAGCAATAAAGTTATACCAATCTTGCTGGCTGACATACCGATACTTCTTCGTTGGTGGTTCCTTGTTTATCTCCCCGGTCTTCTTGTTGAACACGTGGTTCCGAGCAACCTTTAACTTCCATGCTCTGAAGGATTCCCCCTATCTTTTTTTTATGTAACCATTATGTTCTTGGGGGACACTGTAAGCTGCCTGCATATATGGTGAGCATATTTGGTTAGTTTCGGCTAATATCACATATCAAATACTAAGATAGTTTCATCTCACTGCATTTATTATTGTATATACATACCTTTATTGTCCCCCATAGCTTTTCCTTCTTGTCTTTACTCAACTGATCGATACACGGCAAACCGAGAGGCACATACTCTCTTACACACAAACCAATCCAACTCGCGAATTTTGCAGCAAAGATACCATCTGACAGCCCCGTTAATTTATCCCATTCAAGTTTATTAGGTATCCCTCTCTCTATTGGTTCTAGGGAAACCCTATGGCTCCTTCCCCCAGTATCCGATTCCAAATTATTCTCATCACACGAATCTTCTTCATTTGACTTTTTACCATCTTTTCTTTTCCGCTTTCCACCCATATCTAAACCATAAATTAATAAACTACTAACTTTAAGCATTAAGTCGACATAGCAAGAGCACCGTGTCAAATAAATGATCACACAGTATACCTAAAAATATAGATGTTGTTTAACACACAATATACTTAAAATAATAGGTGTTGTTTAACACACAATAAACCTAAGATAATAAGGGGATAATATCACAACTAAAAAAGAAAATAAAGACATTGAGTTAATGAGACGAAGGAGTAGGGTTTATTATTACTTCTTCAAAGACGAGAAGCCGGCCCCGGTATGGCGATGATGGAAGGGACGACAAAGGCAATAGGGATGGGGATGGCGACGACGACGGAGAATACTAGTGGTTTTAGGGAAGCTCAGTGTTCGAGGGTTTTAAGTGAGTGAGGAGAAGGTTTGAATGTGTGTTGATTGAAGAATTATTAAATTGAAACTAATAAACATGGGTTAAGCGAAACCGTCTTCTGTATTTTGCAATATGACAACGGCTGACTATAAACCCGTAATTGTTTTCATTATAATACATTGGTGGGTGTGTAACCATTGTCATTTATTTTTCATTGTGTCAAGTTTTTCCCGCCAAAAAAAGCATCTTCCATATTTGGTACTCCGTATTAAGTTAGTACAAAGCGTCTTGATTGTGACGGACATTATCTGTCACAAGCTTATGACGGGTCAAGTATCTCCCCCTTATATAGATAAGACAAGTCTACAGAATCACAAAGTGTTTGTCTTTACCTACTCAAGTGGATAATATTTGACCCGTCACAAGCTTGTGACGCATATGTCCGTCGCAAATGAGAATTTGTGATCCGCCACAAGGTTGTGACAGATATTGGTCCTCTCACAATAAGGCAACTGGGATAGCAAGTGGGGGAAAATGGAAATTCAAGACTAAATTATACACAACTCAATGTAATTAATACATATATTAAAAACTTTTTTCCTAAATTAGTTTCCTAAATACAACCCAATGAGCAATTAATAAACATACATTAATCAAATGACCCAAAATACACTACATCATGCACAATATCTCTTCCTATTAATGATGGTGTAGGAGTCTATTTCAACTCTGGTCTTTTTGTCCAAATCCGACATCACTTTCGATGACCTAAACCACCATTGACGTCAAGCTTTTGTTGCTTCACTCACGGTAGATACATACGAATCGCATCTGGGTAATATATACCCCACCATCAAATCCTTAGAAGAACCAACTTCGAAAGCCGATGAATTCTCATCTGTACCTTCAAGAATTATATGCTTAAGGGGGAACTTAATAAAATGGAAAGGACATTGTTCCTTTAACCTTTCTCGCTACGCATCCATTTTCTTCTCACTTTCAATATAGCTCGGTTGACGACGCAATTCCCTTAATCTTTTATTTTCTGCTTCTTCTGACAATTTACGATCCCTCTGCACCCATGGACTCATAATATTTGTACCTTTGTTAACGACCATAATTTTGGAACAAAATTAAAATTATAGAATCACCCACCAATAATGCAATGTTGATTCAAACTCACCAATAATACAACGTTGATTCAATAAAAAATAACTGAACAATCCGTGCATTGGTTAAATCAAGAATAATGAAAAATATTAGCCACGGCTTAAAAAATCTCGTGTGGTCAAACAATTAATTTTTTTTAATATATTGAGTCGTATGGTCATATCTTACATGTATTTATTTTTTTAATATATTGAGTTGTATGGTCAAACAATTAATAAACGGTCCACGTTGAAGTTAGAACGTCACGATTGACAACGGTTGTAGGTGAACCGTTGTTAATGAAAAAATTTACAACGGTTGTAGATGAACCGTTGTTGATGAACCAATTGATAATGGTTGTAGGTGAACCGTTGTTGATGAGTATTATGTAGCAGCAATCTTGATCTTCATTGCTGACTGATCTATGGAGTTCAAAAAATGGAAGCAAATCAAACAAGCATAACTCAACACTTTCAAAATGATCATTTCATTTAATTTTAAACCAAATACATTAGAGCATTTATCAGAAATCAAAAGATGTATAATAAGCCAGAACAACCCCGGTTAAGAGTAAAAAGCGCTTCTTAACCTGCCACCAACTACGCCACTCTGGTATACCGCCAACTTCTGGGTCATTGGCTTCATATTTTGCAATAACAGATTGAATATATGTAAGGACACGACTTGCATGTGGAGATAAGGTTAGAAGAGTACAACTCAACATATCTCTGGCAGCAGCCAAGTTGCGAGTAATAGGCCGGCGAGGGTATGAAGATGATGATGATGATGAGGCTTGGTTGACAAGCCGGACTGCTTCACGCCTCTTAATCCAATAATTCCGTTGATGTTCAAGGGATGCTTTGATTAATGGGTGTTGATCGGCGGGAAGCCTGGCGAGAACCTTCCCATCATCTACAGTCGTTTATGTAAGCCATTCTTCATTGTTGATAAAATTAGAGTTCATTGCCATGTTGTTTCAAATTTGTGTAATGGGGATGAAATATTGTGATATGATTAATGGATGTTAGTAAAGGATGCTTTAACAGTTATAGTCACATTTATAATTTTTTTCAAAACCGTTGGTAATTAATTTAATGTAAAAGTTGACTTATTAACAAATATTTTAAACCTACGTAACTTGCAATAAATTATTAGAAAATCAAATACACCACCACGCATATATTAAAGAAAAACAAATACATAACAAGAAATTAAAAGACGCACGGTTTTAACAACATTAATTAGAATAATAATAATAATTAATCAACATAATTATCTTGTAATTCCCCTGCGATTGAGATAAATATTGGGAATTCAATATGTGGATTATTAGGAGGCACTTGTTCCCCCTTCCATGAACAAGGGACATTGTCAATATAGTGCCGATATGTTCTTAATAGATTAATGTCACAATCGGTTGCAATCCATAAATATTGCGCTTGTAACACATCATCCGTATAATAATTTTTCTTCCCAGTATCATGATCCTCGTATCTTGCCTAGAGTTTTCTCGCTTAACGGAAAGATTCAAGCTTCTTCCCAAAACCTTCAAACTCGATCATTGCGCAACCAAGAAAACCATGAACTGTAGTCCAAGCTGGGTGGACCTTTTTAACGTTCGTATAACCACCTTGACGAAGCATATATCTCATCCAAATAAAACTTCACGAAAAAGCCTTACCATTGTCATCATATTTGATTGGAAGGTTGTGTATAATATGGGTAATAGGATGGATATAGCAGGTATTTGATTGTGATTCGGTGGGTGTAGAAGACGACGACGGCATGGTGATCGAAGTGTAATATTTTTAATTAAATTAAAGGCTATGATTAATTGAACTTTGAATTGGTGAATGTGGTTAATTGATCACATTATAAATGATATTTATAGGAAAATATGTATGCATGTGTGAATAAAATAATGGACGGATAGTAATAATGGTCAAACAAAACAATGCATGCAACGGTTCATTATTCATCATACATGCATCGGTTGAATATTAAACATTGAAAAAAGTATATAACGGTTATTTTTAACCCGTGAATGATAAATAACAACGGGTACAGAGGAACCGTTCTTTCATAATAGAAAATGATAATGGTTACAAGAAACCCGCAGCTATAACATAACAACGGATACCAAAAACCGTTGCTGATGTTAATTTAGTAACGGTTTTCGAAACGCCGTTTTCTTAAACTAGTAACAGTTGTCTAACAACCGTTGATAAGGGTGATTTTATAACGAGCTTTTGGAAACCGTTAAACGTTTTTGATTACGGTTTGTTAAACAACCGTTGTCACATTATAAGAAGAACGGTTTTCGACGGAAACCGTTATTCTTATTAGCGCGGTCTAGGTTTCCGCCAATATTTTGAAAACGGTAAATTAAGTATTGTTATTAAATGCATTAAACCGTTGTGATACGCTCCTTATTGATGGTAAGAATCGGCGTAGTGATAACTTCAATAAATATCTTTGAAGTTATAGTAACCTCAACCATAACCTTGACACGAAACTCAAAGTGATACTAGCATCAACCATAACCTTGAGCCATAATCCCAGGGTTACGTTGGTCTCAGCTATAACCTTAACTCGTAGTCCAAAGTTATAGTAGCTCCAGCTATACCCTGGATTCATATTTCCAAGGTTATACCTCAAAGAGCCATAACTAGAGTAACAACCCAAAGTTGTACTAACTTCAGCTATAACACTCGAATCATCATCAAGGTTATACTAGCTTTAGCTATAACTTTGGAGAGAACTCTTGGCCACCTATCATGCCGCCATTAGGGTTTCATTCGTAAACCCTAATTACGCTAATGACACCCTTAATTAATGCATAAGCAACATATGATATATAATTAATGCATTAAAACATATAGAAACATGCGAAAACACAATTAATCATGATAATAAACAATCTAACATGTACCAATCATACAAATCAATCATTAAATCACATTAATTACAACAATTAGCATAAACACAATTAAAAGAGAAACACCTAGTTACCTTATCAAGCAAATAATCCTAAAGATCGTCTTCAACAATATAAACGTCTTCTCCAGGAGCAACTTCCACGCCTTCATTATCGTTTCACACGTGCCACAGAAGAACGAATCTAATAAATATACTAATATAAATATAAACTATAAAAACTACGCGTAAAACATAAAACTTACAAAGAAGATAGATAGATCTAAGGAGCAGGATCGATCTAGGCACGAAAGATGATGAAGAGAACGATGAAGGAGGCGCATGAAACCCTAGAGAGGGTGGAGGCTCACGGCACCAAGAGAGAAAAGAGAGGAGAGAAAACTAGGTTTAAGGTTTTGTGAGAATTATGAGAAAAGAAAAGCAAGGGTTTGGTTTCCTTTTTATATATATAGACGTTCATGGGTTTATTCCAAGATTAGGTCCAAAACTCACTCATATACTCCAAAATCACCTGAGACCCAAGAAGAGAACGGGTCTTCACTGTTTTCGAACCCAACGAGTCCAAAAGACAAGAGACGAATATTTTCCCGAAAAATAAAATATAAAATATGGGAAAATAAAATAAGGAAAAATATTATGGAAATTAGGGGTGTTACAATCCAACCCCTTAAAAAGAAGTTTCGTCCTCGAAACTTGATAAGAGAACTACCTCACTCGAAAAGATGCGGATGCTTATCTCGCATAGACGCTTCGGTTTCCCAAGTCTCGTGCTCAAACTTCTGACTCCTCCACAGAACTCGAACTAAAGGTACAAACCTTATTCCTTAGCCTCTTTTCCTAACATTCCAAAATGCAAACAGGACGTTCCTCATAAGTCAAGTTAGGCTCAACCTCGATAACATCAGCCTGTAGAACATGAGAAGGATCACTGCGGTATCGACGAAACTGCGACACATGGAATATATCGTGAACCTTTGACAGATTCGGAGGTAAAGCCATCCTATAGGCTACCTCGCTAACTCTCTCGTGCCTCTCATAAGGTCCAGTGTACTTAGGACTAAGCTTGCCCTTAATCCCAAATCTCTTAACACCTTTCATCGGCGAAACATTAAGAAAAACCTTATCGCCAACCTCAAACTCAATCGGCCTACGCCGCAAGTCTGCATATGTTTTCTGTCGATCCTGGGCTGCCATAAGCTTCTCACGGATCAACCTCACTTACTCAATCGATTCCTGAACCAACTCTGGACCAAGAACGACATCCTCACTAGAATCATCCCAACACAAAGGACTACGACGCTTCCTTCCATAAAGTGCCTCAAACGGAGCCATATGAATACTAGCTTGGTAACTGTTGTTGTAGGAGAACTCCACAAGCGGTAAACTCTTCTCCCAACTAACTTGAAACTCCAAAGCACAAGCTCGCAACATATCCTCAAGCGTTTGTATGGTACGCTAAGTCTGACCATCAGTTGTAGCATGAAAAGCCGTACTCATCTTAAGCTCACTGCCCAAAGCCAACTACAGCTTCTTCCAAAACTGAGAACAAAACCTTGGATCACGGTCGGAGATGATATCCTTAGGAACCCCATGAAGACGAATGATCTCTCGCTGATAAGCATTCGCTAGCTCCTCGAGACTCCAAGTCTCCTTCATCGGAATGAAATGCGCGACCTTAGTCAAACGATCAACCATGACCCAAATCGCATTCATTCCTCTTGGCGATCTCGACAAACCCATGACGAAATCCATCGAAATCGAATCTCATTTCCATGTGGGAATCTCCAAAGGTTGTAGTAAACCACCAGGTCTCTGATGTTCAAACTTAACCTTCTGACATATCTGGCAACGACTCACAAACTCGGCGATCTCTTTCTTCATATTCGGCCACCAAAACCGTAGCTTCAGATCGTTGTACATCTTATCACCACCAGGATGAACCGAATAGGGAGTACTGTGAGACTCCTTGAGAATCTTACATTTTAAGACCTCACAGCTAGGTACACACCAACGACCTTGGAATCGCAGACCATCATCAGGTCTAACGTCGAAGCCTTTGGCGCGACCTTCACTTATACCGACTCGAACTCCTTTTAAGAACTCATCCTCTCTTTTCTTAACTCGGATCTCATGAAGGATCACGGGTTCAACAACCATCGCACTCAAAACCAAAGTACTAGGAAGAACTACCTCAAGGCTCATCTTCTGGAACTCTCGACTCAAATCATCAGGTAACACCATCATGGATCTCATAGCATGACATATCTTGCAACAAAAAGCATCGGCAACTACGTTTGCCTTACCCTCGTGATACTGCAGCTCAACCTTGTAGTCATTAAGCAGCTCCAACCAACGTCTCTGCCTCATGTTAAGATCTCTCTGAGTGAAGATAGACTTCAAGCTCTTATGATCCGTATAAATGTTGCAAGAGACTCCATAGAAATAGTGTCGCCACAACTTAAGTGAAAACACCACTGCTGCTAACTCAAGATCGTAAGTCGGGTAGTTTATCTCGTGAACTTTCAACTGACGGGAAGCATAAGCCACAACTTTACCCTTTTACATCAAGACACAACCCAAACCAGACTTCGACGCATCGTAGAAGACATCGAACTCAACGCCCTCTTCTGGTAGAGTCAACATAGGAGCAGTAGTCAACCTTTTCTTCAACTTCTAGAAAGAAGATTCACAAGCCTTAGTCCAAATGAACTTGGATTCCTTCTTCATTAACTGAGTCATCGGTCTCGTGATCTTAGAGAAGTCATGCACAAACTGCCGGTAATACCCAGCTAGACCATGGAAACTCTAAACCTCATTCACATTCTTTGGACTCTCCCACTCGACCACAGCTAGAATCTTCGACGGATCAACCATAATTCCATCGCCAGATATCACATGACCCAAGAAGGTAACTTCCTTTAACAAAAACTCGCACTTTGAGAACTTAGCATACCACTTCTGCTTATGCAGAGTCTCCAAGATAACACGAAGATGACTCTCGTGTTCAGCCTCATCTCTCGAGTAAATCAGTATGTCATCTATGAACACCATGACACACTTATCCAAATACTTGCTGAAAGTGTGGTTCATCTGATCCATAAAAACAGCAGGTGCATTCGTCAACCCAAACGGCATCACCAAGAACTCATAGTGACCATACCTCGAGCGAAAAGCAGTCTTAGGAATATCCTCTTTCCTAACCGGAATTTAATGGTAACCAGACCTCAGATCGATCTTCGAGAACACACTTGCACCACGGAGCTGATCAAACAAATCCTCGGTCCTTGGCAAAGGATACTTATTCTTGATAGTAACCTTATTCAGCTCACGGTAGTCGATGCATAACCGCATACTACAATCCTTCTTCTTGACGAGCAAAATTGGAGCACCCCACAGTGAAACACTCGGTCGGATAAAACCCTTATCGATCATCTCCTCAAGCTGCTTCTTAAGTTCCTGTAACTCAGCTCGTGCCATACGATATGGAGCTTTCGAAATGGGACTAGTTCCAGGCAACAACTCAATCGAGAACTCTACATCTCGCTCAGGAGGAATACCAGGTAGATCCTCAGGAAAGACATCGGGAAACTCCTTAACCACAGGGATATCCTCTAACTTCAACTCTGGTGAAACATCTCAAACACTGCACAGATAGATCTGATGACCCTTTCTACCCTGTTAGCCATCTTCAAAGCAGAAACCCACTTGACCGTAGGTGTGACCCTAATACCTTGATAAGGAACCCTCGAACCTGTAGGACTCTTAAGAACGATCTTCTGATCACGACACATAAACCTGGCGTCATAGCGAGATAACCAGGCCATGCCCAAAATCACATCAAACTCTCCTAGTTTGAATTGGACAAGATCAGCAAGAAGGATCGCCCCTGCAATACTGATAGGTACGTCCTTGAATAGAACGGAGCAAGAAATAATATCACCCGTAGGAAGGGATATAGAGGTATGAACGGATGATGAAGAAGTGAGTCCAGCACGGACGGAAAAGGATTCGGATACGAAAGACATCAACGTGCCTGTATCAAAAAGAACAAAAGCAGATAAAGAGTGAACTATAAAAAAACCCGTAACCACATCTGGATTAGCATCAGCCTCGACACGACTCATAACGAACACTCGGCCAGTCTTCGGAGCATCAACCTTCAGCGCTTCCGTCTTTGGTTTCTGGGGACAATCGATCGACTTGTGTCCCGGAGCCTTGTATGTATAACATGTAATCGGAGCACCAGTAACACAAGTCATACCTGAGTGGTACACCTTCCCGCACTTGTAGCAAGACAAATCCCTCTTAGCTTTACCCTGGTCACGCGGAGTGTACGAACGGGCCTCATACTTCTGCTTCTTCTGGGGAGCACTAGGAGGAATATAAGGCCTCTTCACAAACTTACTCTTCGCACTCTCCTCAGCCTCGGTAGAAAGTACTAAATCATAGATACTAAGAGCACGATCGTAAGCCTACTGGAAAGAAGTAGAAGGAATACCAGACATAGCAGTCCGGACCTTGGGAGCCAGATTCTTCTCATAGCGACGGGTCCTTGAAACCTCGTCCATAGCCACAGAAGTAACAAATCGTGACAGCTTCACGAACTTGTTAGTGTACTCCTCTACAGTCATGGAACCCTGCTGCAAACGAAGGAACTCCTGCTCCTTCTGCCAATGCATCTCCTCAGGATAAAACCATTTCTTCAGAGCCTCAGAGAAAACAGCCCAACCATATCCTGGCTGAACTTCCAGACCAGCTCTAGTAAGAGCCTACCAGTTTCCGGCCTCATCCTTCAGATAATAGGTGGCAATATCCATCTTCTGATCCTCAGGACACCCAGTAGCGAGGAACAACTTCTCGATCTCTCAAATCTAAGCCTCCAAAGCAGTAGGATCATTCGCCCCATCATAAGTAGGAGGATGGTGACGAGCAAAGCGATCAAAAACAGTTGGTTGTGGATGGTTGTTGTTGTTGTTATTGTTGAGGTGATTAGTGAAACCTTCGGCCATAGATGCCAAAGCAGCCTCAAGTCTGCTGATGCGACCAACATCGGTCTCACTATTCACGTTACGCACCATATGCAAGAACAAAATCTTGTTATAAGTGGTAGAACCTAAGTGCCACTCCAAACAACTACTCATACACTCTACAAACATAAGAAAACCAACGAATCCTATTGGTTTCTACCCCATTTACTCTAACTCATTAACTAGGTCATTTATTTTAGTCATCAACTAAGGGAGAGTTAGGAGCATGTTCGCTTTGATACCAACTGTAACAACCCGGATTATAAAACAAAGGAAAAACGTAATATACAGTAAATATCAGAGTATAATACTGATAAAAGGGTCAAGGTGGCGGAAACACCTGACCAATCCGGTTCGCTACTAAATCCAAAACCAAACTATTACATTATTCAAAGGTTCTCAAAACTTGAAAACAAACTCCTAATTTATTATTCATCTCGCCGCACAATACCCCAACAAGATATCATCCAAAACAACAATCATCTGAATAACCTGAGAATAGGGGTCGGCAATCAGTCTGGAGTAACTAGATGCTCTCCCAGTCATGTTTACAATAATTGAATATAACTAACAATCATTAACAATTGAAATGCAAAACCAGTAAACATGAGAGACCATCTGTACTCATGAAAAAACCGACAATAACTTGTCATTAAATGATAACATACTAAGACTATCTTATGATATGATGACAACTTCAAAGGAAACATGTGACCACACGTGACAACGTAAACCATATTATGACCACGTGTGAACCATAGAACCAACATAACCACAATACTTGTGACCAAACCAGACCACCAAGCACAATGTATAGAGTGAACGCCGTTAGAGCGATTAACGAACTGCCTCTAACTAATAGAGCGATTAACGAACTGCCTCCATTCAATGGTATGGGCGATTAACGAACAACACCCACAGTGGACCGATTAACAAATTGCATCCACACTATGTGTAGCGTAGAACCACTGCTTACATGCCTAAGACCTGGCCAGACCTCTCGGTGCAATAACTGTACACCGAACGACACTCGGAGAACAGATCAATTAACGAACTGCCTCTACTGGCCTCCCCGACCATAGACCACAACAATCATCCCCGAAGGGTAGCGTTTGTTCTTTCCGATTGTATATAACTGACCGTCATCTATACACCAGCCAACCAACAAATGCAGAGTATAACTGACTGTACCAAAAATGCATGAACCACGTCATGACACAACTCATAGAACAGTGCAACTGACTGTACAACTTATCATTTGAATAGAGTAACCAAATACTCATGCAAAGACAATGTTATATCATAATTGATTACAACTTTACATACGAAACAAGCACTAATGATCAATGTTAGAGTAAACTTAACCATAACATGAACTGTAAACGTGAGGTTATACTAGCCTCGACTATAACTTCAATAAATATCTTTGAAGTTATAGTAACCTGAACCATAACCTTGACACGAAACTCAAAGTTATACTAGCATCAACCATAACCTTGAGCCATAATCCTAGGGTTACGTTGGTCTCAGCTATAACCTTAACTCGTAGTCCAAAGTTATAGTAGCTCCAGATATAACCTGGATTCATATTTTCAAGGTTATACCTCAAACAACCATAACTAGAGTAACATCCGAAAATTGTACCAACTTCAGCTATAACACTCGAATCATCATCAAGGTTATACTAGCTTTAACTATAACTTTGGAGAGAACTCTTGGCCGCCTATCATGCCGCCATTAGGGTTTCATTCGTAAACCCTAATTACGCTCAAGATACCCATAATTAATGCATAAGCAACATATGATATATAATTAATGCATTAAAACATATACAAACACGCGAAAACACAATTAATCATGATAATAAACAATCTAAAATGTACCAATCATACAAATCAATCATTAAATCACATTTTACATCAATTGGCATAAACACAATTAAAAGAGAAACACCTAGTTACCTTATCAAGCAAATAATCCTAAAGACCGTCTTCAACGATATAAACGTCCTCTCCAGGAGCAACTTCCACGCCTTCATTATCGTTTCACACGTGCCAAAGAAGAACGAATCTAAAAAATATACTAATATAAATATAAACTATAAAAACTACGCGAAAAAACAAAAAACTTACGAAGAAGATAGATAGATCCAAGGAGTAGGATCGATCTAAGCACGAAAGATGATGAAGAGAACGATGAAGGAGGCGCACGAAACCCTAGAGAGGGTGGAGGCTCGCGACACCAAGGGAGAAAAGAGAGGAGAGAAAACTAGGTTTAGGGTTTTGTGAGAGTTATGAGAAAAGAAAAGCAAGGGTTTGGTTTCCTTCTTATATATAGAGAAGCTCATGGGTTTATTCCAAACTTAGGCCCAAAATTCACCCATATACTCCAAAATCACGTGAGACCCAAGAAAAGAACGGGTCTTCACCGTTTTCGAACCCAACGAGTCCAAAAGACACGAGACGGATATTTTTCCGGAAAATAAAATATGAAATATGGATAAGGAAATATATTATGGAAATTAGGGGTGCTATAACTCAAAATGAAAGTAATACGATTTCTGACATGAATACGGATTCTGTCACAATCTGTGAAACTCACCCATCTTTGTCAGTTAAGAGTGATTGTAACTGCTTTGGTACCTCTACTCTTGGCTCTACCAAATACTCCTTCTCCAACAAAAAAACAGGCCTATAAAAATTTGTTTTTTTCGTCCAAAGATTACGAGAACTTAATGTTAGGAAGGAAGCTGCAATTTTTTCATCCGAAATCCGGGGCCTCTTTGATAGTTCACCCCCTCTTTTCTAAAACTTCTACCTCGATGGGAATTCCTCATGAAAGTTCTTCATGTGAAGCCGCGGTTTCCATTTCGTCTCCTCTGCACGTGAATCTTTTTACATCCATTGACATTTTGCTAGGACAGCTGAACAACTTCACTGATGAGGTGGATCAGCCTCTTGAAGTCAAGAGGCCATGTTTATCGACCGAGAGTATTTTCGATCCCAACATTGAGGTTAGAGAGGTTTCAATGGTCAAAAGTACACTTTGGAGCAGTTTGGAAAGGACAGTTCTGATCACTTGTCATGTCAAAGTTCATTTATCTTTTCAGCCGTGAAGACACACTCAAGCAAGATATGTAGCCGACATTTAATGGGTCGTAATCGCGCTAAATTAAAGAATAAATTGATGGTAATGGTTGGAGGTTCGACTGTCTCCTCTAGATTTACGACTCTGAAAATGGTCGCCAGCTTTAAAAGAAAAGAGAATTGTCCAATCCAGTTCGATGCCTTTTACTTTCACCACGTAAGAGGCGTCGTCATTTTATTTCTACCGAGTCTGTTTGTATTACTAGTTATGGTAGTTGTGTTTCTTCTAGTTTAGGGGCATCTAATGCCCCTCGGTTTGCACTTTAGTTGGTGTGTATGTAATAGAACCTTATGTTTCTATAAAATAGTACATGTTTGTCTAATAAAAACTCTAGGAGTAGACTTGACAAACGATTTGGTTTGGGTTGTTGGGTTTCGGGCCAGGTTAGCCATATTATCGGGTTAGTTCGAGTGGGGTCGGGTTGTTTTGGGTTTCAGGTGTTTTTTGGGTTTGTTGGTTGGGTCAACGATTAAGAGATAAAAAATTACATTTAGTATTATTACCTACTTTTAGCTTAACTTTAATTATTGATTCATTTTAACACAAATAATATTAAGTGTGCTTTTAAATTAGTCATTTCAAGTCTTATTTGTTCAATTAGAGTTATGTTTTGTCTAGTCATTTTCGAGTCGGGTGGTTTCGGGCAATTTTGAGTCGGGTTTGTTCTGGGTCAACAAAGCTCGACTCATGTTCGAGTCGGGTCAGGTCAATTCAGATTTCGAGTCACATTCGGGAGTTGTATTTCAAATCAGTTTCGACTGGTTAGCCTTTTTCGGGTCGGGTTAGTTTTGTCCTGTCCGTTAGGAGTAGTTTAGGTCCTCTATTTGGTAAAACTACCTGAAAAGGTAGCTGAAAACTTAAAAGATATTGAAATTTGATAAAGTAATTAATAAGCTAAATAAAACTTAAGAGTTGATAAGCTAATTGATTATACAAAAAAAATGTTTTGACATAGACAAGACACGAAACCTAAGCTAGACGGGTTTGTTAGGTTCATATACCTATTATTAGACTCCTCTAATAGTGAACTAATTAAATTCTTAATTATTTGTTCTTAAGATCTAGTGCATGCATAACAAAATAAGAGATTTATAAGAAACACAATGTCCCTTACATTGTAGGTTGGTTCAAAAATATGGGCACAAGTAAGGTCACTTTCCTTCACTTGTTCTTGAGCTTAATATGATGGATGATCCTCCTAAGACTCCAAGTATAGAAGACACTCCAATAAGTTGCACCCAAGATTCAACCCAAAAATTCCTACTAATATTAACTAGATATGTAGTAGAAATGCTACCTTAATATTACTAATATTTCTAGTATTACTACTTCTAGTAATAGTTGGAGAGTATTAGTATTTGAGAGTTGTTGGAGGATTTTGCATGTGAGGAAATATGAGTGCAAAAACAAGCAAAAAGCAAGAGTGAAAAATGAGCAACAAGTGCTCTTATTTAAGAGCAAAAAACCAGTTGCTCTCTGATGTGACTCATATTTGAGCATATTTAGTCCCCGAATTAGCCTCGTTCCTATGCTTTTTAGTGCATAATTGGGTCATTTATTATCTTTAGTTTCTCGTTTTGCATATTCTTTGAGGTTTTGATCCCTTGGTAGGAAAGGAGTGCGAACCTTGCATTTTCATGGCAAAATGGAGCTAAATTGATCGAATTCAATGACCAAGCATCAAAGGGAAGACAATGCTACAAGGCCTATGTATATAATAAAGTAGATTGGGCAATGATGAAAGGATCCTTGCATCTCCAACAAGGTCCCCGAGGATTTTTGAAGAAAGAAAAGAAGAGAAGGTGCTGTGAAGGAATCCGAGCGTCGCAGTGCCCAGGACGAGCGTCGCGCTGCTACAGTCCGAGCGTCCCGATGCCAAAACACTCATCTTGAGGCGTCATGATCCGAGCGTCCCGACCCACAATCCGCTCGGATTCTGCTCCAGAACCAACCGTCCCTCAGCCAAGACGCTCGGGATGAGCGTATTGTTTGAAGACCACAAAAACGGAGATGAGCATCTCCTTGGAGAGGAGCACTTCCTCAACTTTTCTTAAGGGTCTTAATAGTCATTTAAACCCTTAGTAACCCTAATCCTTGTACCTAATCTCTAGTATAAATACCCCATTGTACTACCTAAATTATCAGGTCATCTTAATAGGATCTTAATCAAGTCCTAATACTCTCTTAATCTTGTAATCAATCCTTAATTTAGCATTAATACAAATCTCATTTCTTAATCATTCCTTAATTTCTCTATTGTTCATCATTTATTTTGAGTAATTAGAAGATTATTTGGGTTTATTTGGAGGATTGACAACCTTCCATCAATCATCAAGTACTTCATTTATTCTTTGCATTATTATTTGGAATAATCTTTATAGGTATAATTCTATCTTAATCCTTTTTAATTATTGTTAATCATCTTCATTTGTTCATCATGTTTTGCCTTGCTAGTATGATTGACAACCTTGTTAGCATGTTAAATTTGATAATGAGTAAGTAGTTTCCTTAACTAGGGTTAATGGGGAATTTGGGAAATCAACATGGGGATTGATTCATGCTTAATCTAATATGTTTTCATAATTAATTTGCTTGCTTGTTGTGATTTCAACTTATGCACATGTTATGTTT
The DNA here is from genome assembly GCF_048544455.1 of Silene latifolia. Classification (NCBI taxonomy): domain Eukaryota; kingdom Viridiplantae; phylum Streptophyta; class Magnoliopsida; order Caryophyllales; family Caryophyllaceae; genus Silene; species Silene latifolia. Next base: position 233,923,430 of record NC_133537.1, read on the forward strand.
GATGAAATGCGAGCCTATAAATCCTTGCATTTTTACCAATCACTTACCTTTTCAATGAGACTTGTAAGACATAAACTAACTCGAGTCTCATTAGACCATGCATATAGTTGGATAGGGAGGATTAAGTCGACTTTTAGGTGTTGTACAATCTAATCTATTCGGCTCCGGGACCCAAACCTTCCTAAGGATTGTAAGATATACACTAACTCGATCCCATCACAATAATAATTGCTTGCATCTAGTAGAAAATATGTTTGTATGATCAAATCCCATGAATCCCCTATGAACCTATGACACTCTATTGCTTTTAATCAATTTTTTACATCTCATTTTAATCATCTTGCTTACTTTCATTATTTTGTTTCCATTGTTATTTAGTTTAGTTGATCTCCTACCTCAACCCAAATTGTGACACCCTTAGACACAACCACTTGCAATCGAAAATCCTACATCAATACCCGCCCCTTGGGATCCGACCTTTACTTACCTCTTTACTAAAAGTAGAGTAGTTTGTGAAGTTATAAATATTGTTTTGGTCTAGGTAACTCTTAACGACAAGTAACCGAAATCCATACACCGACCAAAAATGGCGCCGTTGCCGGGGACGGTGTTAACTTGATTTGATTTTTTTTGATTGTTTTTAGTTGTGTCTTTCTTTACCTTGGGGAAGTGAAACTCCTCAAGGTTTGTTCTAATTGTTTTCAAGTTGTTTGATATTTTGCATGTCTAGGAGATCACAAGGTAACTTGTTACCCATTGATCTTGAAATTGAAAGAACTTTGACCAACAATAGAAGGCTTGCTAGAAATACTTTGAGAGGTATTGGTGAGATTTTGTACATCCAACCAAATAATATTGAGTTCAACCCTTTTGCAAGAGAAGGAGTGGATAACATAACACATAACCAACCACAAAATCCACCCACAATGCCTAAATTTTCATCACATTCCATACCAACCGAGGAGAACCTACCAAATGGTACTCCCACACCACAACATTTGACCGATAATTTCATTGCAAAATCCGCATTTATACAATTAGTTGAGAGAAGTCAATTTGGGAGGATGCCTAGTGAAGACCCTCATTCTCATATGGAGACTTTTTGTGACTATTGTGATGCGATTTCTTAAACCGGAGTTACTCAAGACCAAATTCGATGGGTCTTATTTCTTTTTTCTTTGATTGGTTCCGCGAAACAATGGTTAACGAGCCTTGATAAGGATACTCTTGGTATTGACTCTTGGAAGAAATTGGCACTTGCTTTCTACAAGAAATTTTATCCTCCGGAAAAGACTAACATGTTGAGAGCCCAAATCACCGGGTTCAAACAAAGGGATGAGGAATATTTGTATGAAGCATGAGAGAGATTCAAGGATACTTGCCGATCTTGTCTACATCATGGACTTAGCGAGTGGTTCCTTGTACAACAATTTTGGAATGGTCTATATGAAGACTCCCGAAACATTCTCAATATTGGATCAAACGGTATGCTTACCGAAGTTGACGATAATCAAACATGGAACAAGATTGAGGAAATGGCGGTCCATAACTCACAATATAATAGACCTCGTAAGGCTACTAGAGGAGGAAAGCATGAAGTTGACTCTATTACTCAATTGGGTGCTCAACTTAGTGCTCAGATTGATACCATTAATTTGAAGTTTGAAAAGGTTATGACTAAGCTTGAAGAAGCCTCCAAATCGCCTAAGCAACATGTTAATGCCATGGTGGCATCTTCATCAATTCCAAGAGGAGTATGTGAGAGTTGTGGAACTTTGGGACATGACCAAAGTGAATGTAGGAGAACACGTGAACAAGTGAATGCTTTCCAAGCATACAAGAGTGGTACCCCTTATTCCAACTATTACAATGAAAACACCAAAGTCCATCCCAACCTCTCATACAAAAGCCAAAACGTTCAAAACCCTCAAACAACATACACCAATGAGAAACCAAGCTCAAAGACCCTTTTACAATCAAAACCAAAGTTATCAAAACCAAACTCCATACAATCAAACAAATGACCAAGGTTTTTATGTTCAAAAAGCGGTCCTCCAAATGCAAAAGAACCAACATCAATTTTTCACTCAAATGCAAAAGGATAGCCAAGCAAAAGACATCACCATTAAGAACATACTAGCTCACACAAAGATGTTGGGGACACAAATGTCTCAATTGGCATCTTCAAGTTCACAAAGACCAAAGGGGCAATTACCACCTCAAGGTAATCCCCCAAGACAAGAATCAGTGAGTGCCATCCATTTGAGGAGTGGTACAAGGTATGAAGGGCCGAAGAGGCCCGTTGATGAAGATGTTGTGGATGCTAGTGACAAGGAAAGAGTTGTTGAAAACTCTTAAGAAGAAGAACCCACCATTCAAGGAGTTTCAAAGGAGAATGAAGAGAAGGCTAAAGCGAAAGAGCCTATTGTGATTCGATTTCCATTTCCAAGTCGTCAAGCTAAGCCTAAGTTTGATGAACAACTTGGGAAGTTTATGGAGATTGTCAAGAACTTAGAAGTCTCAATTCCATTTACAGACTTAATCAGTCACGTTCCGACCTATGCGAAATATATGAAAGATATTCTTACAAAGAAGAAATCCATCCGGAAAGTTGAGACTATTGCTTTCACTAAGGTGAGTAGTGTCATCCTAAAAGGAAGTTCACCCCCAAAACTAAAGGATCCGGGAAGCTTCTCAATTCTATGTACCATTGGCGACACCACGATCAACAAAGCTCTATGTGACCTTGGGGCTAGTGTGACGGTCATGCCATATTCGGTGTGCAAGAGGCTAGGAATGGGAGAGCTTAAGTGCACTAACACTACAACAAATTGTCACTTGCACCACGAATTATGCCACGAGAATTTATAATTTGTGGATAAATTCTGCTTAGCCACGGGAATAACTTATTCATTATTTTGGAAAACAAAATTATGTCACGGGATAACTTTTCCCGTGGCAAAAAGTCACTCGCGCCACGAATTAGGCTACACCCGTGGCAAAAAATCATTTTAGCCACGAGCTATGTCACACCCGTGGCGAAGTTTTATTTAGCCACGAAATATCCCGTGGCAAAAATATTTTTTAGCCACAAACAAACAAACACCCGTGGCGAGTATCTTTTCCGGCTTAAATTAAGATATTTTCATGTTAAGGCAAACCTAAAAATTGCTTGATTATAAAAAATACAAAATCTGAATTAAATTTAATCAAATATAAATAATATGAAAATAAATTTAAATATAAAATTTTGGAAACACTTTGATTAATTTAATTAGTATTTTTTATTGTTTTATTTACTTTAATAAGAAATTTTAAAATTTTATAAACTTATATGTAAGTAAAGAAAAGTTTATCGTCTAAATGTTTTGATTTTTTTTTTACAAATCATAATTATGTTTTGTAGGTTTTTAAGAACATTTATAGTTTAAGAAATTCGTTTTAATATATAATTTTGTTTAATAAAGTCGTGAATTTCTTTTAATTTCTTTTACTTTTTAAAATAAAACTTTATAATCTTGAATAAAATTCTTAAATGATCGTACCACATTTAAAGACATAGCATATCAAATTAAATAAATAAGTTATTTACCATATATCTTAGAGAAATATAAAATTAATATATCGTCAAACCGTTTCATTCAAAATTTGATTTACAACTTTATTTGTAAGATATTTATAGAAAAATTTGAGTTTTATATAAAATTTAACTTGTTGAAAAAAAATTTGAGAATTTTTTTTAGGGGTGAAAAAGAAACAAAAATTAGATTAAAAAATTGATTAAATCAAATAAATGCTCTAAAAAATGGAAGTAAAAAAAATGATCTCCCACAAATCAATTAAAAAAAATATATTGGAAAAATTATCAATATAAAAATTCAATATGGTGAATTTTTTTCATTCAAAATGAGCGCATAACAGGGAAAATATAGAAATTATAATAATTTAATTTCACAAGTGCAAATAATGTGAAAGTTTTGAGAAAAGAAACGATAAATTATAACAATGAGAAATCAGTTTAGGAAAATAAGCGATTCTATTGTACGACGGTCTTTTTCGTGTTTTTTGGGTAAAAAGTGACTACTTTTTGGTTAATAGTGACCACTTTGGGGGAAAATAGACCATTAGTTATAAGAAGCGGTCATTATTTTACAAAAAAAAATGGTCACATTTTTCATATCGCAGGTACGACGGTCATACTAAAGAATTTGTATAGAAAAATATACGAAAAAATGAGTACACGAGAAATAAAAATAAGAATGTTGATAAACTAAAGAAATAGAAAAAATGTTATGAAAACAGGATTATGTTTACTTTTTGGAGAAAACGGTTTTGCTAACTTTAGCAAAAAAAATGACGTCAAAATTATAGTCGGGAGGTTAACATCAAAAATTTGATTGTTTTGGCCAAAATAATGTTTTTCTCGCAAAAATTTGTAAATCATGTAACATTTTTGTAATTAAATAGTATTATAGGTAAATTTTGAAAGAAAAAAAATAAACTTAAAAGGATTCAAAGCGCTAATTATATCAACAAAGTTAACTTTCAATTTCGGTAGCACATCAAAAGAACTCTATTGTTAAGCGTGCTTAGGTGAGAGTAATGGTGGGATGGGTGACCTCCTGGGAAGCCTCTCCGATACGCACGGATGCATGATTGGTGAAAACATGTTTACGTTCAAATGAATCAAGTTAACTAGCGAAACAAGTACTTAGATTGTCACGGTTCCATATATGATAAAATATCCATTGTGAAAAAAAAAACAAATTATTTTACATTTTGTTTATTTAATTTCCATATATATTGTTTGCCACGGGAATTATTTTAGCCACGGGAATTTTTTTTGGCCACGGGAGTTATTAGCCACGAGAGAATACGTGGCCAAAAATTCAATAATAGCCACGTTCTTGTTTTTCCCGTGGCTATCTCTTTGCCACGGCCACTTGCGTCACGGTAGGTATTCCCGTGGCAAAAATGATTTAGCCACGGAAATTTAGCACTTGCGCCACGAATTTAGCCGTGGCTCAAGTGCTCATTTGTAGTAGTATAATATCACGCTTCAAATGATGGATCGATCAACGAAGACACCTTTAGGGGTATGGGAAGATGTGCCAGTAAGAATTGGCAAGTTCTTCATCCCGGTGGACTTTGTTATTGTTGATATGGAGGAACACTCCAACATTCCTATCATTTTAGGAAGACCTTTCTTACACACCGCGGGAGCGTTGATTGATGTGAAACATGGAGAGCTCACACTTGAAGTAGGAGATGAAACAATCACTTTTAATCTTGACAAGACAATGAGGGCTCCCCGATTACATGAGCCGTGTTTCATGGTTGATAATTATAGCCGAGAAAGTGATAGGAAGAAGTTGGCATCTCAATGCAAAGAACAAGCTATGGGTAAAGAATCACCACCCACATGGGAGAAGAAAATGGGTAACCTCCTAGATGCTCCATCCAAGGAACAAGAATATTTCAACAAGAATGAGAGCTTCAATAGCTGTAATACCCGGTATTTTAATATGATATTATATTAGGCCGAGTTACCAGCTGGGTCGTGTAGTGTATTTGTGACTCGGGTAATTATGTGACTCGGGTTTTAATTAATCTAACTAGGCTAGGCCCGTATCGTCTTAATAGCACCTATCCTATATGTATAACCCATCTAACCAAACCCTAATCTCCCTATCACCATATTCATTTTTAACCATGAGAAAAGAGAGAAAAGAGAGAAGAGGGAGCCGTGTGTGAAGGGAGCCACGTGAGGCATCATGAGGGCGATTTCTCAGCCTATTCTCATCCTATTTCGTAAGTAGACTATCCTATTACCTCTTTATTCAATTATTAGCATAATTATAGTAGTATTGGGATAATTTTCGTAACCCTAGAATTGGTTTGGGGGTTTTTGATTATAAGTTGTATGAGATAAATGAATGGAATAGTTACATCAATTTACAGATTCGTTGGTCTGTGTTATTTGAATGTTTTACCTGTCTTAAATTCGTGGGATGCAAAAAGTTAAAGAAGAGACTCATGTTTATTCCAAGCCTAGTTTATGCCTGTGAAAATTGGTAGCATTTCACCATGTGGTTTTTCCTGAAGAAATTATTTGTGAACGTCTATCTAAAAAGTCCGCGAATCAGTAGAGGCTGAAAGATTACTTCTAAAACATAATTTAGATATTGAATTGGTGTTGGGTCTTTTTCATATATTTAATTTAAAGAGTTTATATGAGTTAGGCATTGGTTTTACTTAGAAATCATTTGTCAAACTCGTTTTATGAATCAATACTTTTTATGGGACGGTTTCTGTCAGTTTTTGGAAATCAGTCTGAAAACTCTTGATAAGTTTGGAATTTGAGAAAAACACGTTAGATATACTTTGTAGCTAAGACTCATGGGGTTCCAATCCAATTGGCCTTGTATCAAGTTGAGTTTTCTGAAATTAGTTATGTATTTTATTCCGAGTCTGTCATGTGCTGGAAAATCAGGAAAAATCGTGTTTGTTCTTTAAGTTGATATTCCTATTAAGTTATGATGAGTCTAGGTTATGTGCATGATTATTTGATTGTGTAGGTGGTAATTATACATAATTTTGTTATGTAGGTGACGGATATGTGAAGGATCATAATTGATTGCTTGTGTGTTTGGATTGCGAAAAGGTAGGGAAATACACTTGACTTATTATCGTTGTTGTTGAATTGTGTTGACTTGATTCATGGTTGTTGATTTACGTTATGATTCATATACGGGAAGGTGATTGACTGAATTGATCGTATTGAGTATGATATCACAACATCGGGTAACCGGCATGATTTTATGATTTATCAGTTCAATGATATATATATATATTGTGTTGCATTAATTTCGTTTGAGCATTCATATGCATTGGAGATGGAGGATGTTGGGGTGATGTGGTGTGGTGATGATGATGTTGTGATAAGGCCCAGGCGGGTTCTCGCAGACTTGCCCTGGTGTCCTCGATTCTGCGAGTGAAATGGGCGGACTACGGTCGATATATATAGTCTACCGGGGATCGGTATGGCTGGGCGTTCCGGGTTATGAGTTATGAGACTGGTTATGAGATATGAGTCGAGATGGAGATGGAGGTGACGGAGGAGCATGCATATCATATTTTTTTGTTGTTTCATTGTTTTCCCTACTCAACCTCGTGGTTGACCCTGTGTATTCGCGAACACCTGTGATGACCCAAATATTGGCGAGCAGACTTGACAGGTTTAAGAGATAGAACGGGAGCTTGGTGGGCGTGAGACACTGGATCAGAAGACTTAGTAGCTAGATCATCATCTAGAAGACTTCCACTTTTTTTTTGTTAGTTTTTTGTAATTTGACGTAAAAGAGGTTTTGTAATAATTAAGTTAAAGTAATTATATAATTTTGCCTTGGAGTTTAATTTGTTATTCACTACCTCGGGAAACCGAGATGGTAACAGTCCGGTTTATTAGGGAATATCTTGCTAAAGGCTCCTTCATAAACCGGGGTGTTACAATAGCTCACCACCACTCATGACAAGTATATAAGAAGGCCTCATTGGCCATAATGACAAGAAGAAAGAGGAGTTGTTCTCATCAACTCGTGATATTATTGGGGAATAAGTAGATGAAGTATGCGGTCTTTGGGATGATGAGTTTGAAGGGATATTCAATCCCTATATCGGTAATGCTATGACCCAAGACCACCATGAAGAACAACAAGTGCAAAGGTCTATTGAAGATCTTTATCATAACAATGAACAAGCTTTCGACTACTTCTTCAAGGTGTTGAGCAACATCAACAACACCTTGAACATGCCCCCTTGACCTCTCATTAATGGATGAGAGTTTGGTGGAGTCCTCCCTAAACCACCATTTGTAAATATTCTAACCCCTTAACTTGCATTTTACTTATTGTATTGCATTTTTGTCAATATTGGATTTATATTCTTATGCCTTGATCAAGATTTTCATCATTTTGAGAGAAAGTGAGGGAAGGACTTATGTGATTATTAATGTGTAGTGTTTTGACATAGTGTGGGGATAGCAAATTGCCTAGGCTATCCAAGCCTTCGTAGTGGCTCCGCAATGAAGACCAAATGAATGAAGAGTAAATGACACGGGTTATGAAATACCCACGGATAGACCTGAATTCGTGTGGTAAAGGGAGAATCCGAGCGTCCCAAAGGGAATCCGCTCGTCCTGAAGATAATCCGAGCGTCCTGGGTAGGATGCGCTCGTCCTGAGATAGCTGGAAAAAGAAGTTTTTGCTCTGACTGATAATCCGAGCGTCCCACTTGAGAATCCGCTCGTCTAAGTCATGACGCTCGTCCTACAGAGAATCCGCTCGTCCTACAGCTGGTAAAAATTGGGATTTCTCCCTGACAAGGAATCCGAGCGTCCCGAGAGCAATCTGCTCGTCCTCCTTCAAAAAGACACTCGTCTTCCTCAGAAGACGCTCGTCCCAGCACGTCTTTTTCCTGAAGCCAACTGCAGTAGAATCCGAGCATCCCGACCCTAGTCCGCTCGTCTCCCCTCTGATTTTCAAATATAACGGGATTAAAACCCCAACTTTCCAAATTCATTTACTCATTCACAACATAAACACAACTCCAAACCCTCAAAACCCTCATTCTCTCTATCAACCAACATCAAATTTCTCAACCAAAATCACTCAAATTAAATCCAAACTTCCTCAAAACTCAAATAAATCACTCCTTTACCAACAACAAGTGATTAAAACACCAACATCTTCCAAGTTTGATTCGACTTTTAGGATACAAGGCAAAATTCAACTATCCTAAATCCATTTGGGTCTTATTAGAATTTGAAGAAATCAAGCTTATCTTTGGTGTTACTACACAAAGGAGAAGATGGCAAGAACAAAAGGTGGAAGCAAGGCACCCTCAAAGAAGAACCTTTCCAAAAGGCAACAAGCTCTTCAAGCTATTCAAGCATCTAAGGCATTGGTGGTTCAAAATGCAAGGTTCGAAATTCAAGAGTCTATTCCTCCTATGGAAGCTACTACTTCTACTCCGGTTGTTGAACAACTAGATGATTATCCGGAAGTAATTTTCACTTCCGACTCTCTGGTCGGTACCTCTTGTGAGGGTTTAGTTTTCGGTACTTGTCGTTAGGAGCACCTAGACCAAAACACAATTTATAACTCCACAAACAACTCTACAATTAGTAAAGAGGCAAGTAAAGGTCGGATCCCAAGGAACGGGAATTGAGATGAGATTTACAATTGCAACTAGTAGTGTCTAAGAGTGTCACAATTTGGGGTTTGAAGTAGAAGATCACTAAACTAAATAGCAATAAAAGTAAACAAGCAAGATAATTAAAAAGGGATGTAAACAATTGATAAAAGGCACTAGGGTGTCATGGGGTCATAGGGGATTCATGGGAATTGATCATACACACATATTCTCAAATTATAAGCAAGCAATTATTGTTGTGATGGATCGAGTTGGTTTATATCTTACAATCCTAAGAAAGTTTGGGTCCCGGAGCCAAATCGATTAGATTGTACAACACATACAAGTCGACTTAATCTTCCCTACTCAACTATATGCATGATCTAATGAGACTCGAGTTGGTTTATGTCTTACAAGTCTCATTGAAAAGATAGGTGATGGGTAAAAAATGCAAGGATTCATAGGATCGCATTTCATCAAACATAACATGTGCATAAGTTGAGATCACAACAAGCAAGCAAATAAACTATGAAAACATATTAATTTAAGCATGAATCTGAAGGAAATGTAGATCTATATACATACTAACATACTCATATATGTTAAAATTAATTTGTCATAAAATTAAACATGGATTTTATGCATGCAAACAAATAAATAAAATAGAGGAAAAATCATGTTCTTACAATGGAAGTGTCGGTTTTATGGGCACAAAAGAAATCTCCTTTTCTTTTGTTCTTGAGCTTTCCTTTAATGGAAGAAACAAGATCCAAGTGTAGGATCTCTCCTTAGGAATAATACCCAAAGCTAACTCTTAATCTAATTAATATTATATGAACTAGTACAATATTAATCTTGTGAAAAATTGAACCAAAAATTGTTTGGTTTTGGCTCCTAAAACCGGGTAGGAGAAGAGGAGAGCAAGAGTGTTATTTTTATCTCTCTAAAAATAATTTTTATCAAGTGAATGAATAATAATAATCACCCACACATTCATATGGTGAATGATAACTAAAATAAGCAAAAGAACCCTTGTTCTTTTCAATGGAAAACCGGGTAGGGTGGAGGATAAAGGGCCAATGCATGCACAATTTGTTCTTTACAATAATGTGTAGGGTGCATGGCTAGAATTAGGTTAATCATCATTATGCTTACCACTAATTTAAACAAACACAATATTTGTTTAAACCACCTCCCATTTTCGGCACATATGATAATATGGGATCCATATTATTTTTGTCAAATGTCAATATGTCACATGTCATATGTGACATAAATTTGTTTTGTATTTTTAACATATTAAAAATCAACGTATTAATAAAAATACGTCATATACAAAAATCAACTTAGTAATTCATAATTACCTGTGCCAAAATATTTTACCAATTTATAAATCATATTTATAATAATTCATTCAAATCCAATTGTTTCTTTAAACAATAATTTCATCCGAGTAATGATACAATTCGATTACTCAGACCATATCTCATTTAATCACATTTCAATGTGATACGTAAATTTTACTTCCAAAATCGTCCGTCAATTTTTCAAGTAATTTAATTAACTCGTAACATTATACGATTAATTAAATGATCAATTAAGAGTGTTGCCCTATAGGTATGACCTAGGGGTCAATCGATCACCACCGTCAAATCGCGACGAAGAATGTCAAACTCTAGTCATCCAATCATTACCGATATATGTTGACCAGTTGACAGTAAAAATACTTCCCAATTGTATTCTATAAAATGAGATTTAATAATGATTTTAAATCATGTGATCGCACCATTGTTGAGGACACATTTCCCAACAATCTCCCACTTGTCCTCGACAAGTGTGCGTCACCAATTCTCTTGTCCTATTACTATCTCCCACTCAATGCAAGGTGTCTTTCAGGTCGTACTTGCAAGTGATCATATCGAGAGTGGTTTCCTCGATCCGAGAATAACCGATTGACCGGACTTATCTATCATAGATACTTTCCGAGCGTGGCCACGCATTTCCGCTTATTACTCCTCGAGTGGCCCCGAGATATTGTTATAACCCCGACTAGGGGTGGACAATTCCTATCGCACTCATTCCCTTCGACTAGCCACAACCATCATAACCCAAAATATGCCCATTTGACCCCATTTACGAAGGTCGTAGTAACAAAAATCAAAGTTAATCTGAAACTGTGCCATCTTAGGCGAATTGTCTTTAGTCAAAAGAATCAACTCATTTGAATACTATAGTAGCTCTCGCCACGACCAGGCTATATAAATTTGCCAGAACTCTATAAGCGGTCATAAGGCACGACAAAATGTTCCTAATAATCTGCCTATGTGATCGACTAGTCATCTCACATGACTCTATGGCACTTGAACTTGCCATCAATCGCCTCACACTCTAGTCACTTCGAGACGTCACCTCATACAAGTGACTATGGGCAAATACTATGTTAATCCGTGTTCACTTTAACGGGGTTCAATTTGTCTCTACAACCCGTTTGGATGTAACAATGTATAAATTAAAGATAAAAGACAAATGTGATTATGAACATGAACAAAAACAACACTTTTATTTCATTTCAAAATCTAACAAAAACTTGCTACACGTTTAAGTCCCATGGACGTAACATGTCCATCATGCTTAGCCTGCGATAAAGGCTTGGTGAGCGGATCGGCTATGTTGTCATCCGTCCCAACCTTACAAATCGCAATTTCCTTTCTTTCAATGAAATCTCTTATTACATGATATTTTCTAAGTACATGTCTAGATCTATTACTAGACTTCGGCTCCTTAGCTTGGAAGATCGTCCCACTATTATCACAATAGAGAGTGATGGGATCATTGGCGGTAGGTACTACTTTTAGACCTTCCGTGAATTGCTCGATCCAAACAAACTTCCTTAGCGAGCTTCGATGCTTTGCAATGTACTCACCTCCGTTGTAGAATCCGCGATTCTGACTTCCTTGAAGCTTCTCCACTACGGCACCACCATTGAGCATAAACACGAAATCAGCTTGTGATTTCAAGTCATCTCTATCTGTTTGAAAACTTGAGTCCGTGTATCCATTGACACGCAACTCAGTGTCTCCTCCAAACACAAGGATAAAATCCTTAGTTCTTCTCAAGTACTTAAGGATGTTCTTGACTGCAATCCAATGACTCTCACCTGGATTTCCTTGATATCTACTCGTCATGCTCAAGGCATACGAGACATCAGGACGTGTGCATATCATGGCATACATGATTGATCCAACAGCGGAAGCATAAGGGATCAACTTCATGCGTTCAACATCATGGGGTTCGGAGGGACATTGAGTCTTGCTCAATATCGTCCCGGTTACCATAGGTACCAAACCCCTTTTGGATTTGTCCATGCTGAACCGTCGAAGAATCTTATCAACATAAGACTCTTGACTTAGTGCCAATATCCTCTTGGATCTATCTCTATAGATCCGGACACCTAATATGCGTTGTGCCTCTCCTAAATCCTTCATTTGGAAGTGGTTACCTAACCACTTCTTAACATAAGACAACATTGGAATATCATTTCCAATGAGTAGTATGTCATCGACATACAAGATTAGGAACACAACATTGCTCCCACTGAATTTCAAGTATAAACATGGTTCCTCAACACTTCGAGTGAAACCATTTTCCTTTATAACATGATTGAATCGATGATTCCAACTTCTAGATGCTTGCTTAAGACCATAAATAGATCTCTTAAGCTTGCACACTTTGTTAGGATTTTTAGAATCAACAAAACCTTCGGGTTGTATCATGTACACCTCCTCTTCTAAATGCCCATTTAGAAAAGCGGTTTTGACATCCATTTGCCATATTTCATAGTCATGAAATGCGGCAATCGCTAACAAAATCCGTATGGATCTTAGCATGGCTACGGGGGCGAAGGTCTCATCATAATGGAGACCTTGGACTTGGGTAAATCCTTTTGCCACTAGCCTAGCTTTTTAGACATCGTCATGTCCTTCTATGCCATTCTTGACCTTGAATATCCATTTGCATTAGATGGGTCTTGCCCCTTTAGGCAAATCTACCAAGTCCCAAACTTGGTTTTCATGCATAGAATCCATTTCGGACTTCATGGCTTCAAGCCATAAGGAGGAATTTGGACTAGAGATTGCGGCCTTGTAGGTGGCGGGCTCATCACTTTCCATAAGCAATACATCGAGTGTTCCGTCTTCCTCGATAAGTCCCACATATCGATCGGGATGGCGAATTACTCGGCCCATCCTTCTTAGTGGAGGAGGTACAACCGCGTTAGACGACGAAGGAACATCTTCTTGCGTCTCTACCTCGGTTTGTGGCTCTTGAACTTCGTCAAGTTCAAAATTTCTCCCACTCTGTCTCTTAGAAATAAATTGTCTTTCTAAGAAGACAGCCTCGCAAGACACAAACACTTTGTTATCTTGAGGTTTTTAGAAGTAATAACCTCGTGAGGTTAAGGGGTAACCTACAAAGATGCACTTTTCGGATCTTGGGGCAAGCTTGTTGTCGTTCTTAGACTTGACGTAAGCATCACATCCCCAAATCTTCATATAGGATATATTGGGAATCCTTCCCGTCCACATCTCACATGGAGTTTTCTCGGTGGATTTAATGGGACTATTATTCAAAGATCTAATTGCGGTTTGAATCGCAAATCCCCAAAACGAGTTCGGTAACTCGGTTTGACTCATCATCGATCGAACCATATCAAGTAGGGTTCGATTCCTCCTTTCGGCAACACCATTAAGTTGTGGTGTTCCGGGTGGAGTAAGTTGTGATATAATACCACGACCTTTCAAGTGTGAATCAAATTCAAGGCTAAGGTATTCTCCACCACGATCAGATCGTAGTACCTTAATCCTTTTGTTCAATTGGTTCTCTACTTCGTTTTGAAATTCCTTGAATTTCTCAAACGCTTCACTCTTGTGTTTCATTAAATAGATATACCCATATCTACTTAAGTCATCGGTGAAGGTTATAAAGTAGTCATAATTACCACGAGCGGTGATACTCATTGGTCCGCATACATCGGTGTGTATGAGTCCTAATAGCTCACTAGCTCGTGTCCCTTTACCACTAAAAGGATTACGAGTCATTTTGCCAAGTAGGCAATATTCGCATGTACCAAATGATTGATAATTAAATGGTGTAATCAAAATAGTTGAAATTAATCTTTTGATGCGATTCTCGTTTATGTGACCTAATCGACAATGCCAAATGAACGCTTTACTTGGGTCACTTGTTTTGAGTTTCTTTGATTGAATGTTATAAATATCATTCGTCGGATTTGAGGTCTCTAAAATGTAAATGCCATTAATGGAAGAAGCTTGGCCAATAACCAAATCATTCCTAGAAATAGTACAACGATTGTTCTTAATGACAAAACAAAAACCGTCCATGTCTAGCATGGCGATTGAAATAATGTTTTTAGAGAGCGTAGGCACATAAAAACAATTATGCAAATACAACTCAAATCCATTAGGCAAAGCTAAAACATAAGTTCCCTTGGATTCGGCCGCTACCCGAGCTCCATTTCCAAGGCGTAGATCCACATCTCCCTTGCTAAGCCTCTCCACATCTCTTAAACCCTGTAAATGATTACAAAGGTGAGAACCACAACCGGTATCTAGTACCCATGTCGTAGTGGAAGTATAATTTATATCAATAACATAAATTTCTTTAGGAATTGTACCTTTTGGAGTAATGAGTCCTTCCCTTATATTTCGCAAATATACGGGACAATTCCTAAGACAATGTCCCATGCCATAGCAATAATGGCACTCATCATTAACTTGCTTGAAGTTTTTTTGATTTTCTTTCCCTTCTTCTTGAACCTCTTGCCCTTTGAAGCAAGAACATGATTGCTAGAGCTCCCACTAGCTTTGGCATCTTTATCTTCCAGAGACAAAGACCCTATAGATTGCATGAGGTAGTCTTCCTGAGACGGACTCACACGAGGTCTAGTAGTAGTGGGTGGTTTAGAAGAGGTGATGAAGTTAAGGTTTCCATCCGAACCTATCCCGAAATGAAGTTCTCTAGTGGTGTCGAAATCATTGTTGGAGCAAATGTCGTCAAGAACATTGTGGTATGATTCAATAGCTATTGGTGCGGTAGCGTTTGATGGATTCATTGTAATGCACTACAAATATGGAGGAAAGGAAATATTAACATTTTGTCTTTTTAAATCATACTTGTAATTAATCAACAAGATATGAACATTTATATAGTGACCTCTACCCAACTATAATAAATGATTCCAAGACCCAAATTCATATTAACTTGGGCACGGTGTGGCCGATGAAACCCTCATCAATATAACTCGGTGGATTAACGTTTTAATCGATTCTACTTTTAGAACTCTTGGTCGATAATATTACATTAACATTTATCTATAGCCCAAAACACATTCAACAAGGGGACGGTGTGGCCGATAAAACCCTTATCGAAAAACTTTTGTTGAGTTCAATCCAAATTTCGAATAAATGTGTCCATGATCCAAACCCACATTAACTTGGGCACGGTGTGGCCGATGAAACCTTCATCAACATGAATTCGGTGGATAGACATTTCACACCCACTTCCCCTACGTAACAAGGTTTGTACCCCGGTGTGGCCGAGTGCACTCCCTCACGAAATAGATTTTCATGGTTTATACTATTTGGTAAGGCTATGTCTCAATTGATTGTTTTAGCGAGAGGTCATGTCAATTTATTATCTATCACGTTTTAAGTGAACTAAAGCGGTGAACTACGATAATTTTAATTGACACGGTCGATAAACTCGATAAAAAGAAGATGCATGTTTTAGTTATGGCGATTTAGCGATGCATGCGACATATAAATAAAATGCAAGCAAAAAATAAATCCTAGTATGGTCTTCCTAAAATAGAAAAACTATTTAACTATTACATATTCGGAAACCAACTCCATTGGTCCCTTGAACTTCGGTTGTGGCACGCATCTCGAGGTAACACCGTCTTTATGTATCGCCATTCTTGAAGAAATCCGTCTTTGGGAACTCCGGAATGAATAAAATTACATAATAAATTACATAATTTCCTATTATACATTTGTAACTAAAATAAAATAAATCTATTAAATTACATAACGGTGATACGAGATCACAATAAAAATTACAACCGAATCGATATTCCCATACATTTCGGGAAATACCAATTAAAATCTAAGGCCATACTAAGTAAAATTACATAATTCAAAATTACATAAATAAAAATTATGACAATCATAAAAAAATGCAGCATTATAATATGTATGATCATGCCCAATTTTATGCTAAATTGCCTTTAATTAGCCAATATCATATATTACTCGGTTTTTACGGATTTGCGTGATTTCAATATTTTTATAATCACAAAAATACATAAACTCACATTTATGCATAAGTTAATTACCCTAACCTCTTAGGACTCAAAATTTAGTCTTCACTAATAATTTGACCATAATTAACCCATATTTTATAAAATTGTTCATAAATAGACCAAAAATTACAAAAATAAGCTATAAACTTCAAATAAATCACAAAATTTCAAATAAATTCAAAATTTGAAATTTAAACTTATGAACATTCTGGAAAAATACCATGACACACATAATGTTCAAAATCTTAGGTTAAAAATTTCGAAATTTTTCCGGAAAAACAATGTTGCGGTTTATCGATTTTTAATAAAATAATCATAAAAACATGGAAAAATTATATTCATTAACTTTTCAATTTTAGATCTGAAAAAAGGTAATAAAAGGCAACATTAGACGTTTTCCCTAAGTCATAGATTATGTTTTATTAATTTTTCACTAATAATGTCACTATTTTTGCTATTTTTCTTCAAAAATCCATAAATCATGCAAAAAGACTTATTTATAGCCAATTATTTTACACACATCTTGTAAAATTGCTTGTGACAACATATTAATTTTCTATGACCAGATTCGAAATTTAACTCATATTAACCTATTTTTCACCTAAATCCGAATTTAATAATGAAAAATCCATTTTTCGAGCATAACAAGTCCAAAAATTATGAAAATATACAGGTTATCTCAAAATAATATATGTGACAACATATCCAAAAATCAATGGAAAATTCGAAGTATAGCTAATTTTAGACCAAAAATAACATTTTTACTCATAAAATCATATTTAAATGCCATTATTGTAATATATGAACAATAAAAATCCGTAAAATTAACCAAAATACCCTAAAACATTTTAGGACAAGAAATATTAACATGCATGGATTAATTTCGTGATATCTCATAATAACACAAATTTTACAAGTTTTATATGTTATTCTTATAACTCGGAAAAACTTTTAACCGATTTGCATGCAAACAACCATGGCTCTTGATACCGATTGAAGGAAATGTAGATCTATATACATACTAACATACTCATATATGTTAAAATTAATTTGTCATAAAATTAAACATGGATTTTATGCATGCAAACAAATAAATAAAATAGAGGAAAAATCATGTTCTTACAATGGAAGTGTCGGTTTTATGGGCACAAAAGAAATCTCCTTTTCTTTTATTCTTGAGCTTTCCTTTAATGGAAGAAACAAGATCCAAGTGTAGGATCTCTCCTTAGGAATAATACCCAAAGCTAACTCTTAATCTAATTAATATTATATGAGCTGGTACAATATTAATCTTGTGAAAAATTGAACCAAAAATTGTTTGGTTTTGGCTCCTAAAACCGGGTAGGAGAAGAGGAGAGGAAGAGTGTTATTTTTATCTCTCTAAAAATAATTTTTATCAAGTGAATGAATAATAATAATCACCCACACATTCATATGGTGAATGATAATTAAAATAAGCAAAAGAACCCTTGTTCTTTTCAATGGAAAACCGGGTAGGGTGGAGGATAAAGGGCCAATGCATGCACAATTTGTTCTTTACAATAATGTGTAGGGTGCATGGCTAGAATTAGGTTAATCATCATTATGCTTACCACTAATTTAAACAAACACAATATTTGTTTAAACCACCTCCCATTTTCGGCACATATGATAATATGGGATCCATATTATTTTTGTCAAATGTCAATATGTCACATGTCATATGTGACATAAATTTGTTATGTATTTTTAACATATTAAAAATCAACGTATTAATAAAAATACGTCATATACAAAAATCAACTTAGTAATTTATAATTACCTGTGCCAAAATATTTTACCAATTTATAAATCATATTTATAATAATTCATTCAAATCCAATTTTTTCTTTAAACAATAATTTCATCCGAGTAATGATACAATTCGATTACTCAGACCATATCTCATTTAATCACATTTCAATGTGATACGTAAATTTTACTTCCAAAATCGTCCGTCAATTTTTCAAGTAATTTAATTAACTCGTAATATTATACGATTAATTAAATGATCAATTAAGAGTGTTGCCCTATAGGTATGACCTAGGGGGTCAACTGATCACCACCGTCGCACGACAGTAATGTCAAACTCTAGTCAGCCAATCATTACCGATATATGTTGACCAATTGACAGTAAAAATACTTCCCAATTGTATTCTATAAAATGAGATTTAATAATGATTTTAAATCATGTGATCGCACCATTGTTGAGGACACATTTCCCAGCAGAATCATCCCCCATGTTGATTTCCCCTAATTACCCATTAACCCTAGCTAAGGAAACTACTCATTATCATGTTGAACATGCTAGCAAGGTTGTCAATCATACTAACAAAGTAAAACATGATGAATAAATGAAGATAATTAACAATAATTAAAAAGGGATTAAGAGAATTATACCTGCTAATGATTCCAATAATAAAGCAAAGAATAATACAAGTACTTGATGATTGATTGGAAGGTTGTCAATCTCCCAATAATAAGCCAAATAATCTTCAATTACCCAAAATGAAAGATGAACAAAAGAGAGATTAAGGAAATGAGATTTGTATTAAGACTTGATTAAAAGTTGATTACAAGATTAAAGAGAGATTTGATTGATATAAACTACACTAGAGATTGCTAAAAAGAACATTATAATCTAAGTAGACTAATGGGGTATTTATAGTGGGGATTAGGTACATAAATTAGGGCTTACTAAGGGCTTAAATGACGATTAAGTCCTTGAGGAATCGCCGGTCTCAAGGGAGACTCCGGTATCCTTTTCGCTGGTCTTAGAAAAATATGCGCATCCTTCATTGAACAAGTAGAAGACGGATTTAGCTGTCACACAATCCGAGCGTCCAAGGCACGGGACGGGCGGATTGTGGGTGTTTTAGACGAGCGGATTCGTGGGGTGGACGGGCGGATTGTGGTGGTTCTGGACGGGCGTCCATCTGAGGAAGACGCTCGGATTGCTCCTCTTGGACGGGCGGATTGTGGGAAATCCGCCCGGATTCTCTTTTAGCTTCTTCCTTTCTTCTTTTCTTCCTTTCTCTTCAAAAAATCCTTGAGGATTTCCTCGGGGATGCAAGGATCTTTTCTCAGCATTGCCCATCTACTATAGTATATACAAAGGCCTTCTAGTCTTATCTTCTCTTTGATGCTTGGTCATTGAATTCAATCAATTTAGCTTCATTTTGCCATGAAAATGCAAGGTTTGCACTCCTTTTCTACCAAGGGATCAAAACCGCAAAGAATATGCAAAACAAAGGACTAAAGATAATAAATGACCCAAATAGGCACTAAAAAGCATGGGAACAAGGCTAATTCGGGGACTAAATATTCTCAAATTATGGTCACATCAAATATCCCCAAACCGAACCTTTGCTCGTCCCGAGTAAAGAGGTGACAAAGACTAGGACCGTTATTTAAACTAACCTAATAGCATAGCCGATATGAGCAATTAGCGGGTCTCACTCCGCCCCTTCAACTGACAACAAGACAACCATGAGGTAGGATGCCTTCTTGCAAGGCAAGGTGGGTCTTGCCAAAATGGCGACACATCCAAACATTAAAGCTCATAAAATCAAGTAATGGATGCATCTGCAAAAGAATAGCCACTTTTCCCATCTAAGTGGCGGAAATTATCTAAAGGGGAAGCAATTCAAGGGTACACACTTCTTCATAGATGCAATTTCTTCAAACTACTAAGCCTAGAAGGATACCAATAAATCACCTCCAAGTTGTGTCAAGCTAGGGTACCTTTGTCCGCAATCGTTAAATGCTTTCGTCAAGAGTAGACTCCCTATGGTGTTAGAAACACCGGAGGATCGCGGAATTCCCCCTCTTGCCTAGACAAGAAGAAGGGTCGTTCCCTCTCTACCATGCACAAAAATGGATACGATGGATAAAGGGATCAATAGATATTTGTGTTTCATTTTGGGAGTTTGCTTTTGTTTTTGTTTTTCCCCCCAGTTTCTTGTGGCATATAACATTTGAGAACACTTTCTTTTGCCATTTCTTTTGATTTTTGGCTTTTCACACTTGACAACTTTCAACTTTTTGCATTACTTTGAAACATTTTCAAAGTCACCCCATATGTAGTGAGGGTGCCTTATATTTGAAGCTTTAAGAGTTCTATTTTTGCTCCTCCTTTCATTTGATGCATTTTGCAAACTTTCTTTCACTTTTAATTTCATTGAACTTAAATCAATTTCTTTTTGTGCCCATTCCCTTTGAGGACAAAAATGTGGTAGAACATGGATGATAGATGCATGGTTTCAAGGGTCACCTTGGAATAAACGGTAGCCAAGGAGTTATCACACCACAAGGTACTCTTGACTAGGCCTTAATCCATGGGTTAAAGGATACTAGCATGACACATCCTAGGGTGTTTTACAAGTATTCTAAAAAGTAAAGTCTTAAGAAGAAAAAGCATCTACTAGGGCCTATATACACTTGTTAAGCTTCCCAAATAGACGGTTTCACAAAATTTTCTAACATGCAAACTATATGCCATGATGCAACTAACACATATACATCCTAATGCAAATGATTCTACCAACTAATATGCCATAAAATTTAAATGCAAGTCCTAAATTCACATTGTTTATACCGCATCAATCAAAATAAAGCCACATAGTCATTAACATAAAGAGGAAAAAGGAGATTGGAAAGATTATACCATGCGGTCTTCAATATCCTCATGTCTCGGATGTGGCGTAGTCGATCAATGTGAATAAGGATGAACAAACACAATATATACAAACAATATATACAAGACTACACTAAAAAGGAATGAACATGTTTTTGGATTTTCAAATATTTCAAATTTTTTTTGATTTTTCGAAATTTTTTTTGATTTTTTTTTGGATTTTTGAATAAAAGTTAGGTTAGAATTTCCCATCCCCACACTAATATGGGCATTGTCCTCAATGGCCAATATGATAGGAAATTATGCAAGTATGATGCATGAATTCTATACTAAATGCAAGCTATACTAATCTACACTACATGATGCATGGGTTTTTGTTTATGACGGAGAGCGTAATTTAGATTACCTCCCGTTGCGTATGCATGTACTTCCCCAAACCGAGATAGACATTATTTCTAATGTCTTGAATTATGGGGTAGTTCATGCACACAAGATGCAATGCATGAAACTAAATGTTGTCATTTTGGATTTTTCAATGGGAACAATAAAAGAACACCTCAATGTGGCCGAGGTGTTAGTCCTCATGTTGCTAGGACTCTCCAACTATGATCAAGATAAAAATAAATAAAACAAAGAAAGAAGTAGACAAACCTCAAGAGGGTAGGAGCCTCCGAAGCTTTCTAGTCCTCCACCATATCATCATTGTCATCATTTTCCTCCATAGAAGCGGACTCATCACCACTTCCCTCCTAACTTCCTTGCTCACTTCCTTCATCATCTTCATTAGCTTCTTCTTCTTCATCATCTACCTCTTCATCAACACCCTCATCATCGACATTCCCATCTTCACCCGGTCTCTCACCCCTAAATGTGCTTGGAAAGAAGACTTCCCTATCCGCCCAACTAGGCAAAGGACATGAAGGATCAAGTAGTCCTTGCCTAGCTAAATGAAGGAGGGGTGGATATTGGGCCAAGTATGCATCTACTCGATCATTGTAAGCTTGTTTATGCATCTCTTGTATAAGTAGAGTCATGTAGTCGTTGCCCACTTCAACATCTTTGGGTTTGAAATCTTGATATTTGAATGGATAGGGTGGTGTGACAATGGAGGAGGAGGGCTCTTCAATTTCGCCCCTTTGTTGATGGATGATGTACTCGGCGCCTTTGGAAAGTGGAAGTAGGTAGTTTGTTCGATGAGCACTCAAGCGGCATATCTTGGAAGGCAAAGTGAAAGATCTAGCATCATTGGTGAGCCACCCATAGTTGGTGTCAAAAGAGTTATGCTTCACCCACTTGTACTTGTTAATCATGGTATCCATGTCAATGAGATGAGCCCCTTTGATCGCCACATAGGTGTTATCCTTGTTGAAATTAGCGTCAAAGTGCTTAGCCAAGAGAGTAACTAGACCTCCATTTACGATAAAAGCGGTGCCTTCCTTACCACAATCAACATTGAGCCATCTTTCCACCAAAAGCCTTAGAGCATTGTAAGGCTTAGTGAATTCCCTTCCAACATTTAAGGTCGACTCAAGTAGAACACAACCGAGCTTTGTAAAGTGATTAGTGTCTTTTCTTGCAATTATAGTGTTCCCGATGACCTTGTGCCACACTCTAATGCCCGGATGGTGGACTAATAGAGCGCGACAAGCATGAAAGCTCACAAATTTCTTCCCAGAAAGTGCCTCCCAAAGAGGAGCGGGGTCATACTTTCCGGGCATCTTATGATAATATGGTGTATCACTAAGACCTAATGCTTTACTCAAAACATCAAAGGTCATGCGCCTATTCACATTGGCAAGGTGAAACTCGATATATGTTCTAGTCTCTACCTTAGTCACTTTCAATGAACTTAAGAATTCCAAGGTAAGGGAGGGGTATGTCAATTCTCTTGTAGTAAACAATTTTCCCAACCCCATGGCTTCAAAGAAGGCTTTTGTTTGTTCAAGGACACCCAATTTGTTCAAGGCATCTTCACATATGAATTTGGTGGGTAGAATGGCTTTCTTAGCATACTTGGCAAATGTATCCCTATGGGAGTTAGAAATGAAAATTACCTCCGGATAGTTGGGTAATTGAGCAATTTCCGGAGTTGTTGATGTTGTTACTTCCAAGGGAGGATCTTGTTGTTGTTGAACTTCCAAGTTTGCATTAGCAACCACCATAGCCATTGAAGCTTTCTTTGCTTGAAGGCATTGTTGCCTTTTTTAGAGTGCCTTTGCCTTGAGTGCCTTTGTTGCTCCTTTTGTTCTTGCCATTGATGATTATACTAAGAAAAGATTGAAAATCTTCAATTTCCAATTATACCCAAATCGATTTTAAGATGAAAGGATTTGCCTTTGTATTTCAAAAATCGACTCAAAGGTTGAAGATTTTGGTGCTTGGGTTGATTATTATGGTAAAAGGAGTGATTAATTGTTGTTGTAAGGAAGTTTGGATTTGATTTTGTTGGATTTGGTTGAGGAAATCTTGTTTTTGGTGAAGAGAGGATGAGGGTTTTGGGGTTTATGGGTAGTGTTTGAAGGTTTGAATGAATGAATGAATGTGGGAAGGGGTATTTAAAACACCCGAAATTTCAAAACTGCAGGGGGAAGACGAGCGGATTCCCGTCGGGACGCTCGGATTCTGCTCTATTTGGGTTCAGGAAATCTCGCCTAAAGACGAGCGTCTTTAAGTGAAGACGAGCGGATTTCTACAATTCAGGACGAGCGGATTCCCTTAAAGACGAGCGGATTCTGTCAGACGAGCGTCTTCTCAGCTGGGACGCTCGGATTCTGTCACAGACCAAAATTTTCAATTTTGCAGCTTATTTGGACGGACGGATTCTTCCACAGACGCACGGATTCCCATAAAACGAGCAGATTACCCATAGGGACGCTCGGATTCCACCTGGTCTACCCGGATTCAGTTCTATCCGTGCACTTGCATATCCCGTGTCATTTTCATTCTTCAAATCCCGTGTTCTTCATTGTAGGGGCACTACAAAGGCATGAGTAGCCTAGGCAATTGTTATCCCCACACTAAGTTAAAGCACTACACATCAATAAAATCATTAGTCCCTCCCTCGCTTCTCTCAAATATGATAAATATCTTGATTAAGGCATAAAAATCCAAAAATGACAAAAATGCAATGTAAGAATTAAAATGC
Source organism: Silene latifolia (assembly GCF_048544455.1). Classification (NCBI taxonomy): domain Eukaryota; kingdom Viridiplantae; phylum Streptophyta; class Magnoliopsida; order Caryophyllales; family Caryophyllaceae; genus Silene; species Silene latifolia. The sequence continues at coordinate 233,947,799 of NC_133537.1, forward strand.
AAGTTAGGGAGTTAGAAATATTTACAAATGGTGGTTTGGAGAGGACTCCACCAAACTCTCATCCTTAGTGAGATGTCATGGGGGCATGTCCAAGGTGTTGTTGATGTTACTCAACACCTTGAAGAAGTAGTCAAAAGCTTGTTCATTGTCATGATAAAGATCCTCAATAGATCTTTGCACTTGTTGTCCTTCATGTTGGTCTTGATCGATAGCATTACCAATGTAGGGATTGAAAATCCCTTCAAACTCATCGTCCCAAAGACCACAAAATTCATCTACTTGGTCACTAAAGATCTCTTGAGTTGATAGAGACATCTCTCCTACATTCTTGTCTTGGCCAATGAGGCCATCTTCTTCTTTGCTTGACGTTGGTGAGCTTTTCAAGCTCTCTTTGTTACAATTTCCTTGCTCTTTTGATGGAGCATCATCGACTTTCTTTTTCCATTGGAGTTCCGACTTCTTCCTATCATCCTTCCGGCTATAATGATCAACCATAAAACCTGGTTCATGCAAACGGGGAGCTCTCATGGTCTTGTCAAGATTGAAAGTTATGCTTTCATCTCCCACTTCTAGAGTGAGCTCTCCATGCTTCACATCTATCACCGCACCCGCGGTGTGCAAGAAAGGTCTACCTAGAATGATCGGAATATTGGAGTCTTCTTCCATGTCAACAATGACAAAGTCCACCGGGATGAAAAATTTCCCAACTCTTACGGGAACATCTTCTCATATCCCTAATGGTGTCTTCGTCGATATATCGGCCATTTGGAGTGTGATATTGGTGCATTTAAGCTCTCCCATCCCTAACCTTTTACTCACCGAGTACGGCATACCACTCACACTAGCCCCTAGCTCACATAAGGCTTTGTTGATCGTGGTGTCGCCAATGGTACACGGTATTGAGAAACTTCCCGGATCTTTAAGTTTTGGAGGTAAACTCCCTTGAAGTATTGCACTACTCACCTTAGTGAAGGCGATAGTGTCAAGCTTCCGGATCGACTTCTTTTTCGTAAGGATGTCTTTCATGTACTTTGAATAGGCCGGCACGTGATTGATTAATTCCGTGAAAGGAATCGAGACTTCCAAATTCTTCACAATTTCCATAAATTTTCCAAGTTGGTCATCAAATTTGGGCTTGGCTTGACGACTTGGAAAAGGAAGTCTAATCATAATGGGCTCCTTCTCCTTGGCCTTGTCTTCATTTTTCTTTGAAACTTCTTCTTTTGATGGTTCTCCATCCTTGGAGTTTTGCACAACTTCTTCTTTGTCACTAGCTTCCACAACTTCATCCTCAACTTGCTTCGTCGGTGCTTCATACCTCGTACCACTTCTCAAGTGAATGGCACTAACCGTTTCATGTCTCGGGGGATTACTTTGAGGTGGTAATTGCTCCTTTTGTCTTTGTGAGCTTGAAGATGCTAGTTGAGTCAATTGGGTTTCCAACATTTTGGTGTGGGCTAGGATGTTGTTGATGGTGATTTCCTTTGCTTGACTATCCTTTTGCATTTGAGTGAAAAACTCTTGTTGATTCTTTTGCATTTGGAGGACCACTTTTTGAACATCAAAACCTTGGTCATTTTGTTGATTGTAGGGAGTTTGATTTTGGTAACCTTGGTTTTGGTTGTAAAAGGATCTTTGATTTTGGTTTCTCATGGGAGGTGGGGTGTATGTTGGTTGAGGGTTTTGAACATTTTGGCTTTTGTATAAGAGATTTGGGTGGAATTTGGTGTTTTCATTGTAATAATTTGAATAAGGGGTACCACTCTTGTATGCTTGAAAAGCATTCACTTGTTCATTTGTTCCCCTGCATTCACTTTGGTCATGTCCCAAAGTTCCACAATTCTCACATATCCCACTTGGGATTGATGAAGATGCCGTCATGGCATTAACATGTTGCTTTGGTGATTTTGAGGCTTCTTCAAGTTTAGCCATAGCTTTTTCGAACTTCAAATTGATGGTATCAATGTGAGCACTAAGTTGAGCACCCAATTGAGTAATGGAGTCCACTTCATGCTTTCCTCCTCTAGTAGCCTTGCGAGGTCTACTATATTGTGAATTATGGACCGCCATTTCCTCAATCTTGTTCCAAGTTTGATTGTCGTCAACTTCGGTGAACATTCCATTTGATCCCATGTTGAGAATGTTTCTTGAGTCTTCATAAAGACCATTCCAAAATTGTTGTACCAAGAACCACTCGCTAAGTCCATGATGAGGACATGAGCGACAAATTCCTATGAATTGCTCTCAAGCTTCATACAAGGATTCTTCATCTCTTTGCTTAAAGCCCATAATTTGAGCTCTTAGCCTGTTAGTCTTTTCCGGTGGATAGAACTTTTTGTAGAAAGCTAGAGCCAATTTCTTCCAAGAATCAATTCCGAGAGTAGCCTTATCAAGGCCTTTCAACCATTGTTTTGCGGTGCCAATTAGAGAAAAAGGAAATAAGTGTTGGAAATCATTACATCTCATTATACAACATATTCTTATATGTTACAAATTAATTTAGTCATAAAATTAATTTAAATCTTATGCATGCAAACTAAATAAGAAAAGATAAGAAAATCAATTTCTCACCATCTAAATTTCGGTCAAATGGGCATCAACAAGATCTCCTTCTTGTTAGTTCTTGAGCTTTCCAATATTGAATGAACACATATAAAACTTGTAAATTTGTGTAAATTTGTGTTATTATGATAATCGGTTATAGTTTTTCCGAGTTATTTGCATGCAAATCGGTTATAGTTTTTCCGAGTTATACGATTAACATATAAAACTTGTAAATTTGTGTTATTATGATATATCACAAAATAAATTATGCATGTTCAAGTTTCTGATCCTAAAATGTATTTAGGATATTTTGGTTAATTTATGGATTTTTTTATTGTTCATCTTATATAATAATGGCATTAAAAATGTGATTTTATGATTAAAATGTCATTTTCGGACTAAAATTAGCTAAACTTCGAATTTTCCAGTGATTTCTGGATATGTTTTCACATATTTTATTTTTAAATTACCTGTAAATTTTCAGAATTTTTGGAGTTCTTATGCTCGAAATATGGATTTTTCATGATGAAAATCGGATTTAGATGAAAAATAGGTTAATATGAGATTAATTTCGAATCTGGTCATAGAAATTTAGTATGTTGTCACATGGAATTTTACAAGATGTGAGTAAAATAATAGGCTATAATGAAGTCTTCATGCATAATTTATGAATTTTTGATGAAAAATAGCATAAATAGTGACTTAATTAGTGTATAATTGCTAAAACATACTTCATGACTAAGGAAAAATGTCACATGTTTTATTTTATTATCTTTTTCAGATCTAAAATTGAAAAGTTGATGAATATAATTTTTCTCATGTTTTTATGATTATATTTGATAAATCCGATAAACCGCAACATAGTTTTTTCGATAATTTTTCGAAATTTTTAACCTAAGTTTTTTGACATTATGAGTGTCATGGTATTTTTCCAGAATGTTCATGAGTTTAAATTTCAAATTTCAAATTTATTTGAAATTTTTGTGATTTATTTGAAGTTTATAGCATTTTTGGTAATTTTGAGTCCATTAATGAACAATTTTAAGAAATATAAGTTAATTATAGTCAAATAGTTAGTGGAGACTAATTTTGAGTCCTAAGTTGGTAGGGTAATTAACTTGTGCATAAATATTATTTTATGTAATTTATTGTGATTTTAAAAGGTTGAATTACACAAATCCGTAAAAACCGTTTAATATACGATATTGGCTCCTTAAAGGCGATTTAGCATAAAATTGGGCATGTTCATACATATTATAATGCTGCATTTTATTTATGATTGTCATAATTTTATTTTATGTAATTTTATTTTATGTAATTTTTACTTAGTATGGCCTTAGTTTTTTAATTGGTATTACCCGAAATGTATGGGAATATCGATTCGGTTGTAATTTATTGTGATCTCGTATCACCGTTTTGTAATTTAATAGATTTATTTTATTTTAATTACAAATGTATAATAAGAAATTATGTAATTTGTTATGTAATTTAATTATTCCGGAGTTCCTTGAAGACGGTGTCACTCAAGAAGGCGATACATAAAGACGGTGTTACCTCGAGATGCATGCCATAACCGAAGTTCAAGGGACCAATGGAGTTGGTTTCCGAATATGTAATAGTTAATTAGATTTTCTATTTTAGGAAGGCCATACTAGGATTTTATTTATGCTTTGCATTTTATTTATATGTTGCATGCATCGTTAAATCGCCATAACTAAAACATGCATTATCATTTTATCGAGTTTATCGACCGTGTCAATTACAATTATCGTAGTTCACCGCTTTAGTTCACTTAAAACGTGATAGATAATAAATTGACATGACCTCTCGCTAAAAATAAACAATTGAGACATAGCCTTACCAAAAAGTAGAAACCATGAAAACCTATTTCGTGAGGGAGTGCACTCGGCCACACCGGGGTACAAACCTTGTTACGTAGGGGAAGTGGGTGATAAATTTCTATCCACCGAATTTATGTTAATGAAGGGTATTTCGGCACACCGTGCCCTAAGTTGATATGAATTTGGATCATAGACACATTTATTCGAAATTTGGGTTGAACTCAACGAAAGTATTCACGACGATTTCCGGATGTGTTTCGGGCTAGAGATAAATGTTAATGTAATTTTATCGACCGAGAGTTCTAAAAGTAGAATCGATTAAAGAGTTAATCCACCGAGTTATATTGATAAGGGTTTCATCGGCTACCCCGTGCCCAAGTTAATATGAATTTGGATCTCGGAATCATTTATCATAGTTGGGTAGAGGTCACTATGTAAATGCTTTACTTGTTATTTACAAGTATTATTATAACGATGATTGTTTTGTTTTCATTATTCCGTTATCATATTGTTCTATTTCTTTACCACAATTCATATACGATATCATTTCGATTTTTGATTCAAATCTCCATTAAAACATCGTAACTAAAGACAAATATGAATTTGCTTCCTAAACCTCAATTATCCATTGGAAGGATCTCTTGTAAAGAGTATAGATAAAAGTTATTCATTATCAAACAGGTTTTTGATTCTTGACTAACACATCTACTTACAATGGATTGTTTTTCATATACTTAATTGAATTAAGTACCTTGAAGCGATAAATTGTTTTGGTAATTAGATTTGTCAGAATTCGTAATTGACCAAAATAACGCAACCACTTCAATGAAAGTTTTAAAACGATCGAATTGAAGAGTAGTCTTCATAAGATTCAACTTTGCTTCTCTAAGTAAAGATTCTTTGAAATGAGTGGGAGCATTCTCTTAAGCCGTTAAGAAAAAGACAAGGTTCAAGAAGTAAATATTATAATGGAATTGATATAAGGTAATGTTAAAAGTAAAGTTATTGCGAATAACGACACTAAACCTATCAATCCCGACCGATAAATTTTCCATTGTCTTAAATGTTGGACACTAGAAAGGAAACTACCCCAAATTATTGAAGAATCAACAAATTAGTTGTGGGACATCTAACAGATCTTCTTCTTTAAATGTTTATTTGCTTGACATAAATTATGCTAGTACCATTTCGTCAATATTAGAAACCGATGGTGGTTTTCATCATTGTATGCGATAAATAGAATGATTAGAATATGACAACTAGCAACAATAATGTTGAGAGATAGAGTCATTGTGTACTCAATCTAGTTTTTAGGTTTAGAGTTGTACTTAATTTAGACTATTAAGTGAATAAACTCAAAATAAGAATATAAACTTGTTAAGATACAAAAAGGAGGTTTCACTTTTGTGACCCTATACACCATGATTTGATGTATGGCTAGCCCATTATCAAGGTAAATATATTCTAAACCAAACTAGAATGATATATCATGTAGATGGTGTAAGACTCAAATTGGTAACCCAAGATTAAACCTTAGATTCTGGAATGATGAACGCAAAGAGTTATCGAGTACTCTTGAAACCATTAGATCTTATGGTATATGCGTATCTTGTATTCAAAGCAAGATGTCTCGTGCCTTTTGGTTGAAAAGGAGATCGAGAATGTAAATCATTGATACAGAATAGGTTGATCATTTACTTTTATCAACGATTTAAGTTGATGCTAATGTGTTCACTTAATAAGATAAATAGAGAAATCTTTGAAGAATTTCAAAGAGTTCAAGGAATCACGATTTAGTCGTGATGTGATTATCAAAGTGAAGACTTTGATATAAGCCAAATGATATGTGATATAGTATCACAAGTTAATCTCTCTTAGCACACATGATGGGATAATGTGTAATTGGACAAGAAATCAAACGCTATTCGATAGGGTTTGGATTTCAATCAAGTTACTTTGAGTTACTTGATCCTTTTGGGGATTTTATCATTTTGTCTAAATTAGTTTTTCCACTAAATCTAAAACGAATCATATGAGATATGAAATGGTAGGGTACCATGTTTGTAAGTTTTTCAAAAGAAACAAATGCACATTTTTTCCTTATTATAATCACGAGTACAACGGGTTTGTGGCTCGTGAAGCTGTTTTCAAAAATACAAGTTTATTTCTAGAAGACAGAGTGAGAGAAATGATTCAAGAGCCACAAAGAATGTTATGTCACAAGAAACTTGTCTTTCTTGGCTACATGAGACGCTTTGTGTAACACGTTTTTTCTTCAAAGCCTAGGAGGTTAAAGCCATCACTTGCTGAAGATGATGAATTAGTGTTACTTTTAAGAAAGTAAAAAGCTTAAAGAAAAAAAGCTTACAACTTACAAAGAAATTGTTTGATTCAAGTTACTTCTGGAAAGTAATGAATATATGACTTACATAAGAGTGTTTAAGTCACAACTCACTACAAGGCTTAGAACCATGAAAATCCGAAATAAAAGGCTTGATTAGTGACAAAGGGTTATTGCGCTAATAAAGAGAGATTTCAAAGCTTGATTGGTGGCAAAGGGTTTTGCACTAGTTGAAATGCTTAAGTCTATTTGGATATTCTTAGGGATTGTGTTTCAATATGATGATATACATATAGCAAGTGAATCTAAAACCCACTTCTTCAATTAGAAGGAAGGTATTCAATACATGTCTTGAGTTTTGTAGATTCTTGCAATCCTAAGATAATGTGAAACTTAAGAGAGGGTCTTAAGTAGGACATCAATGAGTTGGAATCAATGTTTTTGATCATGTTATAAAACTTTTCTCGATAAGTCGAGAAGTTGTGTTTATACATGGAGTTTAGTGGGAGTTACGGAAATTTTAATTAGTCTTATATGTGGATGACATATTGATCATTGAGAATGATTTAAGACTTTTGGAGTAATATAATACATCTTGAATATCCGGTTTTATGGAGATAAATCCACATGATATTAGCATCAAATAAGAAGTCTTATGTTGATAAGATTCATGATTAGTTCAATCGAGTTGAACATATTTGGTTGATTCCATTTGCTTCCGCTGCCGGATCAATTAAATAAGTAATGATGTATAACACTTCATATGCTTTGAATATGATGAATTGTTTTAAAATCGAATTTAACTAATAAGTTACCAAGTAAGCCATAAAGATTACCCTTAAGTGCTTGCAAATGCATTAAGGATATAATGCAAAGTGTTTTTGATGCAATTTTGTGTAAGGGTGTTACACAAGTGACAATTGACAATTGAGATTGCGCATGGTTTCCGACAAAACCATAATCAAAACACATTAGGATGGTTAAGATACCATTATGGCTATGTTATTTAAGAAATAGATTTTCTAGAATCGTTCTAGGCAATAAAGAACAATGAGAAATATTTACAACGGAAATTGAGTACACTTGCAATCATGAGATGTGCAAAAAGGATGAGTCCCGCAAACTGTGAAAACAGTGGGAGCTATTCTAAGGCTAGAGGGCCTATGTCTTGATTGGATCTCGACACGTACTCAGAAAGTTTTGTAATGCAAATGTATACATTACAAAGGAAAACGAGTATGTAGTTAGGTTGAGTAAGGTACAAGAAGCTGATAAAACCTATTAACCAAAGCCTTCTCATAGGCTTAACATGATGAGTCATGTCATTCCAATTGAATTGAGATGAACAACTACATTCAAGATCAAACTGGATTATAGAATATGAAGTAGTAATCAGGCATTGACTATTCATATGTCATAATCACATTTGTCGTTCGAGTTTTTAAACTGAAAAACTCCTTTAATACTTTGTTACATCCAAACGGGTTGTACAGACAACATTGAACCCCGTTAAAGTGAACCCGGATTAACATGGTATTCGCCCATAGTCACTTGTATGAGGTAACGTCTCGAAGTGCCTAGAGTGTGATGCGATTGATGGCAAGTTCAAGTGTCATAGAGTCATGTGAGATGACTAGTCGATCTGATAAGTGCATATTTTATATACTTTCATTCCCTATATTAGCTTTATTTTATTTGTTAATTAGCACTTATCATAGTGTCATAAGCTAATATTTGTTGTTCTAGTGTATTTGCTTGTCTTAACATGTTTTTGTAGGAATCTAAGCATTTAGAGGCTTTTTCCTATCACTCTATACACTAAGTTCATTAAGCTAACCAAGATCAAGTGTTGGACTAAGCATGGAGCATTGGATTGGGTTTTGCATGGAGAAATTGATGGATTAGTATGAGTAATGCAAATGTTGCCAACAATCAAAGTCAAGGCCAACTTCAAAGTCCAAAACAATGGGAAAGCATGGGATTCTAAAAGTTCCTAAGATGCCAAATGCTAGCATTAACCGGGTGATTAATCGCACAATTAATCACCAACATTGGATACCCTTTGCAATTAAGAGGAGAATTAAGGGAATTAACCGAGAAACACACGACCCCGATCGGGGCCGCAGTCATCTTAATTGTTTACGTTTCTTCTTCCTCTCCTATAAATAGGAGAGGTGTTCCGAGGTCTTAGGCATCCAATTTTTACGTCTCACTTTTGTTCTTCATAGCCTTAAGCAATATAATCTCTCAATAGT